>NW_023425515.1:68809397-69531064 GCF_014108245.1 Pipistrellus kuhlii
TCCTAGGATCCTTCATTCCCTTCTACTTCAGAAGACATCTTTTTTGGGCAAACATTTACCATCCAGGCAGCTTTTGCGTGGGGGGAAGGAGCAATTGCCCCACCCTGTGGGAAAACCTCTTCTCCCACCCTGTGAAGGCAACACCTTGCTGTGGTCTATAGCCTGAAGCAAATTTAAGACTGAGATTAAAAGTCAGACTCCGGGTAGAGGTGGATCTCTGGAGGCTTTAAGTCTGCCTGATCTCCTTCTAGACTTGAGGCTAGGAAAAGCAGACATTAATTAACATCTAGGTCTTTCCTTAAGGCACCTAGCCCCAATAGGAGTCACAAGCTTTGAAATGCTGATAGCACCAAACAGGGTACTCAGGCCAGTTACAAACAGTGTCTTAAATTGCTCTACAACAGACACTGGGAATCATAGCAAATATACCTAATTACATAGACAAACTAAAACAAGCAGCTAAAATGAGGAGACTAAAACAAGCTCGGAATGAATGAAGAAAGAAAAAAAGAAAAAAAAGAAAAAAGAATTATTCCCCAAAAGAGCTAAATTAAATGCCAATAATTTATCAGATAGAGTTTAGAAAAGTGATTACAAGGACCCTCAACTGCATGAGAAATATATAGAAACTGTGAAAAATGACCAGTCAGAAATGAAGAATAACATAGCACTAATAAAGAACACATTAGAAGAAATACACAGATTAGAGAAAGTGGAGGTTCAAATAACTGAGTTAGAATACAAGGTAAAAAAAAAAAAAATCACTCACCGCGACCAGCTTGGCTCAGTGGGTAGAGCGTCGGCCTGCGGACTGAAGGGTCCCAGGTTCAATTCCGGTCAGGGGCATGTACCTTGGTTGCGGGCACGTCCCCAGTAGGGGATGTGCAGGAGGCAGCTGATCAGTGATTCTCTCTCATCGATGTTTCTAACTCTCTCTCCCTCTCTCTTCCTCTCTGTAAAAAATCAATAAAATATATTTTAAAAAAACAATCACTCAAACAGAAAACCAAAAGAAGAAGAAGAAGAAGAAGAAAAACACAATTAAAAAGTAGGAAGATAGCTTAAGGGAGCTGTGGGACAACAGAAAACTTGACAATAATCATATCAGAGGAGTTTCAAAAGATTAAAAAAGTGAGCAAAGGGTAGAGAACATCATTGAAAAACAATGGCAGAACACTTAATGAGGTGAAGGAAAAAGTCAATACAAGTTCAGGAGGCACAGAGAGTCCCACACAAGAAGAACCCAAAGAGCCCACACCAAGACACATCACAATTAAAATGCCAAAAATTAAAGACAATGAGAGAATCTTAAAGACAGCAAGAGGAAAAAAAAAATATTACCTACAAAGGAGCTCCCATAAAGATGTCAACTGAATTTTCATCAGAAACTCTACAGGCCAGAAAGGAATCTGGCATGAATTAATACAAGGCAAGGATCATCATCTATTTTGAATCCAGCAATGCTAGCATTCAAAATAGATGATGAAATAAAGAGCTTCCCAAGACAAAAATAATAATAATAATAATAATAATAATAATAATAAATAAAAAAATAAAGACTAAAGGAGTTTATCACCACCAAACAGGTTTGCATAAAGCTTAAAGCACTGGTGTAATAATCCTACCTAATAAAAGAGTAATATTCAAATTAACCATCACTCCACTACACCCACAAGCCATGCACACCAGCCAATCAGAGCAAGTATGCAAATTAACCCCAACCAAGATGGTTGCCACCACAGAGAGCAGAAGGGAGCCTTGGGTTTCCCTTTCCCTGGCAATGGGGGAAGCCAAGCTTTCCACACACACAAAACACTAATCAAAAAAAATTTATGCACTCCTTTCCTCATAGTGGCTCCATTTACAAAAGCTAAGATTGAGAATCAGCCCAAGTGCCCGTCAGTAGATGAGTGAATAAAAAACCTGTGGTACTTTTTCACCATGGGATACCACTCAGGTGTATAAAGGAAGAAAATATTATCTTTTGCAACATGAATGGAAATGATTATCATACTACATGAAATAAGTTCTTTAGAGAAAGATAAATGCCATATGATCTCACTCATATGTGGAATCTAATGAACAAATAATTTAACAAACAAATGGTAACAGAACTAGAGCTACATATAACTGACAGCTGGGGACTTGCAGGATTGGATGAAATGAGGTGAATGCTTAAGTGGGGAGATGGAAGTGGGCAAAGATGGGATAAATGGTGACAAAAGTGACTTTAGTTCAGGTGATGCAATGTGCAAATTATGTTTTATTGAGTTATACAACACTTGAAGCCTGTATTATTTTTTTAACTAACTAGATGCCCGATACACAAAATTCATGCACAGGGGAGGAGGGGGTGGGCACGAGTGTCCCTTAGCCCAGCCTGCACACTCTCCAATCTAGGACCCCTTGAGGGATGTCCAACTGGGCCTAAAGGAGAAGTCAGATATCTTTCTCACAATCCAGGACTGCTGGCTCCCAACTGCTTGCCTGCCTGCCTTCCTGATTGTTCCTAACCACTTCTGCCTGCCAGCCTGATCATCCCCTAACCACTCCCATGCCAGCCTCATTGGTGTCTAACTGCTCTCCTGCCAGCCTGTTTACCCCCAACTTCCCTCCTCTGCCAGCCTTGTCACCCCAACTAACCTCCTCTGCAGGCCTGGTAACTCCCAACTGCCCTCCCCTGCTGGCTTGATTGCCCACAAATGCCCTCCCCTGCTGGCCATCTTATGGTGGCCATCTTGTGTCCACATGGGGACTGGATCTTTGACCAGATGGGGGCAGCCATCTTGTGTGTTAGAGTGATATTACTCTTTTATTAGATAAGACTAGTGGCCTGGTGCACAAAATTTGTGCAAGTCTAGGTGGGTGTCTCAGCCTGGCCTGCATCCTCTCCAATCTGAGACCCCTGTGAGATTGGGCCTAAACTGGCAGTTGGACAACTCTCTCGCAATCTGGGACTGCTGGCTCCTAACTGCTCACCTGCCTGCCTGCTTGATCACCCCTAACCACTCTGCTGCTGACCTGATTGCCCCCAACTACACCCCTCTGTCATCCTGCTCACCTCCAACTGGGCCTCTCTGCCGGGCTGCTCACCTTCAACTGCCGCTCCCCCTCCCCCCAGCCTGATCACCCCCAATTGCCTTCCCCTCCTGGCCTGATCACCCCTAACCACCTCTGCCTGGGTTGGTCCTGCCCTTGTCCAGAAGAACTTCTGGAAGGTCTCATGGTCTAATTAGAATATTAATATTTTATTAATATACATAGGATATGACATACTGCCATAACTATAACATATCTACCAGTATTACTCTATGAGAATACATAATTCATGCAATAGGAGGCATATAAAACATTACATTGTACAATATATAGAAAATACTGTATTTAGCCGAAACTTGTTTGGCTCAGGGTCGGCCTGTGGACTGGAAGGTCCCGGGTTCGATTCCATTCAAGGGCATGTACCTTGGTTGCAGGCACATCCCCACTAGGTGGTGTGCAGGAGGCAGCTGATCAATGATTCTCTCATGGATGTTTCCAACTCTCTATCCCTCTCTCTTTCTCTCTGTGAAAAATCAATAAAATATATTTTTTTAAAAAGAAAATAAAATACTGTATTTATAGCAATAACATACACCCTGTGGCTTTCCTTCCTCATTTGGGAATGGTTCCCCAGTGCTTTGAACATTTCCTGGGCCCTAATGTATTTTTTTTTTATTCAGTGTAACTTTACTTACTGTTTATTGCACCTGATTTGAGGTCTTTAATTTCTAAATACCAAAGATTCAAAGGACTATTTTTTCCCATGAAGTTTAACATTAACATCAGTGAATTCATGTATTCATGTGTTTTTATTATAAGCATCTGAATCATTCACATTGTCATAGATCCTGAACTCATAAGCATGGACCATGCACAGGCTGGCAGGAAGCCACTCTGCAAGCAAACAGATACTTTGCATAAAAAGAAAAATCATAGCACAACATTTAATGTCCAATCTGAGTCACCTCAGAATGTTATATATATTGACTTCTTAATTCATATAGTATCAGAAACTCAACCACTTGGTTGGTGATGGGGTTGACCTGGTTCCAGGAGGTATTCCTGAAATAATTATGGAAAGGAGGGCTCAATCTTTTCTTGGTTGCTTGCTCCTCCCCAGCACCTGCATCTTTCTCCTCATTCTCAGCTTCTTGGGCATCTTCTCCTTCACCTTCACTTCCTTAATCTTCCTACTTTCCATCATCAAATTCTTCCTTGGCACTTCCTTCTCTTCCTCTCCTTCCTCTTCCTCAGCCTCTTCCTTCTCCTTCTCCTCCTCTTCAGGTTCTCTTTCAGAGGCGGCTCATCTTTAGCTTCCTAATGGTCTTCTCCACCTAGATCTGCTCCTCCTGGATGTTGCTGGAGTACTAAGAAGGGAATGAACAAGCAAACATCAAGCAGGAACTAGTCTGTAAACCACCGTAGGCAGATCACCAAAGACCTGGGAACTCTGGGAGTAGCCACTGGCTATGCTTCCCACGCTGGTGAAACTGAGCTGGGTCTCCTCACCTTCTAAGAGTTTCCTGTAAGCTGCAATGCCAATGTCCAAAGCCACATTGAGGAGGTTCTAGTATTCTTTTAGATATCATGCCATTTCACTGTCTGTAGTTCTCAACTCATTTTCTAACTTGTTGATTGTGTCCTGTATAGCACTAACATTAAAGTTCAGCTCATCCTCTAGCTCTGCAGCTGCTTTCCCAGAGCTTAGTTTGTGCCCAGGCATGCTTTGATCTCCAGGGTCTTGGCCTTGAGCAGGCGGTGGCTTTCAGACACTTCATCCTTTGTGGTGCGCACCCTGTAGGTGTTCTTGGCAGTGCTCTAGGTCAGTATGGTGAGCAGTTCTTGTACCATTCTTCTGCATTCTGCATGTCCTTGGCAGAGAGGTTGGACTTGGAGAACATGTCCATCTCCACGGAGATCTGAGCATACTGGATCTGCACCTACAGCTCGGTGATCATCTCTTCATGCACTTTCTTCAGAAAGGCTATTTAGTCCATCAGGCTGTCTGATGAGCTTTTCAAACTCAGCACCAGCAAGAGCCGCCTCCACTGAACCTTTTCACGCCTTTATCAGCCAGCCCTCTGCATCATCATGATTCAGCACCTCTTCCTGATAGCATGCCTGTAGGTTGCTCCCAGAACCTTCTAAGCCTTGGTGCCTGCTAACTGCCCATTGCCTTCTCCTTGCCAGATACTGGCATGGTGGGGTGGGCACAGGCATCCCATTTTCATTAAAATGTTCAACCCGGCCTGCTCCACCTGTGTACTCAGGAGGCCTGCGGCAGACAGTGATCCCAGAGACCCTGGCCACCCCTGCCTACCTGGGTCCCCGATGGCAGCTTCGACCTAGTGGACAGCATCAGGCTCAACCCGCCTGGCCTGCCCAGACCCAAGTGGCTGCCTGGACCCTGCAGACTGTGTCAGGCCCTTCCCCCCAGGCCTGCCCAGTTACCAATGGCTGCCTGGACCCAGCAGGAAGCATCAGGCACTGTCTGCTTGCCTGAACCCCCAATGGAGACCTGGACTCTGCAGGTGGCTTCAGGTGCTGTCCACCATGTCTGCCCAGTCCAGGATGGTGGCTTGGATCCAGCAGGTGGTGACAGGTGCTGCCCCCCAGGCCTGCCAGGTTACCAATGGTTGCCTGGACCCCATGGGCAGCTTCAGGCACTTTCTGCTTGGCTTGCCTGCACCCAATGGCAACCTGGACCCCACAGCAGCATGAGGCACTGCCTGCCAAGCCTACTGGGTCCCCGATGCTGGCCTGAACTTTGAGAGGAGTATCAGGCACTGTCTGTCTGGCCTGCACCATTATCAATGGCAGGCTGGACTCTACAGGTGGTGTGAGTCGGTGCCCACCAGGCCAACAGGACCCCAATGGTGACCTGGGCCCAGCAGCAGTGTCAGACACAGCTCGTTACTCCTGCATATGCAAATTATCCTCCATCCTTGTTGGATTAATTTGTATATCACTCCTGGTTGGCTGTGGGCATAGTGAAGATACAGTCAATTAGCATTTTTCTATTTTATTAGTGTAGAGAGAGGCCTGGGTGCATGGGTGGGGGCCAGCTGGTTTGCCCTGAAGGGTGTCCAGAATCAGGGTGGGGGTTCCCTTGGAATGAAGGGTGGCCTGGGCGAGGGGCCTGTGGTGGTTTGCAGGCCAGTCATGCTCTCCTGGCGACCCAAGCAGAGGCCCTGGTATCTGGAATTTATTTATCTTTTACCATTGAAACTTTGTAGCCTGGAGCAGAGCCAAGCCTCCTGTTCACTCCATGGCAGCAGCCATTTCTATTGGAATTTATGTATCTTCTATAATTGAAACTTTGTAGCCTTGAATGGAGACCTGGGCCCACCAGTGTGTGTGGATAGCTCGGCTTCCTCCATTACCAGGGAAACCCAAGCCTCCCTCCTGCTCTCTGTGGTGCCGCCATGTTGGTTGGGGTTAATTTACATACTCACTCTGATTGGCCCTGGTATGGCTGGTGGGCATGGCTGGTGGGTGTAGTTGAGTGGTGGTTAATTTGCGTATTAGTCTTTTATTAGATAGGAGGAAGGAGGATGTCAATTTGATAAATTCAATAAAGAAACAAAACAAACAAAAAAACCTCATTTCTTCCTGGCAGGTGTGGCTCAGTATTTGAATGTGGACCTACGTATCAGGAGGTTACAGTTTGATTCCTGGTCAGGGCACATGCCCTGGTTGTGGACTAGATCCTTAGTGGGGTAGAGGGAGTACAGTAGGAAGCAGATCTAAGATTCTCTCTCATCATTGATGTTTCCATCTCTCTATCTCTCTTCTTTTTCTCTGAAATCAATTAAAAATGTTTAAAAAATAACTCTTCATTTGAGCCTCGATGAGTTTTTGAATTTCAAATTTTAAGAATAAAAAATAAGAAACTATTTGTAAGTCATTCATCCTTAAAACCTTCAAAACATACTACGCTATGAATAATTTAAAAATATACAATATAAAAATTACCAATAATTTAAAACAAAGGCACAATACAGTAATATGGGAAAATGTTTGACAGGGAACTCAGTTTTTGAGTTGTAGAAAATTAAAAGCTATTCTTATTACACAAAACATAATTTGATGGTCTAATCATTCTGTGGTAGCCACTGAAGAAAGTACTAGACTTAAAACAAAATTTATAGTATACTTAATAGTAGGTATACTGGAATGAGGAAGAAAATGAAAACAAGCACAGGAAGGATTTTAAATCTTAAAAGGATATATACTAGTACATGTATTTTTTAGACAAATGGGTAAAATATGTAGATATTAGAATTATTAGCCATGATCTAGAAAATAAGAATAAATAGTAAATGCCTGAAATGTAATTGGTAACATATAATAAATTTTATTCAGTTTGCCCATTTAACAAAATTTCCCCAGTGGAACAGATAAATATTAAGTTACAATTATGTTCCAATACATACTATATTAACAAAGACCACTTTCATAGAAATTTCAATCTGCATTATCCAAATTATAGTTTTTGTACTCTTTTGCAGCAAATGTATATTCATGGACAATATATGTGGGGCTATAATAAAATTGGATAGTGGGTAGGCAATATCTAGGACGTTGTTATCTACCTTATTCTCCCTCAGGAAAGTGGTAGATGGTATAAAAATGGGCTATCTGCTCATATTGCTAGTATGGTTTAGAGGAGATATTGGTAGGTAAAAATATCAGACACTATAACTACTTAAAGTACTTAATTAATTAAGTATAGATACTACTACATGTATATCCCTTGGTGTTTCAATATAAAATCAGTGGAATATGCTGTGTTGCTTTCTCAGTTATATAATTTGCAAGATCGAAATGGAAGAATGAGTATGTTGAAGCTATAGTTTGTATCCTTTAAGGAACATTAGGTTACAAACAACAGTAAAGGCTTAGGCTTATTGAGGAAAAAGATCAAGAACTAATTGGAGAATTAATGTGAAGGCGTAGTTAGACTTAAAGTCTCAGTTAAAACAGCCTGGTCTTTTAAAAGAGAGGAATTGAAGCAAGTCTAGAGTGGCACTGGAATTGCAGACAAAGAGTAACTCACCACCACCATCATCACCGCACCACCCAACCACCATCTCTGTTCTGTTTTAATTTACCAATTCATTAGTACAGATTGGTCAAGTAAGGATGTTTATCCTTAGGTCCATTGATAAAAGGCAAGTAGAAAAGTAATTATTTACCCTAATATTTGGCCAGAAAATAGTTTCTTTTCAAAGGGAGAAGAAAAAAATACTAGTCAGATGAAACCAAAAGCAACTATAATCTCTTATTTAGCTTCTTTGAACTTGTGGACAAAGAGGTGCATATACAGTTCTTATACATACATTTTTATGGGGAAGGATGGAGAAATGAACAGTTTCAAGATAATATGTGTATATACAGCTGTACAAAGTGTCATAGTGAAGTTTTAAGCTTTAATAAGTTCAGAAGGATAAACGTTATAAACTATGAAAAATTTTATGTTAAAGGGGAACTATTTTAATTTCCCTTCTCCTATACAGTTTTGTGAGTTTTTAATAATTATTTTTCAATTTTATTTTTTGTTTGTATATGAGCCTCTGCAAATGCCAGCCACACAAAGAATAAAAAAAATGATCTTTGAAAATGAGTGAAATGAAATAAGTGTAAAAGCATGCAAATAACTAAACATGCAAATTGTTTTTCACAGCTTTTACCCTTTAAAGTTATTAAGCTTAAATACTCACTATGACACTTTGGACATCTGCATATTATACATATCAGAAGTTTTTGAAATTACTCATTTTGTGCTCCACCCTTTCCCAGGAATATGTATGTATAAGAAGTGAATATGCACCTGTGTATCCACAGTAGAAGGTAAGGGGTGGATTATAGTTGCTTTTTGTTCCATCTGTGCAGTACCTTATTCTCTCTCAATAATATCTGTCTTCGGGCCAAATAATTGTGCAGATGAATATGTTATAGGGAGATGTTGTATAGAATTATACCTTCAT
The DNA here is from genome assembly GCF_014108245.1 of Pipistrellus kuhlii. NCBI lineage: Eukaryota > Metazoa > Chordata > Mammalia > Chiroptera > Vespertilionidae > Pipistrellus > Pipistrellus kuhlii. Next base: position 68,818,427 of record NW_023425515.1, read on the forward strand.
TTAAAGAAATGGTTTTAGAAAAATATGTAAAATTGTTTAAAGAGACCAATTTCATGGAAATGTGGGAGTATTAGGATCTGTACTATTAAATCCTGTAGTGTCTACACTCTTTTGCATCAATCATGTGTTTATGGATGCTATATGTGTGGGTATAATCAATAGAGTAGGAAAGAGGGTAAGGCAGTATCTGGGATGGTGTGGTCTGCCTTCTGGTCCCTCAGGCTTAGACTTAAAAGTGGCTGTCTGCTCAGATTGGTGGTGTGGTCGCAAAGATGGTGGTGCTAGAAATGGAAAAAAGGTTGGATACTGTGTCTGCTGAGGGGAATGAAGCCTCCTCCGTGGAGTCTAACCTGCTTCACTTCCTCTCTTTTAGGGGCTGAAAACAATCTGTTTAGATGTAGAAGTTTGTCTTTGTGTCAAATTATTTTTCCTCCTGGCAACTTAATGTTGCCTTCATTAATTTCTTCTTCTTCCTCTTAAGCTTTTTGTACTTTAGACGGGCCGGGCCATGGCTCGATGAAACACATGGCAGCTGAAGCCCTCCTGGACCCCATGCTGCACATGCTGCTGAAGGGCCTCTAGGCTAGCAAAGACGTGGCAGCAGGCCAGGCACCTGAACCCGCTGTCCAGCGGCCTCCGCAACGGGACCCTGCGATAGAACAGAGTTGAAGGTGCTGCACGACAGCCAGCCTTCTCCCTTTTCTCTTGGGCCAGACTGTCTACACTGGGCTCAGGGTCATTTAGGACATTCTCCCCAGACGTGTGAGAGAGGGGGACATTTCTATGGACCTCGGTAGTATAGGTCATTTCTTTCATTTTGATCCTTTTTGAGGGAGGCTCCCATCCATCCTCTGTATGGCACATGACAGCCACACCCCTTTTCATTTGTACACACATATAATAAATTTTCATGAGCCTGGAATCCTTATTACTAGCTGAAGAATTCGAGGTATATGAACTGGCAAAGGAAGTCTTTGTTTGCACCAAGTCCTTGGGTATAGGTGTCTCCTTGATTCCTATGAAAGAAAATGTCAAACATTAAAAATATTAGAATGGGTGTGTGACTGCTGTAGGAGCTACAAGGGCCATGATCTACATGAGCAGGTAAAGTACATCTGTATGTGATATTTCAGAGTTTTGGGTGTAGTGAGCTTTATCTGAGGTATTTACATGGTATAACTATGTGGGAATAAGGATGTAGAATTATATGTATGTACTTTTGGAGGTGTACATATATTCTGGGACATATCTGGGAAGTGTTTTTTGATGTTGCTAAAAGATGATGGCTAATGAGTGTGCATGTTTGTTACATGTTATGATAGCACATGTGAGCAGTGCAAGGGTAGTACCGGGTATTACTATGAGATTGTGAGGCTGATAATGTTAGAGGAGGTGTGTATGAGCTCTCAGAATGTTCAGCTCATGAAAGTCTCAAGTGCTGGCAGCGGACGTGGCATATGGTTGGAGACACAGCAGAGGAAAATTAGTTTTCTTGAGGACGTGAACACATTAAATGGTGAGTTTGGTGGATGTCAGTGGGAGTGAGTGTCTTGTATGCAACTTTTATAGTGATCTATATGAATTATCAAAAATTTAGAACCACACTTGAAGTAACTCAACATGCATATCAATTATATTTTCCAATAAAAATTGTAACAATAGGGGATATATGGTACAAGTTTAAGAAAAATTCTGCATGCATATATATCTATTTTTATTGATATCTATATTGAGTTATAGAAATGTAAAAAGATAAAATTTTACTTTTTAAGAAATTAACTCTTAATTGTTATGTCACCATTCAGTTTTCATTGTTACCAAAGCTCAATGCTCATTATTTAACTGTTTAAAATTATCATCATGTCTGATTAATGTGTATGGTAAATATATTATTTCCATTTTTAGCAGTATGATATAGTGAGTGTAATGGGCTTGGTGTTTAAGTTCATAATTTGTTGGTTAAATCTGCATTAAGATTGAATAATGTGAGATTGATTTGTTTTCTGCAAATCTGAATATGGGATGAGTTTTGTGTGAATGAGGATAGTATCTGTACTTTGTGTCTCTGTGTTAGTTTAACACATGTTTATGTATGTACATTGCTTTTCTTATCATTGTGGGTTTTTCTGTGTGTTTAATATGTCATGTAGTTTAGGTATGGTATGTTATTACTGAGAATATTCTCTGTGAGTTAGTGGAATGAGTGTATTTGAAAAATGCGAGGAAATGATTAAAAAATATGAGGATGTGAAAATCAAGATATATAAGAGAAAGAATACCTAGACTTTGGAAAGATGGCAGAGAGTGAGGAGTAGTGTGTTTAAATAAGCTGTGCAGTAATATGAGACTGCATTAGAAAGTAAATTGTGAAAAATTGAGTTATAAAGGGACTAAAAACTGAATATGAAAACTCAGGCCTAGCAGACTAATTCTTAAGCCTTCAACAATCAGAAACGTGTCCATGTTGAAAAAAAATGTAGTAGAATATTCAGGACATCAGTTTCTTAAGTAATCCCAGACTCATAGAATCCAAAAGCTCAGAAAAGTATAATCAATTAAAAAATAATATTGATGCACTGGTATATAGAATGAGCAAACTAGCATCACATGCAACATGAATAAATCACACAAATATAACAATGAGAGAAAGTGATCAGACACAAAGTATATCTTGTACTCTTCTGTTTAATGAAATTTTAAAACAAATGCTCATCTAGTGTGTTAGGAGTCAGAGAAATTATAACTCCTTGTATGGTACAGACAATAAGAGATCATGGAGAATGTATATGCACATAGAATACTATACTATAAGGAAATGAATGATGGGGAGAATGAGTGCAAATGGGTCTGTCTGATAGGGGTGCCTGTGAATGTAAACATTGGCTATGAAGGTATATGGATGTGATGAGGTATTTAATTGCAAATGACTATACTCTTGCTCAAGTTAAGTTCTTGAGGATCCAACCATTTTGGCCTGTTTTAAGTTATTAGTGCTTCACAGGTTGACTGTAACATAACCTGCCCTTGTCTGACTCATAGAAACATATTATTAGACTAGAGACCCCGTGCAAGATATGCATGCACTAAGGGAGGGTCCCTTAGCTTGGCCTGTGCCCTTTCACAGTCCAGGAGCTTTCAGGGGATATCCAACTGACCACTTAGCCCTGTTTCCTTCAGGGAGTGGGCCTAAGCTGGCAGTTGTACATCCTTAGCTCCCACCACTACCACTGTGCTCGCCAGCAGTGAGCCTTGCTTCTGGCTGAGTGGTGCTCCCCTGTGGGAGCTCACTGACCACCAGGGGGAAGCTACTCTGTTGAGCGTCTGCCCCCTGGTGGTCATTTCACATGATAGCAACCAGTCATTTAGCCATTTGGTTGATTTGCATATTACCCTTTTGTTATATTGGATTTTTCTCTGATAAAACTCTTATCCTTTTAAGTCCTCTCCTATTATTTCCTCAAATAGAACACTGTTCTCCTCTGATCTCCTTGCACATGCTCTAGTCCTTTTCAGTATTTTCTCTTGGAATACATTACTTCCTCTGCTGATCACATTGAAGAAGTGTTTGTGTTTTTTGTACTGAGCAGCCATGTGTTGACTAATGGGCAGAACCACTCAGCTCAACTCTGGGTTCTCTCTAAATCCCCAGCAACTTTGTGTCCTATTCATGCTTCCTTCCCAGCACCAGTTAGCCTGTCTTTAGGAGAGATGGAGGATACATTGTCTGAAACGGAGGCCTTCCATATTTCAGCCTTGAGTCAGGGCCACTGCTTTGTGTCTGTTCCGCAAAGTATCTTCTCTTAAATCCAACTTTGCTGAGCAATTAAATAAAAATAATGCAGATGTGGACCATGCTGGTTTTCTGTGTATTATATTTATCTGTCCATTGAACAAACAATAATAATCTGCTATGTGACATGTTCAGTAAGCACACAGAGTCTGTCTTCATTGAAAGTGTAAAATGGTTCCCATGAAAATATAAAATACACAGAAATATGCATTGGGTTAATATATGTCATGGGTGTGTGGGTTTCCAAAAAAAACATTATTTTTAAATAAAATGGAGACTCCTGTCTCTGTTTTACTTGCGGGGGTGTGTGTGTGTGTGTGAATATATATATATATATATATATATTTGATATATCAATTTCCCTTGAAGGTAGTTCTCACCATGAGTTTACAGTCATAAAATGAAAAATGAACGGAAATTATATGCACCACCAACTGGCATCACCATACAAACCTTCTATGTGCCCCTCCATGATCTTCCTTTCCTGAGCAGACTGGGACCCAGGAATATTAAGTTTTTCAAAATAGGTAAACTTTTGTTGTAATAGATGGAATCCTAGGAAAGAAAATTTTCAAACATCAGAAAACTAGAATGTGTGTTGGAGGGTTGTGGGAGGAAAGATGGCCATGCCATATGTGAGCATGTTCAGTGAAATTAGGTCTATGTGTGATATTTCAGAATTCCGTGTATGGTATGCCTAACTTGAGGTGTAACAATGTGTGGTATAATTGTGAAGAGAAAGCATTGTAGGTATGTTTGTGTGGAGTTGTATGGATATTCTGGGATATACCCATGAGTATATTGGATATTGGTAAAAGGGAATGGTAAAACACTTGGTGACTGAAGTGACTTATGGATTAGAAAGATAATAGATCAAATTTCATTTCCTTTAAAGCATATGTGTTTTCAAGTGTTTGGCCTAGAATGAGCATTTTAAAAAAGGTTATCTGTGTGATTGCATGTAAATTATTTATGGATTTAGTGTGTAATTGGGTGAGTGTAAATGAATTAAGGTAAGAGTGTACCAAGGTAATGCTATTAGAGAATTGGAAGACAGATGTAGAATGAAGGCCTATGATTTGAGATTTGTCTACAAATCTGAATATGGAATAAGTTTTGTGTGACTGTAGATAGTATGTATACTTTGTACCTGTGTGTTAGGTAAGCACATATTTATGTGTGTGCATTGCTTTTTCTATAAAGATAGACTTTTGTGTGTGTTTTCCTTTTAAAGGTAGTAGAATTAGTATCCTTGCAAAACATGAGGAAATAATAAAAGAATCTGAGGATATGAAAACCAAATTGGGTAAGAGAAGGAATGCTGGGCTTTGAAAAGATGGCAGAGAGTGCAGAGAAGAGTGTGCAAATTAGGTGTGCAGTAACAAGAGATTGCCTTAGAAAGAAAATGGTGAAAAATTGAGTTCTGAAAGGGGATAAGATAGAATATGCAAGCTAAGCACTAACATTTTAACTGTTAAATACTCAACACAGAAATATCCTTCATGAAAGTACAAGTAATATAATGCCCAGAACATCACCTGTTCAAGTAATTCAAACTGAAAGCAAACAAATGCTCAGAAAAGTCTGATCAATAAAGAAATTATATTCATGCCACGGTATACATAGAATAAAAAATAAAAAAAAACTAAAGTCACATGCAACATGAATAAATGATACAAATATAATGATGAGAGAAAGAAACCAGACACAAAGCATATATTGTGCCCATTTTCTTACAAAAATATTAAAAACATGGGTACTCATCTAGTGTGCTAAGAGTCAGGGAACTTTCTATGGTACAGACAAAATGGAGCATGGAAAATTTGGAAGCCTGTGGAAGACTATAAAGAAATGAATGATGGGGAGAATGAGTGCAAATGGGTCTGTCTGATAGGGATGCCTGTGAATATAAACATTGGCTATGTAGGTATATAGATGTGATAGGGTATTTAATTGCACATGTCTCTGAATTCTTGCTCAAGTTAAGTTCTTGAGGATTCTATCACTTTTGGCCTGTTTTAAGTTATTAGTGGTTCACATGTTCACTATAACATAACATGCCCTTGATTGACTCATAGAAACACTCTTAGATTTTTCTCTGATAAAACTCTCATCCATTTAAGTCATCTCCTACTATTTCCTCAAATAGAACACTGTTCTCCTCTGATCTCCTTGCACATGCTCTAGTCCTTTTCAGTGTTTTCCCTTGGAATACATTACTTCCTCTGCTGATCACATTGAAGATGATGCAGAAGTGTTTGAGTTTTTGTACTGAGCAGCCATGTGTTGACTAATGGGCAGAACCACTCAGCTCAACTCTGGGTTCTCTCTACATCCCCGCCAACTTTGTGTACTCTTCACCTTTCCTTCCCAGCACCGTTAGCTTTTCTTTAGAAGAGATGGAGCATACATTGTCTGAAGAAGAGGCCTTCCATCTTTCAGGCCTTGAGTCAGGGCCACTGCTTTGTATCTGTTCTGCAAAGTATCTTCTCTTACATTCAACTTTGCTGAGCAATTAAATAAAAATAACACAGATATGTACCATGCTTGTTATCTGTGTATTTATCTGTCCATTAAACAAACAGTAAGAATTCAATGCAGCATGTTCATTGAACACACACAGTCCTTTCTTCATGGAAAGTGTAAAATGGTTCCCATGAAAATATAAAATGCACACAAATATGCATTGTGTCAATATATATCATAGGTGAGTGGGTTTCCAAAAACATATTATTTTTAAATGGAACAGAGACTATCTCTTTTCTACCTGGATATATTGATACAATTACATTAGAGTTATCAATTTCCCTTGAAGGTAGTTCTCAACATGAGTTTACATTCATACAATGAAACAAGAATGGAAATTACATGCACCACTAACTGTCATTACCATACAAACCTCCTATTGCCCACCCCATGATCTTCCGTTTCCACTGTCATTACCATACAAACCTCCTATTGCCCACCCCATGATCTTCCGTTTCCATGCTGACTGTGACACAGGCATATTACATTCCCCAAGATAAGGGAAATTTTGTTGTTATTGATGGGATCCTAGGAAAAAAAGGTTCAAATATTAGAAAATTAGAATGTGTGTTGGAGGGCTGTGGGAGGTAAGATGGTCATGCCATATGGGACCATGTAGAGTGAAAGAACATCTATGTGTGATATTTGAGAATTCTGTGTGTGGTATGCCTCACTCGTGGTGTTCACATGGTGTAACAATGAGTGTGGTATGCTTTTTTTGAGCAATTTAAGTGTTATTATTTTGAGGGTATAGCATTATATGTATGTTTGTGTGGAGTTGGATGGTCTTCTGGGATATATATCCAATGAGTAAAAGGGAATGATGAAAGACATGGTAGCTGAAGTGGCTTATGGATTAGAAAGATAATAGATCAACATTCATTTCCTTTAAGGCATATGAGTTTTTAACTGTTTGGCTTAGAAGGAGGGATTCAAAACAATTTATCTGTCTGATTGCTTACAAATATTTATAGACTTAGTGTGTAATTGGATGAGTGTGAAGGAATCAAGGTAAGAGTGTACCTATGTAATACTACTAGAGAATGGGAAGACAGATGTGGAATAAAGGCCTATGTATTTGACAGAAAAGGTTAAAAGGAGAAATGGGGAGTTACCTGGTATGAAGGAGCACAGATGTGTGATGTGTGTGAAGAGGATATCAGTGTGTGTTCACCTGAGGGGCAGGTTCTGAGTAAATTTGCCAACACATATCAGCACTGTCCACTACCTAAGCCACAGTTGTCCCTGTGCTGTTACCTTGGAAATGTGTGCTGAGAGATCTTGTCCTGTACTTGTAGGCACACTCCCTACTTGTCCTTCTGCAGAATCCTTAGTACTAGTCTGTCTTCCCTGAATCCCTTTCCTGTTTCTGATGGGAAAGTGAAATCAGTAGAGAGTGGGCTGAGAAGCTGAGCTGCATTTCTTGACCAAGCTCAGATCCCACCTTTGTATATTCCTAAACATACTTTTCATGATGAGGAAGATAGGATAATGAAGTGACACAGGAGAAATATTCAGAGGTGGATGTATTTTCTCCTGTTTTCTGAGTACAGCCTGGAACCTCCATAAATGATTGAGGCTGAGGTGCATCCTGTTGAATGTTGCTGGGTCCTGAGCAGTGGAATAAAAAAGCACATGGAGATGAGGCATTCTGGGGTTTCTGAGTTAATTGAAAAACTACATGTTGAGTAAACATTACATGCCAGGCATTATTACCTCACATGATAATGGTTCTTATACAAATTAAGATGGATTTCTCATTTAAAATTTAATTTATTCTAAACCCTAGATATATACCTATTAAAACTGTGTTTTGTGGATGTCACTGGGATTGGGTATTTTGTATGTGATATTTCTGTTGATGTGTATTGATTATAATATACTTAGAAGTATGCCTGAAAGACAATATGCATGAAATTAAATGTGGATATCAACTCAATTTTCTCATGAAAATATTGTACCTTTAGGGAATATGTGGTGCAAGTTTCATGAAACATTATGCATGTCTATCTATTTATATTGATATTCATATTGAGATACATATATAGAAATAGGTAAAAATATATATTTTTAATAAATTAACTATTCATTGTTCTCATGTCACTGTTTCTGTTTCATTGTTAACAACACTTAATGCTCATTATTTAACTGTTTCAAGAATATTCATCTCTTACAAATGTTTCTGGTAAATATATTATTCACAGTTTAGCAGTGTGCTATAGGGAATGTAATGTGTTTGGTGTTTAAATTTATAATTTATTGGTTAAAATTGTGTGAAGATTAAATAATGTGTGACTAATTTGTTGTTTGGAAATCTGAATATGGGATACATTTTGTGTGACTGTGGATGGTATGTATCCTGTATTTCTGTGTGGAATGTAAGCACATATTTATGTGTGTACATTGCTTTTCCTATACTGATAGATTTGTGTGTGTGTGTTACATACAACATAGTTCAGATATGGAATGTTATTACTGAGAATATTCCATTTAAAGATAGTGGAATTTGTGTATTTGTGTAATGTGAGGAAATAATTTAAGAACATGAGGATGTGAAAATCAAGTTGAATTAGAGAAAAAATACCTGTGCTTTGAAAAAGATGGCAGAGAAATGTGTGTGCATATTAGGTGTGCAGTAACATGAGATTGCCTTAGAAAGCAAATGTTGAAAACTGAGTTCTAAAAGGGCCTGAGATAGAATATGCAAGCTAAGCACTAGCAGTCTAACTGTTAAAAATTCACCAAATAAAAATGTCCTTAATGAAAACACATTTAATACAATATAAGGCTCAGAACATCACTTTTTCAAGTAATTCAGACAGAAAGCAACCAAATGCTCAGATAAGTATGATCAATAAAGAAATTATATTCATTCCATGGTATACATAGAATGAACAAACTAAAGTCACATGCAACATGAATAAATGATACAAATATAATGATGAGAAAAAGAAACCAGACAAAGCATATATTGTGCCCTTCTGCTTACATAAAAATTGAAAACATGGATACTCATCTAGTGTGCTAAGAGTCAGGGAAATTTCTATGGTACAGACAAAATGGAGCATGGAAAATTTGGAAGCCTGTGGAAGACTATAACAGTGTTAAGGTGGCTCAGGAGAAGGTGGAGTGAGTGAGAAGGGGACGCGGGGAAAGCCTGGTGGAGAATTTACACAAGAAAAAATCACTTTGGTGGCCAGTATGTTATGTAGACATTAGTGGCTAATGAATGCAATTGTCCTCAGCTCCATTAATTTTTAATATACTAAAGTTAAGGACTGAGTATTTTTCTATAATAAGTAATCAATAAAATTAAGTTAAAACTTTCTAAATAAGGGTCAAATATAATGAAGAAGGAATAAAAATTATGCATTTGGCTTGAGTCTCAGGACTTACTGTGAAATGTGGGGAAATCATGAAATATTTTATTTACAGCAGAGTTGCTAAAAGCTTTGTTAATTTGCAAAACACAATGTGAAGGCAATTTACCAATTTGACACCTAAGTCTGGGTCAGTTTCTGACCTCCCAAATGATACTAGAGAGTATAACAAATACTTGAGATAAATGTAAGCTTTTTGAAATAAGGGGTAACAGAGTAAAAGAGATATTAATTTGACCCCCCATAGTAAAAGGTTAACTACTTAAAATAGTTTGTCAAACATTAAACTTAACTGCTTTAATTTTACCCTCTTGAGACTGAACATAAAACCCACCATGTTGAAACCAGCTTTATTTGAGATACATAAATTTAGCATTTTACAAATTATTGGAATAATGTATTCCTAAACACCAATGGAAAAAATGCACTAGTAACAAGAAAATTATCCACAAATAAAGCAGCACTGATTTAAAAAATAATATATTATTCAAACCAAATTAGTCTGCAATGGGTTCATTACTTTGCAAAGGAAGACATTTGTGAAATAGTAAGAACCTTGGTTTTACAGATATTGAAGGTTTTAGATATAGAACAGGTCTACTGGTCATTCTGGTTGTTCCAGTCATTTGGTTGTTCAGTTTCTTAGGCATATATATATATATATATATATATATATATATATATATGGTCAATTTATACTTTCAGGAGGGGAAATCTGGTATCATGCCAAAGAGACACTCCAAAATTCTTCTTTCATGTAAAATTCAGAACATTTGCCACCATTTTTGAAAAAAAAAAAATCTTCATCAAGGACATGCTTTTATTGATTTTAAAGTGAAGAATGGAAGTAGGAAGGGAGGAGAGTGGGATTGAGAGGGAGAGAGAGAGAGAGAGAGGGAGAGAGAGAGAGAGAGAGAGAGAGAGAGAGAGAGAGAGAGAAACTTGGATCAGTTGCCTCATGCACACATGCACCCTGACCAGCGGAACAACCCTAAAACCTAGATATGTGTCCTTTCAGAGAATCGAACTTGTGACCTTTCTGCACATTGGATGACCCTTCAAGCAACGGAGTCAAACCCACCAGGGCTGCCACATATTTTTTAAAGTAGTACATACTCTTGTAGGAGATTCTATATATTGAGTGATAAAAAATTTTGGAACATTTTAGCATAAAAATCCCCTCCAGTATTTGTACATCTATTTAATTGTTGCCAGGTATGCAGCCTTTCTGGTGGATAATAGAAATTAACAAATGTAGTGTCTGTTATATTTATAATATTTTAGCAGCAGAATTTTGCTGATATTTAACATATTTACAATTTTCATTTTCATGAGCTGTTTGAACATTAATATCAGACTTCAATTCTTTAATTAAAGTGTAAGGCCATTATCACAGAAAGCTCTTGTTGCTCAAATGAAATATAAAGCTCGTGTGTGTGTGGGAGGGGGGCTAAAAATGTCCCTAGCTCTCAGAGGCAATTAGACCCATTAGTTGCAGTTCTCCTTTAAGAGGGAGAGGATAATCTAATTGAATAGCCATATGCACTATTTAATTAGGCTGATGCTTTGCATTTTAGCATAGTTTGCATTTATGAAAAGTACCCTTCACTTGGAGAGTCTTGAAAATGGCCAAAGCAGACATTTTATCATCTTGTTTTACTCCTTACTGACTTTTTATATTATGCTAATATTTTTTTCATTGATTTTTAGAAAGAAAGAACCATTGATGTGACAGAGAAATATCGATCAGCTGCCTCCTGCACACCCTTGACTGGGAATTGAAACTGCAACCTGGTATGTGCCCTGACCAGGAACTGAACCTTCAACCCTTTGGTGCATGGGAGGATGTCCAACCAACTGAGCCACACTGGTCAGGGATAGTATACAAAAGTTAAAGATGACTAATGTCTAAGCATTGATCAATTTTTAAAAATATATATTTTATTGACTTTTCACAGAGAGGAAGGGAGGGGGATAGATTGCTAGAAACATCGATGAGAGAGAATCATTGACCAGCTGCCTCCTGCACACCCCCTACCTGGGATGAGCCCACAACCAATGTACATGCCCTTGACCAGAATCGAACCTGGGACCTTTCAGTCCGCAGACCGACGCTCTATCCACTGAGCCAAACCGGTTTCGGCTGGTCACTTTTTTAAAGCATAGATTGCTATTCCATTCTCCTGAGTTGCATGTCTATCAGGACATTGTCATCAGCATTGAACAAATCATTTAACAGTAAACAAACATTGGGATAGGATATTAGAAAACCATGTTAAGGCCAACCAATTGACAGGTCAACAGACTGATAATTTGATACAAATTATCTATAAATTTTATAAGAGTATGAAGTTCAGCTCTCCAGAAATAAACAGAATTTTAATTAATTTTGCATATTGCAAGGTATTAATAGTTGTGGTGCCACTGATAAAGAAATTCCCAGTTAACTTTCAGGGCACATTTAGAATACTAATTTCTTCTATCACAATGTATTATCAAAATTTCATGTGCATACTACATCCCTTAATTAATCAAACAGTGCACTTTTCCTTCTGTGAACAATGGCCTGATATTTAACTAATACATTTGTCCAACAAAGCTCTCCTATGTTAGAAGGAAAAAACAAGTCATAAGTTGTGTTTATATACATATTTAGACAAAAGTCGTGATTAACATATTACATGTGTGATTTAGGATTCATTCCTATTCACTGTAAAAATGTAATAAGAGTATATTTTTTCAAATACTTTATAGTAATATTACTTTTACTACTAACATATAATTCCAAAAACTTAGAGACAGGAATATAAAAATGTTTTACTTGTATATGAGTCTATAGTTTCATTTCCTAAAATAAATTTCCAGGAATTTTTTCTTTATGTATTATGTTATGGGCTGAATTGTGTGTCCTTCCCCCTAAGGAAATGTGTATGTTGAATTCTTAACTCCCAGTACCTTATAATGTGACTACAGTTGGACATAGGGTCTAAGCCAATCAGAGAAAGGTAAGTATCACATGATCTCACTCATATGTGAAATCTAATGAACCAAATAAACTGATGAAAAAAATAGACCCAGAGACATAGAAGCTTGGAATGTACTGTCAAACCTCAGGGGACTGTGGATGAGAAATCAACCAATGAATTTGTATACATATATGCATAACCCATGGACACAGACAATGGGGTGGTGAGGGCCTGGGGGGAGGTGGGAGTGGGCTGGAGGAGATCAATGGGGGAAAAGGGAACTTATGAAATATTTTCAAGAATGTTTTTTAAAAAGGAAAAAAAAGGTTAAATGAGGTTGTTAAAGGTGGCTCTTTATAAAAAGTTAGGACACTCACATGTTCAAAGCAAAGACCATGTGAATACAAAGGGAGAAGGCACCATCCATAAGCCAAGGAAAGAGGCTTCAGAAAAAATCAACCTGATCAACTACTTGATCTCAAACTTCAGCCTCCAGACAGAAAATAAACTTCTGTTGTTTAAACCACCCAATCTGTGGTACTTTATTATGGCAGGCCTAACAAGTTAATGCAGTCATTAAAGTTACATGCTCAGTGTTCTGTGGCACTATCCCTGAACCTGCCTCGACACCAGAACATCTCCCTCTTAAAAAAAAATAGTGGATTTTTTAAATGAAAAATATACCCAATGATCTACATAATACAGACTGAGAAAAAAATTAAAATGAAGACAAAAACTATGGTACCCAAAAGTGATAATGCCCATTCTCTTTAACTTTCATGCCTCCACTTCCTAATTTTATCATATACTAGAGGCCTGGTATACAAAATTCATGCACTGTGGGGGGGTCCGTCAACCCAGCTTGCACCCTCTCCGTTTTGGGACCCCTCAGGGGATGTCCGACTGCCAGTTTAGACCCAATCCTAAACTGGCAGTCAGACATCCCTCTCACAATCTGGGACTGTTGGCTCCTAGCCATTTGCCTGCCTGGCTGCCTGATTGCCTCTAACCACTCTGCATCCCAGCCTGATCACCCCCTAACTGGTCCCCTGCCAGCATGATTGACATGTAACTACTTTCTTCTGACCTGATTACCCCCAACTGCTCTCCCCTGCCAGCCTGATCACCTCCAAATGCCTTCCCCTGCAGACTTTTTAGGCACCCGCAGCTGGGGAGGCTGGTGCCTCAGTGTTCATGGGTTTGCTGATAAGGCAGCTGGTCCCTGAGCATTGTGGCTGTAGGGTCCCTGGAGGTATCTGAGGTCTCCCAGATTTAAAGGAAGGCTGGGCTTCTGATCACAGCCACTCTCCCCTTCAAGATGGCATGGTCTCTGCAGCAGAGCTGGCCTCTCTGGGAGAGATTTCAGCAGGCTTTCCAGCCAGGGGATCCTGGTCCATCAGTCCGCAACGGTCCTGTGGAATATAGCTGTCCCTCACTCAGAAATATAGACACTCCCCACACATCCACACACTTTCCTTTCACTCTCTCACTCACACACTATCTTGTAGCCTGCCGTCCCTTTGGCCACCACCTTTGATACCCTTCAAGATGTTATCACTTCCAAAGATCCATTTTAATTTATAGGGAGATAATATAACCTTTTTTTCTCTCATAAGTTAGCCCTGAAAGCACCTTAATAACACTCGCATTGCCAGAGACATCACCAAAGCCAACATAATGTAAAAAAAGTGTAAGAAATATGTGAGAATTTTATCTATTCCTGTTACAAAATAGTTAATGTATTCTTGAATTAAAATTGGAGCTTGAAATTATTTTCACTGTAGTTCCAATATTACCCAGAGCAGTGGTCAGCAAACTCATTAGTCAACAGAGCCAAATATCAACAGTACAATTGAAATTTCTTTCGAGAGCCAAATTTTTTAAACTTAAACTTCTAATGCCACTTAAAAAAAAACTCTCCCAGGCCATGGTATGTTGTGGAAGAGCCATACTCAAGGGGCCAAAGAGCCACATGTGGCTCGTGAGCCGCAGTTTGCTAACCACGTATCAAGAGTATTATAGAATAATTTTTCCAACCTAAATTCTCATGCTGTTATGATGTTTGTGTATGACAATGCAGTTTGGTGTTTGACCTAACAAGTGCATGACATTTAATTTATATTAAAATGTATTTGGAATTTCACATAACCAACTTATAAATTAACTTTGGACGAAAATTATGAATATGAAACTATCTACATTTTGTGTGAGTTCTAGAAAAATAAAAAGAAGTAGAAGTTTTTCAATGAGAACTTAATTATTCTGTAAAAATGTTATTTTTCTGTTTTAATAGTTTTAAATAAGTAACTTTTAATAGATTTATTACTGTAAATTTCAAAAGTTAACATATGTGACAGAGGCACAGAAAGCATTTCCTTGTTTGTTTATTTTGATTCCCTCTATGCTACTCAGTTAAATCATCATAAAACATTTTTTTCAACCTAATAGAAAAATTTAGGTTACTTACTTGTCAATTGCAGTGATAGCCCTAAATTTTCTCCCCTCATCACATAACCACTTTAACTATTTAGAAAGTAGTTATTAAGTAATAGAGAAATAAATTAATTTTCATGAGATAAAATAATTTTTCTTTCTATGGTATTCTATGTATGCAGGTCATATGAAAATATGTACCTATCTATTCATCTTTGTCACAGCATCCAAGTTCAATCAGATAATAGTTTCTTTTAATATTCTGGCAAGGAGTAATAATAGTATTTTTTAGGCTCAAACTCTAAACCTTGTTAGATCTTCTGAAATCGCGGCTACACCCTAGCCTTACCAGTTTAAGATAGCCTCAGGAGTTGTCTCACACATGCACTCAAGTAGTCATTACTGCCATGCCCTCCACTTTAGAAAACATCACACTTGAAATTCTATACTTAACATTTATGTAAATCTATTTATGCAAGTTGTTCAGCCATTGATATGAACCATTTTACAGTGTGAACTGATACAGAATGGTATAGAAGGAAAGGTTGAGTTTATCCCGAACTTCAATTGTGTGTGACACTGTTGTATAAGTCAGAGAGAAGTGCTGTTTGTGTTGTTATTGCCTTACAGAGACTGTAGAGACAGTTATCTTTTAGAAAGTTCTGACAATTTCTGAGAGAAAGTGGGCAATGTGAAAAATTGCAAATGTTGAAACGCCTATATATTGCTAATGAGAATGTAAGGTGGAACAACTTTGAAAATTTGATAGGTAGTTTCTTACCCTATTGACCTACAAATTCCATTCCTAAGAAAAGTGAGGGAAGAAATATGCCCAGAAAAATATTTGTAAAATAATACTCACAGATGCTTTATTCATAATACCCAAACCAAGAAAACATTCAAGTGTCCATTGAAGGGGATTAAATAAACAAACTTTGAAATATTCAGACAATGGATACATATCAGAAACAAAAAGAAACGAACTTGCAAATATAGAAAATCACATGATTGAATTATAAAAGCTATAATTGAGAAAAAGAAGCCAAGCAAAGCTTCTCTACAATGATATGAATCTAAAAAATGAGTTGCTTTTGAAGAGAGAGTATTGACTGAAACTATGTATAAATATGGTTTTGGGTTGAGGGAATAATCTATATGTAGTTTTAGGTGATGTCTGTTTTGTACAAATTAAAAATTCCCAGTGAATTGAATACTAAAGATGTGTACATTTATTGTATATAAATCATACATCAATAAGCACCCACAACACACACACTCTTCCATAATTCAAATTAAACCTGATCAATTTCTGCACACCAAAAGACCACCATGATTTGCTTTTATACCAAACTTTCCCATTTTAATGATTTTTCCTTTTGATTTCATCTCAATGTGCACTCAAAAATGTTATTTATTCAGTATCTTAATAGTTTTTAGAATTTATTAATGGATATCCACAATACATATAGAAATCTGGCTATTCATTAGCCTGATTTTCCACATGTAAGAACTACCATTCATATGATGTATATTAATTAAATGCAGTCAACAAGGCATTGAGTTTAGGTATTTTTTAAACATACTTCTCAGGTTATAAAAACAGTAGCAAAAATCATTTATAAAATAAACTGAAAAAATACTATGAACAACTCTATTCCAACAAACTAGACAACCTAGAGGAAATGGACATATTCCTAAAAAAAATATAACCTTCCAAAATTCAATCAGAAAGAATCTAATAAGCCAATAACTATGGAAGAAATTGAAGCAGTCATAAAAATGCTTCCAGCAAACAAAAGCATAGGGCCAGACCTCTTATTAGGGGAGTTTTATCAAAATTCAAAAAAGAACTAAAACCTATCCTCCTCAGATTATTCCAACAAATTCAAGAGGATAGAACAGTTACAAGCTTTACAAGCTCATTCTATGAAGCCAGCATCACCCTAATACCAAAAGTCAGATAAAAACAACACAACAAAAGAAAATTATAGGCCAATATTCCTCATGAACATAGATGCCAAAATCCTCAAGAAAATTTTAGCCAATCGGATCCAGCAGTACAACAGAAAGTTAATACAGCATGACCACATAGGATTTATGCTGGGGATGAAAGTAAAGTACAATATCTGCAAATCAATAAACATAATACCTCACATGGACAAATTACAGATAAAAATCACATAATCATATCAATTGATGCATAAAAAGTATTTGATAAAATCCAGCACCCTTTCTTGATAAAAACCCTCAGCAAAATGTGAATTGAGGGATCATACCTCAACGTAATAAAAGCCTTATATGACAAACCTGCAGCCAACATTATATTCAAATGGTAAAAACTAAAATCATTTCACCTGAAAACAGGAAAAAGACAGGGATGCCCACTTTTACCACTCTTGTTCAACATAGTACTGGAGGTGTTAGCCATAGTAACTAGATAAGAAGAAGAAAGAAAAGGTATCCAAGTTGGAAAAGAAAATGTAAAACTGTCCTTATTTTCAGATGACATGATATTGAGCATAGAAAACCCTAAAGACTCCACCAAACAATTATTAGACTTAATAAATGAATTCAGCAATGTAGCAGAATATAAAATTAACACCAAGAAATCTATGTCATTTAATATACCAACTAGAGGTCTGGTGCACAAAATTTGTGCACAGGAAAGGGGGGCCCTCAGCCCAGACTGTATCCTTTTCCAATCTGGTACCCCTTGAGGAACATCCCTTTAGCAATCCAGGACTGCTGACTTCTAACCACTTGCCTGCCTGCCTGCCTGCCTGTTTGGCTCTAACCGCTTTTGCCTGCCAGCCTAATCACCCCATAATCACTCCCCAGCTAGCCTGGTCATGCCTAACTGCCCTCCCATGCTGGCCTGGATGACCCTAATTGCTCTCCCCTTCAGGTCTAGTCACCCCCAATTGCCCTTCACTGCCAACCTGGTTACCCCCAACTGGCCTCACTTGCAGGCCTGTTCCCTTTTAACTGCACTCCCCTGCTGGCCATCTTGTGGTCACCATCTTGTTTCCTCTTGGAGGCATCAATATTTGACCAGATGGGGTGGCCATATTGTGTGTTGGAGTGATGGTCAATTTACATATTATCTCTTTATTATATAGCATAGTGAACTTACAGAAATAGATATTAAGAAAAAAACAATCCCATTTATCATTGCACAAAAAAAAAAATTAAGATACTTAGAAATAAATTAGGAGGTAAAAGACCTGTACTCAGGAAACTACAGGACACTGAAAAAAGTGATAGAGGAAGACATAAACAGATGGAAGAACATACTGTGTTCATGGATTGGTAGAATTAACATCATTAAAATGTCATGCTACCCAAAGCAATCTATAGATTCAATACACTCCCCATTAAAATACCAATGACATATTTCACAGACCTAGAAAGAACTCTCCAGAAATTGATCTGGAATCAAAAAAGACCTGAAGCACTGTGACAGGCGGGGAGAGCGGGATGGTTGGGACTGGCAGGGCCCACCACCACTGTGCGTCTGGCCCCGTACACCCAAACCACTGTGCCTGCTGCTACAGCTGGCTCCCTGGCTGCACACTTAAGCCATGCCTGCTGCCTCCATGCCTGTTGCGGCTGCCTATGGTGCCGGGTGCGTGCTCGCCATTGTTGCGTGTCCCTGCTGTGTGCCCCACCCAACCCACCATGCCCACCGCCCCCATTACCTCCCGCTGCAGCAGCTGCACAACTTGCCCCGCCCCGCCCCACCCTCCATGTGCTGCCAGTGCTTTCCCTCCAGCAGCCATAGCTGCCTTGCTTTCCACTTTTCCTCCCTCTTCCTTCTATGCTGTCATCAATATTCACTCCTCCCTCTGTGTATGCAAATTAACCACCATCTTTGCCGGGTTAATTTGCGTGCACACTCTGATTGGCTTTGTGGGCATGGTTGGTGGGCGTGGCTTGTGTAGTGGAGTGATTGTTAACTTGCATATTACTCTATTATAAGGTTAGATTATAGTCCTGTGCATTTTATGAATATATTATAATTATATTAGTATATATAACCCTATTTAATTAAGAGCTAATATGCTAATTGCACGACCATCTAGATGACCTTCTGGATAAATCAGAGCTTCAGGGGCCTGCAGAGGTTGTGAGAGACTTTGGGGGACTGCCGGGGCTGCGAGGGCCAAGCCCCTTTCACAAATTTTGTGTATAAAATCTCTAGTACAAAATAATATAATATGATATGATATAATATAATATAATATAAAATAAAATAATATAATATATAATATTATGGAAAAGATGGAAGACATCACCCTAAAATATATATGCATCAATGCATATCTTATGGACACAGACAATAATGTGGTGAAGACCTGGAGGGGCAGGGTGGGAGGAGGCCAAGGGAGGTAAATGGGGGACATCTGTAATAGAGTCAGCAAAAAAAAAATCCTTAATATTTTGAAAAAAAATTAGAGTTTAAATTAAATATATAATAAAAGCCATAAATCTAAAAATAGTATTCATTAAAATAATTTCTGTAAGAATCAACATTTGCATTCCATAGAGAAAATTATATCAGTTCACTTTTAATATTGCACTAAACCATAAAGTGAGAATAAAATATTATGAGTTTTATCTCAATCAAAATTCTTAAAATATATGCCCCTATTATAGGCTAAATTGTATCCCTCAAATTTATATATTTAAATCCTAACCCCCACTACCTCCAAATGTAAACTCATTTCAAGACAGGGATTTTATGAGATAAAGTTATAGGGAAACAATCAAAGTGTACCCTAAGTCAATAGGATAGCATTAGAAAAAAGAAAAATTTGGAGATATACTTGCTTTGAGAAAAAAATACCATGTGAACATAGAGTCGACCATCTATAAAGCAAGGAGAGAGTCTTGGATTACGTTTTTATGTCATAGCCCTCATAAATAACCGACTCCACCCACACCTTTATTTCAGCCTTCTAGACTCCAGAACTCTAAAATAGTAAATTTCTGTTGTTTGAGAAACTTAGTTCATAATGTTTTATTAATGGCGGCCCTGGTAAACTTATGTAGTCCCATTACTAAAAAGAAAATATTTATTAAAAAATATTGTCAACAGTACACAAATACTTGTATATAGAATTTTTTTTCTCAAAATGTTCTGTAACTTTCTTTTCTATTTGAAAATGTATATCATGGTAGATTTGCCATAATTTTGAATATTATAGTAAACATGCTTCCAAATGTAACGGTGATTTCCAAAAATTAGTTTATAAAATGTTTTGAGCAATTGTAGAAAAACTGAAAGACATGCACAGCATCATGGGAGATAATACTGGGACAAGAAACACTGATATGATTGATAGTACCCTGACTGGCATGCTCAGTTAAAAAATTCACTTATATTTAGCCCGGAATAGGTTTTTAGTATTTGTTTTAATAGAGACTTGAGTGTGGTAGTACCAGTAGATAGGAAAGGGCAAGTCAGAGAAACGTGTTTTCATGGCTAGAAATTCCATTACCTGTCATCTTTGGCTTTCTTTTATTTATAAACAAAGTTTCTGTGTTAAAAATGTAGATAACTCACTGTCTGTATTTATACATAAAATCAACTAGATAATATTTTAGTTAATCCACAACCAAAGGAAGAGATAGTTTTAGATTTAATCTAATACAGTTATCTTGCTGTTTGGAATAGGCTAATGTCTGACAATCCAGTTCTTATTACAGTTTAGAAAATAAAAATAGAATTATTTTTTTCCACAATGTGAATGCATATTGCTTTATATTTTAAATTCAATCTGACTGTATATTGCTACCAATACTTTGAAACTTAAAATAATGCCCCAACAGCATATGCACTATATCAAATGGCATTAAACCCACATTTATTGACCTACATGAGGTTTATTTTAAGCTGGGAAAAGTTTACTAGTTTATTAGTTTCTAAATTAATTTTATTAAAATATTACTCTGGAAATTCTGTTATAATCAGAAGAGAAAACTTCATATTCAAGTATCTAAAAGAAACAAAACAAAAAAGGCCTCTCAGCTCAAACTCCAATGCTTATAGAAGACAAAATCGAACTATATTTTTATTTAAGTTTTTATTATAATGGGGATTAAGTACCAATAAATTCAGGCCTAAATTTTGTGATCTCTCCCTGTAGTATAGTTAGAAAACTGAGCTCTCTGTGTCTAAATTTAGAATTACTTCTCTGAGTTAATTCTATGTCCATTATTCTTTTTCTTCTAATTGAGTTGCCTTAACTTCAGTAAATTGATCTGGTGACCAGATTTCATTAGCCTGTATATAAATTCTAGGCTGCATGTCTTGGCAATTTATCTCTATTAGCGATTTCTAATTTCTAATAGCCCAGGAGAATACAACAGGGTTGTTTTCATCTTTTTATTCTAGTGATCATAGAACAAGCCTCATTTTCAGTCAATAGATTTGAGATTGGAACTGATATAAATTGCTCCTGCTCTTGAGTTTTTTAAGGACAGAGATTCAGTCAGATGTGTGTATTTCTACATTGCCCAACGTAATGCTTTATACTTGGGCAATTAAGTATACCTTTAATCCTCACATTGAAATATAGTTGGAGAAGATGATACATACGTATATCCTGGCTGGGAAGCTCAGGGTTAGAATATCATCCCAATATGACAAGGTTGCAGGAAACCAATCAGTGAAGGCATGGATGGATGGAGCAGCAAATCTCTCTCTCTTTCTCTGTCAGACTTTCTCATCAAAAAATAAAATATAAAAATACTCTATGCCCAAATTTTATATTCGGATGGATAAGGGAGCCAAATAAGAGAATATCAAAGGGTGACGAATAGTTGAGCCTCAGTATTTCATTTTCTTCCCCCATAACATGGGAATGATAAAACATAGTAGAAATTATTTCATAGAAAATTGTGAGGATCAAATAAGATATACATAAATATAAACAGCCGAAACCAGTTTGGCTCAGTGGATAGAATGTCAGCCTGTGGACTGAAGGGTCCAAGGTTCGATTCTGGTCAAGTGCATGTACATTGGTTGCGGGCACATCCCCAATGGAGGGTGTGCAGGAGTCAGTTGAGTTGATGTTTCTCTCTCATCATTGTTTCTATCTGTACCTCTCTCTTCCTCTCTGTGAAAAATCAATAAAATATATTTTTAAAAAATAAATAAATACAAACAAAGCATTTAGATATTGTCTGGTGAGTAATATGCACTCAATAAGAGTAAGGCAGTAATACAGTTTTGGCTTTAGGACTTCTTGGGAAAAGGAAAGTAAAGTAACATTTTTTTAATACTTACTATACACATCAAGTATGGTGATAAGTGCTTTTCTTAGGTTATTTATTTTTCTTATTAAATAATCACATCTCCATATTATAAATAGGAATTGAGATTAAAATGAGTTGTAGTTGTTTACTGTTATGTGGTTAATAACAAAAAGCTCAAGCCCAGATTTTCTGAGACCAGTGCTCTTTCCTTGTTGCCCTAAGCCTGAATGCCATGACATTTAAAGTCTGAAAGCAGTAGAGAAAAGGAGAAACCATAGTCACTAGGTACTATTGAAAATTTATGGTGGGTTTTCTGGAAGGTTATTATTATTAAACAATGTTCATTTGGAGTTAAGTGGGAAAGGAAGCTTATATTTTTAGATACTAGTTTAAATATCAAATTATACACACTGATACACAGGGCTTAAAGCAAATTAAACATTGCTACTATATTCTGATGATGTAATTTAAATATAATTACTTATTCTATAATACTGAATATAAGAATGAAATGGGTGCAAACTGGTGAAGTCAGATGTTCCAGTGTAGTTCCTTTGTACTTTCCTTATTTTCTCACAGCTGCCTGTGGTAATGACATACCCTGCTGATTTAAGTCACAGATGACAGAAAGGCCCTGCATATAAATAATGGTGAAAACTCAGAAAATATTATATTTTATGGAAATGCTAAATAAAAAAGTCAAACATTTCTGGTTGAGGACAAGTGACAGGATATAAACCAAATACTTCAAATACTTATAAAAATTACTTGCAGCAAATTTAATTTTGAGGCTTTTAAAATGCAGAGACTCCTAGTGAGAATCCTTTTCTACTTCAGAGTTTTCATGTTGTCATTTCATTTAATGTGGCTCCTAGGTTTTCATGTTTCCCTTACAAGCTTCTAACATGTTAGAGCCTTACTGTGGATTAATGAAGAAAGGACAAGAATACATTTTTATGTAATTCTCACACATATAATCAACATCTTTGTTACATGAGTTTACAATAGCAGAAAAACAAAAAAGCAAAAGGAAAAGTTAAGCTCGATTATTTCTTTGCTAGTTGTTCTTCAAAAATAAAACAAGTAATCCCATGTCTAGATAGAGTGTCAAATTCCTTTAGAGAGTGATCAAAGACAGCTTGTAAAGTATTACATGAGTATTTAGAAAGATGTAGATCAGAAACTATCTCCCCAGAGATTCTGGATTTTTTTAGTAATGCAGTAGGAAGCACCTAGAGGTGGCTAAGCATCCTCAGTGACCTAACACATCCTAGATTGATTCTCGTAATGTGTGCTAGATTCCACAGACAAGTGATGTCAGGTCTATAGTTATTTTTTGATGGGCCACATTATCCTACCAGAATCATAATCCCTCCATGTTATTGCTTTTATGGGGAGAATAACATTTTATAAAGTCCATTTGGTTCAAAGCAACATTCTGATCTAATTAAGATACATATACAGATTCAGGGTGCTGTGTATTGAGCATCAGTGGCATTGTATAGAATGACTAGGGCTTCAAGAAGGATTTCAATGAACTGAAAGTTATGTCTTGTAAAACATTAAAATCTAAGTATAGATTTAGATTTTTCTGTTTTTTTTTCTATTGGGCCCACTTCCGGTGTTTGTGTGCAGGTATGCATTTTTACAAAATGATCCAAAGGGGACCATGACATCATCATGTTTATCAAGTTTAGCTGGAAATGCACATAAGGTAGCATTGCCAGATAATATGCATGATTCCCAGTTGAACTAGAATTTCAGATAAAAAAAATGAATATTTTTTACTGTATGTCCCAAATATGGCATAGAATATACTTATACAAAAATATTATTCATTATTTATCTAAAATTAAAATTTAACTGGGAGTCATATTTATTTTTTGTTAATTTGCACAACTTTACCCTATTTACTTCCTAGAAAACAATTAGCTAAAACTCAATTACTTCACGTAGAGGTATCTATTCTAAAGAAATAATATCACAAATGCAGACAAAGATATGTCTGTAAAAAAAAATAAAATCCCATTTCATGCACTGAATTTCACATGTTTTCTAGGCTCTGGAAATAAAGCAGCAAAGCATATAGCAAGGCCCTTCATTTTAAAGAGTTAACATTTTCGTAGAAGGTAAAATATTTTAAGTATAATAAATAAATGAATATGATAAAATATAAAAATAAAAGCAGGTAATGTGATAGAGAGACTGAGAACCTGCTTTTTATTGGGTGTTAAGGAAAAACCGTAGAAGAGAAATGAGAAATAAATAGTAGGCACCATGGATGGAAAAGAGAGAGGCATGCCAAATATAGAAACAAATATAAAGGTTATAAAACTTAGCATATTAAAGCAACAGAAAGAAAAAGAAGAATGATAGTGCAGCTGGAGACAATAAGTGCATAGAGAGGTGTCTGAGACAAAGTCATAGGTGTATTCAGGATAAGATTACTTTGAGAGCCAAAGGTCAGAGTAATGAATTTGTATTTTGTAGTAAATGCTGAAGAAAACAAAGAGAGGTGGTTAAGCAGATAAAAGTGAAAAAAAAATATGTTTTATAAAGATAATTTCAATCAGTAGAGTACAAGCAGTCAAGTTTGCAACCTAAGCAACCAATGAGAAGATCTTGTAGGGAGAGACTAAAGTGGTAGTAGGGAGATGAAAATCGCATGTACAGTAATCACCTCCTATCTGTGGGTTCACTTTCCACAGTTTCAATTACCCATGGTTTTAGCTTCCCACTGTTAACCTGATCCAAAAATATTAAATGGGAAATTCCAGAAATAGACAATTCATAAATTTCAAATTGCTCACAGCTGTAAGTAGCTTGATGAAACCCCATGCCATCCTACTCTGTTCTGTCCAAGAGATAAATTATCCCTTTTCTAGGGTATGCACACCATACGTACAGTACTGTAAGATATTTTGAGAAAGAGAGATCACAGTTCTTTAATTTTTATTACAGTATACTGTTATAATTGCTCCACTTCATTAGTAATTGTTATTTCTTACTGTGCCTAATTTATAAATTAAACTTTATCATAGATATGTATGCATAGGAAATAAACATAGTATGTACTTGCATGGTTCAGTACTATTCATGGTTTCAGGAATTCTTTGAGGGTCCTGAATTATCCCCTGTGGGTAAGGGGGACTGCTGTATTAGTAACATGATGAGTTTGAGGTGACAAGATTTCCTGGCAGATTGGTTATGGGGATTACTATTAGAGAGGAGTCAATAATAACTGGTACTTGCTGGTTTAAGGAACTGTGGCAATATCATTGAAATATGCATAACCAAAAGATTGTGAGGGCTGAACATTTAATTTAGAGTATGTTAACTTTGAAACAATTAATAGATATTAAAGAGGAAATATAAATTAGCAGCCAGGTCTAATTTGGAGTTCAAGAGAGAGAGCAAAGCTGAAGGTGTAAATTAATAGAGGACAAGATTTTCTAGAAGAGGCTGTAACTAGAGGAGAAAATGGTAACACATTTAAGTCCTGAAAAGCAGATATAGAGGAGCAGCCTGCAAAGGAGGCTCAGCCAGAGCAGCCATGGAGACAGAAGAATTCAATAGAGTATAATACATTAACACACACACACACACTCACACACACACACACACACACACACACACAGAATAATATTTGTTTCCAGAAAATAGGATTGGTCAAACTGAGTCCCATAATGAGGTAATTTGAGAGATGAGAAGGGACCACTTGGTATTTGGCAATATGATGGGCATTGGCAATTAGGTAAGAAAAGTAAATTCAGTGGCATGTTCAGGACCAGAAATCTGTCTGAACTTGATGAAGGGGAAAATGCAGATAAGAAAATGAATATAAAGCTACTGACAACTCATTCAAGAAGCCATGCTGTAAAAGAGAGAAAAAGCAATGGGGTTGTCTTTTTTTAAAAAGCAGAATTTTTTAATAGATAGAAGAACTTAAAGAATGTCTAATGTTGATTAAGATAATACAATAGAGTGGAAGAAATTGATGGTGCAGACGAGAGAAATTTTAGGACTAATGACCTTGAAAGATGAGACAGCATGGGATCTGAAGCACAGATAGGACTGACCATTGATGAGATGAGGGTGCTTCCTTTATTGTAGCCATGATCAGGTAAGAGTAAAGGAGAGGAGAGTACATGGAAAGTTTTAAATAATAAAGGAAAATATTTAATACTTTAAAATATGGCCTCAACTTTAAAATATGAGAACTGAGAAATGAGCCATATCATTTAATGTAATGAATCTGAGAGAGGGGGAAAATATCACAATGTTAATTTAGAGAGGATTAAAACTATATAAATAGCATTATATCAAGTATGTAAGAAGTATAAGAATAGAAGCATCGCTGCTAAAATACAAATAGTGGTTAATTATGGGTTTTGATATGTACATAGATTATTTTATACTTCAGATGTTTATATAATCAAAGTAATAATTTTAAAAGATATTTCTCAATAACAGAATAACACAAGATAAAAAGGTATTCTGCATCCCACTTCACAATCCCCACTTATAAGCAGACTAATTCTAATATTAATTATAACTTATTTTTAGAAATTTTAGATGAAAGGCCAAGTAATAAATAAGAAGTGCATAATCAAGGACTGTTTTTAAAAATATTTGAGGCTTTTAAACAAAAACTCCATAGAAGAAAAATTACTTGTACCTAGCATTTTAGAATAATATATTAGTCTTGAAACATTTTTTTATTATAAGAAGAAAAGCTGTAAGAATTTATTTTAAAAGGGGGAGAAGATGACACTATAGAACTAAATATATATCCAAGAACCACTTTGATCTCCATAAGGGAGACTATAGAGGAGACACTGGGAAGGGAACATGATTTGCTTCAGATTTAGGATTTTACTGCGTCAATTATTTTTATATCTTGCAACACAGTTCCATTTCTATAGCTTTTCATCCAGAGAAGAGAGATCTTCAGGGCTTAGTGATTTTTAAAAACAAGTATAGGGCATCTCATTGAACATATGTTTTTAAATAAGTTAGTAAAACATCTGGTTTCCAGTCACACTAAGAGGTTGCCTTTGCTGTATTAAATAGTAAAAGGAAAATATTAATATAATGACCTCTTTCTTTTCAGAATATAAGTATGCTAAAGCCTTTAAAAATATATGACGCATCTTTGATGGAGCCTTTCAAGTAAGTTTTTTGTTATTACCCTTATGTTAATAACAGGTAGTGATCTACCTGCAAGCATATGATGCTTTGCTGGAATTACATTCTTAGTTATTGGTCTCATTAAATAAACCATAAAACCATGAAGGACAGGAACTGCATCCTATCTTTGCTCATTCTCACAATGCAGAAGGGTACCTGGAATATGGTAGGTGCACAGTACATTTGTTGATGAATGGATGAATGGAAGGAGGGAGAGAAGAAGAATATATATTGTACTGACACCTCCTAGTCTCAAAGGATGCTAAGTATTTTTAAAAACATATATTTATTTTCATGGCTTCTGAAGAAATCACTCTCCAGAGTTGTAATTTCATGGGGCAAACACCCCTCATTGGAAGTGTTTGGGGGACTTGAGAGGCCATCAGTCTTTCAGGCTGTTTGTTGTTCTGGAACATTTCATCAAAAACATGAAAATTAGAAATGAAGAAAAAAAAAGTTCTCTGTGCTCTCCTAAGAGAGACTTATTTCTAATCGATTGAACATGCCTGAATGCATTCTTAAGTCTTTGTAGTAGAAGCATTAAAACAATCAGTCATCGTGTAGTAACATAACAAACAGCATTAGCTGTGACTATAGAACAAACAGCTGCTTGTAAACATCATGAATATCCAAACCAGCAACTGGACCATATTTTAAAGTGACTTATGGCATGGTAACAACACTAATGTTGTAGAATTGCTCATAGTTAATTCAGAATTCAAGCACTTACCTAATAATTTCTCTAGTCCTCATGCATGGTATTATAATAGGTTTTACACAAAATGAAAAATAGGTGCATTGGACAATGAGAACAGAGAGGAAATGTTATTTCTGACCATGAAGATATATTTATCTTTGCATGGAAAATAAATAAATTGATTGGATATTTGTAAGAGCTATTTTTTAAAAACCCAATGATTTGAGTACGTCTCCCATAGCTAAAACAGCTGAGTAGTATTCTAAATAGTTTTTCTTTTGCTCTGTGAAATTATCTTTATCTCATGTCCACCTAGAACTAGATCCCTTATGAAAACCTATCCTAAATAAAATATAGCCATATAGCCCTTTAAAAAAGAAAGCACAAAGATCCATAAATTACATAAACTAAAAAATTAGTAATTATAAGTTACAATTAGTTGTAATCAAATATATAAAATAGTTATATTACATTTTATGCCATTCCTTCAAGATTACTATATATTTTTTCAAAAACACATAATTCCCTAACTAAATATGTAATTGTTTTATTAATTCTTCTTACATACATTTACTGAGAGCTTACCCCATACCCAAATCTGTGCAAGACACTAAAGATGCAGAGTTCTTTGCCCATGGAGATTCTACTTTCTTATGTTAAGAGAGAGAGCTGTTAATCACATTATTGGAAATGAATATAAAATGTTAGCTATGGCAAGTGTAAGAATAGACAGGTGTTAGGCCTATACTCTTGTAATAGGGAGTTTCATCTGGATCTAAGTCTTCTGTGAAAATGTACTATACTAAATCTAAAAATGTTAGTATTTTTTAATGAAAAATTGACTAAAAGTTACATTCCTATTTATTGTTGTTCAGCTTAAAAAAAAAGTTACAACATTTTCCTCATACTAAGAATAAAATTTTATATAATTATCTACAGTTTTGAAATTTTTGTCAATTGAAAATAATAAAAGTATATATGTGTGTTTAATATAGGATTGATATTACAAATAAAATAATGATCATTATACTTAAGGGGCTTTATTTCAATTAGATAAATTTAAATTTAAAGAGGAAGTGGGTATATGGCACCAATAGCTTGCTACTTTTCCTAAGAAATTTATCTAGATAAGACTGATTTCTATTTCCCTAAACATTAACCTAAAAAAAGAAACATGTAACTGTCCCCTCTTAATCAGATGTTTGCACAGTAAAACACCTATGTTATTAATTCAGAGTAGTGTTCTGCTAGAGGCTGGTTGTGCTCTTTGTAAACACAACGAAATAGATGAGAAATAACAGAGCCCCGTAAACATTGGCAGCTCTAAGGCTGCATAATGGCCTGCAAATCAAGAATGAGGGCTCTGCGTTCAAATCCCAGCTCTCTCTTTTACCAAAAACTTGAATTTGGGCAATACACTTTTCTATGAACCTCTTTTGTTCCTTCATCTGCAAAGCAATTTATTCTGAAACTACATAAGACAATGAATATAACAGTTTACCACAGAACTTAGCATGCAGTATATAGTGCATAATACATATTTATTACAGGAGGTACAGCTACAGGAATAGCCATAAATCAATGACCTAGACATGAACTTAAACCCTTCTTTGTGTTCTTTATAAGTCATGCCCACTTGTTATGTAACTCATAAAATATAGAGTTCTGTCATCCTGAGTTTATTTAATATCAAAGTATACTCACCCCACAGTATTTTAACATGATAATAGTCTTAACTTTTCTATATAGATGGGTAATGAAATTGCAGGACAAATAACTATTTCCAAGCATTTGTTCTTTCTCTGTCAAAAACATTAATTCCTCAAAAGTAGTTGAGTTGAATCTTCTATTTTTTAACTACTATTACCACTTCATCTTGTACATAAGAAAGATATTGTAGCCGGGACCGGTTTAGCTCAGTGGATAGAGCATCAGCCTGCGGACTGAAAGGTCCCAGGTTCGATTCAAGTCAAGGGCATGTACCTTGGTTGCAGGCACATCCCTAGTAGGGGGTGTACAAGAGGCAGCTGATCGATGATTCTCTCTCATTGTTTCTAACTCTCTATCCCTCTCTCTTCCTCTCTGTGAAAAGTCAATAAAATATATTAAAAAAAAAAAAAAGAAGAAAAAAAGAAAGATATTGTAAGACTAGGGGCCTGGTACACAAAATTTGTGCATGGGGGTGGGGTAGGTCCCTCAGTCTGACCAGAACCCTCTCTAATCTGGGAGCCCTCAGGGGATGTCCTACTGATGCCTTAGGCCTGATCCCTGTGGTTCTCTGCTCTCTGTAGACCTGTCTGCTTGACACCACTGCAGGCCCTGGTGTCTGCTCACTCACTGCAGGGGACATTCCTGCTCTGCCCCCTGAGTGCTTATGCACCTGTGAACTTGGCAAACTTGGGTCGTGGGGATGTTCCCGTCCTGCCCCTGGCTGCTCTGTGCCTGCACACGTAGGTCCAGAGTGGCCGGGGGTCATTCCAGGATCCCAGCCATTCCAAGCCTACACACAGGGCTACAGGCTCAGAGTGGCCTGTGTCCCGGGAAGCAGGCTGCTTGGTGCTGGGACATGTGCAAGCAGCTGCCCCGTCACTAGTTGCTTCATGCCTGCATATGCAAATTAATCCAACAATCTTTGTTAGGTTAATTTGCATATTCACTCCTGATTGGTTAGTGGGCATCGTGGAGATATGGGCAATTTGTCAGTGTAGATATAGATATTGCTTCTCCATTGTCATTTTCCTTTTCTTTCCTTCTTTTTTTTACATATATATTTTACTGATTTTTTACAGAGAGGAAGGGAGAGGGACAGAGTTAGAAACATCAATTAGAGAGAAATATTGATCAGCTGCCTCCTGCATAACCCCTACTGGGGATATGCCCATAACCAAGGTACATGCCCTTGACCAGAATCAAACCCTGTACCCTTCAGTCCGCAGGCCGATGCTCTATCCACTGAGCCAAACCAATCTTGGCTCTTCTCTCTCTCTCTCTCTCTCTCTCTCTCTCTCTCTCTCTCTCTCTCTCTCTCTCTCTCTCTCTCTCTCTCAGTGTAGATATTGTTTCTCCATTGTCATTTTCCTTTTCTTTCCTTCTTCAATCTTCTACATTCCAGTGATCTCTCACATGCTTGGTATTAAGATGAGCAAATCTTAAAAGTGAATAAGGATTCTTGAGTTCAAATAGCAAAGTGTGATTCTTCAACAGGCATAGGATCAAAAGGTCTCAATAAGACATTAAATAATTTCTGTGGAACTCTGGATTTTCAAAGTAATTTTAATTAGTAGGTAATTATTTAATTTACCATTTTTGCTGATGGGTTTTGGAAAATGAATTATATAAGAATCAATGTAAGCATGCTGAGTCTTTCTTCCATCAAACACAAGTTTTCCAAGAAATATGAAACAAATAACTTCTCTTTTTTATTCTTATTGTTTCCAAAATGGGGCTGCCAAGTATCAGTACATTTCAACTAAAGAATTACACTTTTCTGAAGACTGTTTCATCTCCTTTTATAGGGGGGAAATTAGTGTTTATAAACCAGTGCAAAACTAGTGAGAATTTAGTATAACAAATCTGTTGTTTCAAATTCAACCTAAAGAAAATCTTATAATTTACAAACAAGGAACTGGAAAAGGGGATCAAGCCAGAATTTGTCCTTGAAGAACAACGAGGAAAGAACTTGACTGAAAACCAAAGACCAATGTAATACTTATTTTGAAGAGCAAATATTTTTATTATGCCTACATTCATTGAGAAGTAGCTTATTAAATCTTTGATTTTTTTTTAGTTTTACTTTTTGCTATTGTTTCTTTTTGAAATATGTATATGATAGCAAAATCTGTAAAAACACCTTCTATATTAGTTGGACAAACAAGTAGTAAAATATAAACATTATTTTTATCTTTTTAAATAATTGATTTTTTAAAGTGAATATTTAAAAAAAAATAAGAACTGCAAAAGTTCTTTATAGTGACATAGAAGACATAGGAAAGGAGAATTACTATTTGTAAAGGAGAAAGCATTAATGATAGTAATGTCACAGAAGAAAATGCAAATCACTGTTAGTGGAATTGAAAATTGATGCAGCAACTATAGAAAACAGAATGGAGGTTCCTCAAAAAACTAAAAATAAACTACCAAATGACCAAACAATTCTACTTCTGGGTATTTATCTGAAGAAACTCAAACTATATCCCTATGTTATTTTCAGCATTATTTACAATAGCTAAAACATTAAAGCCTATATGTTTAAGTGTCCATCTTAGATGGATAAAGAAGCGGTGCTATATGCAATGTAATCTTACTCAGCCATAAAAAACGAATAAAATCTTTCCACTTTCAACAACATGGATGGCCCTAGAGGGTATTATGTTAAGTGAAATAAGTCAGACAAATATTGTATGATTTAACATGTGTGGAATCTAAAAACATAAGCAAACAAACAAAACAGAAACAAACTCATAGATTCAGAGAACAAATTGATAGTTGCTAGATGGGAGGAGTATGGTGGATGGTGAAAGGTGAAAGGATTAAGATATATAAATTTGCCGAAACTGGTTTGGCTCAGTGGATAGAGCGTCGGCCTGAGGACTGAAAGGTCCCAGGTTCAACTCTGGTTGAGGGCATGTACATTGGTTGGGGGCATATCCCCTGTAGAGGGTGTGCAGGAGGCAGCTGGTCAGTGTTTCTCTCTCATCAATGTTTCTAGCCCTCTGTCCCTCTCCCTTCCTCTCTGTGGAAAATTGATAAAATATATCATATATATATATATATATATATATATATATATATACATATATATATATATATAATTTACATTTGTAAAAAATCATGGTGTGTAAAGAACAGCATAAGAAAGATAGTCAATAATATTTTCATAACTTTGTATGTTGGGACTAGACTTATTGGGGTGATCATTTTGCAAATTATATAAATGTCTATTCACTATATTGGACACTGGAAAATAATATAATATTGTATGTTAACTGGAATTTAAAAATATTATTTTTTTAAATCCATTAAAAAATAGAAAATAATTGACAGCAAACCAACTAAAATGATTCACAGGAGGAATTTGTCTTTCAATAATAATTTTATGTTTAATAATACCAAAATAATTGTTTTTCAACAGAAATCATAGCTTCAAGATCACTAAAAATGCTAAAACTAAGTAACACATTAATGAAAATGCCTACCACCTATGTAGCTAGATAATCTTCCCCAAAATTACAAAATAATAATAAATGATGATAATAATAATTATAAAGTAGGATAAAATATGGAGAGAAAGTTTAAATGTTCAAAGAGCTGTATATGCTCTAAAAAATTATTCCAATTTATTAAATGATTGTAATTTATCTGAGAGATAAAGGAGCATCTCCAAAATGTGACCAACTCACAAAATTCTGTCTTCCATTGTCACAGTAAATATATCAGTATCTTCCATTCATTCTGTGTTTTTCGTAGGTGTTGAGTAAATAACTTGGAAAGCAGTCTATTGTATCTACACAGAGTAGTAAAAAGCTAATTTTCTATATAATTTGTAATCACATTCCTTGATTCTTATGTCTAAATATGCACAACATCTGCAACTATTCTCAGATTTGAGAATTTGTCTACTGAGAGTACCTTCATCAGGAAGAAACACTGAGACAATAATGGAGAAGTGTTTGGGCATTACACCATGCCTTTAATTAGGCCACAACAGAAACACATTTTCTAAATCATTAGCACTGTCCCCAGACATAATTATGATGTCATAACCTAAATACCAGTGGGAAAAAAAATTCATCGTTCCAAGGGCTATGGGAAAGCCTTTTGTCCATCATATAATTTAGCTCGTTTAATAAAAATTACAGTTTATAATAATTCTTGAGCCACCTATTGTTAATACACGTTGGAAATCTTTATGCCTATTTTTGCTTATGAAAAAAAAAGAAAATGTCTGGACCTGGCATTAATCAAAACACAAGTAAAATGTAGTCCTTAACAGTTAGTTGAAAACTCAAAATAAATAAAATGAAACTAACATCCTCATTGTTAAATTGAACATATGAACTGAATAAATAGGCACTGTGAACAGAGTTTAAACTGCCTTTGGCTTTAGAACGTATCAATGAATTTCTGTTCTTTTGAAGATTAATGTTTTAAGCATAGATTTGGCTTACTAATTTTCTGTGTATATTTTTCATCTTATCACCTTATGATGTTTGGAGTCACAGCAAATAGTTTTTATTAGAAATTACCAAAATAGATCCAGTAATAATGGAGACTAATCTTGTTCTACAAGCACTAAAGGTATTAAAATATTCTCAAACAAAAAGTTGCCATACCCAAAATGATTTGGGCAACAACAATGATAGACCCCTAATACCTAATAGAAATACCAAAACTGGAAAACAACCTAAATGTCCTCAGTTGAATAAATAAACTAGTTAATATGGACAGTAAACTATTATTAGGCCCTAAAAACAAGTGAGCTATTATACCACAAAGAGGCATTGAGGTGAAACAAGCCAATTTAAAAAGGCTTCCGACTATATAAAATTCTGGAAAGGGAAAAACTATAGAGACAGAAATTGAGAGGGTGGTGTAAGATGAATAGGCACAATACAGAGAAATTTTAAGGCAATGAAAGTACTCTGGAAATATTGATGAATATCCCAAATACAAATGAAGATCTGGTAAAACCATGTCTATTGGAAATAAAGTTGTCCATAACATTTGAATTGTCCTTATAAACTGTCTCTGTGCCTTAAATATAACTGTCATATAAACATTGAAGTCAGTACATTGATTAAAAGTGTAAAATATTTATTTAAATATACTTATAAAGGACACAATTGTGCAAATATTCACATTTCTGAAA
Source organism: Pipistrellus kuhlii (assembly GCF_014108245.1). Classification (NCBI taxonomy): domain Eukaryota; kingdom Metazoa; phylum Chordata; class Mammalia; order Chiroptera; family Vespertilionidae; genus Pipistrellus; species Pipistrellus kuhlii. The sequence continues at coordinate 68,853,537 of NW_023425515.1, forward strand.
AAAAAATATTAATTATGATGAAGTACAGGACTTCATTGACTCCAGGTATGTGAGTGCTCCTGAGGCTGTTTGGAGATGTTTTGTAATGCGAATGAGTGACCAATCTCATATAATCACAGATTAGCTATTCATTTGCCAAATGACCAGAATTTATATTTTCATGACCAGAATTTGTATTTTCATACCTATGATTTTGCTGAAGTTATAGATAGGACTAAAAGGTAAAACTCAACTTTGATGGCTTGGTTCTTATTGAATAGAGAAGATTCTGACATGTGTAATTATAATTATTGGGAGATTCCACAACATTATCCTCCTATATAATAAACGCCTAGGTGGTGTCACACCCTCTCGTGGCACTATCAACAGATGGCCACTCTCATCTCATGTCATCACAAGATGGCCACCATAAGATCGCCATCACTAGATGGTTGTCACAAGATGGCCAGCAGGGGAGGGCCGTTGGGGGCAACCAGGCCTGCAGTGAAAGGGCAGCTGTGTGTGACCAGGCTGGAAGGGCATGCAGTTAGGGGCAATCAGGCCAACAGGGGAGCAGTTAGACATCAATCAGGCTGTCAGGGGAGAGGTAAGGGGGTGATTAACTGGCAGGCAGAAGTGGTTAGGGAGAATCAGGCAGGCAGGAGAGCCATTAGGAGCCATCAGTCTCAGATTGTGAGAAGGATGTCCCAGATCTGAGAGGATGCAAGCTGGGTTGAGGGACACCTCCTCCCCCCATGTGTGAATTTCATGCACTGGGCCTCTAGTATATACTAAAGAAGTAATATGCAAATTGACCATTGTGCCCTTGCACAAGGTGACTATTTCCATATGGTCACAAGATGGCTGCCCCCATGTGGTCATGAGATGGCCACCTCAAGATAGCCAGCAGGGGAGGTCAGTTGGGGACAATTGGGCCAGTAGGGGTGCAGTTAGGCATCTATCAGGCTGGCAGGGGAGTGGTTAGGGGTGATCAGGTTGGCAGTCAGAAGTGGTTAGGGGAATCAGGCAGGCAGGCAGGTGACCAGTTGGGAGCCAGCAGTCCTGGATTATGAGAGAGATATCTGACTCCCTGTGGGATCAAGCCTAACCCGGAAGTCAGACATCCTTTGAGTGGTCCCAGATTGGGGAGGGTGCAGGCTGGGCTGAGGTACACCCTCCCTCCCAGTGCACAAATTATTTGTGCACTGGGCCTCTAGTGTGTTTAATAATTCTTCATGGAGAAAATGCCAAAAGGATGGGAATAATGTATTAGGTTGATTGTTCACTGTGAGCTTTAGAGAACCAGAATCATATTTCCTTAGACTTTTGCATCTACATGTAAAATGTACAATAAGTTTTGCTGGTCTGCAAACTGTATGAAGTGAAATGTATGATACATTTTATGAAGCTGCTAAACATCCAGAATTATTAATCAATGACACTATCTGGAAAGATACAATTGACAATGCAATCATTCTTAATATGCCCACACAACTATGGTGACTTTTTGCATATATATGCATGTTTCTATGTACTTTGGATGCAGAAAAGGTATGGGATGAGAATAAATTTCATTTTATTGAAGGTTTCTGTTGGATATTACACCGAAGAGTAGGTGCCTGTGTGAACTGTGAAATTCACACCCTTAACAAAATTCATGAAATATTCACTTTGCATGGAACAAAATGTTCGCATTTCAAATTTCCAGACTATTCTTTATTAATGAATATATCTACATGTGATGAATCTTACAAACAACAACAGGCAGAGGTTTTGATAAATTATCTGAATGATCAATAGTTGAAAATCTCAGACTGTAACTTCCGCCATCAAAGATCAAACTGTATACCACAAATGCTTTTTCTTAGATGGTCCAGGTGGTAATGGCAAAACATATATTTATAAAGTTTTGACACATTATATTAGAGGTCACGGTAGTACTGTTTTACCTACAGAATTGCTGCAAATTTACTTCTTGGGGAAAGAATCTTTCATTCCCAATATAAATTACTAATTCCATTAAATGAATCTTCAATTTCTATACTCAAAATAATGAAGTTGCTAAAACCATTAAAAGGTCCAACCTATCATTGATGAGTGCACCATGGCATTCAGTCATGCTATAAAAATCATAGATTATTAAGAGAAATTATAAATTTGAATGTTGCATTTGGTGGGAAAGTTCTTAGAAAGGATTTTCGACAATGTCTCAGTGAGATGCCCCATGCTATGAGATCAGCCAGAGTACAAATAAGTTTAAAGTACTGTAGTATTTGGGGATGTTTCAGAGAGTTGTCTGTTAAAACAAATATGAGATCAGAGGATTCTGATTATAGTTAATGGTTAGTAAAACCTGGAGATAGCAAACTTGATAGCAGTTTTCATTTAGAAATTGATATTATTTAAATCCCCCATGAAATGTTTATAACAGATCTATTATTGAAGCTACCATTGGAAATAGTATATTTACAGATAATATTAAAATATGTCTAAACATGTGATTCTTTGTCCAAAAATGAGCATGTTCAAAAGTTAAATAAAGAAATTTTGAAAATACTCACACATATTTGAGAGATGACCCCATCGATTCAACAATTAATGCTGAAAAGGATAATTTTCCCATCGAATTTCTTAATAGTATTATTCCTTCAGGAATTCTGTGTCATAAATTAAAATTAAAAATGGGTGCAATCATCCTGCTACTGAGAAATCTTAATAGTAAATGGAGTCTTTGTAATGGTACTAGATTTATTATCAAAAGATTGTAACCAAAGATAATCAAAACTGAAGTATTAACAGGGTCTGCAGAGGGAGCGTTTGTTCTGATTCCAAGAATTGATTTGTCCCCAACTGACACTGGCCTCCCATTTAAATTAATTCGAAGACAGTTTCCAATGATGCCAACATTTGTGATGACCATTAATAAATCATAAGAAGAAACTCTACAGAGTAGGAATATTCCTACCAGAACCCATTTTTGGACATGGTCAGTTGTATGTTACTTTCTCTCAAGTTTGAAAAGCATATGACATTAAAGTTAAAGTTGTAAATACTTTGTCCCAAGGGAAATTAGTCAAGCACTCTGAAAGTGTGTTTACTCTTAATGAGGTATACAATGAGATATTAGAATAAGTTTAATCATTTATCAGTCATTGTTTGTATCAATGTTATTTTTATATCATGTCTTTGTTGTTGTTATATCATGTTGTTATTATTTATTTATTAATTTATATATTATTTTCTTATAGATTTCACTAATTTTCTCTCATCTCTGACACTTCTATTATAGAGAAAGGACAAACAACATTATTAAAATATTTATTCTAATCAATTCACTTTCAATGTGCACAAATTTGTGCACTGGGCCACTAGTATCCTATATAATAAAAGCTCAGTGACCAAAACAGTGGAACAACCAGAATGACCACTGCACCTCACCCTGGCTGGCCCCACCCCCCCAGTGAGTGGTTAGGGGCAATCAGTCAGGCAGGCAAGTGATAGGTGTGTTCAGGGAGGCAGGCAAAGTGGTGGTTAGGGGCAATCAGGCAGGCAGGCTAGCAGTTAGGAGCCAGTGGTCCCGGATTGCTAGGGGGATATCTGACTGCTGGTTAGGCCCAATCTACAAGGATCCTTTTGGGATTGGGCCTAAACCAGCAGTTGAACATCCCCCAAAAGATCCAGATTACAAGAGGGTGCAGGCTGGGCTAAGGGACACTGCCCTATGTGCATGACTTTCATGCACCAGTCCTCTAGTATACTATAACTATCTAGGAATAAGTTGTGGTTTCCTTAGAGTTTGCAATATAGATTTTAAATTATTATATGTCCTGAGTAACACTATTCCATTTCACATATAGTACTACTATTTTATAATTAAATTTTTCCAATTATTCTTTACCATTACATGTGACATTGCAAATATTCACTTCATTTATCTATCTGCTATTAACACACAATACAATGATACTATTTTTTACAATGATACTATTTTAAAGTTATAATTGAATTAATTATAAATATAGCCGAAACCAGTTTGGCTCAGTGGATAGAGCGTCAGTCTGTGGACTGAAAGGCCCAGGTTCGATTCCAGTCAAGGGCATGTACCTTGGTTGCAGGCACATCCCCTGTAGGGGGTGTGCAGGAGGCAACTGGTTGATGTTTCTCTCTCATTGACATTTCTAGCTCTCTATCTCTCTCCCTTCCTCTCTGTAAAAAATTAATAAAACATATATTTTAAAAAATTATAAATACAAATAAAGGGTTTTAACTTTACTCATTTTGAAATTTATTCTTCTAATGTATATCTAAGTTTCTGACCTATATTATTTTCCTTCTCCCTAAAGGACAGGTCTTTGGGTGATAAATTTTTATTCATTTGAGAAAGTCTATTTCTCTTTCATTTTTTAAAATATTTTTTTAATTTCTGGTTCACTTTTGTTTTTAATCCTCAAAAGAGGATATGTTTATTAATTTAAGGGAGAGGAAGGGGAGATGAGAGAGAGAAAGAGAGACATCAATGTGAGAGAGAAACATTGATCCATTGCCTCCTGTAAGTGTCTCAACCAGGAACTGAACCTGAAACCTAGGTTTGTGCCCAGACCAGGGATTGAACCCACAGCCTTTCAGAAGAGGTTCCAACCAACAGAGCCATGCCAGTTAGGACTCTCTTTCACTTTTGAAAGAGAAATTTGTTGATATAGATTCTAAGGTGTGGCTTTGTTTATTATTTCACTCCATTTTCTTCTTGCTTACATGTTTTCTAATAAGAAATTGGCTGCTTCTTACACTGGTTCCTCTATAAATGAAGAGTTCATTTTCTTCAAGAATTTCCTTGTCTTTAGTTTTTGCAGTTTGAATATATGGCTAGGTGGAGACATTTAATTTATATCCTGCTTGGTTTGTGTTCTCTTCATCTGTGGTTGGTATCTTATTAATTTTGGAAAGTTCTCAGCCATTCTTAAGTCAAATATTTCTCTTACTCTATTTTTCTTTTCCTTCTCATATTTGTTTTGTTTTTCCCCCCCAAATTATCCCACAGTTCTTGCATGCCCTGTTCAGTTTGTTCAGATTTTCTTTTTGCTTTGCATGCTAATTTGGAATGTTTCTATTGATCTAACCTCAAGCTAACTGGTATTTCCTTGGCCATCTTAGTCTACTGATAAGCCCATCAAAGCATTTTTTATTTTTGTTACATTCGTTTTGAATTTCTAGAATGTTCTTTGATTCTTACAGTTTTTCTTTGCTTACATATCCATCTGTTCTTGAATGTTCTCTTCTTTTGTGATTTTAGTTCTTAACATTAATATAATTATTTTAAATTCCTTTTCTGATAATTCTAACATTTATGCGACATGTAAGACTTCTAATGCTATCTTTGTCACTTCAGACTGTTGTGGGGTTTTTTCTTATTTTTTTTATCATGCCTTATACGTTTTTAAATTGAAAGTTAGACAAAAATATGTGGAGTAACAGAAACTGATATCAGTAGACTTTGTGTATCAGATTGATGTTAATCTGGCCGAGTTAAACCGTGTTTAATTATTTTCCTTTTCATAGTTGTATATACCAGGGGTTTCAAATTTCTCTACTGTCTTTGCTTTTTGTTGCCACTGTTAACTTTGGGTTTCTCTAAAAACTCCTAAAAAATAGGCTGCATTTTGTTATTCTTTCAGCTGTAATCCAGTGTTATTATGCTGGGCACTTGGCACTTGTAGGTGTGGTGGTAGGTACTTTGGACTAAATTGTGTCCCCCCAAAATTCACATATTAAAGTCCTAAGAACCAGTATCAAAATATGAGTATAATTAGATATTGGGCTTTTAAGTAAGCTCTTAATGTTAAAAGAGGAGTATTGGTGGACCCTAATCCAATATGACTGGTGTCCTAATGAGAAGGAGAAAGACACTAGAATTGCACTCACACACATACAGAAAGAACACAAGAAAGCAGCCACCTGCAAGCCAAGGAAAGAAACCTCAGGGGAAATCACACCTGTCTATGCGTTAATCTTGGACTTCCAGTCTGCAGACCTGTAAAAAATGTCTTTCTTTCTTTCTTTCTTTCTTTCTTTCTTTCTTCTTTCTTTCTTTCTTTCTTTCTTTCTTTCTTTCTTTCTTTCTTTCTTTCTTTCTTTCTTTCTTTCTTTCTTTCTTTCTTTCTTTCTTTCTTTCTTTCTTTCTTCTTTCTTTCTTTCTTTCTTTTAGCAACACATTCAGTGGTATTTTGTTATGGCAGCCCTAGAAAATAATACAGTAGTTGCAGAAGAGGGGAAGTGATTGGTAATCTCATGAATAAATTCCAGTCTTTCAATGGGACTATGCTCCTGGGTCTGACCTCCACAAATGTATTTTAGCTTTTTTCCCCTACCTTGAAGATAAAAATGGAGGCTAAAAAAGTTTTAAAGTGACTCAAAAACATTTCCCTGAGTAAGGCACTGGTAAAGTCCCAGAAAAACAGGGTCTGTTATGGATAATGCTCTGGTGTTATTTTACATTGGTTAATTGTGCTATTTCTCTACCAAATGCACAAAGAGATTTTTCTTGGTTCTTTGGTGAACCTGGCATGATTCGTGGGAGAAAAACCCATGTAAGTGTAGATCTCCCTTAATGTGGCAATCCCCACAAGTTTCTAACTCTCATGCTACTCCATACTCGGCCTCCAGCAATTAATCCAAATTACCGTTAAGTGTTCCTGCCAGCTTATGGCTCTAGTGGGTCCCAGTCCAGATAAGCAGATCTTAGTTATGATTCTCCCTGTTCATCTGTCTCTTCAGTTTTCAGGGTGGCAATTTGCCCTGTCATTGATTTTCAGTCTGTTCAGCTTGTTCTTGTTGTGTGGAGAGAACTGATAACTCCCAAGCACTTTAAAAATCAGAGCTGAAACCAGCAGTCCCCGAGCCACTTTTTTTTTTTTTAAATATATTTTATTGATTTTTTACAGAGAGGAAGGGAGAGAGATAGAGAGCTAGAAACATCGATGAGAGAGAAACATCGACCGGCTGCTTCTTGCACACCCGCCACCGGGGATGTGCCCGCAACCAACGTACATGCCCTTGACCGGAATTGAACCCGGGACCTTTCAGTCTGCAGACCAATGCTCTATCACTGAGCCAAACCAGTTTCAGCGCAAGCCATTTTTTAATACAAGAATTGGTACGGTAGGCCCTCTGCTCTCAATTGCCTTATTATATTGGCCCAATATACTTTTAAAATCAAGCATTTGCTTTAAAAGCTTATGTGTAATGAGTACTTGATTTTGTTTATGAATAAGAATATTCTTAATTAATGTTGTAACATGAAGAGTATGAATTATGGGCAGTTTTTTACTGCGGGCAATTTTCTGAACCTAAAATGTAAGTTCTATGGGGACAGGTACCTCAGTCTTTTTTATTACTTTCTCACCAGAGCTTAGAACTATACTCTAAAATCAGAAAGTAGTAAGTATTTGTTGAATAAGTAGTTGTTCTAGGGAAATCCAGAAAATATATTCTGAGTATGAGTAAAGGAAATAAGATACAGTAAATTCTTGTAGCCCCAACTCTTCAAGGCCAACAATATTAGTAGCCAGGACAAACACTGACACTAACTGTCTGGATGCAGTTAAGTTTTCTAAGAAACTTGTGCAGATTGAACCATGATTCCTCAGGGATCCCCTTGAAGTCTTGTGCCATTAGAAAATAACAACAAAATAAAAAGCTTCTGTACAGCAAGAAATCATCAACAAAACAAGAAAGCCCACTTCTTTCTTGCTTGGTAGAACATATTTGCCAATGTTATCACCAATAAAGGTTTAATCTCCAACGTTTACAGGGACCTCATACAACTTAACAAAAGAAAGATAACCCAATCAAAAAATAAGCAATGTACCTAAATAGATACTTTTTAAAAGAGGACATAAAAAAGGCTAAGACACATATGAAAACATGTTCAAAGTCATGGGATGCCAGAGATGCAAATCAAATTGACAAAGCAGTATCATCTCATACTTGTCAGAATAGCTATATCACAAATCAACAAATAACAAGTGCTGTTGAGGATGCAGAGAAAAAAGAACCCTCGTGGATTACTGGTGGGAATGCAGACTGGTGCAGCCACTGTGGAAGACAGTATGGAGTTTCCTCAAAAAACTAAAAATGGAACTCCCATTTGACCCAGTAATCCCTCTCCTAGGAATATATCCCAAGAAGCTAGACACACGAATCAGGAAGGATATATGCGCCCCTATGTTCATAGCAGCACAATTCACCATAGCTAAGATTTGGAAATAGCCTAAGTGCCCATCAGCAGATGAGTGGATTAAAAAAACTGTGATAACTCTAAACAATGAAATGCTACGCTACAATAAAAAAGAAGGAATTCTTACCATTTACAACAGCATGGATGAAACTGGAGAGCATTATGCTAAATGAAATAAGCCACTCAGAGAAAGAGAAATGTTACATGATCTCACTCATTTGTGTAATATAATGAACAACATAAACTAATGAACAAAAACAGATCCAGAGACAGAGAAGATAAGACTCAAATTGCTGAAGGAAGGTAGGGGAGGGCGGGGAAAAGGGGAGAGATCAACCAAAGGACTTGCGTGCATGAATATAAGCCTAACCAATGGACAAAGACACCAAGGGGTGAAGGCATAACTGTGGAAGGGAGGATGGAGGAAAATGGGGAGATAAGGACACATATATAATAACTTAAATAATAAAAAAATAAATAAATAAATAAAAGGAATAACAGGGCATGTCCTAGCTTATTTTTCTCAGTGGATAGAGAGTAGATATGCATACTGGAAAAGTCCTGGGATGATTCTGGTGAAGGTCACAGGCTGGGTTGTGGGCTCCACCCCAGGAGGAGACCATATAAGAGGCAGCCTATCAGTGATTCTCTCTCATCAATGATGTTTTTATTTCTCTCTCCCTCTCCCTTTCTCTCTGAACTATATATAAAAGACAAGAAAAGAAAACAACAGGGAACATATATACAAATATATATAATAAACTATACCATAGTTCAAGTTATAGGCAAAGAGTAAAAAAATAATTCAGGATTTTAGGATAGAGAGAAATTAATAAGAGGTTTGATAGTATGGAAAGTTTCAGAGCAATTGGAACAAAAACTGGGCCCTGAATATTGTAGAACTAGAAACTATGGAAATAAAAGAAATAAGGAAAGGGAGGAAGAAAGTGGGCAGCAATAATTTTAAATAAAAAAAGCGTGGTGAGCCAAGACACAGAAGTCAGTGTGGTTCACGGGATATAAGGGATCAAATCAGCAGGGAAATCAATGTATTGATCAGAGAGGATTTAGAGTGATACCTGCTGTAAAATCAGGTTAGAAAGATAAGTACAGTAAAGGGCAAGTGATAATTTAAAACTTAGACATAAACCTAAATAGGTGGATTAAAATGCACTTTTGGTAGAAATTGTACACCTCTACAGGAGCACTTTTCTTTTAAGTGATAGTAAATTGCAGGGACATTAGATCATTTGGCATGAGAATAATCCAGTAAGTTTAGACACAATCCAATTACAATGCAATCAATACCATAGGATTTTGGAGCATTGCTGCAAATTTTTATATGAAACTGTCTCATGAAATTTGAGTGTAATTGCAGTGAAAATCCCAGGTTCCCATCATTATTGAAAAGTTCTCTGACCTTAAGCACATCAATCTAAAATAAAGTAAGTACTGTGATAACTGATTTGAGAAACGGCATTTTTACAAATCTGAATAAATAGTAACTGGAAAAATGAGTATGATATCCAGATATTTAGGGATCCATCAAGGTAATGTTTTATCCAGTCTTTAAATTCGAATAAAACTAAGTACTTTTAATATGTATTAGTAGAGATGTATTGATTCTGTAATGGATTAAGCTCACATGATTCATGACTTATACACAATTATCTAATCAAAAAGAAAGTTACAGTATTAGGTTATCATTATCTTCTAAGAAAAAAATTACTGAAGCAGCTAGTTTAATTTACTATTGAATATGCTTATCAAAGCTTGACCAACATCTCAGGAACCACAAAAATATACAAGATTGAACTGTAAGATTTTAAAAAATGATTCCTCTTCTTATACAGCTGGACTATTATATGAGTAAGTATTTCTCCATTTCTCTCCTCCACAAGTTCTATTTCCCAGGCTAATTTTTGCATATTTGTTATTAACCTATATTCATACACAGTCACATTCTTAACAATAAAAACGTATGTTCATTTATATCTATTAAGCCATTCTGTTATCTGTTATGTTACAAAAAATACTGACAGATTACTGTATTATGTTTCAGGAAGCCTCAATCACTAATGTTTTTTAAACTATGCCTTATTATTCCTTTGACTTCTAATAACAATGAGATATGAGTGACACATAAGATTTAAGAACAAATAATGTACTATGTTTACATACATCAAATTCATGAAAGGAAGACCACTTATCTACCATACAAATATTGAGGTCTATACACAGTTGATCATTGAATGACACATTACCAAAGTGTTTGGGTAAGAAAGTATTGAGTTCAAGAAAGAACTTAAACCATCATCAGAATTGATTCCTTGATGACTTTTAGTGACATTACCAGTTTTATATTGATACAAGTCTTATTTGCTTTACTATCCCAAGGATTTTCAGCCTATAAAAATAAGTCACAAGTACAAAACTTTCTAATTCAAAGTTCAGCAGACCAGGGAATGTAAACTTGGGTTACTGGAGATTTTATTACCTCACTATAATTCACTTTTCTGCTATTCCATAAAATCCTGCTTCAGATATAGTCATAATAAGTATCCATATGACCTCTATTGGATGAGTCTTAAAAAGGAGAGATATATACAAGTTGTGTCTCTTTACTAATCTTTATGGGTTAATTTACTAAGTACTGTCTATTATAGTATGCAACATTATCCAGTATACCTGTGTTATGAAATAACTATTTTTACTATGACTAAGTATCCTTAAATAATCGTGGTAAATTAAAAATACTGGTTATATGACTGAAAATAAAAAACTAACATAAAATTCAGTATGAATTATTTATCTTCTAAGAAAAAAGTACTGTTAAATGTTATTAATCTTAGAAATTTAGAGATTTTCACATTCTTTAAATGATAACTTAATTCATATTTCACTTTGATATTGGCAATTTTTTTCTGTCAAAATTTTGATGTCATTTTTAAAATTGATTCTAATTATAAGTCCCTTGCTATTTTTTATTTCCTGATAACAATAGCTTCAATTTTCCAATACATCTATGAATCACCTAGAATAATTTAATCTTCTCAAAAGGATCTATAACACTGTTTATATCACATTTAGTTTAATTGTTGTATTTAAAAAATCATAGTAATCTTATATTTTTGGATCTTTCATCCTTTAGTTCTTTAATATAATATAATCTGACATTATTTATTTTATGCTTCCTTATATATTTACTAGAGGTCCAGAGCATGAATTTGTGCATGGATGGTGTCCAGCTAGCCCACCCCAATGGGAATCAATTGGGGCTGGGCAAGCGGAATGAGGGAATGCAAGAGAATTCAACCCCATCCCTCATTGGAGTGGGGGGCCGATTGGGGACAAGGATGGCTGGGGGGAAGGTTTGCAAGAGGTTGGCCAGCTGGTACACAAATTCATGCACAGGTAGGGTCCTTTGGGGTGCCCTGTGGAGACCAGGCCGCAGCTCATGCCCCCAGCCTCTCAGCCCAGCTTGGGCCCTCAGCCCCACAGTCCTGCAGCCCCGCTTGGCACACTACCTTGGCCTGGTGCTGCCCCTCACCTGTTCCACCACCCACCTGTGGAGCAATTGATTGGGGCCAGGCCCCCGCTTGGCTCCCTCAGCACCTGGGAGCTAAACAGCAGCTCTGCCCCCCACCACCATTGCTGATCACCATCTCTGGGGCTATCGGTGGGGCAATCAGGTCCCCATTCACATCTACCTTAGCCTGGTGCTACCCGCTCCCCTGCTCCACCATCCCACCATAGTCCCACTCTCATTGGGGCTCATTGGGGCTGGGAGCACCTTCCTATTGCCCGCTGCCAGCACCATGTCACTGATTCCCGCCATGTTCCGTACCACCCCTTGGTGTTAGTGCACATCATAGTGAGTGGTCGTATTCCCTGTCTCTGGGTCAAACTCCTGGTCGAATGACCAACCAAGGGGATAATTTGCATATTAGGCTTTTATTATATAGGATATTCTAATTTTATCTATGTCCTCAGTTTTGTTTTTTATAATATCTGATAGTTGCTATCACATAAACTGTTTGTGTATATTAAAAAGTGTTCAATAATTCATGTAATGATTATATGACCTTTATTTTCAATCAGCTCTCAAAGAGTCCCAACACCATGACCTCAGATCTAGACTTTGTATTCTTACTTTCTTGCAGTTCTTTCCCAGATTCAGGTTATAACTATACTTGCCTTCTAAAAATCCCACATTTGGGTTCTAATTCCTAATTAGCTGTAGATCCCCATACCAGGAGCACATTTGGTCCCCTATTCTCCTTCCAATGGCCAGATGCACAGTGCCAAGTGCATTGCTTATTAGTTCTGTAGATAACTCAGGCTCCAACTTTTAGATCATAAAATAATTGGGAGAGGTTACCATTAATTGTATACTTTATCATATTATTGGTTCTCAACTCTGGTTCCATTTAAGAATTTCCTAATAACTTAAAATTAATTTTTGATACTGCTTCATGGTCTGATGCAGCTCCTGAGCTTCACATTGAAAACCACTGGTCTAAATTTATATTATAGATTATGTTTTTCTTTAGATAACATAAAATCTTCACTATACTCTGAGTGCTCAGAAAATGATTAGAAACACAGATGTCTTTTAATTTTCTCTCTAAGATGACATTCTTTCCAAATAAAAGGAAAGTTATTCTCATGTATTACATCAAATATATGTTCATTAAGTTTATTAGTTAAATGACTTGAAAAAATATATACTTCTATGAAAATGAAGATGATAGGTCATTATTTAGTTTATAAATGACAAAGTTGTAAAACCTTACATATTCTCAAGTGATGTGTTAGCTGATATAATCACAACTAACATTGATTTTAATCCTCTTCTTTTTTATATTTTAAATGATTTTATATCATTTTGTAAACATATTTGTGATAATGCTTTACATTGCACAACACTTAGTAGTTTAAGCACCATGATATGTTGAACATTATCTATGTAATAAGCAACTGCTTATGAAATTATTTCCAAATTTTTAAAATTAAAAAAACTCACTAAAGAAATAGGAGCCAAGTTCCATCTGATGGCCAGCACATTTTCCAAGTACTGTGAATACTGTAACACATATTAGACATGGATTTTATCATTAAGTAATGTGCTAGTTTGAGAGATCAATCATCAATTACAATGCTTTTTCATAATTAATATTGAAATATTCAAATTATGTGAAATGAATGGGAGGCCACGTCTTAAGGGTAGTCTTTATCATGCTCCACAATAAGATAGGTAACAATTTTGTTGAAATTTGTGAAGTCACAATATTTTATAATTAAAATATTAGAATTCTAAACATGAATCAGAAAACTTCAGCAACTTACCTGTTATTATCTGACCTTGGAGTTAAGAATATTTTTATACTTTTAATGCTCAAGGGGGGAAATAATTCTATATAATAAAGAGGTAATATTCAGACTGAATATCACTACAACACACAAGATGGCTGCCCCCATGTGGTCAAACATGGCTGCCCCCATGTGGACACAAGATGGTCACCACAAGATGGATAGCAGATGAGGGCAGTTAGGAGGGACAATGCCTTCAGGGGAGGGCAGTTGGCAGGGGGAGGCCTGCAGAGGAGGGCAGTTTTGGGTGACCAGGCCGGCAGAGGAGGGAAGTTGGGGGTAACCAGGCACGCAAGGGAAGGCACTTAGGGTTGGCAGTGGAGTGGTTAGGGAGTGATCAGGCTGGCAGGCAGAAGCAACTAGGGGATATCAGGAAGGCAGGGAGGTGAGCAGTTGGGAGCCAGCAGTCCTTGATTGTGAGAAGGATGTCCAACTGCCTGTTTAGGCCTGTAGGATCAGACCTAAACAGGCAGTCGTATATCCCTCAAGGGGCCCAGATTGGAAAGGGTACAGGCTGGGCTGAGTACCCTCACACCACTAATGCATGAATTTCATGCACCAGGCCTCTAGTACTTTATAAAATACTAGAGGTCTGATTCACTTATTCCAGCACATTTGGGGTCTGACCGGCCTGCCCCAATTGGGGTCCATTGGGTCAGGCTAGCAGTGGGCGGGAGCTGTGGATGGTTAGCTTGCCTGCCCCACCCTGAATAGGAGCCAAACTAGCAGCAGGGAGGCAATTGGGACCCAGATCAGGCTGGTTGGCTGCCACAGTGTGGGTCAGAGCCACCGGTTGTCCGAATCATTCTGCTCATGCTCATGCCATTGTGCCAGTTGCTGGAGATATATATATATATATATATATATATATATATATATATATATATATATATTGAGTGGCCAGTTTATTATGATCTCTGAATGCATAATAATATGTCCACTTAGTGTACATCTTATATAATAAAAGGTTAATATGCATATTATCCCCTCAACCAGGAATTTGACCAGCAGGCTGGCCAACTGCCATGTCCCTTTCACCTGGACAGGCTGGTCAGACCCCACCCATGCACAAATTCATACATGAAATTCGTGCATGGGGGGCAGGTGTCCCTCACCCCAACCTGAAGCCTCTCCAATCTGGGACCCCTCGAGGGCAGTCAGACATCCCTCTCACAATCCACGACTGCTGGCTTCCATCTGCTCACCTGCCTGCCTTCCTGATTACCCCTAACCACTTCCGCCTGCCAGCCTGATCAACCCCTAACCAATGCCCTGCCAGCCTGATTGATGTCTAGCTGCTCTCCTGCCAGCCTGTTTGCCCCCAATTGCCCTTCCTTGCAGGCCTGGTCCCTCTCAACTGCCCTCCCCTGCTGGCCATCTTGTGGTGGCCATTTTATGTCCACATGGAAACAGGATCTTTGACCACATGGGGGCAGCTATCTTGATCTTGTATGCTGGAGTGATGGTCAATCTGCATATTACTCTTTTATTAGATAGAATAGAGGCCTGGTGCAAGGGAGGAGGCCAGCTGGTTTGCCCTGAAGGGTCTTCTGTATCAGGGTGGGGGTTCCTTTGGGGCATGGAGCATCCTTGGCGAGGGGCCTGTGGTGGTTTGCAGAAAGGCAATGCCCCCCAGCAACCCTAGCTGGGGCCCTGGTATCTGATATATTTATCTTCTACAATACAATTAAAACTTTGTAGCCTGTAGGAAAGCCAAGCCTTCTGTTCACTCTGTGGTGACAGCCATTTCTATTGGGATTTATTCACCTTCTATAATTGAAACTTTGTTGCCTTGAGTAGAGGCCTCAGCCAGCCAGGATGTGTGGAAAGCTTGGCCCCCTCCATTGCTGGGGAAACCCAAGCCTACCTCTTGCTTTATGTGGCCGTAGCCATCTTGGTTCAAATTAATTTGCATACTTGCTCTGATTGGCTGGTGGGCATGCCTTGTGGGTGTAGTGAAATGATGGTTAATTTGCGTATTACCCTTTTTTTTAGGTAGATATATACACATACATACACACACTAAGTGGCAAGATTATTATGCGTTCAGAGATCATAATAATCTGGCCACTCAGTATATATATGTTCTATGAAACTCAGATTTCATTGCCCATAAATTAAATGTCATTGAAACACAACCACACACATATTTTAAATATTGTCTTTGGCTATGTTGCATTGCAATGGCAGTGATGAGCAATTGCAAGTGACTACTCTGGCCTGCAAAGAATAAAGACTATTTGGCCCATTATAGAAAAAAGGTTATCAATGACTATCTATTCCAGATCAACTACTACAGCCAGGTGACCTTTTAGGTTCTTTTGCTTTCTGTAATGATGACAATATTCTATTTTTTCACTATAAAATACAATATCCCTTAGTAACATGCAGCTATGACATCTTGAAATGTAACTAGAGTGATGGAGAAACTAGTTTTCTAAATTTAAATTTTATTACTTAAAATTAACTTACTATTTTAAAAGAGTTCATTTTAATTATTTTTAAGTTTACCTCATTTTGAGTGTTTAAGGCAGCATTAATAGTTAAGAGTGTTTTACTCTGGAGTTAGGATGTATGGAGTTTAATTTCAGCTAAGTTACAGAATGGTTCTCAACTTTCGGAAATGTAACTAATTTTGTGGTTATTATAAGTATTAAATGAGTTAATACCTGTAAAGTACCTATAATTCTAATGTGAACATAAACCAGGTCACTTCTGGCAAACAGATGCTCACAAAAATATAGTGATTGTATTTTGTTTTTACCTTAAGATATATTCAACAAATTAATGCACCAAATATTTGAATTACTAGCACCTACTTTGGGTACCAAAAATATTCAAAGGAAGCAACAGAGAAGGTATCTATTTTTGTAGAGCTTATATATTGCTAGCCACAAAAAAAAAAAAAAAATACATACGGCAAAAACAACAATTTGATATGTTACAAGTAATTACACATCTGAGCCAAGATCATATTAATATCATGAAAGAGAATAAATCAAGAAAGTATCCAACTGCTAAATATTGTATAAGCCTATTGTCATCTATAGCAACTAATTTAAAATTTTTGTTAACAACGAATCATCCACTATATTCTTATTGGTTGATTTTTTTATAAAGAAAATATAAATTGATTTAAAAAGTTGTATTATCAGTTTAATATATTTAAGTTCACCAATAGATCTGATTTTTTAAAAGTCTTCTACTGCTAACATGTTTTATGTGTGTGTTTGTGTATAATATTGATGTTGAGACTAATATCACCATGTCTTGGTTATTCTAGTTCTCTAGTCTCAGCAGTAACTTGCCTAAAGGAGGTAGAGCTTTCTTTAATGCTGTCAGATTTTGGCTGAGAGTCCAGATAAACAACTAAGTTTTGATGACCAATGAGCCTTTAATGGAGAAATGATTCTTTTAGGCTTCTCAGAACAGGTAAACAAAATAGCCACATGAAGTTATTGTTGAGATTTGAAATTTTTATTTTACTTGCCTAGAAGGACTAGTAAAGTATTACTTAGAGTAGGCCTGATTATTCCTTATTCATAAAATAAATACCCAACTAATTTACTTCAAGTACCACAGTCATGTGTTCTTTTAGGTCATTTTGTTATAACCCTAATATATAAAAACACTGGGTCTGTAATGCCCAAAGTCTCAACCAACCTTGAAGTCAGTCCTGTAGTCAGTGCTGGGTTGCCATGGTGACCCAGTACTGACTGCTGCTGCTGAAGGTGTAGTGACCCAGCACTGACTGCTGAGGGGGCTGCAGAGCAGACTCAGAAAGAGGCCTGTAGAGAGAAGCAGGGTCTGATACTTAGTGTCCATTGCAGCTGTTGATCAGCTCTTGCCTCTCTCTTTTTCTCCAGGCCTGGCCTCTTTCTCTCCAAACCTCCACAGGGGCTGGCTGATCAGCTCCACTTCTCTAATCAGGCCTGGAGATGAGTCTGGAGACACTGACTGGCATAAAAACCAACCAATCAGAACCAAATCTGAGTGAAGTGTGAGAAGCTAATAGCTGCCTAAGAGGTGGAGCTTTTGATGCTGACTGGCATAGAAACCAATCAATCGGAACCAAATCTGGGTGAACTGCAAAGTCAGAACCTAAGGTGGGGGCTGAGGAGGGAGTCAAAGAGCAACAACTGTTTGGTATAAGTTATAAGAAGGTGGTTCAGTTTTTTTAATGACCGGTTTGGCAGTATAGTGCATATGGCTGGCTATCAGTCCAGATATAGAGATTATGTATTTTTGTCTGACAAGAGCATCTCCTTCTGCTGAAAGGGGCTTCCCTTCTAATTTAAGCAATCCCATCTATATAATTTATCTATAAAAATAAAAGGGTAATATGCTAATTAGACCAGATCAACCTAACCATCTTCCAGACATCTGACTTCCTTCCAGACAAAGCCATGGTGGTAGAGACCAAGGCAGAGAGGGCATTTTGGGTCAAGATCAGACTGGCAGGGGAGGGTCACACCCACCAGGTGAGGGCAGTTAGGGGCGATCAGGTCAGCAAGGGAGAGCAATTTGGGACAAGATCAGGCCATCAGGTGATGGCAGTTGGGGACAAGATCAGGTCGGTAGGGAAGGGTAGTTGGGGGGAAAATCAAGCTGGCAGGGGAGGGCAGTTAGGGGCAATCAGGGCAGTAGGGGAGAGCAGTTAGGGACAAAATCAGGCAGCCATGGGAAGGCCATTAGGGGTAATATCAGGCCAGTAGGAAAGAGCAGGTGGAGGCAACTAGGCTGGCAGGGGAGGGCAGTTGGGGACGAGATCAGGCCGGCATGGATCAGGTCTAAACCAGCAGTCATATATCCTCCAAGAGGTTCCTAATTGGAGAGGTACAGGCTGGGCTGAAGGAACCCCCCATGCACAAATTTTGTGCACTGAATAACTAATCTATATAATAATAGGATAATATGCAAATTGGTTGGGTCCCCATCATGTAATGACCTATCAGCAGGCTGCATCCCTTCCCCCTGCATTGGCCTGGAAACATGAGCCTAACATCCCTGACCTCAGCTATGGGCCCTGGGATGTGAGGCTCATGTCACTACCCCCTGAGTTGGCCCAGACACATGAGGCTCATGTTTCCAACCCTGGCAACAGGCCCCAAAATATGAGGCTCATGTCCTCGCCCCTGGCAACAGGCCCGGGATGTGAGGCTTGTGTCCCTACCCCCCTGTGCTAGCCTGGAGCTCTGTGGGTGTATGGAGAAGCCCTCCTCCATAGGCCTGGCCAGGGATATGGAGATGCATGGAGATGTGCGGGCCTCTACCATGGCCGAGCCCAGGGGCAGGGCCACAGTGGGGCCTTCATGTGCCTGCGCTGGGAGTCCGCAGGCTACGTCCAGGTCCACGCTACCTTTTTGGGGCAATTCATCAAGGAGCCCAGGGCCTACCTCTTTGGGGCGATGGATTGTGGGGCTCCTACACTGTGACAGGGCACAAACCATGCTGGGGAACTCCACCACCATCACCCTGCATGCACAAATTTCATGCACTGGGTCACTAGTTTATATATACAAAAGCCTAAGCAACTGTTCAACTAGTAGCTATGTCACACACTGACCACCAGTGGGCAGAGGATCAATGCGCAGTCATAGAAACCTGGAACAGACTGATGAATCTCACAGGGAAGGGGAAAGCAAGGAGGGAGGGAAGTGATTAATGAAAGATCTTATATGCATACCAGAGGCCATTGCACAGATTCATGTACTAGTGGGGTCACTTGACCTGGCCTTTGGGGATTGGGCCAAAACCAGCAGTATGACATCCCCCGAGGGGTTCTGGATTGTGAGAGGGCACAAGCCAGGCTAATGGACCTCACAGGGACATGAATCCTTACACTGGGCCTCTAGTTAAGGAAATAAAAGTATCTCCATTGTGATTTTGCCCTTTCCTACTATTTGTTCTAGTAAGCAAGCCAGAATTTTTCTTATGTGGTTATCAAAGTAAAACTACCACATGAGACACCTGGCACCTACCTTAATTGAAAGAGAACTACATCAACATTGTCACTTCTGCCAAAAGCAAAAGGGCTTATCACAATCCGACAATCAAGCACAATAAAAGAGGAGCATTCCTTTCAAATGGTGTTGTCTAGTTAATGAAATCTAATTGTTCCTAAAACTCATCCTGTGTAAGCAAAATATGCCTCTAGAAAACTGGCTCCTTTATCAAACACTGAATGTATTTGATAAAGTTCCACTGGAGACCATAATTAAGTTAGATTGTACTCAGGCATTACTCAGCCAAGGAATAGAACAAATTAGGAGTTTGGGGTTCAAGCTAATAAAAAAGTATACATACTCATGAAACTAATACACATTTAAAATATTTATAAGATATATTTGACTACAGAAGATAATGGCAACATTCCACAATGTTTCATAAGTTAATATAAAATTTAAAATCTCAAACCAACATCACTTATAAAAGAAGGAAATATGTTATGATATGATGTGAAATTTGGCATTTGAAGATAAGTTATATGGACAGAGTAAAGACTAACATCTATTTTTTTGTTTGTTTTTATTTTGTTTGCTTTTGTTTTTGTTGTTTTGTTTTGTTTTGGTGTGTGTGTTGTTTTTTTGTGTGTGTTTTTAATAGGATTAGCAAGTCCTTCTCAGAAATGTACATTTTTAGAAAAAGGGAGGAGAAATTCAATAATTGAAGTGAGGAGATACTTGTATTCATAATAAATTGTTCAAATTCTGTGTTTCAAACGAACCTTATTAAAAAATAATAACCTGAGTCATTCTGTATAAAACTGTAGGTTTAGCAGGAGGGAGTTTATTGTGTATTATTTGTATATTCCCAAATGCTCTCAACTGTGAGAACATAACCAAGACTATAGTCCATCACTTGATTTTTTAATCCTTTTATTAAGATCTGTCTTGCCCTGGCTGATTCGGCATTCCATACAGCCAATGTTGTATGTTAGGTGTTTTTACCAAAATAAAAATAAAAATTATTCTTACCCTTGACTACATCTAATGTATTTACCTCATTGCTTACTTAAAGGTAAAGGATGATGGAAAGGAAGCTTGAGCCCTGTGCCTAAGGACAGAGATAATCTTTACTCCAGACTCAAACAAGCAACATAGAAGAAACTTATGTGGGGAGTACAGGGGGCTGCTGATTAATGATTCTCTCTCATCATTGATATTTCTATCTCTCTCTCCCTCTCCCTTCCCCTCTAAAATTAATAAAAACATATTTAAAATAAAAAGAATTAGTTGCTGAAAGTTTTTTAGAAACTGAGTATGGAATTCATTGGAAAGAATTCTGACAGGAGAAATTATGTTATTACCCACTTGTGAAACGCCAATGCAACAACACTGCTGACATTTAAAGAAATCTCTAAAGATAAATGTACAACAGTAGATAGCATAGTGATTGGTGTGATGGGTCCTGTCTGTTTTCTCCTATGGAAATAAGCATGTTCAGTATTTTAGCAGAATGATTTTGACAGTTATTTTCTTCATAAACTTAAATAAATCTAGGGGAAAAGACCATGTCACACTGAGAAAGCAACAAAAGAGATGGTGTATCCACAAAGAAATTCTGAGAAGAAGAAAAAGAATCACTTCTATTGGAAGAGAGCGTCCAGAATCAGTGTAGGAGAATAAACTAGATCACTGGTTCTCAACCTTCCTAATGCTGTGACCTTTAATACAGTTCTACATGTTGTGGTGACTCTCAACCATAAAATTATTTTTGTTGCTACTTCATAACTGTAATTTTGCTCCTGTTATGAATTGTAATGTATCTGTGTTTTCTGATGGTCTTGGACAACCTTGCCAGCAGTTTTCAACCTGTGGCCCACTGCTATAGAGCCTAGATGTTAAAATCAAGTGTGCACTTAGATATAAGCTAATGGTCTTAATTTCAATTGTCCACAGAATAGACTTGTGGCAAATGGAGACCACATATTCAGGAGGCCTCTTCTAAGGAGATGCATTAATGATATGTTATGAGAGGTTTCTAGATTAAGTCAGGTCATCAGAAGGCCACAAAATTATAATAGCTTGTGTAATCTGCATTCATTATTCAATAGGCTTATCAAACTTACAAAGCATCAGTAAACATTTAGTCGTTACTTAACTATTCTAAGTGTCAGGGATGTAACAATTAAAAAGGAGACCTAGCTTTTTCCCTTAGGAACTATAATTAAGCTGAAAAATAACAACAACTGATGTATACATTGATGATTTCAATGCCATAAAGCAAGTGTCATGACAAGGTATAAACTGTCCAAGACAACAGACTAAAAGGCACTTGGGTCTACCTAGACATTTAGGGAAGATGCCTTGGAATTGATACCTGACTTCACTCACAACAGATGAATAACATAGCTGAGAATATTAAAATACTTTAGTAATAAATGCATAGAGAATCTTTGGAAGGTAGGAAACCACATAATAAATGTTGAAGATACAAACAATTTAGTGTAGGGATGAAGAGAGAAGAGATTAGAATGCCATGTCATTTGAGCCATGGTGGGCCTCATTAACCATGCTAATACCATGTCTTTAGCCTCCAGCTAGGGCTGGTATAAGAAATTTCTTTTCCTTCTGCTTAGGAGGGACCTCCTTCAGTTCTCACACTACTTCTCTGTGTCATCTGTCAGTTCTCAGCTCAAATGGTTTCTTCTGACAGAGATCCTCCAGCTAAAGCAGGGACCCACTCCCTCATTTTCTTTGATGAAATCTCCCCTGATATCTTGAACAGCTAGTCCTCCTCACTGGCAGCTCTAAAAGAACTATGTACGTACCACTCTAAAGACTTAAAGTACAGTATTAAAATTAGAGTTTCTGTATATTTTCTTCATTCCCTTTTAGATTTTAAACTCTTAAATTAGGGTTGGCAATCTAGGTCCAGAGGCCAATTGAGCCCACTGCTTGTTTTTGTGCAAGATAAGAATGATCTTCATATTTGACAATGGTTGGGGGGCGGGGGGGGGGGGCGGAACACTCAAAAGAAGACAATTTCATGATATGTGCAAATTATATCGAATTCAAATTTCCATATCCATAAGTAAATTTTTATTGGAGCGCACGTGCACACATACACACACACACACACACACACACAGAGGAAACTTAAGCTTTATGGCCCCTCACTTTCAAAGCCTGAGAATGGGCATTATATTGTGTTTCTGGGGTCAGACATTTTAGTAAAATGTGCAAAAGTAAGTATTTTAACTCTAATTGGTTGAAATCGCAGTCTTTTCCATGCTGACTTCCCCTTTATCACATCTTCTCCCTTTTAGTGGCTATCAAGTGATGTCAGCATATCTAAACGATAAAAGCTGACTTGAAAATGCATGTAGTTTGGCCATAGTGAAATTAATTGATATCGTTTGCAGTCATACTCATGTATATTAAATTTTTGTTAGCTGTACTCATGTAATAATGCCAAAAATGTGCCTATATAGAGAAGAACCAAGATAGTGGCATAGGTAAACATAGTACTCACTGCTTCCCACAACCATATCAAAATAACAACTAAAATACAGAACAGCTATCTTTCAAAAACACCTGGCTGAATGGAAGTCCTACAATTAGAGAAGTAAAAAAGAAACCACATTGAGACTGGTGGAAGGATGAAGGCATGGAATGGGCTGGTCCCATACCCATGTGTGGTGTTTTTTAATCAGTAGGGATATCTCAGTGGTGGAGGCTTCCCAGGACAAGCAAGGGGTCCCAGAACTACATCAGACCCCTGATCCTAGGCTTCCAGAGCTGAGAAGAGAACTTCCCATAACTTTATACTGTAAACAGCAGAGGAACATAGTGAGAATTTCAAGGATCTTGAAGAACTATAGTGAGAATATCCAAGACATGACAAAGAACCAGTCAGAAATTAAGCATACACTAACTGAAATAAAGAATAATTTATAGGGATTCAATAGTAGAGTAAAGGGTTCTGAGAATCAGATTAGTGATTTGTATTATGAGGAAGCAAAACAAAACAAAACAAAAAACAAAAAACAAAAAAAAAATCACCCAATCCGAAGAACAAAAGGAGAAAAGAATAAAAAAATATGAAGATAGTGTAAGGAACCATAGGGACAACTCCAAGCATATAAACAGTCACAAAATGGGGGTACCAGAAGGAAAAAAAGAGAAAATTATTAAAAACCTATTTGGAAAAAAAAATAACGATGTAAAACTTCCCTACTTGGTGAAAGTAAGTCCCAAAGTGTAGAGAGTCCCAAACAAGAGAAACAAACTATGAACAATAAAATTGCAATAAATATATATCTATCAAGCATTGTGGTGGGCTGTTTCTCTGTCCGTGTCCATCACGGAAAACGACGGGTTCCTGAGTGGAGGAACTGGGGATTAAGAAATTAGAGAAAGAAAGAGACAAGAAACATGGAGGCAGAAATAGATTTATCAAGCTGGGTACTAGGTGGGTGCCATCTTCTCTGATGGAGAAGCAGCAAAAGCAACCCCCCAAGCCACGCAGGTTTATTTATAGGGTCAAAGGAGCTTATTTGCATTCTTAACTAGGCTCTAGCATTACTGGATTTACATATCTAGACCCACCCCTGCTGACACCTGGACAAAGGTACTCTGCCAGTGCCTCAGGCTCAACTAACAATTTAAAGAATGTCCATGTGCCTTCTCAGAGGGTCCTCTACAAACAATTGAATCTAAAAAACAAATAAATGATTGAGGAATCTAATGAACAAAATAAACTGATGAATAAAATAGAACCAGAGGCATGGAAACATGGAACAGACTGACAAATCTCAAAAAGAAGGGACAAGGTGAATGGGAAGAGATTAACCAGAGAACTTATATGCATACTAGAGGCAGGATGCACGAAATTCTTGCAAGAGTATGCCTTCCTTCCTTAGTCTGCCAGTTGCCAGCATCAGCTTCCCTCTGACACCCTGGACCGGGGCTTCCTTCACAGCCCCGGCTTAGTCCATAAGGTCGTCCACAAGGATGTCCAATCTAATTAGCATATTATGCTTTTATTATTATAGATTATTATAGATATGCATTACCTTGGACATAGACAATAGGGTGGTGAAGGCCTGGGCTTTGGCAGAAACTGGGTGGAGTGGGTAATGGGGGATAAAAAGGGGAACATCTGTAATACTGTACTCTTAACAATAAAGATTTTTTAAAAACAGATCCTAGTTCATAACGCATTTGGAAAAAATTAAGAAAGAATGTGTCTATGTGCCTACTCATTCACCAAGCAACCTAACATCAAGTTGAGGGGTAAAAGATGATAAGAAATTGTCCTGTCTTCTGAAAAGAAAATGCATGGTCCGGAAGTATTAGGAAGTAAATAGAATTAAATTTTGAAATACATGGAAACAAAAAGTAGATTCTGAAAATTCTTCCAGTTTTCAGATATATAACACCTCAATGAGAACATCCAGTTTGCACTGAAATAGGTAAAAGAAAAATTTACTCCAGTTAAAAACACTCAATAGTGTACAAATTATAAATGCACCATGCTTTTTTGTGTTTGATATACATAGCACAAATTTGAATTTATGAAAATCCATGTATTTGGGCACAAACCTCTAGTAGTACATCTGTGTAAAGTAAAATATTTTTCATATAGTAGCTATCATTAATAGTAAAAATTAATAATAACTTATAATGCTAGATAAAAAGGCTAAAATTTTTTTCTATTCTTTTTCTGGACTATCATATTATAAAATATTTGTCATAAGAAGAGGCAACTAAGTAGTATGAAGTAATTTTAGGAATTAATACTATATATGTTTCATAATTAGAACAAAATGACCCATTCTGGATTTTATGATGAAATTACCTGCTTTTTCAAATTGTAGTTTATTGCTAATCTTTTTTTCATTCTAAATACATAGTGACTTCTATATCTAATCATAATTTTTCTATCATTTTCCTTAAGAGAGGCCCCCATAACTGTATAGCTTTAGGTATCACAAAACCTGGATTGGCATTTGATTATCAGACTTTTAAAATGGAAACTAGTGGGAAAATAAAGTACTAGAACAAACTTTCTGGACTATCTATATTCCATAAAACAAAGAAAACTATGGAAAGTATAAAAATGTATCTCTAGATATATTTCACATTAGATATATTAATAATATTATGCTTCCTTACAGGTGAGCTTAGAACAGAAATTCCTTTAAACTTAGCAGAAGTGTAACACTTATATTAGATCTAAAGCAGCCAGAAAAGTGGTGTGAAAATACGTAATATTTTAATGTGTTACTTCAACTGAAGTTTTTTTTTTCTTTTTTGTTTTTTTCTCATTATACTTCCATTTATTTGTTTGTAAATTAAACTCATTTACCAATATATTTGCATAGTTTAAATTGTATGCAATATAAAAATGTTTGAATCAAAACATTCCAAGTTTTACATTTTAAAACTAAATATAAATTCAAGCTCTAACATTTTTCCTGTCACAATGATGCGTTTTCTTGCACACCATTCGGCTGGCTTAAATGAGACTTCAGAGACCATTACTTTAGATCAGTGATCCTTAACATCCTGTTTCAGATATAGATGGTCCGTTTGTAATAAAATTACAATAGTATGGAGTGAAATAAAACAAATTAAAAATAATGTAATGAAATGTTTATAAAGTTAACATAATTACATTTAAAGGATAATTCTTTGTTCTGAAGTTAATTTAACATATTAGATACCAATGTTTCACTTATTTTTTGTGTATGTCTTGGCTGTTTACATTTATTTTTTATTTTTAAAAATCTTTTTAAATCATTAATTTATTTTTTACTGATTAAAATATTACATATGTCTTCTTTTCCCCCCATTAACCTCTCCCTGGCCACTCCCACCCCCCAGCACATGACCTCACCCCCATACTGTCTGTGTCCATTGGTCAAAATGGAACTCCTATTTAATCTAGTAATTCCACTTCTAGGAATCTATCCAAAGAACTCAGAAACACCAATCATAGAAACATCAAATGGACCATCAAACCTCAAAGGGAATGTGGGGTTGGGGGTAGGTAGGAGTGGGAGTAAGAGGTCAACCTTTTTTTTTTTTCAATAACATTATTTTTAAATATATTTTATTGATTTTCCACAGAGAGGAAGGGAGAGGGATAGAGAACCAGAAACATTGATGTGAGAGAAACATCAAACAGCTGCCTTCTGCACACCCCCCACTGGGGAACGTGCCTGAAAGCTAGGCACATACCCCTGACCGGAATTGAACCTGGGACCTCCCAGGCCACAGGAATCCGCTCTATCCACTGACCCAAACTTGTTAAGTCAATCACATTTTAACTATATCATCTCTAAGCTATTAAAAATTCATAATGAATCTTCAGATGATACATGATTATTGAGTTCATAGCCTGATATTTAAATACTACTATTGTCTCTCTGGAATCTTTAAGGCAATTCAATTAAGTGGGATAAATTAATAATCCACATTTCATTGTTTCTTAGTCCTGGTTATATCCAATTGCAATATATATCAAAGAATGTTTTTATTTCATACCTATTCCTTTCATTTGTAGAATCTTCTTTCTCCTTACATAGTTCTCCTCACATTCATATTCACATCATAAAAAATAATAAACTTGGTAAATATGTTCACTATAAATGTATTTACAATACATATGTAAATAACTTATTTACCTATGTCTTTACTATGCCATTCCATAGTCTTCTTATTGCCTCGTTTCTACTATGTCTTATTTTATATGGAACTGATAATGGAGGGGAGAGATCTTCATCTCCCCTGGTTGCTTGTGGGGGTGGAATTCTTGCAATATCTCAAGAAAAATAATTTTCTGAGACTTGCACAGGAGAATAAAATATTGTACAAACCATTATTTCTGTGGAATCAAATCCCTGTGCTTCCATCATTTTGTTAGCAGGTTCCACCAAGGAAGATGTTCCACTTGCCTTCATTAGGGCTAAAATCAGAGCCAGTGTCCAGAATTTCCTTCCCATGTCTGCACAATACAATACAGCATCAGGGTAGCTTGACTAGTTTTCCCCTGCTGCAGCCCAACAGTCCATTGTTTGTGGGTCTGCAGGACCACACAGATATGGAGGAAACATGGGCAAATGCAAGGAAGTCAAGAGTTAGCCAAGACACAAGAGTCACAAATCGCAAGAGAGAGAATTCCTTTGTTTAGGAGATTATGTTCTCCCAAATTTTTGTGGGCTTGCAGTGGCCCTGCCCATTCTGGCCACCCTCTCTGTCCCCAGGTTTGACTGACAGACAACTACCTTCCCTATTTCACCTCAACTTCAATGGGCATATATATCTTCCCTTTGTTAGATTCCTTTTCCCGATGTTATGTAGGGAATAAACTGGTTCTCTCGGGAGTGCAAAGTTGCACCTTCTTGCTGAGGCTGCCCAAATGACATGTTTGTAAAGTCTGGCTCCCTGCTTTTGTTCCTTTCCTGTTATTAACTAGCTAACAGCTGTGTCAGAACTCATATTGCTAGATATTATCCCGCAGGTCACTGAATCCCTATTTCTTTTCTTTTTTATAGTCTTTTTCATTCTCTGTGCTTCAATTTAGATAGTATCTCTTGCTATGTCTTCCAGTATCACTAATCTTCCTTCTATAGATCTTTATCTAATACAATCTGTTTATCTCCCCTAGAAAAAAATGTTTAAGCCAGTTATTGTACTTCTCATCTTCAGAAATCCCTTTTTGCTTATTTTTATATCATCCACTTCTCCCCAGCAGAAAGCAGGAACTGTTGTTAAGTGAAGGTCATTTGTTTATCTTTTTTTTCATTGATTACAGGCCAGCCCTGATAGTTATTCAATATGTGAAAAGAGCTGCTTCATGTATTTTTACAGGTTTCCTAATGATTTACAGCACTAAGAAAAGTCCAATACTCCATCACAGCTACAAGCAGTATTATTGAGTTTTTTGGTTTTTTTTTGTGTTTTTTTTTTTTTTACTAGTGTACACATGACCCAAGTAGATGATATCAGATACTAGTTCAAAACAGGAAGCTTCATTAGCACAACAAAAATTTCTCTTTAGTTATCTTAATGTATGATGATGCTAACCTTATCATGGCCTGCAATTGTGTATGTGATATATTGCAAATTACATTTTAGCATCAAAATTGTGTCTGTCTTTCTGACTATCTATATCTCTATCATTGATTTAAGGTCAAAGCTGAAGATAATAATATTATTAACTGATGTTACCCCAATAAATTTAAATATTTTTAAATATATTTTATTGAGTTTTTACAGAGAAGAAGAGAAAGGGATAGAGAGTTAGAAACATCAATGAGAGAGAATCATCAATCAACTGCCTCCTACACACCCTCTACCGGGGATGTGCCCGCAACAAAGGTACATGCCCTTGACAGGAATGGAACCCTGGATCCTTCAGTCCATAGACTGATGCTCTATCCACTGAGCCAAACCGGTTTCAGCAAATTTAATTTTAAAAATAAAAATATATTTTAAAAAGCTGAAACAACTAAATAGAAGATATGGTTCAGTATTTTACTTTAGATACTTTAGGGAAAAAGTGAAATATAAATCACAATATAAAAATAATGAAGATATGAGAAGAAATTAATAAAAGTAGAAAAAATATATAGGAATGTAAAATACGTTTTTTTAAGTGAACACAATGCCTGATGAATATGATAGAAATTTTTAAAAAGAAACATATAGATAATTTTATTTTTTTAAATATATTTTATTGATTTTTTACAGAGAGGAAGGAAGAGAGATAGAGAGCTAGAAACGTTGATGAGAGAGAATCATCAATCAACTGCCTCCTACACACCCTCTACCGGGGATGTGCCCGCAACAAAGGTACATGCCCTTGACAGGAATGGAACCCAGGACCTTTCAGTCCTCAGACCGACCCTCTACCGCTGAGCCAAACCAGTTTCAGCTAGTTCATTTTAAATATATAGTTATGAAACTCCCAAGTAAAATATGGAATTAAACTGGTAATCTATTATAAGAATATCCCAGTATGATTTATTCCAGGATATGAAGATGCTTCTGTGTTATCTCACTCTATTCAATCACCAGTAGTGACTATGGGTTAAAATTGACAGTAAAACTCAAGTCATAGTACATTTCACATAATACCAGACTTACCCAGCTTTAATTAAGAATATAAGACAGGTAACAACGTAGCATGTAAAGCAACAGCAACATGAAGGTCCTATAGTCCTATTACTTTTAAGTGCTTCCTATGTCCCAAAACCATTTCACACTTGAAGCACATGTGTTCACCTAAGTGAGGGAAGCTGTTAAGTTCCATAGATCCATTATACATTGCTAGTCATGGAGCCCCTCAAGAGTAATGACTAACTCAGAGTCAATAGTGCCACTACATCACATCAATACATGCTATTATTCGATAAACGAATATCAGTAACAAAGGATAGGTTGTTGGCCTGGCACACAGTTCTTGACTTGACACTATTTATATTGGCTCTGGTGTTTATTATGGATTCCTTAAGTTGATGTTGCAAAAGTAATTTGACCTGGAGCTAAATAAAGCATCAGGCATTGATGACATGGTGAAATGAGTCATAGAACCAGCTATTAACCCTTTCCTTCCAGTCAGTATGGAGATTTTTTTGGTGTACATTACCATGACAATACATGCAAATGAGAGAGGATTTACCTATGTACATAGATGTGCAGAGTTTACAAAAAGCACTGGTAAAATACAGCATCCAATCTTGTTTTGTTGTGTGTTTTTTTTGTTTTGTTTTTAATCCTTAATAGACAGCTGGTGTCACTCAGTGGTTGAGTATCAATCCAGGGATTAAGAGGTCACTACTCTTATTCCTGGTTAGGGCAAATTCCTGGGTTGTGGGCTTTATCCCCTGTAGGGGGCATGCAGGAGATAGCTGATCAATTATGTTTCTTTCTCAGGGATGTTTCTATCTCTCCCTCTCCCTTCGTTTCTCTCAAAAATAAATAAGAACATAATTTTTTAATTAAAAAAACATTTTTTTAAATGCCCGGTCTGTGTGGTTAAATGGCTGAGCATCAACTTATGAACCATAGGTCAGGTTTGATTCCCAGTCAGGGCACATACCCAGGTTGTGGGGGTCAATCTCCAGTAGGAAGCATGCAGGAGGCAGCCAATCAATGTTTCTCTCTCATCACTGATGTTTCTATCTCTCTCTCCCTCTCCCTTCCTCTCTGAAATCAATAAAAATGTATTTTTTTAAAAAACTTATAAAAATTCTTAGTAAAATAAGACTACTTAATATGATTAAAATAGTTACAAATATAAATCTCCAAATAATTGTCAATGTCATGTGATTCTTAATGGTGAACCATTGCATATCAGTTTAAAGTAAGAACCAGAGAAGAAGATGATGCATCAATGTGGTGGTATAGATGACTCCTGGTTTCAGCCTTCCTCACCAAAGACAAACTAAGAAATATTCACAGATAAGACACCATTGTGAAAAAGGAGGTGCCTTGGTGTGGTGGATGATATCAGAAGAGTACCCTCGGGGAACCACCAGGCCATTCACTGCAGGTCATCGAGGGGGGATAAAACAAAAGGGGAGGCAAACACATGTGCAATCAAGTAAAAATGGCACAGGGGGAGTATTTGCCATCGGTGTCTGTCAGTCTAATGGGAAAATGATTGTTAGCTAGTGGCTAGACCCTGATGGGAGACTTCAAAATCTTGGGAAGTTATTTGGTTGCTTTGAAAAAACTCCTGGTTAAAACCCTAAGAGAAAAAAGTTCACTCTCTCTTTCTCTCTCTCTCTCTGTTTGTGATCCACAATCACCTGGTTTGCTGTGTTCTCTCCCACCCAGGAACCCATAACCATAACCATGCAGGTCTCGTGGCCATAGAGCTTGTGGCCCTACTGGATTACAGAGAACAACTTGAGGCTCTCATCTACCACCCAGCCTTGCCTGTGATCCTGCCTGAATATGGGGGCTGACAAGAACTATGAAGCAGAAACTCTGAACACTTGTGTGTGTTTTGTTGTTGTTTTGTGTGTGTGTGTGTGTGTGTGTGTGTGTGTGTGTGTGTGTGTGTGTGTTTGGCCCTGCAAGAGACACAGTTGTACTTTTTCCATGTTGGGACACAGGGAAATGGGACATTGGATGCCCAGGGCAGGGGCAGTCATCACCAATAAGCCACTTTACCACATCACAATCTCCCATGTGTGGATCCTTGGAATTCTTTCCTCAGGAGCCTGTTTCCTACCAACAGCAGCTGGAGGGCCTGCGCAGAGATCCCAGTCCAGGGCTCTGTACACCTTCAAAACCCAGCAGGTAGCCCTAACTTGACAGGAAGCTCAGTTAGTAGTTCTTCAAGATTCGTACCAGCCAACAGTACGTACCAGCCATAGAGCCATTCTAATGCCCAGAGAGTCAGGAAAGCAAATCCACAGCCCCATCTAACTGCTGAGAGTGGGCTCCAGTTCCACAAACCAGGAAGCCTGGCCAGAAAACTAGGCTAGAGAAAGAGCCCATCAGGTAAGAAGCCAAGCCAGGAGCACTGCTTGAGCATAGCCTCAAGCCTCACATAATCAGAGGGTGAACAGTAACCCTACTCAGCCTTTGTCCCCAGCCTATAGCCCTGCTTGGATGTTGAGCTCAGCTTGCAGCCTAGCCCAGACAGGGAGCCCAGCCAGTGACCCTGCCCACTGACTGAGCAGTGTCTACCTACACCCAAGGGCAGTAAATAGTAGGAGGTTCCATCCCATAAGAGAACTAAACCAGCTACCTCACCCAGAAGCAGAACACACCCATAAGCCTACCTTATCATTAAGCCCAGCTTCCCTCTTTGTCCATCTTCAGGGCACAACTTGTGACCCTCCTGGATTACAGAGAACAGCGTGAGGCTCTGACCTACCACCCAGCCCTGCCTGAGAACCATTCAGGTGAAGAGCACAGCTTGAGTCCCCCACTCAACCATGAGCAATGGTGAGCCCAGCTCACAGCCCTGCCCAATGATGAGTTCAACCAATAGCACCAGCCTACCAGAAAACACAACCTATGACCCTGGCCAACCAGAGACAAATGCAGATCCTTGCCTGACCTCAAATAAGATAAATTCCAGAAGTGATATCACATAACTTTAGATGAGTTATGCTAAGGTCTTTTCGCAGCTCGGGTTCAGGAATCTGGAGAAGGGGCTTTGACGTGGAGACTAGACAATAAATAAAATTTGGGAGGCATTGGGGATCCAGGGAAGACTCCGTTTTCCAGTGAAGTAGGGTCTTTGAATGTCCAGACCCATGGCTTTCTTATTGATGTTTTTTTTACAGAGAGAAAGGGAGAAGGATAGAGAGTTAGAAATATTGATGAGAGAGAAACATCAATCAGCTGCCTCCCAGTGGGGGATGTGTCCACAACCAAGGTACATGCCTTTGACCGGAAGCAAACCCGAGACTTTTCAGTCCAAGGCAGGTGTTCTATTCACTGAGCCAAACCGGTTTCAGCCCCATGGCTTTTTATTCACACACTAGAGGCCTGGTGCACAAAATTTGTGTATGGGAGGGTATCCCTCAGCCCAGCCTGCACCCACTCCAATCTGGGACCTCTCAAGGGATGTCCCTCTCACAATCCAGGGATGCTGGCTCCCAGCTGCTCCCCTGCCTGCCTAATTGCCCCTAACTGCTTTTGCATTCTAGCCTGATTACCCCTTACCACTCCCCTGCCAGCCTGATCAATGCTAACTGAGCCCCTGCTGGCATGATTGCCCCCAACTGCTCTCCCCTGCAGGCCTGGTCTCTCCCAACTACCCTCTCCTGCAGGCCTTGTCTCCCCCAATTGCCCTCCTCTGCCTGCCTGGTCACCCCTTACTGCCCTCCTTTGCAGGCCTCATTGCCCCAATTGCCCTTCTATGCTGGCCTGGTCACCCTAACTGCCCTCCCCTGCTGTCTTGATTCCCCTGCTGGCGATCTTGTGGTGGCCATCTTGTGTTCATATGGGGGCAGCCATCTTTGACCACGTGGAAGTTGCCATCTTGTGTTTTTGAGTAATGGTCAATTTGCATATTGCATCTTTATTATATAGGAATTTTTCCTTTTAGCAAAGCAGATATACATATCAAGTTAAGGTCCGGTAAACAATAAAGGACCATCAGGTTGGGGGAATTGCATTCGGCTATTTCATCAGCAGGTAATAACATGCAGATTTTCAGCACTGCTGATAGAGTCCATTCAACCTTTTAAGGACTTCTAATATTTATTATGACCCACTGGACTTAGCCTCCAGCAGAGTTAGACAAATATTTATTAGGTCTTATGTATTAGCATCTTGACTAAGCCTGTGGGAAACAAAGATGAAAATACCATGGCCTCAAACTCACAGTCTAATCCAGTGGTTCGCAACCTTTTTAATGTTGCGATCCTTTAATATAGTTCCTCATGTTGTGGTGACCCCCAACCATAAAATTATTTTTGTTGATACTTCATAAGTGTAATTTTGCTATTGTTAATGAATCATAATGTAAATATCTGTGTTTTCCGATGGTCTGAGGCGACCCTGCTAGCGATTCTCAACAGTTCTCAACTTGTAGGTTGTGACCCACACATTGAGAACTTTTGCTGTAGAGCCTAAGACCATCTGAAAACACAGATATTTACATTATGATTCATTAACAGTAGCAAAATTACAATTATGAAGTAGCAACAAAAATAATTTTATGGTTGAGGGTCATCACAACATGAGGAACTGCATTAAAGAGTCATGGCATTAAAAAGGTTGAGAATCTCAGATAATGGGATAGTTTTGAATAATTTCAGAACAACCTTTTAAGTGCTGTCATAACAGTCAACCCAGAGTGATAAGGGGGTATGTGTAAGAGTATTCAATACAAGCTTCAAGTTGCCAATAAAGGCTTTTAGGAGGAGGTAACTATTAAAGTGAGCCTTGGGAAATAAGAGAAATGGATAAAGCAAAAGTCCTAGGCAGGGATAAGAATGTGAGTCAATAGTCACATAGGCATTGGTAAGAGTTCATATCTAAACTTATGGCTGAGAAACAGGGGAACTTAAACTATTGAATATATGGTTTTATTTTAATATATTTTATTGATTTTTTTTTTAAGACAGGAAGGGAAAGAGATAGAGAGAAACAAGGATGAGAGAGAGACATTGATCAGCTGCCTCTTGCACACCCCCTGCTGGGGATGTGCCCGCAACCAAGGTACATGCCCTTGACCGGAATCGAACCCGGGACTCTTCAGTCTGCAGGCTGACACTCTATTAACTGAGCCAAACCAGTTTTGGCTTAAACTATATGGTTTTAAATGTCATGATGATGAAGATGATGAAATGATTTTATATTCTACACTTAATAGGCTGACTTTATCCCAACAGGGATGGGTTACTGTTAGAAATTTAAACAAAGGGAGTAATATGAGCAATTAAGGTTTTACTAAGATTTTTGCTTCTCAGAGCATGACCTGCAGGACGTTGTCAGCTTCTTGTGTGAGCTTATAAATGCAAAAGCTCGGGCTGCATTCCAGATCTACCAATTTATTGGCATTTTAATAAGATGGTCAGGTGATTTCAATACACAATTAATTTTGAAAATGCTGAATCAGATCATTCAAAGTATATTTTATTCACTAATGGAGGCAAGATTCAAGTGAGAAGAATAATTATAAAGATAACTAATAGTGCAGATACAAGTGTACAAGACACAAGATCACCACACATCGGTTGCAATGGCTGTTTTTAAAAAGATAAGAAATCACAAATGTTAACAACGGTGTGGAGAAAGGGAATCCTTGTGTACTGTTGATAGGAATGTAAACTGTTGTAGCCACTGTGAAAATCAGTATGGAGGTTCCCCAAAGTTTTAAAAATAGAATTCCCATATGACTCAGCAATTCCACTTCTGGGTATTTACCGGAAGAAAACCAAAGCACTAATTAAAATGATATAATTGCTCACTGCAAGATTAATTTCAATAGCCAAGATATTCAATGAACATACGTGTTCACTGATGGATAAATGGATAAGAAACATGTAGTGTATATAGAATACAATGGAATATTAGTTCAGCCATAAAAATAATAAATATGGACAATATAGACGAACCTTGAAGGCATTATGCTAAGTGAAATAAGACAGAGAAAGATGAATACCATATAATCTCTCTTACATGTGGAATTAAAAAACACACCACAAGCTTATAGATAGAGAACAGACTGGTAGTGGCCAGAGATGGTGGGGTGGGGAAGAAATGGCTGAACAGGTTCAAACCATAAGGACTTCCAATTATAAAATAAATCATGAGGCGGTAACGTACAACAAGGTGATATAGTTTACAATACTGTATTTCATATTTTAAAGTTGCTAAAAGTAGTTCTTGAAAGTCCTCATCACAAGAAAAAAAAAATTAAAACTATTTATGGCCACAGTTGTTACTAGACTTACTGTAGTGACAATTGCAAAGCAAACATCATATCATTAAGGTGAAGACCTAATATGTCATACATCAATTACATCTTAATAAAAAGTGACTGTAATACTAAAAATAAAAGTTGAACAGGATTTGATAAGTCATGAAAAATATGAGAGAAAATTTGAGAAATAATTTAAGGAAAAAAATCAGATGTATATTTTTAGTTAAATTTGAGAGTTAGGGGAGGAGGAAAAGTAAAAAATTTATGTATAGCTAATAGCTTGGGTGAAAAGACAGACAATAAATATAGTTAAAGGGCTAGTAAATAAAATACCTCATCATACAGAGAATAAAGCTGAATAATAGTATGTCAAAAATAACCGATAATAATTCACAAATGCTTTAAAACCTGAAAATTACTGAGTTTATGGTGTTTGCAATTTATGATGCTCTTTTAATTTGTGAAATTTTTAATCTATGGAATCATGGCATTAACTTGAATCATGTCATTTACTTTTTTTAAAGATATTAAAATTTTATAAAATAGTTATTTAAAACTTAAGACTAGATAACTATCAAATATGAGTTCAGGGTTACAGTAACATAACTTACATTCACAGATTCTTGAATTATGTTTTTTTATGTCCTGTAGTTGTGACTACTGTTCAAGAAATATGACAATTTCAAAAAAATTTTCATTAGTATTAGAACAGTTATAGGAGAAATGGCCTAAGTTCCCAATTTTATAATACTACTCTTGGGAGCTATTCTGCAAGTTAAACTGGTATATAAGCTATCCTTCAGCAAGTCTTCATTTCAGCATTTCCTAACGCATCAACATTACTCCTGCTCATAATGGCATTTTTGTTTCTTTGTTTTTTAACTGAAGCAGTCTGAAAAATCCAGCAGAAAATATACATGCCTCATATATCAATAATAACATACCTATAAGAATGTGCTATAATGTTGATAATAGAAAGTACAAAATAACCACGCATACAGAGTTTACTTAATATATCTGAATTGTCAATCTTTTCACTTAAATGGAGGTAGGTATATGTGTAGGTAGGTAGATGATAGATAGATAGATAGATAGATAGATAGATAGATAGATAGAGACAGATATACATGTAGGTGACAGATAGATAGATGGATAGATAGATGATAGATAGATATATAGGTAGATAGATAGATGTGTAGATATGTAGATGATAGATAGGTAAGTAGGTAGATAGATAGATAGATAAGAAACTCCTAGTTATTTGACTCCATAAGAAAAGTTATTGAACTTGCATTCTTAACTCTGGATACATTGAAAGTTTTATGTAAAAAGAAAAAGAAGTATCTATTAAGACTAAATAAGTAAGTTACTCCCTGTGAATCTCACCTTATTTAATGATACATCAATGATGAATTACAGAATAGAGATGTCTTCCTAATTCTGAGAGTATGTAGACACAATACTTTTATTTTTGCCAGAAACATTGCCTTGTTAAATTTCACTTCTAACTCTATAAATTTTTTGGTGTTGTTGTGATTTTATATTGAATTATATTTTATATTAAATTATATTATCATCATCATATATTTTATGTTACTGCTTTTCACTGCATCCATGTTAAAAAGACAAAAAAAAACAAAACAAAAAAACACAGTTTTCTGTTTTGCCCAATTTGAAGGCTAAAATAAATTTTATATGTTCATTGATGTTGAAATTTATATCTGCATAATACACATTGTTTGGATACTTATGGTATAAAATACACTCTTATAGGTATGATATATGAGAGCTGAAATAGAAATATGAACATGATATAACTTTTATTATAAAAAATGTAAAATATAATATGGCCAAATGAATAATAGTAATAGACAACCAATCCTATCTAATCAAAGAGTAATATGCAAATTAACCATCACTCTGCTACACTCACAAGCCAGGACCACCAGTCAATTAGGAGTGAGTATGCAAATTAACCCAACCAAGATGGCTGCAGCCCTGGAGCCAACAGGAGGCTTGAGTTTCCCTGGCAATGGAGGAAGCCAAGCTTTCTGCACACCCTGGCAGGTCCAGGCCTCTACTCAAGGCTACAAAGTTTCAATTATAGAAGATAAATAAACCCCAATAAAAATGGCAGCAGCCATGGAGCTAGAGAGAGCAGGAGGCTTGAGTTTCACCCGGCAATGGAGGAAGCCAAGTTTCTGCAGTCCTGGCCTGCTATGGCCTCCTCTGCTCAAGGCTACAAAGTTTCAATTATAGAAGATAAATAAATTACAGATACCAGGACCTCCCCTTGGGTCCTGGGGAGTGTGGCCAACCTGCAAACCACCCAGGTCCCTCACCCAGACTGCCCCATGCCCCAAAAGAACCCCCACCCTGATTTAGGATACCTTTCAGGGCAAACCAGCTGGCCCCCATCCTTGCACCAGGCCTCTATCCTATCTAATAAAAGAGTAATATGAAAATTGACCATCACTCCAATACACAAGATGGTTGCCCCTATATAGTCAAATATGGCTGCTCCCATGTGGACACAAGATGGCCGCCACAAGATGGCCAGTGGGGGAGGGCAGTTGGAAGGGATCAGGTTTGCATGATAGGGAATTTGAGGGGCAACCAGGCCTGCAGGAAAGGGCAATTGGGGGAGACCAAGGCCTGCAGGGGAGAGCAGTTAGTGGGGACCAGGTCTTCAGGGGAGGGCAGTCAAAGGCAAACAGGATTGCAGGGGAGCAGTTAGGAATCAATCAGACTGGCTGGCAGAAGTGGTTAGGGGCAAACAGGAAGGCAGGCAGGCAAGCAATTGGGAGCCAGCAGTCCTAGATTGTGAGAGGGATGTCCTACTGTCCATTTAAGCCCAATCAACCAGGATCAGGCCTAAACGGCCAGTGGGACATCCCTTAAAGCACATGTGTCAAACACAAGGCCCGCGGGCCAAATCCGTCCCACCAGGCCTTGCAATGTGGCCCGCACCGCGCTGTCATCACTGCACTCCGCTACGTTTCCATCACAATGACAGTTTATGACTGTTCAGTAAACCATTTGGCCCGCGATTTAGGCTGGATTTTAGATTTTGGCCCCTTCTCTGATTGAGTTCGACACCCCTACCTTAAAGGGTCCCAGATTTGAGAGAGTGCAGGGACACCCCCTCCCATGCATGAATTTCATTCACTGGGCTTCTAGTCCTATGTAATAAAAGGATAATACACAAATTGGCCAGGAAGTACAACCAGTGGCTATGTTGAGCACTGACCACCAGGGGGCAGATGCTCAATGCAGGAGCTGCTCCCTGGTGGTCAGTTCACTCCCACAGGGGGAAAGCCACTTAGCCTGAAACCAGCTCATGAGTGGTGAATGCAATGGTGGTGGCAGGAGCCACTCCCTCCTCCACAATAGTGCTAATGATGTCCAACTCTTGGCATATGCAAGAGGGCCTATGCCATCAGTAAGACATCCCCCAAGGGCTCCCGGACTGTAAGAGAGAGCAGGCCAGACTGAGGGACACTGCACCAGAGTGTACACATTTTGTGCACTGGGCCTCTATTAATATAATGAAGGAGAATTTTCTGAAAACAAAATTCAGGTTGGGTTCCACAGTAAAATATATTTGGAAGTCCTTTATTAAGAATTTGATATATGTATTCAATAAAATTTCTGTTCTTATTGGCTTCTATTTTTCTTCAATAACATGTTTTTATTTACTATATATTTATTGCATCCACAGGAATGATGATTAAATATGTATGTAGAGAGTTTAGAAAAAGAAATTTTCCTCCCTTGTAGTTAAAATGTTTCCAATGTTGGCAAGTTTGAATTCTGAAAAGGCCTTGCCCATCTCTCCTTCTGATCAACTAGGCACAGTTTTTGTAAGTCTATGTGAGTTCAATAAAGGAATAAATTTGAGATAATTTATTCAGGTAATCCCTAATCCTAAATACATTCATAAGAAAAGTTGAGGGGGAAAAACATATAATTTCTGTTTTTGCATTAGGTGGCTTATATGGTATTTCCATAAATATAGACATGAATAATGTATTTTTATAGACATGAATTTTTCTGTATGGAATTATTTCTGTAGCAACTGGAACCACTGCAAATATGTACAGTTTAAGTTAGGACAGTAAAGTATATTTTATGATTTTGTTTTTTAATTAGCTTTGAGATGCACATGTAATAAATGGAAGGCTGTTTCCAAAAGCCTTGCAACTTGCTATCTCAGGCAAGTAGCCAATATTAGAATGTCATTTATTGGACTATGCATTTCCCTTCTTTGTTGTTCTTCCAAAGGTAACTGTACTGCTGAGCTATCATTCAAATTATATTCATTAAAACAGAAAGTCTAGTCTGTTAGATTACTCAAATATGTACCTAGTTCACATAGACAAAATGTATTTTAAAATCCTCATAAAGACATGCCTATTTTATGAAAGTCTAGCTTATTTTAATAATCAGATACTTTAATCGTCTGAACTTTTTTATTGTTATTGTTTGTCTTTTATTATTAAAAAAAGAAAAGGAGGTAAAAATGATATTCCAGTCCAGAACTCAAAACAATGAATGAATCGAAGTGGTTTTTCTGGGTTTCATTATCCTTAGACATAGTCTTGTTCGTGATTTCTGTTTGTGCTTTAACATAACGATCAGCAGCTTATCCACAGAAACCAAATAAGAGGTGATGTTTCTCTGTAATGCTTTGTATTATTTATTTCCTGCTTAAAATGTTTTTCTCTTCCCAAAAGGCACAGCCTTAAATGTAAAATTCATGCAGAATCTATTACCAAAGGAGACACATAGACTGTATCTACAATACATGTGGCAAAATTAGTTGAAAAGTAAAATTTGTGCCAAGAGCAGTTTGGCTCAATGGATAGAGCGTCAGCTTGGGGACTGAGGGGTCCCGGGTTTGATTCCGGTTAAGGGCATGTACCTTGGTTGCAGGCATATCCCCGGTAGGGGGTGTGCAAGAGGCAGCTGATCGATGACTCTCTCTCATTGATGTTTCTAACTCTCTATCTCTCTCCCTTCCTCTCTGTACAAAATCAATAAAATATATTAAAAAAAAAAAATTCTTATGAAGCTACTTGACAAACCTGAGGCAAAAAACAATATATGTTTGTCCAACTGAAATATCCAGATCCATTCTTTATGTTTTCTCACTTTTAGAAAATGAGAATAAATAAAATAAATGATTTAAAATAACAATCTTATTTCAAAATTATATTTTGCTGTAGGCTACCCATATGAATTTTACATTAGTTCTCTTAATGAGGCTTAATATATATGGCTTTGTCTCTAGGAGAGCATTATGTAACTTAGTTTTCCTAAAACATTAAAGATTTTACTGAACAATAAAGAAGAATTTGCATTGTATAAAATGATTTGAGGTTCATGCCCTTTTCCTTGCAGATAGTATGTGCTGAAGAAGTATTTTTGAGTTGAATTAAAACAGGTTAATATATAAAGATTATAGTCTCCATGAAAACCATTATAAGTGACTTTTGTAAAAATGGATTTATCAAAATAGCATAAATTAAGTTAAATTCCAATTTCTTTCATTAAAGAAAAAAATAAACAAATAGTGTAGATTATGATATAGAAAATAAAAGAAAAACAATAGGTTTAAGTCTTCCTTTCTTGGATTTTACATTCTAGTTGTAAAGTTTTACTTAGCAAAGGTCTTTGTTATATTTTAGAGTTGAGGGAAATAATTTCATTACTGTAATTTTTGCAATTGAGTTAAAACTTAAAGGAAAATCTTGACCCAACCACTGAGTTAATTATTAAACAAGGTGAGGCAAAAGTAGGTTTATAGTTGTTTGTATAGAAAATAATACAATAGTTAATAAATAATAATAATACAATAATACACTTTGTTTTACAGACTCACAACTGTAAACTACTTTTCCCCATTTTATGTTGTGTCAGAAATATGCCCCAAAGATAATGCAAAGCATTTTAATGAGCACATTTTTAGTAGCTTGAAGTTTATATAATTAACTAATTATTTTATAATAGGACACTGTTATGATTAATATTATAATGCATGCTAATTGTATAATCCAGCAAATTTTTGGTTAAATGTCTTGATATATTTTTGCCTTCACTATTTGAAAAATAAGACTTCTTGTCTGTCTGGTATATATATTTTTTATTTAATCTTTGTGCTTTACCCATGATTTTAAACATCTTCATTCGTACATTGAATGAACATTTTCATTTTTAATAAATTCTTAGCAGCTTATATTACCATTATAAAAGACTGAATGGCTAGTTTTAATTTTAGTATAAATGTAGATTAAA
This sequence comes from Pipistrellus kuhlii, assembly GCF_014108245.1. Classification (NCBI taxonomy): domain Eukaryota; kingdom Metazoa; phylum Chordata; class Mammalia; order Chiroptera; family Vespertilionidae; genus Pipistrellus; species Pipistrellus kuhlii. The sequence goes on from NW_023425515.1 coordinate 68,895,772, forward strand.
AGGAGACTTTTTTCATATTTTTCACAATGTGATTGAAAAACTTTAGAATAACTTTTGGTATTTTTCTACAGTATAGGAAATAGTAAAAATAATACAAGTTTTGAGATAAGTTAAATCTGAGATAAAATAACAACTTGACATCTCTTCTGGCCCTATAACCTTAAACTTACGTTCTTAAATGATGTTTAGTGTCATCTATACAATTAGAGCTATTGAGAGCAATGTTGTAAGAAGTAAATAATAAACTCTACATAAAATATTTGATATGATATCTAACCAAGTGAAGGTATAAAATATATGGTTGTTTTTCTTCCTTTACAAAAGAACATTGGAATTTTAATGAAAGGTATTTTTATTCAGAATATATTCCAGAATGTATTCAGAATATTTTCAGGTGTATTGCGAATACTTTTCAAATAGACTAAAACTGTCTTTAGGACAGATATATTTTGTTTCTTTATATGTATGTTTTTCCTCTGTCTTTCCATAGCATTCCTCCCCAGCCACATTGATAGAGAAGCATATAGCATCTACTGAATAAATCACAGAATGTTGACAAGCGAGTGAAGACTAGCAGGACCAAGTATAGCTTTGATATCAGATTATGCCTTGACTAGCACATTGTTTATTCATGGTAGACAATGCTTAGGAAAACTGATTATATAATAATCAAAACAGTGGTTCTGCCAATGGGCCAGTAAACCAAGACATCGTAGATACAGTAATTTAGGGACTTCTCAAACTTGTATGCCTTTCTTTTTGCTTATAGTGAAAGACAAAAGAACATCCATATTTCCATGCCAGATTCATTTATTACCTCTCATTAAGATTATAGCTAATAAAAAGAAAAAAATAAATTTCAGAAAGAGAATGCATGAAGAAAAAAGAAAAATAATCAGCCTAATATTTATACTAAGAAATAGAGGTTAAATTTCTAAGAAAAGTAATGGAGTTTCTACAAAAGTCTTTGTGGTCCAATATTGCCATTAAAGTGGGAAATAATATAATATAAATAATATAATATAATATAATACAATATAACATAATAAATATATATTTTATTTGTTGTTATTCCCAAATAACACTTCCCAGATATTAATCCCAGGGTAAATAAGTCCAAAACAGGCACATTGGCTAAGAAGCCATTGTCCTTATCATTTCCAATGTTTCAGTACTGCATTCCAGTGAAGAACTCTAACTAGGTTTGGAGAGTTAAAAGGTGCAACACTGGGAGCGATTAACCAGTGAACACTAGAGGCTCAGTGCTTCAAATTCATGTACTCAAGAGGGGAGGTCCTCCAGCCCAGCTTGAACCCTCTTGAAGTCCAGGAGCCCTCGAGGATATCTGACTGATGGCTTAGGGACCCTCCTTGTGAGGAGAGGGCCGGAGCTGGCAGTTGGACATCCTTAGTGCTTTCAAAGAGGTGGAATAGGCTCCCGCCACTGACGCTGTGCTTGCCAGCCCGGAACCCAGTTTCTGGCTGAGCTGTGCTCCCCCCCGTGGGAGTGCACTGACCACCAGGGGGCAGTTCCTACATTGAGCATCTGTCCCCTGGTGGTCAGTGCACATCATAGCAACTAGTCGTTCCTCTGTTTAGTTGATTTGCATATTAACCTTTTATTATATAGGATATGGACACAGACAATAGTGTGATGATGGTCTGAAAGGTGGTCAATGGGGAAAACAACAAAGGGGACATCTATAATACTTTCAACAATAGAGAAACAAAGGTGAAACATTAAGATGGCTGAATTTGTGAAAGGAAAAATGGTAATGGAATAAAACAAGAAGAAAAAGTTATTACAACTATAATTCTATGAAGAATTATAGAAATAAAAGACATATTTCAAAAATAAAGGTTGAGGCCTAGCTGGCATGGCTCAGTGGTTGAGCAATGACCTATGAACCAGGAGGTCATCATTCAATTCCCGGTCAGGCCATATATCCAAGTTGCAGGCTCAATCCTCAGTGTAGGGCATGGAGGAGGCAGCTAATCAATGGTTCTCTTTCATTGTTGATGTTTCTATCTCTCCCTCTTCTTTATTCTCTGAAATGAATAAAAAATATATTAAAAACAAAACAAAATTAAAAATGAAGGTTGAATGAAGACATTTTAAAAACAACTTGAGAGTATCTATTGCAAGCAAGTCTGCACTGAAATGAAACACTGAATGGGAATCATTAAATAGAAAGAAATTACCTCAGCTAGAAACATAAAAATGAAGAAAGGAGTAAGGAACACCAGAAATGGTAAATGTTCTAAATATATGTAATATTAAAATTCATTATTCATTTATAATAAGAGCAAACTAGGTATAAAAGGAAACTCTTACAACATAATACACTGCTTCAAATACTCAATATTTTAAACATGCCAGTTCTCCCCAAATTAATCTATAGCAATGCCAAGCAATATTCCAAATAACATTTATTTTCATGAAAATTGTGAAGATTGTTCTAAATCAGTATGTAAATATAAAAGGCCAATAATCCATAAAGCAAAAATAAAGAATGAAGCTGTAAGCCTTATACTGCTATTATAGCATCCTATAACATTAGACATGTATTAGAATGGAAAGGAAAATGCATTCAGTCAGAATCATCTAACTGATAACAAAGAACATACTACAGGGCAGTGGAAACAATGATATTTAAAATGTATGTTGCTGGATTAATTAGATTTCCATATGGAAAAATTATCTTGACCCTTATCTCATGACATAGACAAAAAAAATATTCTAAATGAATTGTAATATAAACAGTAAAAATTTAAAGTAAAACAGTAAAATCAAATATAAGTAAATATTAAGGTTTGCTGAAAAGAAAGTAAAAAATAAAAATTTTAGGAGAAAACATAGAAAAACATATTTCCAATCCTTAAGTAAACAAAGATTTCTAAAGCAGGGAGTTAATTATAAGAGAAAACAATAATAGATGATACAATATGAAAATCAAGAGCTTTTGTTTGTTAGAAAATGACCTGAAAAGAATGAAATGTTATATAGGACCTGAACAAACACTTGTTTTGGTACTAACCTGAGCTGGCTTTACAGATTACTTTCTATTTGTATATAGAGAGTTGGATAAACTTAAAGATTAGAGAAGAATTTAGACAAATTCCATAAGAGTGTTTCTCAAACATTTGGCTTCAGGACCCTTTTCTAATCTTGAAAGATACTGATCCCAAATAGCTTTGCTTTAAGCAATCTGCGTCTAAAATTACTGTATTAGAAATCAAAACACAAATTTAAAAGTATTTATTCATAAATTCATTTAAATTTGGCATTAATAAAATCAGTAGCCGAAAACGGTTTGGCTCAGTGATAGAGTGTCGATCTGCAGACTGAAAGGTCGCGGGTTCGATTCCGGTCAGGGGCATATATGTTGGTTGTGGGCACATCCCCAGTGGGGGGGGGGGGGGTGCAAGAGGCAGCTGGTGGATGTTTGTCTTTCATCGACGTTTCTAGCTCTCTGTCTCTCTCCCTTCTTCTCTGTAAAAATCAATAAAATATATTTTAAAAAAACATTAATTATTTAACATAAATTACATATTTATAAAAATACTAGAGGCCCAATGCATGAAAATTAGTGCCTTCCTTCCCTCCCAGCTGTTGGCACTGGCTTCCCTCTGGCACCTGGGACCTGGGTTTCCCTCCTCTGAGTGCTGGTAGGCATCTGGGACCCCAGCTGGTTTCCCTCTGGCCCTGGCATCATCAGGAAGGATGTCTGAAACAACAACAAAAAATCAGAGTGAAGAATGGCATTGTTTACATTTTACAATTGTCCTTACTTAATAGTTCTTTTAAAAGAAACAGCAAAATGTTCATACCTGTTTCTGCATTTATTGTATTGCCAAAAAAAAATTATAGTGTCTGGAAAATTCCATCTTCACACATGTGAAAATGAGAGTTAAAAAGACAAATGATAACCTAGTATAGTGAAATTATTTTGACATTGCAGACTCCTTTAAAGGGTCTCAGAGAATCCCAAGATACCTGGACAATGCTTTGGGAATCACTGTTCCACTGAATGTCAGTTTTATCTCAGTGCTCAAGATATAACTGATCATATAGAAGCGAGTTGTCTGAACCTACATTCTGCCAAAAGCATGGAGCTTAATATTTTTGAAAGAATATGAAAGTCAAGTCTCAGAATAATGTATCAGGGAAATCACATTCATGGATTGGCTTAAAATAGCAGATAAATTTGCCACCGTAATTAGGTAAATCTTTCAAAACAAGGTCTAGCTGTCATCTTTATTGATGCTTCAGAAAGAGGAATCTTCAGCTAAAATGGAAGAAGACTTATAAGCATACTGATGGGAAATATTTATCAGAAGAGAAGAATGTAGAAAATCAAAGGTGAACTTTTATGTAAGCATAATGGAAATGTAAGTAAGCAGATGGAACATGTGAGGAGAACATTTTGGGGTACAGTTGACCATAAATTATATTAAATATGTTTTAGGCAAATATATTATGTGTTTATGTATACATATACACACATTTGTAATCCTGTCAGAAGTGATTTATACAAAGTTAGCAAACTTAGGACAGCAGAGTAGACTCATAATTTATTCTGGAGAAGTGAGTTAAAGGGAAGGAGGCCATACAACATTTATGATTGTGTGATCACAGAGATGAGAGGGGTCAAAACAAACAAACAAACAAAAAAGAAAAGCTGGAATTCAATCAAACTGCATAACACCACTGCCATAAGTCTCAATTTTGATTTTTTTAGAAACAGAAAAGTGATAAGTTAGTATATGTGAGTTGCCAATAAGTAATATTTTTTTTTTAGTCTTAACATCTTATTAAAGACCTATTCAAATCAGTGATAGTAAATACACAGCCCTTAATTCAGGTATAAAGTCTTTTAGAAGCATGGGTACTTGAACAAACGTAGGATGGAAGCGATGAGCAGCAGAACTAAAAAGAAGTCAGGCCAGGGTAGAGCAGAAACCTCTCCTCGTCATCTAGTGCCTTAGAGGGTGGAGGAGGGACCTGCCTCTGAGCATCACATTGAAGGGATCTCCTGATTCCACACCCCATGTCTTCCTATTAGGAGCTGGGGCAGTAGCTCCTTTAGAGACTTGCAGGTTAGACTTCAACTGTCAGGAAGTCCTAGTTCCCAAGAAAAGACCAGTTATGAAGGTTAAGAAGAAGCCTGTCCTCTAAAAAAAGATGCCCTCTGCATTCAACGGTCCTGCAGTGGCAGAGCAGCTCTGTGCCTTCCACACTGCCCACCTCATAGTTACAGTCCCACGTGAGTGCTGTTCTAGATGGCTTTTCAGACATACCAAGATCCCAAATAAATGGTCATTATAAGGATGAATGAATAAAGCAGGCAGTGATAAATGCCTGTCTTCTCATTGGTTGTATCAGATGCCGTCACTTTATAAAGACAGTCTCTGGAAATCCCATTTATCTCATGGGTTTGATGTGTAAAATTTGCCTGTGACAACTTTATGAACACCTAGCTTTAATTGCCATCACCTTGATCTCCACTGCTACCAAAAAATGATTGAGGTGACATGAAAAAAATGAGAAAGTAAGAGTGAAACAGGCAAATAACATCTTAGCATTAAGATATTAACAGTGTCAGTAGAGACAACTATTGAATTTTCCAGGACTAGAAACAGGGCTGAAATCAGGATTCACAAGGACTGGTCAGTTTCTTAGGCAAAAGTTTGCAAATACCAGGAGAGAATGCAGGAGCCTTTTGAAATTTAAGTCTCATAACATTTTAAAATTAAAGTATAGATTTCAGTATTTTCTTGCTGAAATAATATGAATAATATCAAATTGCATATATATATATATATATATATATATATATATATATATTCCTCCAAAATGTTTATACACACTTTGAATAATGGCAGTATTTATTAAAATACATTTCATTTTTTCCCAGCCAACATGGTTCAGTGGTTGGGTGTTGACCCATGAACCAAGAGGTCATTTGTTTGATTTCTAGTCAGGGCACATGCCTAGTTGCAGATTCAATCCCCAGTAGGGGTATGCATGAGGCAGCCAATTGATGAGTCTCTATCCATGTTTCTCTCTCTCTCTCTCTCTCTCTCTCTCTCTCTCTCTCTTCTCTCTAATAACAAATATTTTTAAAAAATAAAATATATTTCATTTTCAAAATTGAGATATAAGCTGTTAAGGTTTTTATTCATTTTGGGGGAACACCATGGACATCCTCATTTATTTAAAAGAAAAGAAATAATCTAACATGAAACTGACTCTGACCTACCTTTGAAAAAAAAAAATCAAGAATTCCTTGACACAAGTTGACATTTGCTTGGCAACTACAGGAATTCTGATTTGATGTGTTTCTATGAACCTCTGTGAATCAAATAAAACTATTATTATTAAAATAAAAAGTTTAAAAGCTCAACTGGATATTAAAGATGACCTGAGCTCTGCCATGTCAAAGTCAAATCTAAAATACTAACTTTTTATTCAAGTCAAATATCAGCAACTTTCTCATTTAAGAAGAATTAATTTTCCTTTTAGATTTTATTTGCCCAATTTACATTTATGACTTTTTTAAAGCAATTATTTTTATTTCAAAAATGAAGTTTGAAAATATTTTTAATTAATGTTATATTTTTACAAAGGAAATCTATTTCCAATAAAAACAAAGCAAATCACATAAAGATATTTTGTGTGTTTTTATACATTGTTTTGGAAAGGGGGAAAGTAATGGTCAGGTACACACCTTATTATCATATTCTCGAAATTGTATCTAAAACATAAAATATTAAGAATCTAAACGAGAGTGTTGTATTTTTTATTTTATTTACATAATAACTTAAAAATCATTGTTAAAAAATTACTTTAGTATATGAGATTTTAAACATGTGCTGTTTAAACTTAGTTATATTTTTTAAGGTTTGCTTTTTTGCTACCTTGCTGCTTTTTACTTGGAAGAAATGTTAGAATAAGATGTAGTTAATTTCATGTATAATAATCTATTGTATAATAGGTTGATCTTTAAAAAATTGTGGATACCTTGTTGAACATGTAATCACTTATGTTGTCTTAAAAGCATGTTACCATATTTTAAAAAAAGTTATTACTGTAATATTTAATGTGTTATTATAATGTTTTAATATTACTCAAATATCTATTTGTTCCCTATGTTCAACAAGTCTTGGTAGAAAATAGAATACTATTCTAAAAATTAACCTACTTGGCCAAACCTGGTTTGGCTCAGTCGATAGAGTGTCGGCCTGCAGATTGAAAGGTCCCTGGTTCGATTCCGGTCAAGGGCATATACTCTGGTTGCGGGCACACCCCCAGTAGGAGGTGTGCAAGAGGCAGCTGACTGATGTTTCTCTCTCATTGATGTTTCTAACTTTCTATCCCTCTCTCTTCCTCTTTGTAAGAAATCAATAAAATATATATTTTTAAAAATAAAATAAATAAAAATTAACCTACTTGGAGAAATAATAAGCATGAAGCAACTAAAATTATATATATATATATATATATATATATATATATATATATATATATAAACTAGAGTCCAGTTTGAGACTATACAATGTAGATGGATTTAGGAATTCAGAGAAGACAACATCTTAACAGGAATAAGTCAATTAAGTAAGATTTTATGAAGGGAGAGATACAGTGTTGGGCATAAAGAAAAGACAGCTTTTGGCTTATCTGTGTAACAACATAAGCAGTAGCAAAGTAACTGATCAGAACATCCTTGGTTATCCATAGAGAAGCTGGCCTCACTAAGGAGTGCTGTCCAGAAAGACATCAATCAAGTGCGATTGAGTGGGCAAACTAAGGGATAAGAAATTTTAAACAAAGGCAACCAAGTGAAAGTGATGTTTTTAAAATATCCACCTAAAAGAAGTTTGAAAGTAGAAAGGTTTGATGGTAGTAATCCCATATAATAAAAGGGTGATATGCAAATTGACCCTAATGGTGGAATGACCACAATGACCACTTGACCAGTCACTATGAGATGCAATGATCCTTTTCTCTAGCTGGCAGACTCCGATCCCCTGATGGAGAATGGGGAGCCATAGATGGATGGCAAGGGATGCAGGTGGTGCCAGGCTAAGGCCCCTACCTTACCAGTTTCTCCATGCATAGAGGGAAATCTGTAGTGAAGACTGGGCTGGCCAGCTCACTGGAACAGCAGACCTCTGGGTCCTTCCCCCAGAATGGCAGGCTCCAATAGCCCAATGGCAAACGAAGGGCCTGGGGTAGGTGATGGGGGCCGTGGGCAGCACCAGGCCAAGGCCCCTGCCCTACTGGTCACCCTCCAAACAGAGAGTGACCTGCAGTGGGGATGGGGCCAATGAGCAGGTAGGTATGGCCAACCTCTCAGTCCCTTCCCCAGGCCATTAGGCTCTGGTCACCTGATGGCTAACAGGGAATTGTGTGTGTGGAAGCCGGGGGGGGGGGGGTAAGGGCGTGGCAGTGGGGGGCAAAGCCAGCTGCAAGCAACCTAAGAAGATGTCCCTGATTGCAGGCCAGGCCTAGGAACCATACCCATGCACAAATATCATGTGCTGGGCCTCTAGTATAATAATAGTTTATTAAAGTTATATAAATGCAAAGTCATCAATGTCTAAATAAGATGATATTATTAATAATGTAAAGGAAGAAACACATCAGACAGATTATATGAGGATAACCTAATAGATAACTTATTGATGAAGAAAGTAAAATGGCTGGCTGGTGTGGCTCAGTAGTTGAGCATCTACCCAGGCACCAGGAGGTTGCGGGTCTGATTCCCTGTCAGGGCAAGCAGGAGGCAGCAGATTAATATTGATGTTTCTATCTCATCAATGTTTCTATCTCTCCCTCTTCTTACTCTCTCTCTAAAAAATCAATAAAAACATATTTTAAGAAATAGAAAATAAAGCTATCTTCCCAATAGTATGGTAAATTTACAGCACTGTTATACGAATAGTTACTTCTCTCTACATTTTCACTTAGCTTGCAAATTCAAGATCATTGCATGATAGAATAGAATACAGATTAAATTATTACTTAGTTATTGTTTCTTATACCTATATGATTTCTCAAATAGTTTTTTTTTTTATTTAGATTCCTGTGCAACATAAAAAATTATTGTGACACCTTGAATTTTACAACAATTTGCCAGTGAAATCAATACTCATATTTTGTATTCAACCTAGTAAGAGAAAATACAGCTACTACAAAAAGGATAAGGCAAATCAAAAAAAGGCTATGTCTAATTTTATCCAATAAAATCCTTGGCTTAAAATGAAATCCTGACTTAGATGCTGCAATGTATTTCCTCATAATATTCAGAAACAGATGCTACAACTGATGGACAGAAAAGTGTTAAAGAAACAGGGCAATATCTAATAGGTAATTGGTTCATTCAGCAGTGAAAAACTATCATTTTCCTTAACAAAAGTTTCAATTTGCTCTTCAGCCAGTACAATTTTAATTGACTTTCCAATATAGCTTGGAAAATATAAGTCCTAGATCAAGAAAGAGAGATATAGGTAAAATCATCCTTTAACAAGAATATTGCTTTATTTTGACACACATCTGGAAGCGTGTATCATTCTGTAGAAAAGTCCCCTCTGTTTCTGATTTAGGAGGCCAGGTTTATGATCTGAAAAGCCTCAAGCCCTAAAGCAAAGATTCTAATGAAAATAGGACTTGAAACTATAAGAGAAAAAAAATTATATACACTTCTGTTCGACAGTTATGATTATAGCTATAACCAAAAATAGTTACCCTGAAGCATCAATAAATGTAAGCATGGAGGCTGTGTTCAGGGTCTGAAAGAAATCAACAAGTATCTAATGATGGCCTTGTATAGACAGAGGACTATTATTTTTTCTATAAGTAGACAGTGTTGTTACTTTATCTTTTAATATGGAGCACTTTAAAAAAAGTAGATGAATCTGTGAATGTATTGAAAATGAGGACCATCAGGCATTTATAAATAGACTTGAGTCCCGGTGCACCAATTCTGCATGGGTGGGGTCCCAAGGAGGATTGTGTAGGGAGGGCTGGGATGTGATCAGCCCTCCGAGCAGCTGTTGGGATGTCCTTCCCCACCTAGGATCCAGATCCTTCCCATTGACGTTCTTGTCAGTTGTCAGGAGCCACCTGGCAGCCACTTTTATATACTTTCTTCCTTGCAGAGCACCTAGGGAGGGAAGCGGCCGCAATACCTGAGGCCAACTTTCAGAAAGCCAGCAGAACTACTGAGAGAGTGAGTGGCTGTTGCCGGGATAGTGGGCCACCGGGATGGGTCGGTCAGCTGACCAGTGCTCCCACTGTGGGAGTTCACTGACCACCAGGGGCCAGCTCCAATGTTGAGTGTCTGCCCCTGGTGGTCATTCTGGACATTCCAGTCATTTGGTCATTATGGTCACTTAAGCTTTAATATATCTAATCTAATAATAGAGTAATATGCAAATTGATCATCACTCCAGGACACAAGCCACGCTCACCAGCCAATCATGGTGATTATACAAATCAACCCAACCAAGATGGCGGTTAATTTGCATATCGAGACAGTGTAGAAAGGAGCCAAGCCTGCAGAAGAGAGCCAAGCTGGGGAGAAGCAAGCGGGGTGGGGAGAAGGGAAAGTGCAGGGGGAGCAGTGGCTGAGGGAGGGAAAGTGGGGGGGGGGGGGCAGCAGCAACAGGAGGAAAAGCATGGGGTGGGAGTGGGGGTTGGGGGAGCAGAGGCAACAGGGAAAGCAGGGATGGGCAGGAGAGATGGCGGTGGTGGCGAGAGGGTAGCCCACAAATAGCCATATTCTTGTAGGAATCTTTTTAGAACAGCCCCCTAGTGTGTGTGTGTGTGTGTGTGTGTGTGTGTGTGTGTGTATGTATATGTGTGTGTATATATATATATATATATATATATATATATATATATATATATATGACATTATGTCTCTTTTTATACTTTTATATTCAAAAACTTGCAGAGAAAGTTAAGGATGTTTATCTTAGTAAAGAAACTTCAGCGTCTTGTTTGCATGTGTATATAATACCATCGGTTATTCTTCAATTTGCTTATCCCTCTTTCCCTTTATATTCTCACCTCGGATATTCACAAACCTACTTAATTATAACATTCACTTCCTCCTCAAATTAATCCCAGTAGCTAAACATGGCTGGAAGTTATCATGTCACCCATGGACATGCACAACTGAGATCTCCCTTGAAGAAAGCCTATTGCAGTGAACACAGTGGACTGAAGGCCTTACTTAACCTGTAGCACCTCCATGGTCTCTGTGATGCTCTGGCCAAAGCTGAGCTTCCCCCAGACTACTCGCAGCCAATCACTAGGTATAATAATAAGGCTACTGTAGCTGGTTCTTTCTGCCCAATGTGGGACCCTCCTAACAGGCCACCTTGGCGGGGAGAACTCCCACTGGCCTGGCCAAGACATTCTCAGATTTGCACTTCAGTCCTAGACTCTGTTACTCAGTTTTCCTATCTTACCTCTCATTTTACAGGGGTCAGAACTGCATGATGGTCTTGAAGCCTTCTCAACTATGCCAAACCTTTACCCTTCATAGGCATTTTCTCCAATAAATATCTTGCATGTCTAATCCCATCTTGGCATCTGCTTGTTGAAGGACCTGAACTGACTCACGAACTCTATATTTATAACTCAAGCTGAATCTTTTTCCCTTTAATCCTATTGTATTTTCTTTGTTTGTTCCTTTTAAATTTCTTCAATTATAATTGGCATACAATGTTAGTTTCAAGTGTACAGCATAGTGATTAGACATATATATAACTTATGAAGTGATTACCTCAATAAGTCTAGGACCTATCTGACACCATAAATAGTTATTATAATACTAGAGGCCCAATGCATGAAAACTCATGCAAGAGTAGGCCTTCCTTCCCCAGGCTGCCAGCCCCAGCTTCCCTCTGGCTCCCGGAACCTGGGCTTCCTTCCTTTGGCCACCTGCAGGAAGCCAGGACCGGGGCTGCCTTCCCTTATGCTGCCCGTGGGCACCTGGGACCTGGGCTAGCTTCCTTCCAGCCCTGGCTTCATTAGGAAGGATGTCTGGAATTATATTCAGTCTAATTAACATATTACCTTTTTATTATTGATATTATAGATTATTTATTATATTCTCTCTGCTGTACTTTACATTCTTATGATTTTTTTATAGCTGGCAATTTACACATTTTAAAAATATATTGTTTTATTGATTTCAGAGAGGAATAGAGAGGGAGAGAGACATGGGAACACCAATGATGAGAGAGAATCATTCATTAATCGGCTGCCACCTGCATACTCCACACTGGGGATCAAGCCTGCAATCTGGGCATGTGCCCTGACTGGGAATCAAATCACAACCTCCTGGTTTATAAGTCGATGCTTAACCACTGGGCCAGGTAGCAGAAAGTTATAAAGTCTATTTTGTCTGATATAAATATTGCTTACCAAAGGCTTTTTCTTATGTCTATTTTTTCATTTGTATGAAATATGTTTTCTATCCCTTTACTTTCTGTCTGTGTGTGTCTTTTGATCTGAAGTGGGTGTCTTATAAGCAGCAGATGTATTGGTCTTGTTTTTGTATCCACTCTGCCACCTTATGTCTTCTGACTGGAGGATTTGATCCATTTAAATTTAAAATAATTGTTGAGCCAAAACTGGTTTGGCTCAGTGGATAGAGCGTCGGCCTGCAGACTGAAAGGTCCCAGGTTCGATTCTGGGCAAGGCATGTACCTTGGTTGCAGGCACATCCCTAGTAGGGGATGTGCAAGAGGCAGCATATGGATGTTTCTCTCTCATCGATGTTTCTAACACTCTATCCCTCTCTTTTCCTCTCTGTAAAAAATCAATAAAATATATCAAAAAAATAAAATAAAATAATTGTTGTTAGGTATGTCATTACTACCATTTTATTATTTATATTTTTTATTTTGTTTTCTTCTTCTTAAAGAAGTATTTTTAACATTTCTTGTCATACTGATTTGGTGATAATAAACTCCTTTATATTTTACTTGTCTGGGAATTCTTTTGTATTTCCCTAACCAAATCAATCACACACTCCTCTGATAACTAGTGTATCCATTTTCTCTCTCTTCAAAGTAACAAAGCCTGTCTTCCCCTGCCCTGTCCCTGGGATATTTCTCATTTCCAGGTGTTCACCTTATAAATATTACACTGACAAAATAGAAGTATTCAAAACACCCTACCCACAATCCAATACATCTATTTTCATTCTCAGACACTCAGCCTTCTTTCCTGGTGTTGCTGTGTATCATTATTCCCAAACAAAGAAAATCCCTCCAATTATGCATTGGATTCCATCCTATCTAACTACACATACCTTTTTTTCTTTACTTTTACCATATTCAGCTTTTTTCTCTTGTACAAATTTCATTGTAACCAAACATGCTGCAATACTACCTATTAGAAGATTCTGTTGCCCTAGCCCTTTTGACTCAGTGAATAGAGAATCAGCCTGCAGACTGAAAGGTCCTGGTTCAATTCCAATCAAGGGCACATGCCCTGGTTGAAGGCTCAATCCCCAGTAGAATTTTGATGTTTCTATCTCTCTCTCCCTCTTTCTTCCTCTCTGAAATCAATAAAAATATATTTTAAAAACGACTCTCTTGACCTCAAATCTTTTCCAGCTATCACCTGTACTTATAGTCTATCTTTACATTCCTTCTATTCTCTTGAACCCACACAAATTTATATTATTATCAAAATGCAATTTATATCATTTGATCTCGCCCATATTGCCAGGAACAAATTTATTCATCAGTTCTCACTCTTCACCTAATACAATAAGTTACCTTTAAGAATATTGATGACTTTCTTCTTCTTGAAAGACTTTTTTTTCATATTGATCGACACCACTTTTCTTGGTTCTCTTACTTCACTGAATATTTCTTTCAGCCACATCTACAGGTATCTACTTTAAGTCCACACTTGTACCAATTAGAATGCCCATGGCTTTGTCTTTGTGATTATACTTTGTGATTTCTTCCATTCCCATAGATTTAAATATTACCTTTAATTTGATACACTCCTACATTTTTATCTCTAACACTCATCTCTCCCCACTTTCAGACTCATATATTACACTGTTTTACTCAACTTCTCCACTAGTCATCAAACACAGGGTAGGCAAAAGTAGGTTTATAGTTATTTATATAAAATATAATACAATAATTCTATCTAATACAACAGTAATATGTAAATTGACTGTCACTCCAACACACAAGATGGTCACCCCTATGTGGTCAAAGCTGGCTGCTCCCATGTGGACACAAAATGGCCACCACAAGATGGTCAGCAGTGGAGGGCAGTTTTAGGTGATCAGGCCAACAGGAGAGGGCAGTTAGAAGAAACTAAGCCTGCAAGGGAGGGAAGTTTGGGGGGACCAGGCCTGCAGAGGAGGGAGGTTGTGGGCAACCAGGCCTGCAGGGGAGAACAGTTGGGGGGTACAGTTATGGGTGACCAAGCCTACAGGGCAGGGCAGTTGGGAGTGACTCGATTGGCAGGAGAGGGCAGTTGAGAGGAAGCAGGCCTCCAAGGGAGGGGAGTTGTGGGTGATCATCCCAGCAGGGGAGGATAATTGGGAGGGACCAGTCCTGCAAGGGAGGGCAGTTAGGGGCAATCAGGCCAGCAGGGGACCAATTAGGCGTCAATCAGGCTGGCAGAGGAGTAGTTAGGGGGTGATTAGGCTGGCAGGAAGAAGCAGTTAGGGGCAATCAGGCAGGCAGGCAGGTGAGCGGTTGGGTGCCAGCAGTCCTGGAATGTGAGAGAGATTTCCAACTGCCCCTTTAGGCCCAATGGTGGGATTGGGCCTAAATGAACAGTCAGACATTCCTTGAGGGGTCCCAGATTGGAGAGGGTGCAGGCTGCGCTGAAGGGCACACTCCTCCCCCATGCACAAATTTCGTGCACTGGGCCTCTAGTTAATAAGTAATACTATAAGAATAAACTGTGTTCAAGTTCTCACAACTATAAACCTACTTTTGTCTACCCCTATATGTATCACAAACATAACATACCCAAATATGCTTTTGAGTCCCCAAAGCATTTTTATCAGTTTTTCTCATTACAATTAATTTCAATACCTTTCTTCCACTACTTAGACCACATCTCTTAAAGAACTTTGAACATATCCAAAAGAAGATACTATTTATTCTATCATTTACCATTGGTAAATGAATAAAATGAATAATAGTACAAGCACAGAAGAGTACAGATGTTCTAGTTATCAGAACTGGAATAGAAAGTGGAAAGTTAGATAACCTGGTTAATAGATATGATTATTCTAACCTGGTTATTATAATTCATATATATATATTTTTAAATTAGGATATTATTATTAGCATATAAATTTTATAAATAGATTACTAGAAACAAAATTAATTATACAGAAAATGGTTGATATAGCTGGCTTGCTACTGCTATCCTTAAAGGTCTACTTTCTAGGTTGACTCTTGGCTAGTGTCTGGAAACTTGGATTTTTGAGAGGGTTCTTAAATTCCCTGAATAATAAGGGTGGTATATTGTGTCCAGACTTGTGCAAACAATGTGCTTTATACCATATCTGCTTTCCTTCCTTCTGAGAATCTGAATTTTAGTCCACAGTATATGTGTTATGTGGAGGGGTGCCTATGTGATCAGCTTCCAATAAAAACCTTGGCTTCGAGTCTCTAATCAGCTGCTCTCATCAAAAACAATGCAACGCATGTTTCTATATTTTCATTGATGGGTAAGAATGTGCTCCATGTGGTACCTCATGTGAGGGAAACAGCATAAGGAAACCTACAGATGGGATAATCCATGACCTACTTATGTCTCTTTCCTTTATGATCCAATTGTATATCTGTGTAATAATTCTTAGGAATAAAACTGTATTTAACTCCTATGAGTCATTCTAGAAAATATTTTAATGTGGATATTATGTTCTTCAAAACACAATAATAAATGCCTTCACTGTAAGAAACCACTCTGCTAGCTTTTAAGCCACCAATTACTAAACAACGAGGTCTCAATCTTCTTAAAATTTAATAATTGCCTCACATAAAGCCACAAAATCTGGCTCCAGATCACCACAGGAAAACACAAAAACAAAAAAATCAACAAATGTTAAATGCAACCTTAAGTTTAGAGACTTGGTAAAGAGATTAATATTCCTCATATTGCAAAGCCTTCTAAAACCTTAGTACTGTCTCATGCGCACAGGGTGCTGAAAAGAGCCAGATAAATATCTTAAACCCAAAAGAAAAAGAAAAAAAAAAAATCAATGAATGAAAATTTTGAATAAGCTTTCCCTTAAATTTGAACTAAAATATCACATGATCTATTCTAATTCCAATAAATTTTATTGACAAACTTAGAGAAGAAAATACATATACATCCCTCTAATTAATCACTCATTACAAAATAAAGTATTTCTAAATGTGAAAGAAATGATAACAGCTATTGAATTTTCAGTCAAATGCTAAAATATATGACGCACAAACTTAAGCTCTCTCACTTTAAATAAACCTAACCAAGATGGCTGCAGCCACAGAGAGCAGGAGGGAGGCTTGGGTTTCCCAGGCAATAGAAGAAGCCAAGCTTTCCACCTGCCCTTGCCGGCCTAAGCCTCCAGTCAAGGCTACAAAGTTTCAATTATAGAAGGTAAACAAATCCAAACAGAAATGGCAGCAGCCATGGAGCTGGAAAGAGCAGGAGGCTAGGGTTGCCTCTGGCAACTAAGAAGCAAAGGTTTCCATACACCCTGGCTGACTCAGGCCTCCACTCCAGGCTACAAAGTTTCAATTATAGAAGATAAATAAACCCCAGATACCAGGGTCACCACTTGAATTGCCAAGGGATGTGGCTGGCCTGCAAGCCACCACAGGCCCCTCACTCAGGCCACTCCACGCCCCGAGGGAACCCCCACCCTGATCTAGGACATCCTTCAGGGCAAACAAGCTGGCCCCCACCCATGCACCAAGCCTCAATCCTATCTAATAAAAGTGTAATATGCAGATTGACCATCTCTCCAACACACAAGATGGCTGCCCCCATGTGGTCAAAGATCCTGCCCCCATGTGGACATAAGATGACCACCACAAGATGGCCTGCAAGGGAGGGCAGTTGGAAGCAATCAACCCTGTGGAGGAGGGCAGTTAGTGGTGACCAGGCTGACAGAGGAGGGAAATTGGGGGCAAAAAGGGTGGCAGGGGAGCAGTTAGACATCAATCAGGCTGGCATGGGAGTGATAAAGGGGTGATCAGGCTGGCAGGCAAAAGCAATTAGGGGCAATCAGGAAGGCAGGTAGGCAAGCAGTTGGGAGTCAGTAGTCCTGGATTGTGAGAGGGATCCCAGATTGGAGAGGATGCGGGTTGGGCTGAGGGATACACCCCCACCCCTGTGCATGAATTTTGTGCATCAAGCAAGATAAAAACACAATGTGCCTTATCAATTTTTGCCCACAGACTAAAGAGTCCCAGTTTCCATTCTGGTCAAGAGCACATACAAAGGTTTCAGGCTGGAGTCCTGGCCCCATTCAGGGTATGTTAGAGGCATCCAATTCATGTGTCTCTCTCACATCAATGTTTCTCTCTCTCTGTCTCTCCCCCCTCCCTTCCATTATCTCTAAAAAAATTAATGGGAAGCTATCCTCAGATGAGGATTAGTAAAAATAATAAATAAATCTATAACAATAAAAAAAACATGATATGCTAATTAGACTTGACATCCTTCTGGACATTCTTCCAGAGAACCTTCCAGACTAAGCTGGGGCTGCAGCCACAGGATCAAGGCAGCTACAGCAACTGAGAAGGAGGGATCCAGGCAGCCACCCGTAGGTGTGAAGGCCCACTCTTGCATGAATTTTGTGCATCAGGCCTCTAGTAAACAAACAAATAAATAATAAATAAATAAATAAATGAATGAAATGTGAGGGCATAACACATTCATGGTTGTTATTTGTATTTTTGAGAATCTCTGTGCTTCTAGCTAAAAAAAAAAAAAAAAAAAAACTCGCCTGAGAAACATCAATGGGAGAGGGGACATCAATTTGTTGCCATCCATATGTGCCCTGATCACAGTACAGACCCCCAAGCTAGGTATGTTTCCTGACCAGGAATCTAACCTGCAACCTTCCTGTATACAGAATGATGCCTCAACCAACTGAGCCACATTGGCCAGGGCTTTGCTTGTATCGTAACTTTACCCAACTGGGTAAATATTAAACACTTCCTGTCTATTACTAATATTTCCTATTACTGATAACAACTTTGAAAAAAAATATTTTTTTCTGAGTGCATCAGACTATTATTCTATTCATTGGATTTCAAGAGTGCATTAATATCTTTTATATAATACAAACTGTATTTTCAAGTAGTTTTCATACTGATTAAGTTAAATGGGATAATGGCAAGAGTGATGAAATGAAATTTAATGGAAATGATGCAATATACTGGATTAAGAATTGTGATGTTCAAATTAATTGTTTGATTGCCTAAGAAAGCATTATGCTCACATTTTTAAATATCCCAAAGATAAATACAATTTCCAAAACTTTTGATGAAGAGGAAATAAAATGATATTCCCTACTGTGAGATCTGGTAAAAATAGCTATTTTTAAAGCTTCTGATATTTCTATATAAGAACATCCATTTGAGCTGTCATTCCACTGGCAATAAATAAAGAAATAAATAGCCTTTGCCCTTATGGCTCAGATGGTTGGAGTCTCATCCTGAGCACAAGAAGGTGATAGTTTTCCTTCCTAGTCAGGTCACATACCCAGATTTTGGTTTTGGGGGATGTTTCTCTCTCTCAGTAACTGCTGAATTCAATGTTGTGTTTTGTTTTGTTTTGTTTTGAACCTGTCCTATAACATCCACTTAGTAAAAATGTATTAAATTAATAAAATTCTAGCTCAAAAATAAGGGCCACACTCCTATTTCTTTATTCAATTCATAACAATGGCAATATAAAAAGATAAAAAGAGAGAGACAGAGAGAGAAACATTGATGTGAGAGAGATGCAGACAATAGATGTTTTCTCACATAGCTCCTCCCCCCTCTCTCTCTTTCTCTCTTCCTCCTCCTTCCCGCTCCCTCTCTCTTTCCCTTCCGTTCTCTAAAAATAAATAATAAATTAATTAAAAAAAAACAAATAAGTAAATAGTAATTCAAACCTACAGTTAATAAGGATATCTGCCAGAGTTATTGTATTTACAATGTGATATTGCACACACATTTTGGTCATAGAAAAAAAAATTGTTCTGTCCTGAAGATGACCTAAATTTCCAAATGGTGATGCTAGAACAATTGCTAATGGAATAAGCCCAATAGCCCAACACAAGTGTGAGCTACTTTCTCATTATGTGAAGTCAGCCCTGGTTTTAATGGTTTTCATCTGAACAAAAACTCTCTTCTCCTGAAAGGTTTGGCTTTTAATTAGGATGTTGAAGGCAGAAAGAACCTTATTCCCATCCAAACAATGGGAAAAAGCTAACTAGTCTATAAAATTGTACGTAATTTGTTCTGAGATCACTAGATAGCTCAGGTCACAGGGTAAACAAACAGGCTGAAATCTAAGGAAAGACACAAACCTTCAGGAAAATGTGAGTCATGGCTTACCTGGGGTAGGACATAGGAAAACTGAGCAGTCATAGAAGCCAATGAGAAGATTTCTGCTGTTTTTTGTTTTTTGTTTTGTTTTGTTTTGTTTTTTTAACAAATTGCTAAAGGCAAATTGTGAGATAGCCTAAGACCATAGAACTTCCAAGAGCCACAGACACTAGGGATTTTACACTCAATCCGGACTTTTTCATGGATAACAAGGTAACAAGAACAGTTTGTGCAGAGTGAGAAAATGGGATAAGACACCATTGCAGGAAAGCACAAAGTTTCACCGGGAACCTTCAGCCCACCAGAAAAATAAAAATTCTTGAGCCAGGAGTAGCAGGTGAGAAGACAGAGCACACATGGTTGCAGCTAGGAAAAGAAAACTTTAAGAAATGTATAACAGGTGAAAATATATTTCAAAAAGAAAGCTAAAAAAACAACTTTCACAGACAGATACAGATTGAGAGAATTCAATGCCACTTATTACCACACATGTCCTTCAGGTAAAGGAAATATGATCCAAGTCTTACCTGCAGGGAAATGGGGTTTGTGTGTAGCCAGACTCTAGCTTAGCGGGTGGTGGTCCTGGGAAGCCCAGAGGAGCAGGCCCCATGGGGAGGGTTTTTCAGCCTCTCTTGGCAGGCCTGGCAGCCCTACTCAGAGAGATCAACCTACAAACAGGGCTGCCTCCAGCAGGGCTTTCTATTTCAGGGGCAGAGGCTCTGGGACTTTGGCACCTTGAGGGGTTCTGCCCAGCAGCAGGGCAGCTAGGAAAGTGGCGCTTTACATCATCAGCCCTTGGTGACCTCTGAGCAAGAACCTGCCCTGAAGGAAGCTGCTGAGTGGTTTTCACATCTTCCAATGCCTTCTCCTCTGCCCTCCCCCTCACCTGGTCTCTCAGTGGTCATTCAAAGTCACCATTCTGACTTTTCAGTCTTTTTTATTGAATACTGGAGAAATTCTCCCCAGGCTTTCACATCCACTGTAATTTTCTTTCTGTCTCTTAAAGCCAACAAGTGTTTAGGAAGTAGACAGAAAAGTCTAAATCTGAGCTCTGCCCCTTATTGGCTTCTTGTTACAAAGAGTTGCCTGTACAGGTTCTCTTGATCATCATCTCCAGCTTTATCGGGACTTAGGGCTGAACATCAGTTTTCCTCTTACCTCTCTGGCTGCTCCTTAACAGTCTGCTTCTTCTCCTTTCTCCAACTCTTAAATGTTGGAATCCCACTGAGTTCAGCCCTCTTCTTGAGTCCCATCATATACACTTTCCTAAGTGAGATGTCTATTAAGGTCTCCGGCCTATAATTTTTTATAAGTTTCTTATTGCTGAGTTTTAAAAGTTCTTTGTATATTTTGGTTAATAGTTTTTCATGAGCTGTATTTTTGTAAATACTTTCTCCCAGTCATTTATGAGTCTTCTCATTTCTCTTGACAATGTCTTCCACAAAGCAGAATTTTAAAGAAGTTCAGCTTATCAAGTCTTTCTTCATGGGGCTTGCCTTTGGTATTATATCATCACCAAATTCAAGGTCATCTATTGTGGGATCCCTTATCACTAACCGCGTGTTCAGGATTCCACTTCAGAGTCCGGTGTCTGGAGAAGGCCACACATAAATGAAAAGAGATTGGAAAAAAGTTAATTTGGGAAAATGGGGGCCCAGGAGGAGAGTCCATCTCCAGGGGGAGGACTACCCCTGCTCTGGCCTTCTATCATCCTTTTTATTGAGGTTCTGAGATACACCCACATCCTTTAGGCAGGAAATTCCAACAATAGAAAATCAGCAAACATTTACATATGATTAACAGGTTAAAGTTGCTTCAACTCCACAGTCTCAACTAAACAATGAGTTAATACCTCTGACCATTCAGAGCCATTGAGGTTGGCCAGCCTTCCAGGTTCCCTTTTCACATTTAACTACCAGTGACAATGTTCTGTTTCAGGCATGCTATTATCTGAGAGTTTTTTAGTTTTGCATTTTACATTTGAGTCTGTAAATCATTTTGAGTTAATTTTTGTAAAAGGTGGAAAGTCTGTATCTAGACTTTTATTTTTATTTTTTTGCATGTGAATGTCAAATTAATCCACCTTTTGTTGAAAAGACTTTCTTTTTTCTCTTTTGTTTGCTTTTGCTCCTTTATGAAAGATCAGATGATTGTGTTTATTTTTCTATTATGCATTTCTATATATGAAATCTCTATTTTATTCCAGTAATCTATTTGTTGTGTATTCTTTGGTTACTACAAGATTGCTTGTTTACTGTAACATGATAGTTTGATAGTTTTGTCTTCCAATTGAATAGTGTCATTTCACCAACTTCATTCTTCTCTTTCACTTCTGTGTTGACCATCTGGGTTCTATATCTCTCCATGTAAATTTTAAAACCAGTTTGTCAATATCCAAAACAGTACTTTCTGTGACTTTGATTGGAATGCTGTGAATCTATAGATCAAGTTACAAAGAACTTGAGAGAGCAGGGCAGGGCTAGGCAAACTCCTGACTAGAACCCTGACTCCACTGTGGGGCAAGGTGGAGTTATCCTCCATTTTGTTAACTGGACCCTAGCCCTCACCCAACCAATCAGGGTCAGCCAAAGCAGTGACATCACCACCCGTGTAAAACCCCAGAACATGGCAAAATTCGCACTCTCATCCGCCATGCGGTCAGTGTGTGTGGAACAGAGCCCATGTTAACATGGAAGAGGCTCTCTTGTTAATTGCATCTAATTTGGCTCCCTGCTGGTCTTTGGGGATCATGGAATCTCACAGAAATCACGGAACAACAAACTGACATCTTGACAATATTGAATCTTCTTATTCATAAACATGGAATACTTCTCCATTTTTTTTCATTTTTTCTTTGACATCAATATATTTTTATAAATAAAGGATATGTTAACAAAAAACAAAACAAAACACATTTTAACCTGTAAAGAATTTTTGTGAGTTTATTTGAGCCAAACTGTCCACATATGCAGGGAAGCAGAACCTCAATGGATTGAGATAATGCTCCAAAGAATGGCAGGTTACATTTCTCTATTTATACACTGAAATCAAAGGAGGGACATAGGTGGGTTACATGAAATTCATTGGTGATGGAGTAAGGAGGCAGGAGAAAGTGAAGCGGTGGGAAACTCCTGGGATTGGATAAAAAGTAAAATATGGACATGTACTCAGGTGAGTGCAGGAACAATTAACTTGGTAACAAAGGAATTTGAGGCATCTGTCCTGGCGCCCAGCATATTTGGTTGTGCCCCAGAGGATCCAGAAACAGAGAAGTTACAAGTTACCCAGACATCTCATAGATATGTTATCTTAGAGGCAAAAAGGCAAATGGGCTCAGTAAAAAGATTGAAGTTGATCTTTGGGAAAATATCGGCCTGGAACATGACTACCCACTATAACCTGTTTATAGTTAGATATTTAATTTTCAAACCATCTTTTGTGGTTATTTTAGGTCTCTAAATTTGCAAGACTGCCACACATGCCTCCCCTGAGCTTGTCAGGTTAGCATGTGGCTCTTTTCTTTCACAGATATGAATAAATTAAAGGAATAAAGGTATTGTAGAAAATCAGATAAAAAAATATAAAGACAAATTTTAGAAAACTCAAAAATCAGGCAAATGAGTTAAGAATTTAAATGAGATAGGCTTCATAAGCCCTGGCTCTCTTATTTCCTAAAGTTACTAAAGTTCCAAGTGTTTCATACTCATTGCCTTCTATTCCTTAGAAAAAAATTTAAAATCATTTCATCAGGTATATATTATAAATACTTTTTTTTTCTCTGAATTTGGGCAATACTATGTATATAGGAATAATGCCTTGAAGCCTAGACTATTTTGTTTTTATTTCTTCTGTATTTTAAGAACTTAGCATTTTCCACACAGTAGGTTCACAATAAATATCTCCTAAAATTAAATATAAGCCTGTCTAAAGAGAACAGTTTATAAGACCATATTTGGTTTATAATGCCCCCAACTTCAAGGAGCTGTTGTCAGGACCAATAGCAACTGCATTTTCATTTGATTATTGAGTATTTGCCTTTCTTGAACTTAATGTAGGGTTGAAATTAAGTAATGGATCCTCAGCCTTCCCAGTATTAAAATAAGTAGGAGTTTGGATGAAATCCAATTGACTTAATCACACTTGATATTAACTTACAGAATACCCTATACTTAGAATGTCAAATTACAGGTCAAATATGAAATCATTTTCTGGTATGAGAAGTAACAAACATTTAAACTCTGAGTAATTTCTCAAAGATGCTAACAGTTGTTCTACTTAACCTAATGTCTCAACCACAGTGTAGCAAACCGTCTTTTCAGGGATAAAAATAGGATGTTAATAAAATGGTGTCTACTTCATTCAAAGTTAAAGTAGGAAATAGTACCTCATTATTTTTAAATTTCACTTTATGATTAAAATACCAATAAAAATGAAATTGGGAAAAGAGCTCTAGAATCCTGATTAGACTCTAGGAATCACAATGAAAGAAATAATGATTATAACATAGATTGGGCCAAATTAAGAAAAAAGGTAAATGGATAATGATTATCTAATCTTCTATTTTATTTTTAATAAAATTTATTGGGGTAACTTTGGTTAATAAGATTATATGCATTTCAAGTGTACACTTCCATGATACATCACTCATATATTGCATTATGTGCCCACCACTCTAAGTTAAATCTTCTCCTGACACCATATATTTATCACCCTTTACTCTTTACAACCCCCCAACAGGCTTCACCTCTGATAACCACCATACTGTTGTCTGTGTCTGTGAGTTGTTGTTTTGTTTGTTTGTTTGTTTGTTTGTTTTAAATATATTTTATTTATTTTTCACAGAGAGGAAGAGAGAGGGATAGAGAGTTAGAAACATCGATGAGAGAGAATCATCAATCAGCTGCCTCCTGCACACCCCCCCATTGGGGATGTGCCCGCAACCAAGGTACATGCCCTTGCCCAGAATCAAACCCGGGTTCCTTCAGTCCGCAGGCCGATGCTCTATCCACTGAGCCAAACCGGTCCTGGCTGTGTCTATGAGTTTTTATTCATTTGTTTGATCATTTGTTGCTTTCAGTTTTATATCTCACATATGAGTAAAATCATATGGTCATTTACTTTTTTTTTCCTTACTTATTTCATTTATCATGATATTCTTAAGTTCCATCCATGTTGTCACAAATGGCAGTATTTTATATTTGTCTTGTGGCTGAGTACAAAAATTTTAAATCAAAATGAGACATATAGAAAAAGGTGTATTAGAACACAGGCCCAGGTTGTACCACACAAAATGAGAATTACTTCATTCTA
This sequence comes from Pipistrellus kuhlii, assembly GCF_014108245.1. NCBI lineage: Eukaryota > Metazoa > Chordata > Mammalia > Chiroptera > Vespertilionidae > Pipistrellus > Pipistrellus kuhlii. Next base: position 68,920,683 of record NW_023425515.1, read on the forward strand.
GTCTCAAAATGTAAAACCCTTTATTATTAAATTTTAAAAAGTACATATTTTTATAGCAGTAGAAATTTTCTTTTTCTAGAACCCAATTTTTCTTCAACTGTTGCTTCAAAATAAAAAATATTGAGTTTATTTATTCACACACACACATACAGTAATTTGGCTAATTTGCAAAGTGTATACAATAAAAAATGAATAAATGTTAAATATGAATTAAATAAAAGATTTTTATTAAGGAGAGGAAGAGAATTTATAGAAGTATTCTCAGAATCCTTTCCAATACTAAAGTTAAGCAACAGTTTTTCCCCTCTTACATATTCACCAAAATTAAAATGGATTGAACATTAAAAAATAATTGTCTTTAATTGTTCTATAAATTTCCTTTTACATCAGGAGAACAAAAAATGCTTTTTAGAGTAAGGCAATTACCATTGTCATGTAACTAATAAGTGACTAAAGTAGGATCAGAAGGTGGGTAGTCTGACACTAATGCTCATGTTTTTATTATATGAAAAACTATCTTTGACTTACCAAAGTGATTCTATAATATAAAAAGAAAAGGGTCCAGAGTTCCAGTACAAGTTCTCTGATATTCTGGTTTCATTAATAAACCTAGTATATTAGAACATTGGAATGGATTAATTGACTGTCTTTCAAATGAGTCTCCATAAACCTTTGGACTTTCAGTTGGTTAATCTCCTCATAATCGGTGATTTTGTTTTCTTTAAATCTCTTCTATCATTCACTTCTATCTCAATATCATTGATCTTTTAATCACAAGAAACTGAATATCCCATTAACTCTTGATATTAAACATTTATTTTAAAACAGCTTGCCATATTTTTCTCACTTGTTCAAATGCCCTCACAATCCTTTTATTAATCAATGTTGTAAATATATTGATAGTGACATTATCCAGCTATTCATCAATACCACTGTTCTTATCCAAGCTAAATGTCATTGCCTGTCAAGATAATTACTTTATTGAGTATGCCCAAAATAATATGTCCCCTTCTAGCATTATTTTCTGATAAACCTCAAGCCTTTATTAAACCAACAGGCCTATTATTCTCTTTCATTTTAAGTAGATTAAAATAAGCAAAGTAAAAATTATTTATTTTTCATATGACAATCAATATAGTTTTTTTCTTTTACTTTTTTATTGAATTTATTGAGGTGACATTGGTTAATAGAATCACACAGGTTTCAAGTGCACAGTTGTATAATACATAAGTTGTATATTGTATTGTGTGTTCACCACCCCATGTCAAGTCTCCTTCCATCACCACTTATCCACCTATGTTGGCTTCTACCTCTACCGACTCCTGGTTTCCTCTGATAATCACCATACTCTTGTCTTTGTCTATAGGTTTTTTGTTGCCTGTTTATTTGTTTGTTCATTTTCTTAATTCTTTACCTTCTTCACCCAGTGCTGCAACCATCTTCCTCTCTGAAAGCTATTAGTCTGTTCTCTATTTATGAGTTTTTTACTATTCTGTTCTCAGTTTAATTTATTCATTAGATTCCACATATGAATGAAATCATACAGTGTTTGTCTTTCTCTGACTGGCTTATTTCACTTAGCAATATACAGTTCTTTTTAATAAGAATAGAGGCCCAGTGCAGAAAATTTATGCACAAGAATGTGGGAGGTCCCCTCAGCCCAGCCTGCACCCTCTCTAATCCTGGACTTCTTGGGCACTTTCCAACTGTTGTACATCCCTCTCACAATCCTGGACTGCTGGCTCCTAATCGCTTACCTGCTTGCCTGCCTGATCACCCCTAACTGCCTCTGCATGCCAGCCTGGTAGCTCCTAACTGCCCCCCCCTTCTGTCATGGTCACCCCAACTACACATCCCCCTGCCATTCCGATCACCCCTAACCACCCCCCACCACCAGCCTGGTCACCTCTTACTGCCCCCCTACAGTCCTGGTTGGCCCCAACTGCCCCCTTCTGCCACCCTGGTCACCCCTAACTGCTCCCATGCTGGCCTGGTCAACCCCAAATGCTCCCCACTGCTGGCCTGGTCACTTCTAACTGCCCCCCATGCTGACTTGGTTGTCCCACAATAGCCTGTTTATTCAGTACTTTGATAGTCTCTCACTAACCCCCCTGCTGGGCTGGTTGTAGGTAGCCATATTGTGAGGGCATGAGGGTCAATTTACATATTACCTCTTTATTATATAGGATAGTTCACTCTTGTGAGGTTACCCTTCAAGAAATTAAACAAGTGCCAAGGAATTCCAGATAGTTATGCTGCCATCCTCAGCAAATGTATCCACAGTTGCCACAAAATAAAAAGAAGGGGGAAAGGGTGGGATAAAGAAAGAAAAAGGTTGTCATTATTCTTAAAAACCTTCCCCATATTTGTATGTGTGTGAGCATATGCAGAGACTTCCAGTCTCCATGTAAACAGCTCATATTCAGAGGTCTTCCTTGCTATCATCTCAAACGTTATGGACATATCATTCTGTCCCCATTTTCCTTATTCATTTCATCAAGAAAAAAAGCCTCAGAAATAGGAGGCAATATATTTGAAGAGAAGACAGAAAATCCCATTTCATGGAAAGGAAGAGCAGAAAGTACTTTAAGAAAAAAAAATCAACTATATCAAGTGATGTTGAAATGATTGAGTAAAACAAATGCCTCCCATGCTCCATCCTGTATTGTAAGAGCTAAACAGCCTTTTTTTCAGATTCTTCTGTGGATAAGGTATTGGATGCAATTTAGTTTCTGACATTGAGATCCATTCATGCAAAATTTGAAAGGTGGGGATGGAATAATAATCATCTTTCTAGAGCTCCTAAAAAGGTCCTGAAAGACAAGTATTTCTAGGGTATCTAGTATGTAGTGACCAGCATCATAAATGAAAGAAACTGTGGAGGTAGCAATGTTGAGAGTAGCAACAGCTGCCTAATTTCTGGATTGCAATTAAAATTATGTAGTCTTAAATCAAAGGTTTAGCGATTATTTTTGGTAAAAAACAAAATCCCTTAACTAAACATTTGTAATGATATTTCATCACCAAATTTCCTGAATTATACTCTCTCTCTGTTTAAAATACCCAGAGCTTTGCCTAGAGCTTTGGTAACTGGAGAAGTTGCAAGAACCTGACTCTCACAGAACTGGTTTATCTGACTCAGTTGTTTTGAAAGTTGGAAAATGGGATACCATTAGTCCACAGATGTGTGCCAAAATACTTACATATATTATTACCTTGTAATTCCCTGGAATAAAATACACATTGAAGGCAAACTCTGGCATACCAGCTGGCTGCTGTGACAGATTGTTATGATGAGATTAAAAAATACAAATAATGTGAAGTAGGCTGAATATTCTGATGGCACTGGAGATGTTTACTTTTTGAAAAAGGTAACTTTAAGGTTTTAAATTATCAGCGTAATTAGTAATAAAGAACAAAAAAGCTCCCATGTTTATCCTAAAAAAAATTTCTTATCTCTTATACAGGCAGAGTTGGGCTGCTGAAACTGAAAAGCAAAGCAGAAACTTCTACTACAGGTTGCTAAATTATAACATAAATGGACTTATCAGCCACCCCAGATCCTGTATAATTTAAAAAATTGAATAGGACTTTGTAAAGCAGAATGCAACATTTGTATAAATCATGGTGAATCTAAGGACCTCTGCCCACAAATCACAAAGACTCTCTTTAAGAGCAGAAATGCCTCTGCTCCTGTCTAGTGACAGGAGTTCTGCCTTGCCTGGTGATTTGTAGTGACCTCACCTAAGACTGTTCCCTTGCAAGTAGATAGCAATTGTCCTCATCCTCCACCCCTGTCATTCTACATTGTCTCCAAGATTATAAATGAACTAGAGGCCCGATGAATAAAGATTTATGCAAAAATAGGCCTTCCTTCCCCTGGCTGCCAGCACTAGCTTCCCTCTAGCACTCAGGACCCAGGCCTTTGCTCTGGCCACTGCCTTCTGCCTTCACTCTGGCATCCCACCCAGCCCTGGACACTCTATGCATGTGCTCTCATTTCCCAGAGGCCCTGAGCTGTCTAGATGGGTGGAATGTCTGCATTGTCACCATGGCTATGATGCAAGCATTGCAGCCCAGCCACTGGAATCTTTGTCATGTCAATTTGCATATCTCCTCTTTATTGGCTATGCGCACTGTCATCTTTGTCACAAAGTGAAGGTCAATTATTCCATCTTTATTAGATAGGATTAAGATACCAGCATCTTTAAGGAAACATGTATAACCTCTGAGCTGGGAGAAAGTAGTTTATATATAAGAACTATACAATACTGGAGGTCCAGTGCATGAATTTGTTCAGGGGTGGGGTCTGGCTGGCCCACCCCTATTGGGGCCTATAGGGCTGGGCCAGCTGGGGAAGATGATACAGGAGGATGGCAGGCTGGCCCCACCCCCCTGGTCAAACTCCAGTCGAACTCCCAGTTGAGTTGAGGGGACAATTTGCATATTACCCTTATATTATATAAGATTACTGACTAATGTAGAAATCTAGGTATTATATGGTAAAATAGATTTAATGGATTTCATTAATTGAACAATATAAGTAAAAGTAAAACCCTTCTCTGCATAAGAATTCATAAACAATTCATCTGTTGCTTTTATTTTAGCAATCTATCTCCTTAATAGTTAAGACTTTCCAGGCATATGCTAAACTCTGTAAGGATTCTAGGGGGAAATCATAAAAATTATGTAAAACAATACTTTTAAATAAAAATAACAAATACAACAAAAAGGGCCCTCATTTCTGACATTGTTAATATCAATAGCAAATCACTTAAATACTAATAAGTAAATAGTAATAAATCATCAAAGGACATAATTATATATGGTAATTCAGAATTTTAAAAATTTCATTAGCACATGACATTCAATAGTTTCTTAAACTTTATAAGTTATAATTCATTTTCAGAATGCTATGTGATCCTGTAATCAGGGGAAATGCAGAAAGGTACATGTGGTATCTACAACAACTTGCGGTAATTAAAAACATCCATTAATCCCACCAATGGGACCTCAAAGATGATACAGATCTTGGGATTAAAAAAAAAACACCTATTAATACAGTCTAAATTATTATTATTATTAAGAAGTCAGTTTATCAGGGACTAGAGTATCTATTTGTACTAATTAAGTTTGCAAACCCCCTTGAATTGAATTTCTATTACTGAATTTTACATTAAAATATATAGAATGCATCTATAATATATACATGAATTCACACATTTTTACTATATATATTAATACATAAATATATAGTAATATATGCACACAATGACATTTACTGTAGGTTTAGAGATAGCATCCAATCTAATAAAAAAGTAATATGCAAAATAACCATCACTCCTCTACAACCACAAGCCATATCCACCAGCCAATCAGGAGTGAGTATGCAAATTAACCCCAACCAAGATAGCTGTGGCCACTGAGAGAGCAGGAGGCTTGGGTTTCCTCTATAATCGAGGAAACCAAGCTTTCCACATACCCTGGTGGGCCCAGGCCTCCATTCCAGGCTACAAAGTTTCAATTATAGAAAATAAATAAATCTCAATAAAAATGGCTGCGGCCATGGAGCAAGCAGGAGGAGGCATGGTTCTGCTCAAGGATACAAAATTTTAATTATAAAGATAAATAAATTCCAGATACCAGGACCTCAGCTTTGGTCTCCAGGGGGCATGGCCAGCCTGAAAACCACCACAGGCCCCTCGTCCAGGCCGCCCCATGCCCCAAGAGAACACCACCCTGATCCAGGACACCATTCAGGGTAATCCAGCTGGCCCCCACCCGTGCACCAGGCCTCTATCCTATATAATAAAAAAGTATATGAAAATTGACTGTCACTCCAACACACAAGATTGCTGCTTCTATATCATCAAAGATCCTGCCCACATGTGGACACAAGATGACCGCTATAAGATGGCCAGCAAGGAAGGGCAGTTGAAAGGAATCAGGCCTGCAAGGGAGGACAGTTGTGGATGATCAAACCTGCAGGGGAGTGCAGTTGGAGGGGACCCAGGCCTGCAGGGGAGAGTAGTTGGAGGGGGAATAATCCTCCAGGGGAGAGCAGTTAGGGGCAAATAGGCTGGCAGGGGAGCAGCTGGGGATCAATCAGGCTGCCAGGGGAGTGGTTAGGGGCAATCAGAAAAGCAGGCAGGCGATCAGTTGGGAGCCAGCAGTCCTACCAGGATCAGGCCTAAATGGGAAGTTGGACTTCCTTCAGGGGATCCCAGATTGGAGAGGGTACAGGCTGGGCTGCAGGACACCTCATCCCCATGCATCAATTCCGTGCACCTGGCCTCTAGTAAAGTATAATGTGGTTACTTCAGAGGTCATAAGAGAATGTTCTATCATAATATCAAAGAAAGCTGTGAAATTAAAGGTTAACCCAATTTTAAAATGATTTTGAATTCAATAAAAAAATCACATATTTTCTTCTGTTATGATAATTAAGCATTTGTAACAAGTGTCAAAATGGTCTGCATTTATATTGTTTCCTTATTTTTTTCATCTCTATTTTACTCTAAAACATAAAATTGTGTTTTATGTTTTATTACATACACTTGCAAGCAATTTCAAATACTTGATAAAAGGATATAATGGATATAAACATATATTATACATAAATCTAATAATCACTCATTGTGTCTCAGATCACAAAGTACTTTAAAAATCTTTACCCTGAACATTTCTTTAGCTATGCATCCTAAAATGCAAGATTATATATGGAGTGTTTGTCATTGCATATTATTGAAATGCATATTAAGGATCATAAGCATTTCATTAACAGCATGCTTTTTTAATATTCAATCTAAAGGAGCAAATTAAACTAAATTGATATGCTTCGCTGCATTATATAAATGATATGAGACTAGGTATCCCATTTGATATTTGGCCAAAATAGTGTAGCATAGGAAAAACTGTCCTGTATCTTGAGTTTTGTCATCAATCAAAAGTAAAATATCTTTATAGATGTCATAAATACTTCCAGTACCATTATTGTTTTTAAATTAGCTACAGCTCCTCTGGTACTCACCCTCACCTCACTCATGCAGTCTTTCTCTGGCAGTGACTACAAATTATGAGAATAGTACTGCAAGGCTTTCAGGTTTTATTATTTTTCCTTTATTCTATGACTTTTATTTTAAGAAATATTGGTTTTAAGTTCTATATTTTCAGCAACACCCTAAACTTTATATGTGATAATAGCAAAAAGTTTAATTTGAAATTATTTCCAAATACTAATGCAACCTAAATTCTTCATTTTGTAACAATTGATAAAGTGATGTCTGTTCTCACTTAAGATGATTTTAATTTTTTTTTATGCATATCTATATATTCTATATATCCATACATCCATGTAATTATTCATACATTCACTCTTTTATTTTATAAAATAAAATAGTAACTTGAAAATATTTTGGCAGTCTAGAAAATAAGGCAGTCTGATAGTTCAATGATTAGATGCTTTACTGTTGAATGATAAGCATTATTATGAATCATCAGTCTTCTTTGAATTTAAGTTAATATTTATTCTAGAAATATTAATTATTTTATCTTGGAGTATACCCAATATTCTATTTTTTAATGGATAAATATTAACTTGTTCTAAAAAAGACAGTTTTCAATCATTGATTGTATTCATTGTCAAGCTCAATAAGTTTTAATTTACTGAGGCTTTTATATATCAAATCAATTCATTACTAGCCTTAGGTATTATGGAGAATTATGTTTTTCTTTTTTTAGGTAATTCAATTTTAGGGTGTTGCTTGGTTGTTTTTTTTAGTTTTTTTTTTTTTTTAGCTGTATTGAATTTTTTGTATGTACACTATCTCTGTGTAATATTTTTCTGTGTACACAATCCCTTTATATTAATAGATCAGGCAGTGATGTTTTTCATTTATATCATAATTAATATATTAATAAAATCATGATTTGCATGACTGCTTTAGAAATATAATCTGATCTCTCTATAAGATATGCTTATTTAATTTACATTACTTGCTAAGTTCACCCATTTCCTAATTTGAATTGGAAATGCCATGATCAATAGCAAATACAATAGAAAATAAACTAGATAATAATAATTCACTATTTTAAAAAATCCTGTTTTTAATTGCATATCAGGTTCATGGTACATTACATCTCAATAGTACATCTTCATCAACCTTTAATACATTCAGTGGTCAATAATAAGTCTACCTTCTTTTTCAGGTTATGTATTCCATCCCAAAGGAACTATGCATAACATGAGATGGTGGTTAGTCATCAGAAATCATGGTACTTGGAGTCACCCATGTAATAGAAAAAATAGATAGATCAATCTTAGCTTAGTATTTTGGAAGATTTTAATGTCTTTGGTAAGTCAGCAGGGCTCCTGTGAGGCCTGAGAGACACTCAGGAATAAGCACCAAAGTTCTTTGGATAAGACTTTTACTCACCACACCTCAGCTATGCACATAAAATGAATAAGGGGAAAGGATGACATGGTGTTCAAGTTTCATCAATTTTCATTATGATGAGCCCCACATATTCTACTTGGCTGCCATAATATGTTGTCTGAAGAGGTTACTGAAGGATGCCTTGACCTACAATAAATAACTATGAACCTTTGTTTTTTTAATATATATTTTTATTGACTTTTTACAAAGAGGAAGAGAGAGGGATAGAGAGTCAGAAACATCAGTGAGAGAGAGTCATCGATCAGCTGCCTCTTGCACACCCCGTATTGGGGATATGCCTGCAACCAAGGTATATGCTCTTGACTGGAATCGAACCCAGGACCGTTCAATCTGCAGGCCAACGCTCTATCCACTGAGCCAAACTGGTTTCGGCTGAACCTTTGTTTTTTAATGAATACACTAGCTAATCATATTTCTATCTCTCTTCCCATTGTCAGATGGAAACAATTATTTCTTCTCTCCATAGTTTCTTCATCTGTAAAATAATTACTATAATAGTAATTTGTTAAGCATACATTCATTTTTATATAAAACATTTTTAGGACTTAACCTATAATAAGTATTACATATGTATCAGCTATAGCTATGTTTTTATTATTAACTAGAAGTCTGGTTCACAGATTCATGCACATCAAAAGGAAATTAATTAGAAGCTGGCCAGCAGGGCGGGACTAGGCCAACCTCCAGTGGTCCTTCTCTGACCAGCTGCACCAGGGGTGGTGCCAGGGCTCAAAGGGTGTCTGCAGAGTTAGCAGGGTCTCTCCAGAAAGCCTGGCCTGAGGGAGTCAGGCCAAAAGAAGCAGTCTGACATCCCCCAAGGGGTTCCAGAGTACAAAAGGGTGCACTCTACAAAGATGCTGTTGCTTGGCAGCTCCTGCATTGAGCATCTGCCCCCTGGTTGTCAGTGTGCATTATAACTACTAGTTGGAGAGTCAAATGGTCAGTCTGTTGCTTAGGCTTATATATATGATATCTAATTGTTGAGTTCAGTGTGCCTCTGTACAGCACTATCCCCTTTAATCATTTTTTTTTTGTGTGTGTGTGTACTAGTAAAATAAATAGCCAATGTTGTTAGCATTGTGTGTAAAATTACAATGTGTGTGTAGGGGTACTTTGTTTTAAGTTCCAGATTGGTTTCTGAACCATTATAAAAGCTAATTGAGAGTCTCAGAGATAAGAGAGGCAATAATATAAGATCAATTTTTTATTTTTGTATGTTAAATACTCAGGCAACTACATAGAAATGATGTTACTAAAATTGTAAGTAACCATCTAAAAAAAAACCCAGTTCTAATAGTTTCTATCTCATTATTCAATTTATTCCACCACTCAAATATGGGGTTACCCATTTATGGCATAATAAATGCCAAACATTCATTGTCTGATCTATTACAGGTAGTGGTTATAAAATAATATAATTTTCTGAAATTATTAAGTTCTGCTGTTGCCATTATATTGCCATTACAGTGATGCCCTTTTGGAAAGAGAACATATCAAATGCATGGAATTTAGGCAGCTATACAATGCAAACTTAAGATAATACAGTCAAATTGCTTAATAAAACCATAAAATCTGTCATGAGCCAGTGTTTAATAAAGCTTTCACTCTAATCTTATTAGCAAACTTGTTTGAGTCCTGAGACCCTAAAATGATAGAAGGACATTCTGAGGGCATTTAGTAAAATAGAATTTGGAAGTCATAGTCCATACATTTGTCACCCTGCACAGAATGGCATATATCTAGGAATAGAAAATATATTTTTAGAAATCCTACATAAAACTATCCAGTGACACCAGATGATAAGAAAGTAAATCCTGAGCTTAAGTATTCTGTTTATTCTTAAATAAGTTTTTTTGTGTGTGTGTCCAAATATCACTACCTATGTGCTCAGTAAGATTAAGTGCTTTTATAAAATATCTGAAAAGAAAACTATAATCTAAGAAAAGAGTTTTCTGAAAAATGTGGTTGGTTGTTACTGTCTTCTAAAGACAGAACAAAAAAACTGTGAGCCATTTACCATCCCAGTTTTCCACAGAGCTGTGGCAACAATATTAAGCATTGAACAAAGCTCTAATCTCAGCTCCAGTTCTGCTTTGGTATCTTGATTGAAATAAAGCATTTAAGTCTTCTGAGCCTCTGTTACCTCTACTAATATAGTAAACTTTACTCTCCCTCCAGTACCTGGAAGATGGGATGATTCTATGATAAACATAAACATGTGTATGTTTAATCACTTACAAAGGATAGATGAAGGAATCTCTCTTCCAAACACTGCACACAATATTGCCAAAAGCAAATAATGCTATAATTAATTTCCCCATCCTTTCACCAAAAGACATGGGGAGAGAGAAGGCAGTCAGTTGGTTGGAGCATTGTCTTGTGCACTAAAGAGTATGGGTTCAATTCTCAGTCAGAGTACATACCTGGATTGCGGGTTTGATCCCTAGTCAATGTGTGTGCAGGAGGCAGCAGATCAATGTTTTTGGTTTTTATTTTCTCATTGATGGTGTTATTTCCCCCTTATCCATGAGGGATATATTCCAAGACCCCCAGAGAATGCCTGAAACTAAAGATAGTGCTGACCCTTATATATACTATGTATAGACATATGATAAAGTTTAATTTATGAATTAGGCACAGTGATAGATTAATGATAACTAATAAAAATTAGAACAATTATACCAATATACTATGTGAAAAGTTATGTGAATGTGGTCTTTTTCTCGTTCAAAATATCTCATTGATCTGTAGTCACCCTTCTTGTTGTGATGTTGTGAGATGATAAAATGCCTATTTGATGAGATGAAGTCAGCTAAATGTTGTTGGCATTTGTGATACAGAATTAGGCTAATCATAAAAGTTATTTAAACACAAGCACTGAGATACTAAGGCAGTGGATCTGATAAAAGAGTCAGCTACTAAGTGACTAAATGGCAGGTAGTATGTATGGATATGGTATAGATATGCTGGAGAAAGGGATGAGCCACGTCCTGAGCAGGACAGAGAATGACATGAGATTTCATCACACTACTCAGAATGGTGCACAATTTGAAATTCATGAATTATTTCTAGAATTTTTCATTTAATATTTTCAGACTGAGGTTGACCGCACATAACTGAAACTGTGGAATGTGAACCCACAAATAAGGAGAGACTACAATGTAGCATAATAATTACAAGATTTTCAATATAGAAATAATTAAAGAAACGTTTGCTGATGGTAGTGTTCTACCTACCAAAGATGTTTAGAGGATCTTTCCATTTCCCATTGGGCATCTTCTCCAAGGCTAGAAAACTCCCTCACCCCATGTGTAAATTCAGCCCAGAAATGTGGATTAAAAACCCCTAGGACAATCCTCACTCAATGTTCTTGGCAACTCTTTACTCAACTGGTCTGTTGTGAGAGGGTTTTTCCATACTTCTTAGAATCCAGTATTCACTGGAACAATCTCAAAAACACACCTGAATATAGGTCTTTCTTTCCTCCTTGTCTCATTCTTGCCATTCCTAACTCCTATTTCCTAGGGAATCCAAGGTCTTGTCTCAGATTCTGCTTCCAAGGAAACCCAAACTAAAATATTTTCTTTTTATGTTTTCATTCTGCTTCTGCCTCAGGTTATCTATGCAGCAGCAGAGAATAAGCAGTTCAGAGCAATTCATTATTTCCTTACACTACTATCCACTTTGCATCCAATGTGGTTATCTATAATCTTGTTCAAACAAGTTTCTGGTTATAAGTTATTTTCCAAATAAAATTTAACATTTACAATATGTTACATAATTTGCTACATGATTTAAATATGTGACTATGTTCAGTTGTCATAACATTCTATGAGTTATATCTTAGTCAAAATAAATGACAAACCTGTGGTTCAAGGAGTTGAAGTAACTTATCTGATGTCATCAAAGTCATAAGTAACAGTTGGGATTCAAATACAATTTTGTATAATCCCAAAGCCAATATTCTGTCCACTTCATTTGCTAGGCTCTGTAGCAGGCAGTTGATATGCAGCAATATGCAAGATAAGTTTGCAGACTTTACACAGGCAGCTATGTAGATATTTTAATTACCGTGTGAGCTCAAAAACTTGAAAATCAGATTCTGTTTCAGTTTGACAAACTCTAGCTTTGTAACCTTGAACTAATCACATAACTTCCCTAAACCTCAAAAATCAGAGGAGCATCGCATTCATTGACTCAAATATTTCTGGGGGAATATGATATTAAAAGAAGAAGGAAAAATATGATAACCTCACTTCTTTCTCTAATCATCTTAGTGTCATAATAATATGAACTCAAAGAGTCACTGTTAGTAAAATACAATGATAGTTTGTGCAACTTCTGTGGCATTTTGGATTGGTTGGTTCAAATCCTATTTAATCAGGATTACTTTTCTGGTCAAAGCCACTATATAGAGAAAGCTATCTGAAATAAGTGCCAAACGTCACACAAACCAGAAATTTACATTGACACATCTGAATCATTCTTAGCATGTCCACCAGGAAGTCTTTCCTGTCACTTTCATGAGGATTAACTCCCTTTTGGCAGCCCTGCCAGACCTAAGCACACATATGCTGAAATAAGTCTCCACCCAATCTCCAGGCACAAGCAGAAAAACTTATTAAGAGACATATGACTGTTACCAAAAAGTAAACAAATCCCTGATTCTTAGATATATCTAATGGATAGTATATGCCATTTCATTCATTCTGAATGATTATAGTTTTCTTCTACCATGAGGAAAATTCTAAGATTCCCTCCATGACCCCCCACCTTGTAAAAACCCCTCCCATTTGAGTGTAGCTGAAATCTGTAAATCTGATGATATATCACTGTCATGATGATGTTACCTTGTATGACAAAAGGGATTTTTACAGTTGGTTTAGTCTAATCACATGAATCTAATAACTTTGGAGCAGAGATTTTTCCAGTTCTTGACAGAAGGGAAAATGAGAGATTAGAAGCCTGAGATTTGATGTGCCTTGGTTGGCTTTGAAGATTGAGGAGGCCACCGGAGAGCAACTTCTACAATAGTTGCTGAGAATGACTTCCTGCCAACATCCAGCAAGGAGATATGGTTTTGGTTCCACAACCACAAGAAAGTGAATTATGCCAATAATTTGAGTGAGTTGGAAGTGAATTCTTCCCTAGAACTCCAGATTGGAGACTAGAGTAGCTAACACCTTGATTTTGGCCTTAAGTGGCTGAGAAAAGAGAAACTAGCCAAGCTTATTCCAAATGTCTGCCTTCAGAAGTGTGAGGTACTACATAGGTGGTGGTTGAAATTGCTAAATGTGTGTGATCATTTGTTACAGAGCAGCAGAAAGTGAATACAACTTCTTTAGGAGCTGATAAGTGTTCTTCGCTATTCTGTTAAGAAATGTTATCTGAACTTTACATCCACTTGTTTCCACACCCATTCTGTAATGAATGTACGCAATGTAATATCCACTAGAGCACATGTGTCAAACACAAGGCCCGCGGGCCAAATCCGTCCCGCCAGGCCTTGCAATGTGGCCCGCACCACGCTGTCATCACTGCACTCCGCTGCGTTTCCATCACAATAACAGTTTAAGACTGTTCAGTAAACCATTCGGCCCGCGATTTAGGCTGGATTTTAGATTTTGGCCCCTTCTTTGATTATGTTCAACACCCCTACACTAGAGTAACAAAAATAAATAGCAAGAACCATGAGGAACACCAAGGATTACTTTCATAAACATAACATTAAAAGGGGAAAAAAGCCAGGCACAAAAGAATACTTATCACAATTTTATTTACAAAACATTAAGAAAATAAGAGGCACTAAATTGTGATGTTTATAGAATATATACATAAGTGCCAAATGTATTTTTAAAAAAGAAAAGTAAAGTGATTGAGAAGCAGCTCAGAAGGGTGGTTAACTTTGAGTGAGAGGAGGAAATAGTGAGGGCAAGAGACCCAGAGGAGAGGAGAGGGTGCCTCTGTGATACTGAGGATGTGCTATGTAATGACTGGGGCAGTGATTGCATGTGTGTTTACCTTTTGCTTACTCATTAACATGTAAAATTGGTTTCATGCACTTTATTGCATCTTATATTTCAAAAATGTTAAAAAGCCAACAAAAACATTAAAAGTATTATCTTGATTTGTTTTATATTAATATGTGTAGTTGGAGGCTCAGGAAAGAAAAATGTCAGGGAAGTACCTTGCAACAAACTCTGAGCCCTGGTACTTCTTCAGTTAAAGATGCTTGTCTTCTGTCTAAGAAATGTCCTCTAACCGTCCCCTCATCTAAAAATCCTATGCCTTTTCTTATTTACTCTGGGCCCATGAAATGGACTATTTTCTACTCTTTATTTACTTTATTACCGGTATATGTTTCTTAGAAAGGAATCACCATCTTTTGAACATGAGTACAAATTACCTCTGAAGCAGCATGTGACTGTTCTGATAGACTATCTCTGCTATTTTCTTGAATCATCTTATTTGCTTCCTTTCTTTTGCTGCTACCCAGAAGGCAGCTGAGATTTTGCCAGGTATGCTGGTGCTAATAATGCCTTCTATACTATTCCTTCACCAATGTGCTGGCCTCTTTTATATTACTGTGACTGGGGAGAAGCAGTAATAAAGATGAGCTGCTGATTTCTTTATTCCTTCTCCAAAACAGTTCTCTTAATGTTTAGAATTGTCCTGCTCTACTCCATATGCCTATTATATATTTGTTCCTTTTAAAAATATCTAAAATTGGAACTTGATCACCATTAATGGAATTTAACAGTAGAGGGTCAAAGCTATTTGGCAAGAGAGAGGATGGATGTCCATTAACCCTGGCATCCCAACCTGAGAATCAGCTTGGATAGATAAGAGCATAGACCATTCGCTGATGGTTATAAAAGGAAAAAAAAGAAATGCCTTTTTGTTAAACTTACAGATGGGCTGGAATAGGTTTCTGACAAGGTTCCAGAATAAAATGAAATAAGAAGTGCTTTCAATACCTGACATTATTCAACCTTAATTCCATCTGCATATTAGCTGATCCTCTCCTATGCAATCCCTGCTCATTCCTACTTCTAAGTAGGATCAATGGATTATTTTGCTGCCTAATTTAAAGCCCCTCACCTCATGCTCTTTTTTAATACAAATCTACCCTTCCTTCAATCATAGCTCATGACTTACTTTCTACCTAAAGTCTTTTCTAAACATATCAATATGCAACTCCTCTTCTGTGAGTTCTTACTTTTCTTTAATTGCAGTCTATTTTATTGGCATCTGATCATGTCACATTTGTTACAATAGATCAGCAGCTCCTTTCAAGTCATGCTGGTGCTGAAAAGAAAAGGCAGTGGAGAACCATGGGACTATGAGACTTTCAAAAGAAGCTTTTCTTTGGAGAGAAAGTTAACCTCATCCAACCTTAAAACCATAAATTATAGAAACTCAAGGGAAATATGATTGAGCCAGGTGATCCCTGGCATATATAACTGTGAGTAGTTAGTATATAGTCAAAAAGTATTTTTAATTGCCTTGACTGAATATGGGAATAAGAACATGGCTAGTGGTCCTGGCTGGTATGGCTCAGCTGGTTGGATGATCCTTCTGTGCGCAGAAGGGTTCTGGGTTCTATTCCCTGTCAGGACACATTCCAGGTTTTGGATTTGATGCATGAAGGGGCAACCAACCAAAGTTTCTCTCTCCCATTGATGTTTCTCTCTCTCTCTCTCTCCCTGAAAATCAATTAAAAAACAAAACAAAATATATCCTTGGGTGAGAATTAAAAAGAAAAAGAAATAAAACCATGGCTGGCTTCTGGAAACACACACAGGGGAAAGAGTTTATTAGGGAACAGTTGGAAGTAGAAAATAATTTAAAATCAAGTGAGTTAAGAGTAATTCTCATTTTTAGCAGGGGCTAAGGCTCTGCCCAACTAGAAGTGAAGAAGAGTTGCTGGGATTATCTCCATCACCATCATCTTCATCAACATCATATATTTAATATGGACCTATATATTAATATAATGTATCTCATTTGATCTGCTCAGAAAATTCTAAGAAATACAAATCATTATCCTCATTTTTGCATTGAACCGAACACAGTGACATTCAGAGAGGATATCTTAGCCTCCTCTCGCTACTCTAACATATTACCACAAACAATGGCTTTGAACAAAATGAATTTATTATCTTATACTTTTGGAGGCTAGAAGTCTGAAATTGATTTCACTGGCCAGTGTTGTTGCTAGAAATTCCAGGGGAGAATTTTTGTGGTTCCTTTCTCTATTTTCATGTTCAGCAGCATACCATCTTTATATTGGGCCCACCCAGACAATCTGCAACAATCTATCTCAGAATCCTCAATTTAATCACATCTTCAAAGTCCCTCTTGCTATGTAAGGTAGCACATTAATAAATTTTCAACCCCATCATTCTCTGACTTACCTCCAATAGTGTAAAGTAGGTAGGTATTGGTAGCAAACAAGAGATAGCTAAGAGCCTGCAGAATCTACATCCGGGATGGTTGGAAGCCAGTTTGATGCTAAGCAGAAGGAAGATGCTAACCAGAGAAAATCTAAACTGTTTCTTGAAGTGTAGGTAACCACTTTACTGAAATTATTCAGTTTCTTTTGAATGTAATTTCTGAGTTCATCCAGCATATTAAATTAAAATTTTATGATAGCAAGCTTTCAAGGCAATTCTTCATGTTAAAGTGCAGGAGCCATGGGATAAAGAACAAAAGAACAATAGTGGGGAGAGGTGTCAACAAAAACAGGTATTATGAGACTCAAAAAAGTTCCACAGTTAAGAAGGCTCAAAATTCAACACAAAAAACATTAGTAAGAAGGTAACATGAACATTAACCTGTACTGTCAATATATACTGCATTACAGGTATGATTTCTGTGACCATTAATTTTAACCACAGCCAAAAGATGATAACCCAGTTTTGATAGGCAAAGTGGCTTTGTTCAATGAGAAGCCTTCATAGTACACACACATTCACAAGATCTTCTCCAATCACATAAATTGTGAAGAATCACCTTCTCTCAGTTTAGAAACATGAAATGTTTATTTTTAATATGACTACCCTGCTAAGTAAACAGATTAAAAATAACCTTGTTTTATCTTGCACACTTCTCCGAAGAACTTTGCATATTGACAGATCTTATTTAGTTGCTCTTTTTTTAATCCCAGGGATTTAGTCAGCAAAACCGAATATTTATCATTATTGCTTGAAATATTTCTCTTGCTAGCAAATATACTGTTCTCATGTTTGGGATAATAATGACAACTTTGTTCAAGCATTGAGATCCACAGGAAACCTTTAGGGGCAGGGCTTTGATTTTTCTTCTCATGTTAAGCTACTACCCAAATTTATTCAAGGGACAGTTGTAAGTCATCAATTATTTTTTTCCAAGGGAAGCATAAATTAAATATTATTTCTTAGGCATAGCATGTCAGTTCAACTGACCTTTTGTTTGTCATGTCACCAAAGATGTTTCCTTTAAATGAAACTTCATAAAAAATTGAAAATTTGTTTTTCTTTAAATGTCTGAAATTCTTATAAGCAAGGTCCCAAAACAAAACTAGACAAGATTGTCAATAGTAGATGAATATTTTATAAACATTCTCTTGTTTCCCTCCATTCCATTTCTCTCTTTCTGGCTGCTGAGCGTATCTATTACATTCCAAGTCGCAGCAAAGTAGCTGAGAGTCCATGAATACTCTGACCTTACACAAAGCCCCAATGCCTCCCAACATGGATAACTGAACAAAAGCACGTGCACAGCGGTGGTTTAGCAAAAACACTGTACGGTATAATATTTAAGGGTGTCATGTCACTGTGATGAGCACAGAAAAGAAAGTAGTCTTTGCTGTAGGAATTTCCTTTCTCCATTAGGGGAGAGGAGCAGGGTTGGGGGGAGGGAGGGTGATGAGAGAGTGAAAGAGAGGGAAGAAGCTAGAGAGAGAAATAAAGATAGAGAAAGGGTGGAGAGAGAGAGAGAGAGAGAGAGAGAGAGAGAGAGAGAGAGAGAGAGAGAGAGAGAGAGAGAGAGAGAGAGAGAAAGCAATGGAAAGGGAGGGGAAGAAAAGGAAAATAAGAAAATGTCAAAGGTATTTTTCTGTCTATTGTGTTTGTAGTCATTTTTCAGATGTCTAAGAACTCTATTATGATTCTTTGAAGAAAAAAATACAAGAGCATCAATGTGTTAATGGCTATATTATCACTTGGCAATGTGGTAATGTGTGTACTAACAGGGCCCATGTTGCTTATCTTAACAGATATCACAGATCCTACCATTAGATGAGCAATCTGTTTTTGCCAGGGCTGCCTAACAGTGAAATGGGATTCATATTCTAAATTCTGATGTAACTATGTCCTTGGATTTTTGCCTTTCTAAGGCCCTAAATAACAACTATCCCAAATCTTTGACATTTTAATTAGGTATTGAGGGAAGAAATAATTTCCAAATTTTATATAAAAAAACACACAAAACTTTTATAAAACAAAAGCTCAGGAGCAAGATTTCTTTTGAAGGAGACATACACTTACAGGGATCCAGGGGGATAATGAGCTGGATTTACCATGAGCCATTCTGAGCTAGAGGCCTTGCACATTCCCTACTGGCAGTATTTATCCACCTTCAAACATATACAGAAATGGGCAAAAGTAGGTTTACAGTTGTGAGTATGTGAACACAGACTATATTCTTATATTACTATTTATTAATTATTGCATTATTTTCCATATGAATAACTGTAAGCCTACTTTCCCCCTGTATATATATATTCCTTTTAAGTCACCGATAAGAGAGATGACTATTAATAGTGATTTACCAGAAGTAATTTTTTTTTTCTCAACTGTTGAGCAATCAGCAATCGAGCTAAGCCCTCCTAAGTGATGCTAAGGTGAGGGTTCATACACACATAAGACACACTGCCCCCTGAGAGAAGGGATTAAGTAAAGGTTCATGCATATAACAAATATCAGATTTGATATAAACCTGAAAATCATTAAATCACCTGCATCTTTCTTTCTATCCTCCCTCCCCAGAATGTTAAAGATTGCATTTCACATAGAATGTGTTTGATGGTCTGTCACTCATCTCATGAGTAAATTATCATTTATGTAAAGCCCTAATAAAACCACTATCAGCTTATATCACAAAAGCCTGAAATATTCAATCAATAAGAGAATCTGAGAGGGCCTTAGGGAAGCAAACATGGAGGTAAAATAGAAATCATAGCATCTATTTGCTCTTACACATCATCTACAGACTGAGTAAAATATATATTACAGACTTTTATGCTCATCTACATACTAAAATGACTTGGTGATTAATAATGTGCAACCAAACTGTTTGCCTACTATATAGTAAATGCCAGTCATTGTATATTTTTACCAATTAACAGATATTAGAAGTGTAACTATTATCCCAGAAAGTGGGAATATGTTGTCTAAAAATTTTATGCATTAAAATAAAGGGCCTTATCTTGAAAACCTAAGGAATGACTTATAAAATTGAACTCACATCAAAATCCAACTACACCAGCCACCTAACTAAAGAAAACAAAGTCCACTAAAGGAAATAAAGAAACAAATAAATATTCATGGAGTCCACAATCAGGGTTAAAAAGACATGCCATCAGGGTTTGACATTGATTCCATATAAGTGGTAAGGCAAATCTGAAAGACTTATCACTCCTCACATTTGGCATCTTTGTTATTTCAGATCTAATTTGGTCTCCTGATCCTTATTAGAGGTGCAGTCTGAAGGTGACTGAAGAATGCAGCTATCCCCACTTGTAAATTTCTCCCCTTCCTGAATAAGGTAAACAGTGGAGATGGGGCTTCCAGCACTTGCTTGAAATTCACTAATGAGGACTCTGATTTGAGAAAAGTTATAATAATGATAAAAGGAGCTGTAGTGACAGGGAGGTCACAGATATTGTCAACAGAGCCACTGCATGATTAAAATAGTTAAAGACTGAAGTTCGAACCTTCTCAACCTTTACCAGGTACCAATATTTACTCCTTTTGAAGAAAAGTTGATTTGAAGTAAGGAAGCAGAAGATTTGAGCTGAAGGGGAAGGTCAAATAGAAGCAAGAAAGTCTTGTCAGATTCTTTAAAAGTGTGAGAGAAGAATCCTAGCAGGTTTGAGACCAAAAGTCCAACTTGTTTTCTGAGACTAAATTTTCCCTAAAGCAGCATTAATGTGATACCTTGTGCTAAAACCCACTTTCTAGCTATCCTCATTCTCTTTAATCCCTAACAGAGAGAAGAAAAGTAAAATGTTGGAAATTTAAGGTGGGGGGGGGAACCACACACACACACACACACACACACACACTAAAAACGATTTTACCTTCCATAGAGAGCCTAGAGAAAAATCTATGTGGGTTTTTCAGCAGGTGAGCAGAACACATTAATCTGACCGGGGCCTTCAAGAGACCCAGGGATGAGGTTGCCAGGTAACACCAGAAATCTTACTTCTTCAGAAATTAGCATGGCAATTATAAATAATTATTTTCAGAAATGACACTTCTTCTGGCAAGTCTTAGTTAATTTTTAAGTTTGAAAGTTCTTGCAACCGCAATGCACATTACAAAAAATTATGACATTGAATGAAAATGCATAGCATTGGGTCAAATTGAAAACAATTTGAAAAGTTGAGGCCCAAGAAATACTGAAGTAGTTTGGTATAATGTTGCTGTCCTAGTTAAATGTAGCTCTCAACTTTTAAAATTAAAAACACCTTAATTTATAAAATGGGATTAAGTTAAAAAAAAAAAAAAGCCCAAAAGATACATATTGAGGATTAGGAGATCCTCATTATAAACAATTATATCACAATTCATTTCTGTGTAAGCCTGTAATTATATGCTTCCTATGGATACAGTTTTCCTTTTATCTTTGATTCTGAACAACTGGAGAATGTTTTCCCTGAGACTCCATTTCTGTCATGTAGAAACAGAAATGAATTGAGTTAAAAAGTTCCTTAACATCTCCTGTGTATAAAATCCTAACCTACTTCCAATGAACACGCTGCTCTACTTCAATGCCAGAAATGGCTATTACTACAGAAATGGGAAGACTTGGTAATTAAGAAAACAATTGTCCAATAGAAACATTGGACATATGATAGATGAATTTGAAACAATAACAATATATTTGGGCCCTGACCAGTTTTGCTCAATGGATAGAGCATCAGCCTGTGGACTGAAGGGTTCCAGGTTTTATTGCAGTCAAAGGCACATGCCTGGGTTATAGGCTTGATCCCCAATAGGGGGTGTGCTGGAGGCAGCCAATCAATGATTCTCTCTCATCATTGATGTTTCTATCTCTCTCTCTCCCTCTCCCTTCCTCTTTGAAATCAATCAAAATATTAAAAACAACAACAATATGTTTGGGTACCTTCTGGTTAAAAATGACTTTGCAATGTTAATCAGAAAACGTAATAATCATTCATTATGATATTTGCTTAGAAAAATGTCTCCTAAGATCTAGAGAAACTCATAAATGGTTTTGGGAATAGTATCAAGAAGAGTGTGGCTTGAATAATGACAGAGTGGCTTAGAACAAAGGAAATGATCCAGGATACTCCCCTGCTGACAAAGAATTGCACTAATATATCTTGCTAGTTCATCTTCATTTAAAATGTTTTAATTCTCCTTGAGGGGAATATTTGTGTGGTTCCATTCATTTCAAATACATATCAACTGTCTTAAATTTTATTTTTAATGATAAGTAAGCAAGATGAGAGGCAGAGCAAATGGTGTCACTTAGATAATAGAGAGGAATCCACATAATACAGTCGCCTTGTTCTACGGTAGAAATGTCTCACTGGCAAATTAGTGGAGCTTTTCCAAATCATTTATTAGGTGAACTATAAGAAAATTACATTTTGAAAATCAAAACTGGCCAAAATTGGCTATTCATTTCTGTCTTGATATATAAGTGTTTATTAGAGGAACTCTAAGATCTCCCAATTTTCTTATTTTTAATATTTTTTATTAAATTATTATCTGCGTACATATTTTAACATTGTCCCCCCTCCCATACATGCCCTCCCTCCCCAGAGTTTTGTGTCCATTGGTTGTACTTATATGCATGTATACAAGTCCTTCAGTTGATCTCTTATCTCCCCCCAGATCTCCCTACCCTCCAGGCTGTAATTTGACAGTCTGCTTGTTGATTTACTGTCTTTATATTTGTCTTTTGGTTCATCAAGATCTCCCAGTTTTCTATGGTTGTATGAATCCATTCTTAGTGAGATCTAAGTAATTCTCAGAGTCAAAGGGATTTTTCACTTTCAGAAGAACAGGGTTGATGAATATGCAAGCAACATTTTCAGAAAACATTCTTCCCAACTGCTTTACATACATCAATCTTCATTTATACTCATGATGATCTTACTACTAGATCCTTCTTTTGTTATTTTTCTATATCTACTGAAACTCTGGCCCAGTGATATTTTTCTTTAAAGAGCCTGTGAGCCAAACATGCATTGAGTATTATCCACAGGTTGTCCAATCATGTAGTAATGGATCAATTGCAGTTGAGTAATTCTGTCATATTAATGGTCAAATCAAAACAACTATTAAGGAAATAAAATAAATAACTTGGTACTCAGCACTAACAATTGATAATCCAAACATAAATCCAAGGGGGAAAAATAGCAATGTTCTATAAGACATAAATATTCATTTGGAAAAATATATCAGAAAAATTACTGGATTGAATGAGCTCTCATTGGGGTAAAATAGGATCAAGGAGTAAGAAATATAGGACAAGTTTCTTAATAATGAGTTAAAAATTAGCATTGTATAACACAATAGTTCTTAAGCAAATCACCCTCTGGAGTCCATGTATTCCTAAATAACAAGAAGATAAGTAGACAAATTAGGTTCCTGGATCCAATTCTAACATATGTGTATGTGGGGAGAGGAGGAAACTTCCCACATAACATCAAACAATTTTCAGATACCAGCAGAGTGTTCTGTAATTTAACCCAATTCTAGCATTATCTACCCAGAGATAATGGTAGATTTAACAGATTAAGGGTTCAGTCCTAAAGCACTACTCCCCCACTGCCACAGATAGACTGAATGGCTATAAATTAGAGGTTCCTATGCCCTCCTTCTCAGGTTTAATTAACTTATTATAACTCAGAGAAAATATTTTACTTACTAAATTACTTATCTATACTAATAAAAGCCTAGGTGGTCCTCCCTCACTATGTCATCACAAAATGGCACCATATAAGTAATTTAGTAAGTAAAATATTTTCTCTGAGTTATGGCCACAACAAGATGTCTGCCACAAAAATAACCACCACAAAGATGGCCACCACAAAATGGTCTATTGGGGGCAATTGGGCCAGAAGGGGAGGGCAGTGGTGGGCAATCAGGCCAGCAGGGAAGGGCAGTTGTGGGTGATTAGGCCACGAGGGGTGGGCAGTTTGGGGCAATTGGGCCGGCAGGAGAGGACAGTTGTGGGAGGGCAGTTGTGGGCAATCAGGCTGGCAGGAGAGGGCAGTTAGGGGCGATTGGGCCAGCAGAAGAGGGCAGTTGTGGGCAATCAAGCTGGCAAGGGAGGGCATTTGTGTGAGGGCAGTTGTGGTGATCGGGTCAACAGGGGAGAGCAATTGGGAGTGATCAGTCTGGCAGTGGAGAGGTTAGGGGGTGATTAAGCTGGCAGGCAGAAGTGATTAGGGCAGATCAGGCAGGCAGGTGAGCGGTTAGAAGTCAGCAGTCCAGGACTGTGAGCAGGATATCCCTGGGGCCTAAACCGACAGTGAGACATCCCCTGAGTTGTCCCATATTGGAGAGAGTGCAGGCTGGGTGAGGGAACACCCGCCCCCCCATCCATGCACAAATTTTGTGCACTGGGCCTCTAGTCCTCTATAATAAAAAGGTAATATGCAAATCAACCAACAGCAGAACGCCAGTCACTATGACATGCACTGACAACCAGGGGTCAGACGCTCAATGCAGGAGCTGCCCCCAGCCCATAGGCCTTGATAGGCCAATTCGGGCCTGTCAGCCAACCTTTCAGTTTCTTTTCCTGGCTGGCAGGCTCTGATCCCCTGATGGGGAACAGGGAACTAGGGGTGGGTCATGAAGGGGGGAGGGGCCGGTGAGTGGGTGGGAACAGCCAACCTCTCAGTCACTTCCTGTGGCCTGCAGGCTCTGATTGCCCAATGGCAAATGGGGAACAAGGGATGGATGGTGAGGGGCAGGACCAGCTGATGGCAGACGGAGAAGATAGCCCTGATTGCAGGCCAAGCCTAGGGATCATACCCATGCATCAATTTTGTGTGCTGCGCCTCTAGTTCTTTATAAAAGGATACAATTCAGAAACCACCAGATGGAAGGGATGAATAGGTCAAGGTATGGAGAAAGAAATCAGAACTTTCATACCCTCTCTTAACTGTCCACTTTCTCCATATTTCCACATGTTCACCAACACATAAGCTCTCTAAATCCTGCCTTTTGGGTTTTGATGGAGGCTTCATTACATAGCCATGCTTCATCAGTTATTACTCATTGGAAATTAATTCAACCTCCAGCCCCTCTCTTCTACCTGGAAGCCAAGGGGGTGGGACTGGAAGTTCCAACCCTCTAATAATGTGGATAGCTCCACTAATAACCAGCCTCAATCCTTATATGCTTTCAAAAGTCACCTTATTAATATATTAAAAGACACTTTATCATTCTTTTGCACAGAGGTCCAGTACACAAAATTTGTGCATGGGGCAGTCCCCTCAGTCCAGACTGCACCCTCTCCAATTCGGGATCCCTCTCACAATTCTCGACCACTAGCTCCTAATCTCTCACCTGCCTGCCTGCCTGGTCAGCCCTAACTGCACCACCACCATCACCCCCCAAGACCACCACTGGCCTGATCACCCCTCACTGCCCCCCCTTCCAGCCTAATCATCTCCAATTGCCCCTGCCTCGCACCTTCCTGTTTGCCGTACGCAACCTGCTTGTTCAGTTGTTTGGTCATCCCTCACTAATCCCCCTGCAGGCCTGGTCATAGATAGTCATTGTGTGAGGGCGTGAGGGTTAATTTGCATATTAACTATTTATTATATAGGATATATCCCCAAATGTATTTGGAGCATGGGGCCAGAAACTGTGAACAAATGTGTTTTGGTGATTTGAGTGACTAAATATATAAATACGTTTTTTTAATATTTATATTACATATATCATAAATCTTGATATTGCAGTAGGAGGCAGAAAACAGATAAGTAAAAATAGAATATATCAAGAGAACCCAAGTACCAGAGAGCAAGTAGGGCCAAAGTAAAAAGTTAAGTGTTTAGGAGATGGTTTTAAACTGAAATGAAAAACAAACAAATTGGTGGCATTACCTATAATATAGATTGTTCAACATTTTATGTTATGACTATGATAGAAACAGAAGGAAAAAAAAATTGAAAACAGTACTGGAGAAGGTGATGAATGGACCAAGAACAGGCTCTTTCTGACTACCAGAGTCTACAAAAACCCTGTAAGGAAGTGTGAGATGTACAATTTTTAAATGAAAACAAGGCTTAGGCTTTTGTAGAAAAAAATTTATTTTGACATGAATGTGTTTCAATTATTTTAGAAATGAAATAGCTGTTACAAATGCCAAGACAGAAATAGTGGTATAAGAGAGTAAACACTTAAAATGGAGATTTCAGGCTCTTCTCTCAAATAGCATACATATAAGTGTTTAATTAAGATAGAGATCCTCAATAACTATAATGAAAGACCTTAAAAACATGGATCCAATGAGAAATAGGAAGTGCTTTAGGGATTAAGAAAAGAGATATTCTGATTATTTTCAACTAAAGGAATTAGCATTATGGCTATATTACAAACCATTATGAATCTCAAAGACTTCAGAGAGTAATAATTTAAGACTCACATGTCTTTGTATCAAGGAACCCTTTGAAAGTTTATCTGCTTGGAGTTAAAAACAAAAAACAAAAAGAAAAAAAAAACAAACAAAAAACAAAACAAAATAAACCCAAAGGGAAACAAGATCAGGGAGGGGAAATTGTATTGCATTTATACAATGGAATCTTTACATAATGAAAATGAATAAATTATACCTACAAGTATTAACAGGCAAAATATCTTAAAAGCATAATGTGAGGAAAAATAACTAAGTTTCAAAACCAATTAAATTATGGTAACATTTGTATGCTTTATCAACATAAATGTATTAAATATTATTCCAGAATATATACACTTATAACAAAAGTATAAATATGCATTGTTTTGATAAACACAAATATATTGTAACCTTGCAGAAACTCCATTTCTTTAACACAATTCTTTCTCCTTTCTGTCCCTTCACTCCTTTCCTTAATCATTAAGCTCTTAGGACATCCATTTCTAGGCAGCATCAAGCTGTCTTAAGAACAAAACCTCAGGTCTGTTGACCACAAAAACAGTTTCAGTCAAGCTAAAGATAGCATATGGACTTCAGGAATGTTTCAGTCCCAGGTCCAGGAAAGCAGACCCTACAGACCAGCATTTTTCAACCGCTGTTCCGCGGCACACTAGTGTGCCGCGAGATGTTGCCTGGTGTGCCGTAGGTGCAGACAAGACAAGAATTTTATAATTTTTCACTATTTTGTTTACTTAATATTTCATAATAAAGTAATTATAAAATACTTTCTTTGTGTTTATTTGATTCCTATTCAAGAGAATTACTTTATATATAGTCAATATAGGCACAGAGTTAAATTTTTTAACATTTTCTAATGGTGGTGTGCCTCGTGATTTTTTTCATGAAACAAGTGTGCCTTTGCCCAAAAAAGGTTGAAAAACACTGCTACAGACCACACCCTCACGAAACCAGATGGAACAATTCCAAGGCTGACATCATGATCTGACTCAATGATCAACTACATCCTTTCTACCCTAGTGCAAATCAATCATTTAGAGCCCGGGACCCCAATTCATTTAGAGACCATGATTAATGATTTTCCCCTACTTAACTCATTCCCTGGAAGCCATCAAGGAACTAGGTCTTTGAGCATCAGCTTATCTATGACTCTAGGGTTGGCACAGTTTCCACAACTAATAAACACTTACTTTCTTGGCTGCAACCTCCCACTCCCTTTTGATTGGGCTTTGATGTACATAAGCAAATTGATCCCTTTAGTCAGTTAATGATATCAGTTATTTCTGAAAAGAAGGAGGAAAAAAATGGGAGAGAGGATAATTGAGCAGTGGGAGTTAAATGAATATGTAATGTTTAATTAAAATGTCAGAAGTATACATGACAAAATATTAAGATTTGATAAAACTGGGTGATGGTAGATGTTCATTATGGTTTTTGCTGTTTTTCTCTATGCTGAAAACATTTCATAATAAATAAAATGTTGTGCATGGGGATGTTATTTATTCAGAAAACAGTGTTATTGACACAATAAAATGCTTAATTAAAATTGTTAAAGATGCTCTTTAAAAATGTGGCATATTTTCCACTCAGATTGCACCATTCTGGATATAGGTGTAGCTGTAGTTTGTTCAGTAATACTTAAACATGCCATGGAATTTTTTAGAAAATTCTAAGAGACATGTAGAGGGCTTAAAATCAAGTCCTGGATAAAATATGTTTCAGACTATGGCAGATGTTGACAGCTCACACAACATTTTAATGAAAAGTTGTGTGTAGGCTAGAGCCTGGAGCAAGAAAGTATGCATAGATTTGCATCATGACTTTAAAATAAATAAATATATCTCCCCACCCAAACTAATGTATATGTTAAAAAAAAAAAGACTTCTTACATTTAAATATAAACTTAACAGGATATTGGCTGCTTCAAATGAGATAAAATTATGTCATCTGTACAATTTAATGTGAATATTGAGAAAATGAAAATGGCTAGCAGGCTTCCTGAAGAAACAAAATTACGTTTTAAATGCTTAACTTTTAAAAAAGAGAGTGTTAAAGCACATTCTAATACATTCTTTATGTAAAATAGAAACTTTAAGAATAGTACTGAATAGGTAAGCGTTCTTGGAATCAATTCCAGCATGGTGTGGGGGTTGCCCCACCCAACAAACATTTGGACACCAGCAGAGTGTGTGAAAATTCAACTCAATTCTAATACTATCTAACTGAGATAGCATCAGATTCTACGGGGTAAAGGTTCAGGTCTGTAAGAATGCACTTCCTCCTACTTCAGACACCAGTTGTAAGCCCAGGCTGTACCTGAGCTCTGACCAACCAGCTATGTATTGGAGGTTCCAATGACTCCCTCTTTGGCAACTCAATTCAGTTGCCAGTTGCAAATTCAGGTTGTTACCTGTACTTCTTATTGACTGCCTATAAATCAGAAGTTCCCAAGATCACCTTTCCTTGTGTCTAACTAATTGGCTAGAGTGGCTCACAGAACTTGTAGTAATAAATTACTTACTAGATTACTAGTTTATTGTAAACTAATATATATTAGGAACAGCAAGATAAAAGAGAAACATGGGACAATATATGTAGGACAGGGAACAGAGGTTCCATACCCAAAAGACAAGCATTCACTCTTAATATTCAGGAAATTCCCAAAATTTGGGGAGCTGTGAATCAGGAACTCTGAATGAAGAAATATATAATTATATTTTACTAGAGGCCCAGTGAATGAAATTCTTACACTGGTGGGGAGGATTTGTGCACTGAGAGGGGGGTCCCTCAGCCCAGCCTGTGCCTTCTTGCAGTCCCGGACCCCTTGGGGGATGTTCGCCTGCCTGCTCATAGCTCCTTACCACTCGATTCAGTACCCTTTCACACTAACACAGAGGCAGGAGAGGCTCCCGCCACGGCCACTGCTGCACTCAGCTTCTGGCTGAGCAGTGCTCCCCTTGTGGGAGCACACTGATCACCAGGGGGCAGGTCCTGCCTTGAGCGTCTGCCCCCTGGTGATCAGTGCACATCATAGCGATCCGTCGTTCCCCTGTTTGGTCTATTTACATATTACACTGTTATTGTATAGGATGCTCTGGCCAGTGTGACTCAGTTGGTTGAATCATTCCATTCACTGAGAGGTTGCAGGTTCAATTCCTAGTCAGGCATGTGCCCAGATTGCAGGCTCAATCCTTGGTAGGGGGCATGCTGGAGGCAGCTGATCAATATTTTTCTCATCCATGTTTTTCTCTTTCTCCCTCCCTCTGCCTCAATCTCTCTAAAATGAATAAAAATATATTTTAAAAATATATTATTTAAATTCATTAAACAATAATGGCTGTTAATTACTGAGACAGATAATGTTACCAACTGTTACATTCATGCTTTCTTGATTGAATAAAAATATGTCTGTAGAAATAATCAACATAATAAGTTGGCAATGGCCAACAATGAACATATTAAAACATGTTATTCTAAAAATTGTTGGGAAAATCAATATTAGGGGAAAATTTAGATTTAAAATAATTAACATACAAAAATTCAAATTATTATGAAACACAAAGGAATCACAAAGGCAAAACAAGGAGATATAATTTTTGCAATAATTTCAGTAATCAGTGGATAAATGCACTGATCTCTAGGATAAATCTTTTTTTAAATATATTTTATTGATTTTTTTTTTTAAGAGAGGAAGGGAGAGGGATATAGAGAGTTAGAAACATTGATGAGAGAGAAACATCAATCAGCTGCTTCCTGCACACCCCCTACTGGGGATGTCCCCTCAACCAAGGTACATACCCTTGACCGGAATCAAACCTAGGACCCTGCAGTCCCCAGACTGACACTCTATCCACTGAGCCAAACCAGTTAGGGTAAGAGAAATAAATATTTTAAGCAAAAAATTTGAAATGAAAAAATGCCAAGATTTTAAAAATTCAAGAAAATAAGAATAAAAATGTCAATGATTTAACTTTGCTGTATAAAAAAAAAATAGATCCCTTGTGATTACATTTGATTATTTTCATTATTTTACTGCTGAAAATACTTAAGTGAAAATCTATTTATACTAAATAGTCTAATAAAATGTTTTTATTTAAAATATCATCAAAATATTCTGTATGTAGTGCAATCCCTGGAGAAATGTTGTCAATTCAAAATTACTGACTGTTGGTGCAAAGGATGAGGTAAGAAATAACTTCAAAGAACAGAGAAATCTAATAATTTTTACAAAATTTCCCAGGTATTACTGCAATTCCCCCACTCCCACCCTTTGACTCTAAACTTCAGTATTATCTGCTGTATCTACAAATGCTTTCTGTGACTGGTATAGGGAGTACTGAAAGAAATGGGCAGTGTTCCTTATTTGAGTAGATTACAGAGAAAGCAGTTAGGGGAAGTGACAAATAGGTACATTAAATTCGGAGTGAACAAGAATTAGAAGTGACTGTGAGAATATACACTCTGGGGAATACACAGAAATGTTGGGAAAAGCATTGGATTTATTGGACAGAAAATCAGGAATGCAAATCAATTTTAAATGCATCTCAAAGGAGAGAGTAACCTCTAATGATGTCATGATTATAGTCAGCACCAACAAAATCTATCTACTTCCCAGAGAAGATCTAATGGAGTCCAAATATCTAACTATAAAAATAAATAACCACAATTTGTAAATGCATATTCTATAGCACTATATATATATATATATATATATATATATATATATATATATATACACACACACACACACACTAGAGGCCGGTGCACAAAATTTGTGCATGGGGGGAGGGTATCCTTCAACCCAGTCTGCATCCTCTCCAATCTGGGACTCCTCAAACATCCCTCTCACAATCCAGGATTGCTGGCTCCCAACTGCTTGACCTCCTGCCTTCCTGATTACTCCTAACCACTTCTAACTGCCAGGTTGATCAACCCCTAACCACTCCCATGCCAGCCTGATTGATGTATAACTGCTTCCCTGCCAGCCTGTTTGCCCCCATCTTCCTTCTCCTGCCAACCTAGTTACCCCTAACTGCCCTCCCCTGCAGGTTTTCTCTCCCCCAACTGCTTTCCCCTGCTGGCCATCTTGTGGCAGCCATCTTGTGTCCATATGAGGGCAGGATCTTTGATCACATTGGGGCAGCCATTTTATATACTGGAGTGATGGTCAATCTGCATATTTCTCTTTTATTAGATAGGATAAGGCCGGGTGCATGGTTGGGGGCCAGCTGGTTTGCTTTAAAAGGTGTCCCAGATTCAGGGTGGGGGTTCCCTTGGGGCATGGGGCGGCCTGGGTAAGGGGCCTACGTTGGTTTGCAGGCTGGGCATGCCCCTTCGTGACTCAAGCAGAGGCCTTGGTATCTGGGATTTATTTATCTTTTATAGTTGAAATTTTGTAGCCTGGCACAGAGCCAAGCCTTCTGCTCACTTTGACTCAGCAGCCATTTCTGTTGGGATTTATTTATCTTCTATAATTGAAGCGCTGTAGCCATAAGTGGAGGCCGGGGAGGGCCAAGGCTGCAGAAGCTCGGCTTCTTCCTTTGCCAGAGGCAACCCTAGCCTCCTGCTCTCTCCAGCTCTTTGGCTTCCACCATTTTTATTGAGATTTATTTATCTTCTATAATTGAAACTTTGTTGCTTTAAGCAGAGGCCTGGGCCAGTCAGGGTGTGCAGAAAGCTTGGCTTCCTACATTGCCAGGGAAAACCAACCCTCCCTTCTGCTCTTCGTGGATGCAACCATCTTGGTTGGGTAATTTCCATACTCGCTCCTGATTGGCTGGTGGATATGGCTTGTGGATGTAACAGTGATGGTTAATTTGCATGTTATTCCTTTATTAGATAAAATATATATATAAGTTTATAGCATAGCTAGTTCTAGAAGAAAAATGATTTCTCTAGATAATTAAGTTTCTTTCCCTGTCTAAATGAGAAAGCGTCATAAATATGTAAAAGTTCTACATTTTATGAAATAATTAAAACTCTATCACTGAGACCATGCCCCATGTGAAAACCATTAATAAGTAGAGTAGCTACATAATCTTCATGTTCAGCAAGAGACCTAAACCCAGAGGCGCGTGTTAACAAGTTATTATTTTCTCCTAAAAATAGTGAGTCTCAGGCTTATCAATTCTGTGTCCAGTCCTTTAACAACTTTATAATAAAACAAATGATAGAGAATGTTTCAAATTGAGGTTGGAAGACTTCCATTCTGAGAGTGGCAATTCTCACTTCACATTTTAAGATAAATAGTCTTTGTTTTTAGAGAATACTACTGTTTGATTTGCGTGGGTATTACTTAATAGAACCTTCAGTTGCTATATATATAAGAAACAAATGTCCCTACTGTTCTAGAGAAAAACTTAAGATAAAGGGATTTGATCTTCGGTTTATTAACGTAAATAGGTTTTCTTAGCAGAACAGTTCCCATATAGAGTTGGATAAATTTGTTAACAATTTATTTTGTTTGCCTCTCAAAAATGCCTGTATTTTACAAATTTCTACTTGGTACCTATATATCTTTGTGAGAAAGAATGTGTGTTCATATTAACACCCATGATCAGAGTTTTCCCTAAGAAAGACAAAGTCCTGACCTTACTTTTACCTCATGTAACAGGGGGGGGAAAAGAATGAAAGAAAGAAAAGCAAAGGAAAAGACATGGATTTGGTGCTGCTTCAAATTAGGCTAATGAACAGTATAATGTATGACTCAAAAATTCAGTTTTGGTACATATAGTATAGTGATACAGAATTTTTGGACTGGAACCTGATTCTTTGTCTGCTAGAGTTGAAGGATGAATCAATGAACAGAGGATAGTATGGCAAAGGTGGAGATCTATTGAAGAACAAGTACAGACTCCCACGTGGGAAGAGGGAAAGAGCCCCACAGATGGACTCCCATGTGGGGAGGGAGAAAAGGGTCCCATTGAGTTCCCTTTCCCTGTGGTTTATAAATGCAGATCCTGGTGCCTTAATATCCCCTCTGATTGGTCACTATTCCCTTAGACTGGTTACTATTGTAACTCCTGTGCTCAAAGTTCGATCCTCACATGGGACTTGGGACATGTGAGGTTCTCCCCACCTCCTTCCTTATTGTTTTTCTATTCCTTTGGGGCTTTCTTCCTCTTCTTCTGGATGGAGGGCTTCCTTCTCTTTATTTTGTAAATATAAAACTTTTGCTGTTCCCAGCTCCTTCATTCTATAGAAATGTACCTGTTGCACCTTTTCAGCTTCCACTATTTTATGGATATATACCTTCTGCTTCTCTGCAGCCCTGTGCTTCCTCCATGGTCCCATCAATTTCCAAAATTTCTAAAATTTCATATTTTAGCCCTAAAATTCCTATTTCATTGACATTCATAAACCAATCTTTTTATGATGAATTCACTCACAGAGTGTATTTCTACTCTCTTGACAGAAATCTCTTTGCATTCCTGTCTGAATGCTCAGATTAATCCTAATGCTTAACTTTAAAATATTTTTGAAGCAAATTTTCTGACTTTATATGTTTGCATTTCATTTTGGAGTTATAAAAGAGTATCCAATATTTTCCTTCAAAATCTTTTGTAATGGATTTATTGTTTGTGTTTTTGTTTTTGTTTTTTTTTTTGTCTTCTCTTTAGTCTGGATGAATTTGGCTCATTTTCTCTCTCTTAATAGTTATGCTTTTTTTAACCTCCAATAATCCTTATGTCTTTCTTTCTGTGCTCAAAGACACCCAGACACTTCTCTTAAATCATTACCCATAATTAAACATATTATACTCCTTTAAACCATGATAAATAATCCTTCCTTAATTATTTATTTAGTTGAGTCCTATAACTTTAAAAAGCCTACCATTAAAATGCATTTGGCTCTGAAATCAACTGATAGTTAGTAGAAATACTTTTCTTTCAGAATGCCACTAGTTTAGCAACAAACACCAAAGCCTTGGTGCGTGGCTTTGTTTGTTCTTACAAGATCCATGTGGCTTATTGATTGACTTTCAATACCATTAGATAATCAGAGATTTTCTGTGCTCTGCAGCCTGAATGGGATCCCAGGAGAGCTTTACAGAGAACACAGACATTTGGAAGGGAGAAGGGAGTAAGAGGCAAGAGGATTGTGAAAAGAAAGTATTGGTAAGGGGAGTGGGAGAAGATATTCTAAAGGAATTTATTGAACAGCATATTGGCAAGGCTTGGCATGAGACATTCACAAGAGTTAGACTTAAGGGGCTTAGAAACATACAAGTTAAATATAAACCAGTATATTACAAAACTATATAAGGGAAGAAATCGAACTCATTGTTAGGTTATGGTAAATTAAAGGTAGTGTCCTGTATAGAAATGTAAAAACCTTAATGACTTCTGTAATAATTACACCCAACTCATGGTAAGTTTAGTTTCCAGCTCTTATGTAATTTTTTTAAGGGGAAGGTAAAATAGGGAAATAATTAAATTTTGTTTATTATTTACTATAATCCAACCACTGGGCTAGACAATTACATAAACTAACATATGGAAGGTAATACTTAATTCAACCATTGGCATAGGTATTACTATTCTCTTTCACAAGTAAGGAAACTCAAATATATTAAATAAAAGCACTTGCAAATGAACTAAAATCTAATGAACCATACATATTTTAGTACTAAAATTAAAGCAACCAACATTTATAAAATAAGCAAAACAAACAGTACAAATGCATACATTAAGTACATCAATGCATCCCTCTTTTCAAGAGTTACTCTCCTCATATATCTACTACCAAGGAAAAGCATCATCTCATATCCCTGCCAAAATGGTTGACTTATGTCTTCTTGGCTGATCACAGGCACTGTAACCACTGGTTCTTTGCTAATTAGTCACCATTCTAAACGTTGGATACAGAGGCCTTCCTCTCAGTGGGTAATTGCACTGGATCAATGCAAAGTAAGCCCCGTATAACTCACAAAGAGGTTCACTCTTCTAATTAAGTATTGGGCTAATTAAATGCTTATTAAGTATTGGGCTAATTAAGGGGAATTATAATGTAAGAGAAAAGGCTTCAACCTATTTTTTTTTATTACTACTGTCCCTATATTACAATGGAAAAGAACCCAATAAATTAAAGCACCCCAGAAGAGTCTTTTATGAACATCTCCCATGCAGCCAAGCACTAGCCATGCTTCCCGGGTATAGATTATAGGGAAAAAACAAAACAAAACAAAACAAAAACAAACAAACAAAAAAAACCTAAAAGAAAAATTAATTTAATGGTTTAATTGACTGATACATCTTGGCACAATAGTTTACCATCTATGATATACTAAAAAAAAGCTTATGATAAAAAGATTTTTAGTGTCCCTGAAGCTAGTGAATAATTCTATTTGAATATTCAAATATTTTGTTGTCCATATTAAAAAGGAAAGCATTGGCAATAAGATATTTTATTGAAAATATTTAAATGATATTTTATATTAGTTTTTAATGTTTTTTTTAAATATATATTTTTTTCTAAATTCATATTGATAGGGGCAGAAATAAAATGTTGGGGAACCAGCTAGAATTGTAAGAAATATTAATTATGCTCTGTTAACTGATTGTTTTACTCTGATTAAAGAAGACACATTCTACCAAAACCAGTTTGTCTCAGTGGATAGAGTGTCAGCCTGTGGACTAAAAGGTCCCAGGTTCGATTCCAGTCAAGGGCATGTACTTTGGTTGCCGGCACATCCCCAGTAGGAGGTGTGTAGGAGGCACCTGGTCGATGTTTCTAACTCCCTATCCCTCTCCTTCCTCTCTGTAAAATATCAATAAAATATGTTTTTAAAAAGAAGAAGACGAAGACGGAGACGGAGATGGATATGGAGACGGAGACGGAGAAGGAGAAGAAGAAGGAGAAGAAGGCACATTCTAACCTGCTGGCTGGCAGCCTCAGCCTGACCTGGAAATGCAGCCCATCCTTCCCATTTAGAGCTGCCTACTATCATGGAAAGGTGAATAACTTTGTTGCAGGAACCAGAGCCAGACCTTGAAGATGCCAGACCTTTCATATCACTAGCTCTTTGAAGACCCCAGTCCTTGTGTATCACAAAGTCATTTAAAGATCCCCAGTCCTTTAGCATACCTGCTGGCCTTTGCAAATCTCCAGCCTGCTTACCGCTTAACTGCCCATTTATGATAGCATACACTTTGGGTATGTCCCCATGTAATCCTTTGTCCTTTTACCCAATATTAGCAGCCGGCTTATGGTGGGGTGCAGAGCAGTGGAGGCTCTGTTGCTCCCCCACATTGCTGGCTGGCAGCATTGGAATAAATACTCAGATGTGATTCAACCCAGTCTCTGCTTCATTGGCTCAAGTAGTGACAAGCAGCATGGACCCACTGTTTGTCTGGTTACAATATGACTCTTCAATTTTATAATTTATAAAGACTTTTGACAATATTTTATAAAATTTCAACATTCTCTGTAATAAATTATTGCTGTTTTTAAACCTAATTATTATTTATCAATTTATATAGCTTATAACCAATTTTCTCTAATAAGGTCTATTTCATCTTTTAAATCTTATTCTTCTTAACTATTTTAAAATGCCCTCATGTTCTCTTTAACCTCTTTCCTGGCATTTTATTTTTCCTAGTAGCTATAAAAGATATCAGTAATATTTTTTTTTTACTTTTTTAAATTAAATTATTATTTTTATACATATACCAATGCCCCCCTTCCCGTACATACCCTCCCTCCCCAGAGTTTTGTGTCCATTGGTTGAACTTATATGCATGTATACAAGTCCCTTGGTTGATCTCTTATCTCCCCCAGATCTCCCCAACTTCCCCGCTGTAATTTGACAGTCTGCTTGTTGCTTTACTGTCACTATATCTATCTTTTGGTTCTTCAGTTTATAATGTTCTTTATCATCTATAAATAAGTGAGGTCATGTGGTGTCTCTCTTTCATTGACTGGCTTGTTTCACTCAGCATGATGTTCTCCAATTCCATCCAGGTTGCTGCAAGCGATGAGAATTTTTTTTTTTTTTATGGTAGCATAATATTCCATTGTGTAAATGTACCATAGTTTTTGGATCCAATCATCTGCTGATGGGCACCTTGGCTGTTTCCAAATCCTAGCTATTATAAATTGTGCTACTATGAACATAGGGGTGCATATATCCTTTCTGATTGATGATTCTAGCTTCTTGGGATATATTCCTAGGAGTGGGATTACTGGGTCAAATGGGAGTTCCATTTTCAGTTTTTGAGGAAGCTCCATACTGTTCTCCACAGTGGTTGCACCAGTCTACACTCCCAACAGCAGTGCATGAGGGTTCCTTTTTCTCTGCAACCTCACCAACACTTGTCATTTGTTGATTTGTTGACATTGGCCATTCTGACAGGTGTGAGATTGTACCGCATTGTTGTTTTGATTTTTTTTAAAATATATTTTATTGATTTTTGTACAGAGAGGAAGGGAGAGAGATAGAGAGTTAGAAACATCAGTGAGAGAGAGTCATCAATCAGCTGCCTCTTGCACACCCCCTACTGGGGATATGCCCGCAACCAAGGCACATGCCCTTGACCAGAATCGAACCCGGGACCCTTCAGTCCCCAAGCCGACGCTCTATCCATTGAGCCAAACTGATCTTGGCTGTTGTTTTGATTTCCATCTCTCAGATAATTAGTGACTTTGAGCATGTTTTCATGTGTCTCTTGGCCTTCTTTCTGTCTTCTTTTGAGAAGATTCTATTTAGATCCATTGCCCATTTTTTAATTGGGTCATTTATCTTCCTTTTATTAAGTTGTATAAGCTGTCTGTAGATGTTGGAGATTAAACCTTTATCAGTGATAACATTTGCAAATATGTTCTCCCATATAGAGGGCTTTCTTATTGTTTTGTTGATGGTTTCTTTTGCTGTAAAAAAGCTTTTTATTTTGATGTAGTCCCATTTGTTTATTTTCTCTTTAGCTTCCATTGCCCTAGGGGCAGTATCAGTGAAGAACTTCTTTTGGCATATGTCTGAGATTTTGCTTCCTGTGGATGCCTTTAGTATTTTTATGGTTTCCCATCTGATGTTTAAGTCCTGTATCCATTTTCAGTTTATTTTTGTGTATGGTGTAAATTAGTGATGCAGTTTCATTCTTTTAATGTATCTGTCCAATTTTCCTAACAACATTTATTGAAGAGACTATCTTGACTCCATTGTATGTTCATGCCTCCTTTGTCAAATATTAACTGACCATATTGATTTGGGTTGATATCTGGGTTCTCAATTCTATTCCATTGATCTATATGTCTGTTCCTGTGCCAGTACCAGGCTGTTTTGAGAACAGTGGCTTTGTAATACAGCTTGAAATCTGGTATTGAGATCCCTCCTACTTTACTCTTCTTTTTCAGGATTGCTGAGGCTATTCAAGGTCTTTTGTTGTTCCAAATGAACTTTTGAAGAGTTTTTTCTAGGTCAGTGAAATATGCCATTGGTATTTTAATTGGGAGTGCATTGAACCTATGGATTTCTTTGGGAAGTATGGACATTTTGATGATGTTGATTCTACCAATCCATGAACATGGTATGTTCTTCCATCTGTTTACATCTTCCCCCATCTCTTTTTTCAGTGTTGTATAGTTTTCCATGTATAAGTCTTTTACCTCCTTAGTTAAGTTTATTCCAAGGTATCTTAATTTTTTTTGGTGCGATGGTAAATGGGATTGCCTTCTTAGTCTCTGTTTCTGCAAGTTCACTCTTGGTGTATAGAAATGCCATAGATTTCTTGGCGTTAATTTTGTATCCTGCTACATTGCCAAATTCATTTATTAAGTCAATTGGTTTTTTAATGGAGTCTTTTGGTTTTTTTATGTACAATATCATGTCATCTGCAAATAAGGATAACTTTACTTCTTCTTTTCCAATTTGGATTCCTTTTATATCTTCTTCTTGTCTAATTGTAATGGCTAGTACTTCCAGTACTATGTCAAACATGAGTGGTGAGAGTGGGCAACCCTGTTTGTTCCTGTTCTTAGAGGGAATGGTTTTAGTTTTTGCCCATTGAGTATGATGTTGGCTATGGGTTTATCATATATAGCTTTTATTATGTTGAGGTATGATCCTTGTACTCCCACCTTGTTGAGAGTTTTTATCAGGAAAGGGTGTTGGATTTTATTAAATGCTTTTTCTGCATCAATTGATATGACTATATGATTTTTTATCTTTCAATTTGTTTATGTGATGTATCACATTTATTGATTTGCAGATACTGTACCATCCTTGCATTCCCGGAATAAATACTTCTTGGTCATGGTGTATGATCTTTGTGATGTTCTGCTGGAGCCAATTTGCTAGAATTTTGTTGAGGATTTTGGCATCTATGTTCATGAGGGATATTGGCCTGTAATTATCTTTCATTGAGTTATCTTTATCTGGTTTTGGTATTAGGGTGATGCTGGCTTCATAGAAGGAGTTTGGAAGTGTTCCTTCCTCTTGGATTTTTTGGAATAGTCTGAGGAGGATAGGTTTTAGTTCTTCCATGAATGTTTGGTAAAACTCTCATGTGAAGCCATCTGGCCCTGGGCTTTTGTTTGCTGGAAGCTTTTAGATGACTGTTTCAATTTCTTTCCAAGTTACTGATCTATTGAGATTTATAAATTTGTCCTGATTGAGTTTTGGAAGGTTGTATTTCTCTAGGAATATGTCCATTTTCTCCAGGTTGTTCAGTTTGTTGGAATAGAGTTGTTCGTAGTATTTTGTATCAATCCTTTGTATTATATTTCGGTGGGGTCTGTTGTTATTTCACCTCTTTCGTTACTGATTTTGTTTATTTGGGTCCTCTCTCTTTGTTTCTTGGTTAGCCTGGCTAGAGGTTCATCTATCTTCTTTATCCTTTCAAAGAACCAGCTCTTGGTTTTGTTGATCTTATGTATTGTTTCTTTGGTCTCTATGTCGTTTATCTCTGCTCTAATTTTTGTTATTTCCTTCCTTCTGCTTACACTGGGCTTTTCTTTTTGCTCTTTTTCTAACTCTTTGAGTTGTAGAGTTAGATCATTTGTTATCATTTTTTTCTAGTTTTTTGCAATAGGCTAGGAGGGATATGAACTTCCCTCTCAAAACTGCTTTTGCTGTGTCCCATAGATTTTGGATTGTTGTGTTTTCATTGTCATTTGTTTCCAGGATGTTTCTAATTTCTTCCTTGATTTCTCTGGTAACCCAGTCCTTGTTTAATAGCATGATGTTTAGTCTCCATGTGTTTTGATTTCTTTGGATTATTTTTATTGTAGTTAATTTCCAGTTTTATGCCATTTTGATCTGAGAAGATGCTTGATTTGTGTGGGTTTTTTCTTCTCTATCTCGGGAAAGTTTTCTGTCATTATTTCTTGAAATATGTTTTCCATGTCTACCTCAGTTTTCTTTCCTTCTGGAACCCCTATTATTTGAATATTGTTTTGTTTTGTATTGTCCCAAAGCTCCCGTAGGCTCTCCTCCTGCTTTTTAATGTTTTTTTCTAGAAGCTGCTCTAATTGGGTATTTTTTTTCATCTTGTCTTCTAGCTCACTGATGCGGTCCTCTGCTTCTTCTAGTCTGCTCTCGATGCTTTCTATTGAGTTCTTCATAGTAGCGATGTCATTTTTCATTTCTTCTTGAGTCATTTTCATTTCCTCTTGGTTTTCTTCATTTCCTCTTGGGTCTTACTCATATTGTCAAATTTGTTTTCCATTCCTTTTAGCCATCTTAAGATCGTTACTCTGAATTCTTCCTTAGGTAGGTTGCTTGCCTCTAACTCATTTACTTCCTTTTCTGGTGATGCCTGCTTTTCTTTCATTCATGGGCTGTTTCTTTGTCTCCCCATGGTCTCTCTTTTCAGGGTGTCTCTCTCCTGCATTGATTTCTTTCTCCTGCGTTGATTTAAAGGCACAAAATACAACACAACCAGGTACAACACACAAGGCACT
This sequence comes from Pipistrellus kuhlii, assembly GCF_014108245.1. NCBI lineage: Eukaryota > Metazoa > Chordata > Mammalia > Chiroptera > Vespertilionidae > Pipistrellus > Pipistrellus kuhlii. Next base: position 68,961,926 of record NW_023425515.1, read on the forward strand.
GAACAGAAATGTATGTGCAATATTAATAACCTCCAATAAAGGTAACCACTAGGGAAAGGCAAATTAGGGAATAGGAGAGAAAGAGGAAGAGTAAAAAGTGAAGAGGGAGGGAGCAAAAGAAAAATATAGGAAAAAGAGTGTCAAAATGAATTTGGAATAGAGGGAGATGAAAAAAAGAGAGAGAAAAAGAAAGAGAGTAAGAGATAAAAGGGGAATAAACTATATATATGGGGAGAGAATTTTAATTGAACAACCACTAACCTCAACAAATGCTGTCAGCAATACCTGGAGAATAATACAATCTACAACATCCCCTAATTTCCAGCACAGGAAGGGAAAACAGAAGTAATAAAATAACAACGAACAAAAACCAATCAAATAAGAAAATACCAAGCAACAGCAACAACAAAAGAATAAGCAAAATACTCTCACTAAAAAGCATAAATATACAATATAATCATCATTCTCACAAACAGCATCAAAAGAACAGTGAGGAAAACAATTTTTTTTTTTTTTTTTTTTTTTTTTTTTTGCTAGTTAATACAGCTCAGAGAGGGGTATGTATGCACTTGGCACAGGGGATTGGAAATTAGATATATAAGTAGGGAAGAAATTTTAGATAGGGTGATACAGAAAGAGTAAGGAAATCTAAAGCAGGAAAGGGTTAAGATAAACAGGATAGCAAAAGGGGGAAGGGTAGAAAGAGAATGATGGTGTAAAGTAGTGTTGAGATAGGGTTAAACAATGTTAAAGGAGAAATGAAAATAAAATGAAGAACACTAATTCCAATGTAAAATAAAGAGAAAATAAAATGGCACTTAAAAAAATAGCAGTAGTAAAAATGCTTATTGAACCTAAAAATGTAATAATTAAAAATTTAAAAATCTAGTGAGGAAAAAAGAAAAAAATTGTTTCTTAAGTAAAAGATGCAAAAAATGAAAATAAATAAATAAATAAATAAAAAATAAATTTAGCAAAAAAAGTGTGCAGTTGTGAAGGCCATTCACTTCTGTTATTCTATTTGACACACCTGTTTCTCAGTCCAGACCGTATTGCAGTTCCCTGTGTTCTGCTGCACCTCAGTGGCGATTTCTTAGTATCTTGGTTTTTGATCAAATAAAACTAATAATAAACACAGTCAGTTTGTATTCCAGACCCTAGGTGGCAGTGTATGTGGATTGATGTCCCGTCTTTTTGGCTGCTCTAGCCCTCTTTTTCTGTGGCACTCAATACTGGTGTTTTTTTGTTTATCTGTTTGTTTTTGTTTTTGTTTTTTTGCCTCCAAGCTGAATCCTGGATGATTTCTCCCTGCTCTGCTTCTCAGTTTCCAGAAAAGCAGTTTCCCCCTGCTGTCGCTTAGGGTCAGCCAATCTGGGTGATCTCTCCTTTGTAATCAGAAGCAAAGTGTTGCAGGGGAACCAGCCCAGGTGCGCGATGGGTGAGTCTGCAGCGCACTTACAAACAGACTGCTTTTCAACTCTTCTGTTCTCCCACTGTGTGGGATCAGAATGGGTTGCTCCCTAGAGATCCCCACTAGTAGCAACCTTAGGGACCTCTGTCCACTCTCTCGAATCATGCCAGACCCAACAGTGGGGGGCTTCTGTGGACGCAGCTTTCCGGGGTCCCAGCGCTCGCTTTTTCTCTGCTGCCCCAGCAGCTACCACTTCTGCGGCTGCCACAGCTGCCGCTTTCGCTTTCGCTGTTGGGACACAGACACCCCGCGTTATCCCCGCAAAAATCCAACCTTTCTGTGGAATCCGCATGGCCCGCTGGTCGGGGCCCCACAGTTGTGGTCCTTTCAGGTCTCAGGTAAGATCCCCCATGGCAGCACTGATATGGTTGTGGGAGGCAGCCGTACAAGTGTTTACCTGGCCGCCATCTTCCAGCGGGAATTGAGATATCAGTCATATTTAAATTACTTTTCTAACTTTTTTATCTTCTATATCCATCATTCAGGTTAATCCTATAGATGATTTTCAACGAAGATATTTACTTCCTTGATGATTTCTGATAGTTTCATGGTAAAAACCTATTGGAAATTCCTTGTCCTTTATTGGCAGAACTGTAACATGCTTTACTATAGCTATGATGTCCTTTAGAATACTCATGAATTTTAATATTTCCTCTCAGTGAAACATAATAACTAGATACTTTAATTTCTGAAAACTTGATTAATTGGAAGCTAATGGAATGAAATGCTGTTATATTTGCAATTCTTTGTGGTAATCTGGGAACATAATCCATAAATCTAGATAATGCCATGGTATACAATCTAATCACTCTATCACATTAACATCAGTTCAGATTTCAGATTGACATTTCTTCCTTATTGCAGAATTTAGTAAAATCCATCAGATATAGATAGAACCCTGGGATAAATAGTATCTCTAGCAAAGAACACATTTAAATTAATCAATAGAAAAGTTTATTCTTTATTTGGCCAATTATCTCATAACCATACTGTTTAATAGGATTTAGAAATAATCTAAATTATCTTATTTGTTATTCTAAATTATATGTAAGGTACTAGTGTATTAACATAACACACTCACACTTCCTTTGCCTCTTTCTTACTTGAGTGGCAATGTAGAAGGAGACTGCCTAAAATGGAGATAGAGAAGTTCTCACCACAATTAGGAATATTCCCTTAGAATATGGGCAAATATCAAAAGGACTTGGTACACCTTGTGTCAAAGGAGTTTGGAGCCTAAAAGCTAGATTTACTTGTTCTGGATCTGTGAATAGCAGAGAAATAGAAAGCCACTGGATTGTAAGGGACCCTATGACCTTAGACCGAGCCACATTTGGTCCTATAATGCATTAAGTAGATCACATGGACCAATTATGCCCTCCTTAATCAAGCTGCAAAGTTAAGAAATAAATGAGACCTAAATAATAACTGAGATTGAATATAGATCAAGAATCAAATACATTTAGCCGAAACTGGTTTGGCTCAATGGATAGAGCATTGGCTTGGGGACTGAAGAGTCCCGGGTTCGATTCCAGTCAAGAGCATGTACCTTGGTTGCAGGCATATCCCCAGTAGGGAGTGTGCAAGAGGCAGTTGATTGATGACTCTCTCTCATCGGTATTTCTCTTTTTTTTTCTTTTTTTTTAAATTTTTATTTATTTAATTTTATTTTTCACAGAGATGAAGAGAGAGTTAGAAACATCGATGAGAGAGAATCATCGATCAGCTGCCTCTTGCACACCCCCCACTGGGGATGTGCCCACAACCAAGGTACATGCCCTTGCCCGGAATCAAACCCAGGACCTGTCAGTCCGCAGGCCGATGCTCTATCCACTGAGCCAAATTGGTCCCGGCATCTCATCGGTATTTCTAATTCTCTATCTCTCTCCCCTTCTCTCTGTACAAAAATCAATAAAATATATATTTTTAAAAAAAGAATCAAATACATTTAAACCAAATGAAGTTATTTTCACCACAGATCTATCTATATAATAAAAGCCTAAGTGACCATTACAGCAGATCAACCAGAATAACCCATCACTATGTTGTGCACTGACCACTGGGGGGTACATGCTTAATGCAGGAGCTGCCCCCTGGTGGTCAATGTGCTCCCGAGGGGGGGTGGAGCGAGCAGGGGTGTCAGTCAACTAGAACCCAGACTCACTGCTGGTAAGCACAGTGGTGGTGGCGGGAGCCTCTCCTGCCTCCGCTGCAGTGTGAAGGAGCAGCAAGCTGAGTGGTAAGGAGCAAGCAGGCAGGTGGTAGGGAGCAGGCCTAAGACAGCAGTCAGACATCCCCTGAGGGGGATTGGATATAAAAGGGTACAGGCTGGGCTGAGGGGCCCTCCACCCCTGTCAGTGTACAATTTCATGCACCAGGCCTCTAGACTGAGTATAAAAGCTGAAATTCACTCTCCTTATACAAATCTGTCTTTAACTACTGTTGCAACTCAGTAGAATTCTCACATAAGAAAGTAACACACATTTTCTTTCTTTTTGGCTTAGCTATGTGTAAAGAGGAAATGAATATCAAGTTCCTGGACTTGTACTAGCTACTTTTTTCATAATTATCACATTTATTATACAGATGGAGTCTTGGGGTATCTATAGTGTTTCTCTTTACAAATGAAGATTTAAAGGTTAGAGTGGATAATTTAATCACACAGTGTGTAAATGGCTGAGAGGTGACTTGAACTGGAATCCAAATTCTTCTGATTCCCTTCATAAAACTGCTGCCTCCCTCCAAGGCTTTTGTTTTGTCTTCTGCTAGAGCACATGTGTCAAACACAAGGCCCACGGGCCAAATCCGTCCCGCCAGGCCTTGCAATGTGGCCCGCACCGCGCTGTCATCACTGCACTCCGCTGCGTTTCCATCACAATGACAGTTTATGACTGTTCAGTAAACCATTCGGCGATTTAGGCTGGATTTTAGATTTTGGCCCCTTCTCTGACTGAGTTCGACACCCCTATGCTACAGTCAGGCCTTGAGTGAGGCTAAACTTTCATGCTGTGGTTTGACAAGATCTTTTCAATTCTTGTTAAAAATTAAGATTTTCCAAGCACTGACAACTCCTACACCATGCCTAAGAACATGAATCCTCACTGTCTAGCTGTCTACTTTTCAGGCTATTTCTGCTTTTTCACTCTTCTCCAAAATTTATGTTACACACAATATCATCTGTAAATGGAGAAATCTAAATGTCCACAAAGACAGAAATAGGGAGACTATTTTGATGAACCTGGATTAGATGATATAGGCACTCTGACTCAATGGGCTTATTAAGATAGAATTCATATATTATAAAGTTTTTTGTTACTTTCCAGTGTCTTTATTGCTTTTATGGATGAGTAGAATTTTATAATTCCTTAATTTGCCATGCCATAAATTTTGTGTCTGAAATAAACAATTTTAGGTATTTTTTCTACCTGTTTTTCCTTATTAGATGAACCAAAACATTCCTAATTCCAAAGAGCTAACCACAGAACCTATTTTTTTTTTTATCATTAAGCAATAAAAATTTAACTGCTCTAAGATTCAGTTCTAAATCTAATAACATAAAAACATTGATAACAGTACAATCTTAATAATAAAAGCCCAGGATTGTAAGTACTGCTCAGGACCAAATGCTGACCATCTGGAAGTCAGCGCTGGGTTGCCCAGCTGCAGCCTGGCGACCCAGCACTGACTGCCCAGGTGGCTGAGACCCAGTAAGTGAGTCAGGGTCTGATCTGCAGCCTAAGTGGAAGCTGTTGATCAGCGTACTTACCTCTCTCTTTCTCTCCCTCTCTGACCAGCAGCCAGGATTTTCTTTTCTCCCAGCCTGTATGGGGGCTGCTGTTAACCCTTGCCTCTTTGATCAGACCCAGAGATAGGCCTGGAGATGCTGGCTGACATAGGAACTGACCAATCAGAACCAAAGGTGGGTGCTGAGGGGAACCAATAGCTGCCTAGGAGGTGAAGCTTCGGACACTGACTGCATATGAACTGATCAATGAGAACCAAATATGGGTGCTTTGGGGAGCCAATGGCTGCCTAGGAGGCAGAGCTTTTGCGCTGGCCTAGGAACTGACCAATCAGAACCAAATTGGCCGGCAGATGCGGACAGGGGAAGGCAGTTAGGGGTGATCAGGTTGGCAGGCAGAGGCAGTTAGGGGCAATCAGGCAGGCAGGAAAGTGAGCAGTTAGGAGTCAGTGGTCGCAGATTGTGAGAGGGCTATCTGACTGCCGGTCCCAGGTATCAGGCCTAAAATGGCAATTGAACATCCATAAGGGGTCCCCAATTGGAGAGGGTGCAGGCTGAGTTGAGGGAACCCCCCTCTGTGCACAAATTTTGTGCACGGGGCCTCTATACCATAATTACTTTGCAGTCAATATGCATAAGTGCAAATATCTTAGCAAATAAGAAATATTAATAATATAGAATGATAAATAATAAAAATTGAAAATCTCTTTGTATACTTGGTCCTTCTGAGTGTAGGTTTATTGTAGCTAAATTATACAATCTGCACAGGAAGCAAAATTTTGAATTACCTCATCACCTCATCTTGATGTTTTTAGTAGACAGTAAGCATTATAAGAAGGCTACCTCATTTAAACTATGGAGACAGACAGAACTTATCATGACCAAAAAATGAGAACTGAAAACTTGCAAACCTAACCAAAACTTATAATAGTGTTACTCTCATACCCTCTCTATAAATGCTCTGAAGATAAAGTTCTTAAAATCTGATTTTCCAAAATTAAAAATGTTTAAATGTAGCTGAGTTCACAAAAGATAATGGGATAAAAATGGAAAACTTCTTAATTGTTCCTTTCCAATATCAGCGGCCCCAAGGCATCAAGCTGATGATATAATCAATAAAATTTTCACACTCTAAATTCTAACATAAAACTGGGTAGTATTAAATCTCCTGATGCAGAAACTCTATAAAGCTTTCAACAGATTTTATTTTTGGCCTGAAATATAATGCTTCTTACTTATCTAAAATTCAAAACACATATAAGATAATGTAACTTAGTGATTGATATATATTGTAGTCCCCCTAGTTTGCTGCCCTGTTGACTAATGAGTTTGCCAACCAATGGGATAGGGGCTTAATCACAAAGAACAACAACAGCCTGTAATTATTGGAATTGAGAGTCTAGGTCAGTGGTTGGCCAACTCATTAGTCAACAGAGCCACATTTGGCTCGCGAGCCACAGTTTGCAGACCTAAGAAAATCAATAAATATAGACAAAGAACCTAAGAAAATCAATAAATATAATTTGACCCCAAAACTCTAATTTGGAATCACTTTTGAGGGTTATTTCTCATTTTTAATTCCAAAGAAATGGAAAGCTAAGATAATGGAAACAAAATTGCTCTAATGGTAATAAACTATTTGTAAACTAAAAAATATTCATTTAGACTGCAGAAGAGACACTTAAATAATTTAAGCTGTGAGTAAAATTAAAATGGGGCTGTAATTACTCAGTGTTTCAGCATTCCTTTCTTTATGAAGAGAAAAAACAGTGGCTGGTTTCCCCATCACAGATATTTATATACTGTCAAATTAAAAGATTAAAAACATGTGCCAGCTGCAGAGAGAATGAACCTGCAGCAAATTAACAAAATACAGGTGACATGTTTCCCATTCACTCTTTCTTATTAATGTGGTATCTTGAAAATACATACTTCATGAACTCTATAAGGACATAACATGAAGGATATATTAGTCTCAGGTGAAAGTTAGAAAACAGCTAATATTTTTTTTTTCAATTTTGAAATACTTTTTCATTGGCTCTTTAGGAAATACTAAAATTAACTCTCTTAAATCAATACTACAAAAAAAAAAATGTAGTCCAAAAGTTATTTTAGTAGTTTCCCTTATCTTCACTGGAATACCTCCTTCCCCTGCCAAATAATCTGGAAACCTGTGGATATAAAGTTTAGAATCTAGATTAGAAAATGAAGGTAGTGAATTCAAATATTATTGCAATGTTTTTTTTTCTAGACTATTTATAGATATGAAATGATTTTAGAAAAAAAAGTAACTCTTTAATGGGTAAATTTTTTCACTATGCTCAATTATTACTACTACTTTTCTCTCCACAAAAAGAAAAGCATTTTCTTAAAATTAATGGCGAATTAGTAGGAAATATGGTGATCCTCTACTTTTTATTTTCCCCCCTTAATCCAGTCATTAGTTGTTTGTTTGTTTGTTCATTTTGTTTTTGTTTTTGTTTTGTTTTGTTTTGTTTTGTTTGTTTTCTGTTCTTGGTTCCATATTAATACAGGTCCCTCTCCCAAATCTTTGTCACATGCAAGTAGCTAAGAAACACTTATTTTAATAGCCACCAGTTTATTTATTGTTTAACTGAATCTCTCTTAAATTTCACTGGATAAACTAGACCTTATGGAGAAGGATAGGAAAGTGTATGCTGGCCCTTATAGATAGAATTACTAAGAGGATCCAGGAGAGCTGATCCCAATCAGAAAAATGTTCCATACCATTGCCTATCCACAAAGTGGAGGGAAACAGATGTCCATCACACACATGTAAAACATGTCAGGAATCAAATTGAAAGCTCCTAAATAGTAACCTTCTTCCAACAGTTCAAAACCTACAACTCTAATATGAAAACACGTCTTACCGGTTCACAATAAGTATATTTCTTACTCATTTTCCTATCTCTGTTGGGAGTAGAGGACTGACTCTGATCTGTTTTGCTGTTGCCTGACCCCTAGCTCTTGTTAGCTCTTTCTCCCAGGTGATCTGCTGTCTACTTTCCTCCTTTCCACCGAACACTGGCTCAAGACCTATGAGATGAGGCACTCAGAACCAACAGGCCATAGCCCCTTCACTTGTAATAGCACATAAATTATTTTCTCTTCCCAATACATCTTCCCATTGTTTTGGAGAAATAATTTCCTTTTTTTGATAAATGCCTCCTTATCCTCTAGTCCAAAGTATGTAATTCCAGATTGGCTTCCAATTATTACATTAAATTACTTAAATTTATCTTTATTGTTGAAAGTATTACAGATGTCCTCTCCTTTTTTCCCCATTGAACTCCTCCACCCCACACCCACCCCTTCTAGGCATGCATCATGCTACTGTCTGTGTCCATGAGCATACTGGTACATTCATATAAGATCCCCAGGTTAATCTCTGCCCACTCCCCACTGTCTGTCTTCCCTCTGAGATTCATTAGTCTGTTCCATGCTTTTATGTCTCTGAATCTGTTTTGTTTATTAGTTTATTTCATTCATTAAATTTTACCTATGAGTGAGATCATGTGATACTTATCTTCCTTTGATTGACTTATTTATCTGTGGTCCATGGAGGGCCTTCAGGACCTTTGCAGGCCCATTAATTAAGTATATTTACCTCAAGGCTACAATATTAATCTAGAAGGTGAACACTTCCCTAAATTGCTCCAGACCCATCCCCTGAAGGTTTTGGTAGTTTTTATATTTGTTCATGTGTCTTTTTGTTTTGTTGTCTGAAAAAATTTTCAAGGAATTTACAGTTTATAAAACTATGAGGCCTTAGATCAGAAACAGTCAGCCAACACAGTTCTATTTTGTGGAGCTTAGTGTCTAGCCACCATTGAAGCCACCATGAAAAGAAAGAGAAAGAGAAGAGAGGACACTGGTATGAGTCTCTGGGGTCATTGGAGATGTGTGGGGCTGACCTTCCTGATGCTTGGTTCCTTATCTCTTTCTTCTATTTTGTGAACTGAATAATTTTCATTTTTACCTAAGCTAATTTTTATTTGCATTACTAAATTATTTGTAAGCCACGTGCCTGGGACCACTTGATTTACATAAATATATAGAATAGCTACATTTAGAAATTGAAATAGCTACATTTAGAAATTGAATTATTATACCCTGCTATTAATGGGTTAAAAAAGAGTAAATGTCACTTAGTTCATGTTGTCTTTTTCTAAAAAAGCTAGAAATAACTTTGTGAATTTCCTTTATATAATTACTTTGCTTAGAAAAAACTTTCTTCAGGACAATTTTCAGCCCAGTTTGTAGCTACAGTATCAAGGAGTTAAATGGCCTAGTTCAGTGGTCGGCAAACTGCAGCTTCCAAGTCACACGCGGCTCCTGAGCTGCGGTTTGCCGCTCTGTTGACTGATGAGTTTTCCGACCACTGGGATAGGGGCTTACTCACAAGGAACAACAACAGCCTGTAATTATTGGAATTGAGAGTCTAAGGTGAGTACTATAAGGTAATACTAGTATTATTTACCTGTTCTGTTCATTATGTATCTCCAGATCTTAGAGATAAAAAATCTCAATATCTTAAAGTAGTACCTGGAACAGATAGAGATCTCAGAAAATATTATTTAAATGAAATTAATGATATAATAATATATTCTTATAAAAATAATATTTTTTTCTTTTAATAAGTGAATTGAAATAAAATAAAGACTATAAAATAAAAAAACTATAAGATATTAATGTAAGAAATTGAAGAAGACACAAATAATGGAAAGATATTCATGTTCATAGAATAGAAGAATAAGTATTGTCAAGATGACTAAAACTACTCAAAGCAATCTACAGATTCAATACAATACCTATTAAACTACCAATGACATATTTCATAGTACAAGAATAAATAATTCAAAAATTTATATAGAACCACAAGAGATCCTAAATAGCCACCATGATCTTGAGAAAGAACAAAGTTAGAGGTACACACTCTCCAATATCTTACTATATTACAAGGCAATCATAATCCAAGCAGCATATCACTGGCATAAGCAAAACCAATGGACACAGAAAGTAGTAGGGGAGGAGAGGACTTGTGCTTGGGGAAGGGGTAGCAGGGGAGAGGTCAATGGGGGGAGAGAGGGAAGGAGACATATTTAAACTTTAAACAATAACGAATTTTTAAAAAGACCTATATATTAGTGGAATAGAATAAAGAACCCAGAAATAAATCCACTTGAATCTGTACAATAATGGGGAAAGGTCAGTTTCCTGAGAAAGAACAAAACTGTACCACTATCTTACACCATACACAAAAATTAAATTAAAATGGATTAAAGTCTTGGTGTAAGACCTAAAATCATAACTCCTGGAAGAAACAGATGTAAGCTCCTTGACATAGATCTTGATAATTACTTTTTGGACCTGACTCCAAAGGAAAGGAAAACAAAAGCAAAAGTAAACAAATTATACTACATAAAACTAAAAAGTTCTGCACAGTAAATAATACCACAAACAAAAGGAAAAGGAAGTCTAGTGACAGGAAGAAGATATTTTCAAATCATATATCTGACAAGGGGTTCATATTTAATATATATAAAGAACTCACATAACTCAATACAGAAAAACAACAACTAACAAACAAATAAAAAAACTGATTAAAAAAATGAGCACAGTATCCCAATAGATATTTTTTCAAAGAAGACATACAGATGGCCAACAGGCACATGAAAAGATGCTCAACCTCACTAATTATCAATGAAATGCAATTGAAATTTCAATGATATATCACCTTACTCTGTTAGAATGACTGTCATAAAAAAAATTACAAGAAATAAATTGTTGTAGAAAGGGGAATGCATATGTGCTGTTGGTAGAAATGTAAATTGGTGCAGCCACAATGGAGTTCCTCAAAAAATTAAAAATGGAACTACCATATGACCCAGCAATTCCACAATTCCACTTCTGAGTATTTATAAAAAATAAAACCAAACCAAACAAAAAAACCACACATTCAGAAAGATATATGTACTCCTATGTTTATTTCAGCATTATTTACATTATCAAAAGATGGAAGCAACCAAAGTGTGTACCGATGGATGGATAAATAAGATGAGATAAGTCACACACACACACACATTTAAAATATGATATATCACAGAAAAAAAGAATGAAATCTTGCCATTTGCAATGACATGGATAGACCTTGATGGTAATATGTTAAGTGAAAGAAGTCAGACAGAAAAAGACAAATACGGTATGATTTTATTTCTATGTTGAATCTAAAACAAAATAAAATCAGATGCATACATACAGGGAATAGATTTGCAGTTAGTAGAGGAAAAGGTAGTTGGGTTTTTTTAAAATCAGTAAAGGGTACCAAGAGTTACAAACTTCTAGGACACATGCAATATCTTAATCAATAAAGAAAAAGATAAAAATAAAAAAGTCATAAAGGTGTAATGCACAGCATGGGGACTACATCAATCATATTGTACTAACTATATGGTGACAGATGGTAACTAATGTCAAATCATTATGTTTTATACCCAAAACTAATATGACATTGTATGTCAATTAAAATAAAATAAGGCACAACAAATTTTAAAGATCTTATTGATTTTCTAAGCTCAGGGATTCATAGGTTTGAACTCCATCGAAGAATAATGAAGTTTTTTATTTTTATTTTAATTTCTTCATTGATTAAGGTATCACATATTTGTCCTCAAATCCCCATTCCAATCTCCCACCCCCCACTCATGCTCTCACCCCCCTATTTTCCTTGACCACTGGTTAGGCCCATATGTGTGCACATAAGTCCTTTGCATGATCTCTCCCTCTTATCCCCACCCTCCCTTTGAGGTCCAACAGTCTGACCTGTGGCTCCTTATCTCTGGGTCTGTTCTTGTTCATCAGTCTATGTTGTTCACCATTTCCCCTAGATGAATGAGATCATGTCCTACTGGAAATATACTTATAAGAATCAAAAATGAGACAAGCAATAATTGTTATGCTGAAAGGCATATGAATCAGTCTATAGTGAGGTTCTTTCTGGGCCACCAGTTCTTTTGAGACCCAATTTCAATGTCAAACAGTGAAGTTTTATTTGTTCTCCAGCAACTACCTTTTGGAAAAGTATCCCATGGAGCAAAACTGCTTCCCACTCTGATTATTTCAAATTGTCTGGGAAAGTCTTCTCACAGAAACACTGAATAAAAATCTGGATTACATAATTCTTGGCCAGTTCTCATGCTGCATATTTAAATTAGTCAAACGCTTACTCTAAAAAGCACTGATGTGGGAGTACTCAACTTCTGATGCATTTTAGATGAGCACTAATCAGCTGCTAGCCTCCTGCTACTAGTTAGTTTTTGCTTTTCATATGAGTTCAAGCTTAACATTTATAAAAGTTTTTATTTCAAAGTTCTGCAGATATTTTAACAGTCTCAAACTCGACATTTTGAAACTCTAAGAGTGGGGGAGATAAAACAATCTTTTAGTATTTGTTCCTGAAAAGTTAAATTGAACTTAACATTTATGAAGGGTAGTAGAGCTGTACAATGTGAGCAGCTGCCAAACAACCAAAGCCCTTTGGTCCAAATTTTTGTGAGAAATGGGATGAATATATCCAAGACTAAACTATTCAAAAAAAAAAAAAAAAAGAGTCATGATAGAAGGTGCATTTCATTTTAGCAAGTATACATGTTTCACAAGAAAATTCATTCCTGAACTTTTTGTCCTCTTTCCTTAATTAATCAAATTACTTTGAGCACTTATTATGGATAGAGTACTATACATTTTCTCTTTATCAAATACAGAAAACATCCTTCCATAAGTAACATATCCTGATCAAAGGACATCTTTTTGAAGACTTGTTTTGATAGTTGTTTTCTATTTATTTTCTATTAACTTCCTAAATCAGGCAATAGAGTCTAACCTATTTCTGCCTCAATTTGACATATGGCTATAATATTATACTGTTTTAGATATACAAAACTATAGTAACACAACGATGACTTCATAAATTCTTGTATACAGGTCCTTATATATTATCTATTGTGTCTGGATATTCCCCAGGTAAGTACTCACCAAGTAGTATGTATTATGTGCTCCAAACTGTGAAATGACATTTAAAGATTGATTTCAAGGTGAACATTTGTGAATTTTATAGGTAAAATGAAGTAGGATAAGAGCTAAGTTAAAAGAAGATGGGATGTCAAACAAATATCTTCATTTGAATCGAGGGGTAATATTATGTAGTTGCTATAGGACAGAGTCTCTATTTGAATGATAGCTCTTATACTTACTATCTTAGTGTTTTGAGGTAAGTGTCTTAAATCTCTTCAATTCTCAGCATCTCAGTTTTCTCAGCTGAAAATTAGTAGTAGTGGTAATAGTAAAGAGATAATCCATCAACCTGCTTAAGACATTATTAAAGCACAGGATGGGATTAATAAATAATAGCTATTATTATTAAGGCCATTCCCATTGACAAAATCCATGATTCATTATTGCACTTTGCTCATAGTGTGTAACAAAAAATATTTTGTGAGAAAGGAATTCAATCCTGTTTGGGAAAATGTAATTAAGAGTTATATAATTCACAATTTAAAATAGATTAAATAAACCAGTTTCTCAGAAGGACAACTCATTTTGGTGGTAAGATAATACAGTAATTTGTTACTGATATAATACAGTAATTTATGATGAAATAAAGAAAACTCTTCTGAATGGCCATGTAATAAGCATAATGACAATTTCAGTACTCAATATAGGCTGCATCATACCACAGCCTGATTCAGAAGAGCAATTCATGAGAAGCAATTTTGCAAAAGGTCCTGTTAGGTTGCAAACTCAAGAGCTTCCCAGGTGAATCTGAAACTTTCTTCCCATAAACAGAGGGCATGGAAAGACCAAAGGAAAAAGGCAGGCCACTCCAGATTGGTAGGTGGGAGAACTTACATACAAGGCTTGTCTTGGGTGAAAACAAGCTCTCTGCACTTTCCTGCCAGCCAAAATATTAAGTTTTTATAGAGGTCTTAATTGGGTTGAGTCATACTTGCAGTCCTAACTGTCTAACCATGGTACTATCTCATAGCTATGTTCTTAAATAGCTCCTAGTTGGGGACTAGTGGGAAAAATATACATCCTAAGGACAGGGGACTGGATGAGAAGTCTCTCATTGGTCAGATCCAGCTCATGGGCCAACTAGTGGTAATGTCCATTCGATGACCTTCTCTAACAAATGCTAATGAACTGGAGGACTTACTGTCTGTAATTTTTGCTGCTTCTATAAATATAAGCAGCTAAAATAAGATAGATGGCTTGATACACAAGCATTCCTCCTTGAATATTCATTCCATCAAATAATATTTTGAAAAATGAGTGGCAGAGCTGGAAATTGTTGAATTCTTGGCAAAAGAAGCCTGCAGGACAACTAGTCTATATTGCCATTTGAGCATAAATATCTTCCTTATCAAACAAAATTGTGAGGTAAAATCATTTTGTGGAAGCTGATGTGTCTAATAAAAATAGTTAATTTAATATAAGGTCATATTATCTTTACTCAATATTTACATTGTTAAGTATTTTCTACAGATGGGTGTAGTAAATATAGTCAAGTGTAAAGGCAAATTAGAAGTCAAGTTCCCAAGATTTTACTCTTTAAACTGAGAAATGCCTCAGGCAAAATAAACTAAGTACTGTACCTATAAAATGTCTACTTTTGAGTCAAATTTTTTTATTTTTATTATATTTTTAAAAAACATATTTTATTGATTTTATACAGAGAGGAAGGGAGAGAGATAGAGAGTTAGAAACATCGATGAGAGAAGTCATCAATCAGCTGCCTCTTGCACACCCCCTACTGGGGATATGCCTGCAACCAAGGTACATGCCCTTGACCGGAATCGAAACTGGGACCCTTCAGTCCCCAAGCTGACGCTCTATCCATTGAACCAAACTGGTCCCAGCTTGAAGCAAATAATTTTTAGACAGACTACTTATGAATGACAACTAAAATAACCAAATGAAGTAATTTTTTTTATAGCTTTGTCTTTTATAAACCTCTTAAAAGACTGGAAATGTCTATCAAAGGTAATTGGCTTTGCTTTAGGATCAGTGCTGTGATTTTCTTGGAAAAGCATTGGGAGGTAAGGTAAATTGTTACAGAACAAATCAAATTCAAGCCAATAAAGCTTTAATAGAAATGTGTCTACTATTTAAAATGTGGTGTCAGATCATTAAGTATCCAGTTTAAAGAAAGATACTATTTTACCCATTTGAAAACTTATCTCTACATCAGAAGACTATTTATACCAGCTGTATTTATTGTACTAGAATGATCCTTCAGGAGTGGCTTTCCATGAGCAGCAAATGGGTCTGTAACAATAACTGCAGCCCACCTATCACTTACTGATGGTCACAGAAGTAGAAGCTTAGAAAACTATATATGTATTTACATATATATTATCCCTCCTCCATGGATGTTCCCATGAAGTGATAAAGAATGCAACATGAGAAAAAGTTGTCCCTAAAGCCTGCCTGGATAAATATCCTGAATCTTCAAGGTTAGACTAGTGCTAAGAAAGCAGTACAATTAGTTTGGTGTAGCCAATCAACTGATTGCTCTATATTTTACTTGGATCAGTTTTGCTTTTTGAAATGAAATAACCATACACTTATATGGTCAATCACACAATGTCTGTTGAGTTAATAAATATAAAATAATTAATAATAATATATAAGATTCTTTAGCAGCCTTGGATAGGAGGACTAAGGAGAGAATAAATCTTCCCTGTATATTTATCAGACAAATATTTTATGATCAAAATGAGAAGGGCCATTAATAGGATTCATTACATAGAACTTATAAAATTTAGGACTTATAAAATTTAGGACTCTTATCAACTTTGTTCAAGTAGGAAGAATGAATCTCCTTGATGTAATTAGAAACATAGGATTTCACACCCTCAACCCCTAACTCTCCCTTAATTCCAGACTGAAAACCTTTAATCATTTTACTCAATACAATGTTGTACTTGCTAAAATTTTTGAAGCCTTCTGATATATGCAATAAACATTAAATAATATAAGATCTCATATTTTAAAATTTTATTTTTTGCATGAGACTCCTAAGCTCACTAAAATATTTTGACTTTCTGGTGTCCCTTGTCAAATGGAGAAGCCAATGGAGTCTTGCATGGAAGACTATGTCTTGTTTGTTGTTTTATCTCCAGAATATTGGGTAGCAATAATAGGGTTTCCTGCTATTTATCTATTGTTTTGGAACCATAAGCTAGTATAATGGCTTATGCTTGTTCTGACTCTTTGAAATTACAAATTATATCAGTTTATCTGACAGTCAGAGAAAGTGGATTTCATTCTTAAGATACCCAAGTGGAATTTTACATAATCTTTTGCCAAGAAGTAGTCAGAAATAGAGATTTAATACTAATTGATTTTAATTATTTTCTAGTATTCTCTAGTTCATTCAGTTTGTTCTGATAATACACTGACATAAAAATAATCTGGCTTACATGAGGGGAAAATAACATCTTCTACTTTAACTCAACCTAAAGCATGCATTTTAAAAGTGTCAAGGACGCATAATACATAGAATGGTTTATTATATATAATCGATAATGTTGTCTCTCCCAGGGATGGGGATCATTTAGACAAAGGGCCATATAAGGTCAATAAATCATCTGTTCTGGTCCTCCTGAGGCATTATGAATGAGTTAATTAAATTTTTGACCAAATATATCATAGTAGGCTAATTATTAAGTTAATAATTTTGGATGGCCCATAATGATATTATAAATATCCAAATGGCCCTTGGCAGAAAAAAGGTTCTCCACACCTGCAGGTGACCAATATGTGGATAACATTCTCCTTACATATATACTACATAATATTGTACAGCACCACCAACTACTAATAAAAAATGAACTTGCTAAGAAGTTTCCTATTAGTAATAATATATATGTTTCTCCAAATGCATGCCTTGCAGTGAAGCAATACTTTCATTTCTGCCCAAAGCAGAACACTTTCAAGCCTGACACCAATCCTGGCACTCATAAAGTTATCAATTATTATCTCAGCCATAGGCTACATAAAATAAATTAAGCTTTAAAGATCACAAAAAAAAAAACAAAGCACAACCACATGTGTCTAACATATGGTATGTTTACTGGTAGTGTGAAACCTCATCATAAGAGAAATCACATCCAGATTGTCAGGAAAAGGAACCAAAGACTTTTATTTATGTACTCCACAGAGCTCAGTGGCATTTTCCCTAAAGTTTTTGGGGAATACACCCATTGAAATACTTACTATCATTGACAGTACAGAGGTAAAAACCTAAAGCTATACATGCAGAAAAAAAATAAATCAATCAATATTTAGAGAAAATCCAAACCTCAAATTGATGTTCTTACCCTACCAGAAAAAAAATTGAACCATCCTGGTTATTGTTAGGTTGAATAAAGATTTGGATAACAATGGTGCCAGGCATTTAGCCACGAAACATCTATACATCTTCCTATTAATTTTTCTTGAAAGTTTAAAAACAATCTGGTTCCACACTAAGTCAACACAGGAGGGATGAAATTTGGAGTTCCATCTGCCACTTCTTAAAACAGGTCTACCCTAGAAGTGTCACATAATATTTTCCACTTATCTACTATTAACCAGATCAATTCAAATGTGATTACTATCTTCCTACATCCATACAAATAGAGCAAAATTGGATATTGGTATAAGGCTTAATGTAATGACTAGATAGGACTTTGTTATGAATTTTTTTTTAATTTAAAAAGTTTAATGTTAACATTATTTCAAATGTGCCTCTTCTTGGCCCCCCACTTATTTACTTCCCCCGAGCCTATCTCCTCATCGCTTGGCCTTCACCATGCTACTGTCTGTGTCCATGGGATATACATACATTTCCTTTAGTTAATCCCTTCACCTTCTTTATCCAGTTACCCTCAAACCCCTGCCCTCAAGCCCTGGCCAGTTTGTTCCATGTACTAGTATCCATGCTTCTGGTTCCACTTTTTTTTCATCAGTTCACTTTGTTCATTAGATATTCTCAACAATCAGGCATAAAGATTTTGGGCAAATGATAACTCCATAAATAGTGACAAGTATTATATTCTTCTATAAGAAAAATGCTTAAAAAATAAAATTTCACTCTGACTGAGTAGCTCAGTTGGTTAGAGTGCCATCCTAATATGTCAATGTCGACTAGGTTTGATCCCAAGTCAAGGAACATACAGGAAGCATAAATGAATGCATAAATAAATGGAACAAGTTGATATTTCTCATTCTCTCTCTTACTCTTTCTTTTCTTTCCTCTATTTCTCTAAAAATCAATAAATATTTTTAAAAAATTTCTAGTGTATCATAAATTTCTCTGGAGACAATTGTCAGTGTTCCAATTTCTCTGTTAATAAGTCTTTAAAGATCTTGCCTTACATAACCTCAGAGCTGTAGATGAGCATTTGCCTTCCTTATCAAGAATTCAACAACAGTTGCTTATCAGTAGTGACCCAGCATGCTTTGAAATACGTAAAAACTTATGTTAAAATTGCTTCATCCTATGATTTTTCAAAATCGATAACTAATTATTTTTTTATTTTCCTCTTATTTACTTAAAGCTTTTTAAAAAAATTGCAAATTCCCAGAATATAATCTTGATAAAACAAGATATTATTTTTATGAGTGTGAAAATTATAAGATGTAGTCAAAATGTATTTCATTAAACAGGTATTATGTTTCATTTATAATTTTTTTCTCTTTGAAAAAAGCAATAGAATAATCATTTTAAAAAGGCAAGTGAAAATGATCAAATGTGTAATAAATATTTAAGTCCTCTTAGCAAAATTATTGTACCTAGTCTTCTCTAAAATATTGTATCCTAGTCTTCATGGAAAAACATCCTAAATTCTAACCAATTACTGGTATGTTTGAAGTTGTCCCAGAGGCTCTTTATACTATCTTCAACTTTCTGAATTCTCTTTTCTTCTTGCTGTTCCAGAGGAGTGTCCTTTGGCTCTTTGTATTCCAAATCTTTGACTTGATTCTTGTGTTTCTCCAGTCTGCTGTTGGATCTCTGTATAATATATATATTTTTTAATTTCAGTCAGTTTATGTTTAATTTCTAGTTAGGTCTCATTAAATTTATCGGCCTTTTCTAGGAAATTCTTGAAAAACCTTATAACCGTGGTTTTTGAACTCTATATCCAGTCTTTTGTTCTTCTCCATTTCTTTTCTTTGAGATCTATTTCCTTGTCTCAGCTTTTTCACTGCTTCCCAGAGTTGGTAGGATTGCTTTGTGTGTTTGGTGTCCTATATGGCCCAGTAGGTCAGCCTCCCCAGTTACCTGAGGTAGATAGTCTTGGTGCTCCTCTTTGTGGACAGCGTGTACAGCCTTGTTGTAGTTAAGACTTGATTGTTGTTGATATCACTGGGAGAAATTGACCTCCAGACCAATTGAATGTGAGCATCAGCTGTGTCTACACCGGGAAACCTTCTATATTGGAGACAGTCTTATAGGATCAGACTTGCAAAATTGCAAAAGCTTCTGTGCTCAGCTTGGATGGTGCAGAGTCTCATGGCTGAGCTGACAGTCTTGGCTTCCCGTCAGCCCTGCCCTTGTGCACTCGCCTGAGTTTCCGCCTGACCTCTGCCTCCCGAGGTTCCCCTAAGTTTCAGCCTGACCGTCCAGGTTCCCTGTGCAAGAGTGTGGATGCTCCAAGGGCTCGCCTGGAATTGGGTTGGGTCTCTGTAGTCTTATGACCCAATGTTTCAATTTCTGGGGATATATCTTAAGAAACCCAAAACATTTATTTGAAAGAATACATGGACCCCTTTGTTCATTGCAGTGTCATTTACAATAGCCAAGATATGGAAGCAACACAAGTGCTAATCAATAGGTGAGTGGATAAAAACATATATACAATGGAATATATTGTGGTGATACATATATATATATATATATACAATGGAATGTTACTGAGCCATAAAAAAACAATCAAATCTTACCATTTTTGACAGCGTGGATGGACCTAGAGTATATTGTGAAATAAGTCAGACAGAGAAAGACAAAAATCATATGATTTCATTTCTAAAGGACAAGAATGGATTCATTAATGAGAATGGATTGGTGGTTACCAGATAAGTGAAAGGTCAGACAGCCAGGTAGAAAAAGTGAAGGGATTAAGAAGTACTATCGATAATTGGTAATTACAGAATAGTCACAGGATGTGGAATACAATATGAGGAATATGGTGAATAATATTGTAATAACTAAGTGTGGTGCCAGGTGGGTACTTGAAATGTCAGGGGATCACTATGTAATGTATATGATTGTTTGGACATTATGCTGTACACCAGGAACTAATACAAAAGAGTGTTGCATGTAAATTGTGATTTAAAAATATATATTTTTTACAATCTGTGATGTTTCAGTGACTTTAAGTTTCCAAATGCAAAAGATAAAATGAAACTGTTTGAAACTTCACAAAAATAAATATATAAATAAACAAGTAAATAAAAAATGAATAATAAGTGATTAATTTCTGCCAAGGATTGCAATCTTTAGGATTGAATCTAAACTCCCTCTCCATAAAACTTAAATGATGCTAGCAACATTACAATTTTCTGTCCCATGCAATCATAAATAGTATGATAAATATGCTAGTCAATTCTGTTTTCTTCCCTTAAAGATTTAATGTTTCAGAAAACAATCCGGAACTAAAGCTAAATGATAGCATCTATGAAAGAAATGAATAGAAGGAGGGAGAAAGGAAGGAAGACTTCAATAGCTAACTGTTCAGCACAATGACTCTCAAATGGCTCAATTTATAATTCACTCAAGAAGGTCATTTTGACTTGCACACTCTGCTGGAATATGAATATTTGTTCTCTACAATGATGCCACCATCTCAAAAATCTGTATTGCAGTCTTTAAAATCATCTTTTTAAAAATATGATGGAGTTTCATATATTTTTACAACAAAAGTTAGATTGAACAAAAATTATATATGAATTAAGATAAAGGAGTACTGTTTTTATTTTGTAAATATTCCTTATTATTCATTATTTATTTGAATTGTACTAAAGTTTATTACTATACTAGAGGCCCAGTGCATGAAAATCCATGCTCTGGAGATGGGTCCCTCAGCCAGGCCTGCCCCCTCTCACAGTCTGGGAGCCCTCAGGTGTGGGAGGCTACCCAGCGATCAGGGGAAGGCAACATCCCCATCACACCTCTGCTGCTGCCACTGCCAGCAGTGCAAACCTCAGCCAGCCCTGGTTTCCTGAGCCTCAGGCAGCCCTGGGCGGCTGGGCAGCTGCCTTCCAAGGCTTGTCTGAGCTTTAGGCTGTCACTGGGTGGCTGAGGGGCTGAGGAGACTGGGGGATTCTGGAGGCAGGCAGGCAGAACAGCTGGACCTACCTGCTGCCCCAGCAGGGCTGAGGGGACTAGGCGCTGCCATCTTGTGGCTGTGAGCACCACCATCTTTGAGGGTGTTTCAGTCAATTAGCATATTCCCTCCTAATTGGCTGTGGGCACCATAATCTTTGTGAGGGTGTGAAGGTCAGTTAGCATATTTGACAGGATATCATTATAACAAGTTATTTTTTTCTCTGTACAAGCTGGAACAAATAGACTTAAAGCTTATGGGATTTAGGTTAGATATCTGGAAAGATCTGCTAACAGAGGGGGTCTGTTAATCTCTCAACATAAGCTTGGAAAATCATTGTATCTGCTAGCCTTTAAAACAAGTATAGGATTTATATTTTTCAACTACTACTAAGTTTGCCTAATGACAGAGAAGATAGACTAGCTGACCTTTCTAAAAACCTTTGCAGCACTATTTTTCTGATTTGGTGATTATGTAATTAGGTTCTTGTACTAATATTTTTTTTATTTTTATTTTTTTCTATATTCTTACCCATCACCACCATTCCTCAACATCCCTGCAAATTCTTGAGTTTTTTTTTCAAGACCAGCTTCAGTGTAAAAAATATTTTAAAAATTCAATTATTTAAAAAAAAAATTATTCCACAGGGGCGTATATGTTTCTAAAAAAGACTTTCTGAGACCATCAATATTTAGAGATACATATGAATTAATACTCAACCATTGCTGTAATAATCAAAAAGTCTCACTCATTTCATATAACTCTGGATTTTTTTTTTTATTATTCTGTCCCACTTGGCCATCTTATCCATAATTTTCAAATGACATATGAATGAGTTGAGAGATATAGCTTTGCACTCCACAGTTACTGATTTCCAGAGGCACCTGAGTGATTTTGTATACAAACAAAGTTGCCTCCTCTGCATTTCACTCGAGAAGCATTTTGGCAAATATTTTATAACACTGAGTTGAGTTGGGCCAACTTAATTTGGTTTTGTCACAGCCTTCATGAATTTTCTATATGAGTCAGTGATTTCCAAAAGCCTTTTAGGATTTCTGTAACCTTCCCATCAATCCTAGGAAGGAATCTTGTTTGCGAAAGTTTTGTAGATTACTTTATTTTACACTCAAAGTCCTAAAGATTTTTATCAGGCTTTGAGAAGAAAAAAAAAATTGTCACTCAAACACTTCATTTCAACAATTCAACTATTGTTTTTGTATGTGACTGACTGTAAGTGTAAACCATCTTTCCAGAGAGTGTTTGGGTGACCAATTGCAATGCAGTTTGTGTAGAAGTCTGAACTATTTCAAAGATCCTATGTAATCCTTTACTGTGGTTAAATGCTTATTCCTGATCTAAATAAATCTAATCCAAAAGTATATGCCTATAATCTAGAAGCTAATGATGAGTGTCTTGTTTTACTTCTAAAATTTTCTGCAGCTGAGGCATGTGTCCTATATAAAATCAGATTGTTCTATCTCTTCTCTTACTCCTGGTGAAAATATCATGCAGTTAGTTGATATTTTTTTCTTTTGTGTGTATGTGTTTTCTCTCTCATAGAATTACAATGATCCTTCTATTTTTTTTTTTTTTCTTTTTTTTTTTTTTTTGTGTGTGTGTGTGTGTGTACAGTAGCCCCATCCTTTGCTTTTCCTGGTTTCAATTACCCATGGTCAAAGATTGTCTGGAAAGAATAAGAAAAAGTTCCAGAATTAAATAATTTATATGTTTTAAATGTGCATTGCATTGAGTAATGAATCATTCCTTTGTCCAAGGTATCCAGACTGTATACACTCCCTGCCTGTTAGTCACTTAGGTATCTGTCCGAGATATCAAATCAGCTGTCATGGTATCAGAATACTTGTGTTCAAGCAACCTTTATTTTTCTTAATAATATCCCCAATATCATTCTCATAACTTCTATTACCGGGCATTATTATAATTGTTCTATTTTATTATTAGTGTCGCTAATATCTTTCTGTGCTTACTTTATGAATTAGACATTATATCGGTATACTGGTGACCTGGTGCACAAAATTCGTGCATAAAGCAGGGATTCCCTTAGCCCAGCCTGCACCCTCTTCAATCAGGGACCCCTTAGGGTATATCCAACTGTGGTATCAGGCCTAAACCAGCAATCTGGGACCGCTGGCTCCTAACCACTCACCTACCTGCCTGATCCCCCCTAACTGCCTCTGCTTCCTGACTGATTGTCCCTCACCCCTCTGCCTGCCTGCCCGATTGCCCCTATTTTTCCTTCCCTGCCAGTCTTATCTTTCCCCCAACTGCCTCTGACTGCCTGATCATCCCCAACTGTCCTCCCCTGTGGGCCTGATCTTGCCCCCAACTGCCCTCCCCTGTGGGCCTAATCTCTCCCCCAACTGACCTCCCCTCTGGCATGGTTGTCCCCACTGCTCTCCTTTGCCAGCCTGATCTTGCCCCCAGTGACTCTCCCCTGTCGACCTACTCACCCCTAATTGTCTCTGCCTGACTGATCATCCCTAACTTCCCTCCACTGCCAACCAATATGGTTCTAATTAGTCACTTTATATGCCAGTCAGCATCAAAAGCTCTGCCTCCTAGGCAGCCATTGACTCCTCACAGTTCACCAAGATTTGGTTCTGATTGGTCAGTTTCTATGCCAGTCAGTATCTCCGGGCCTATCTTCAGGCCTGATCACAAAGGTGGGGCTGATCAGCAGCCCCAGCAGAGGCCCTAAAAGAAACAGAGGCATGGTATCTGGCAAATCCTGGAGAGAAAGAGAGAGTCAAAGGCTGATCAACAGCTGCCACAGAGGCTGCAAATCAGACCCTGCCTTTGTCGTCAGGCCTCTCTCTGGGCCTGAGCATTGACTGTAGAACTGACTTCTGGTATTTGGTTGAACCTTTGATCGGTCATTTTGGACCCTAGGTTTTTATATATTAGGAATGTATTTAGTTCTATTTGACATTTCAATAAGTCATAGGGGGGATTTCGATGTGCATTTCTCAGGGATATGGGTGACTACTACACTTCCTATGTAACAAAACCTTCAGCAATCAAACAGGTTCAATTTTGTCATTATTTCAATTTGGTAAGCTGAATAATGGTTGTTCTGGACATAACACACCTGCTCTGAAAATTCCCAGGCTGAATTGTGCATTAATTTAAAATTCAGTTTTAAACATACAATATTTTGTGCCTGTGTCCATAACTCTAAAACTGGAAGCTAGATTTTAGTACTTTGTTTACATTTAGGTTTATGCAATATAAATATATATTTAAAACTATAATTTTATATAATCACTTGCAAATTTTAATCACAAGTAAATCACAAAGCAAGCATGTCACTTACAGATCTGTCTGCTCCCCAAGTAAAAGAAGAAGAGAAAGAATGTCATATTCCTTTCTCCTACATCTGAAACCCAAGTACATTTTAATTTAATATAGTTCTTCAGTCTAGAATGTGAATTCTGGGACCATATAGCCATAATAGTGATGGGCACAAATTGGAGGAAGCCTAGAGAAGGAAGAGGAAACAACAAAGACATTGAATCTGACCTATTTTTTTCACCATAGTCTTCAATTAGTGTTTTAACAACCAACATGTAAGTAAATAGAAGGAAAATGAAGATCTAGGCTTGATGAACAGCAAAAATGCAGTTGAATGGGAACTGAGCACTTCCCTAGTTGCACAAGTTAGAAAACAGAAGCGGATGATAAAGGTAAATTCTCTCAAAACAACTCCCCTAAACCTGCTATAACACAGCATCAGTTACATTATGTATACTTGCATATTCCTTAGAATGTCATATGAATCTTGGCTCACTTAATCCCAATTTCTAATTTGTTATAATAATAAGTTTATGTATTATATATATATATATATATATATATATATATATATATATTACTGTATATATATTTGATTATTGAATGGCTGATAAAAATCTGAAATAAATTTTGTAAGAAGTATTTTGTCTGTTTGACCAGGTACTTTTTCATGTTTGCAATTATATCAAACAAGTTGTTTACCTACAGATACTATTAAAAAAAAAGCCTTTAAGTGTTTTCCCAAGTCCTATTAAGTATTAAAATATAATATCTTTGTGACTTTTGTCCAGTATGAGAAAAACTAGTATATTGTGGATATATCTGATATACAATAGAAATGTTATGAATTTAACTACTTAATGAATCTAATAAGCAGATACATACGTATCCTAGGTTTATCATTTATATTCGGGCTGTTATTGAAATAAATGTATTGCAAATATCACGTGGCATTGCTCAACTTGGCCAATCTGTTCCTTCCTTTCCTTTCTACTCTCACCCCCTTATTCTTTTCCACCTCCTTCTTCTAATTATTTTAAACAACACATTAAAATGTAAAAACCATTCTGGCCAGTGTTCTCAGTGGTTAGAGCATAAGCTCATGCACTGAAGGGGCCTGGGTTCAATGCCAGGTCAAGGGCATGTACTTGGATTTCAGGTTCAATCCCTGGTCCTGTTCAGGGCACCTGTGGAAGGCAATCACTCTATGTGACTGTCTCATGTTGATTTTTCAATGGAAAAATAACCTTAGGTGAGGATTAACAAAAAATAAATAAATTAAAAATGTAGAAACCATTCTTAGTTTGCTAACTATACAAACACAAGCCAATGGGACACATTTGTCCTGCCAGCATTAGCTGTAGTTTTCTAATCCTATGTTAGACCATAATTGTTTCAATTAAAACTCAATTCCTTCCTCAATAATAACTTTACTGATATTGAAATTGTGAAACTAATACTACCTATTATTTTCACAGAATAAATAATTTCTCATATCTTAGGTGTGCAGGAAAATATTTTCAACAGTTATAAGTCATGAATATGCCCAGAGAAATTTAATTGAAATGTTCCTTTATCATTTACCACATACAACATTCTTCTGTTTCTTCTCAGTTATTTAAGAATTCTATGGAAAGTTTTTGTGTTAATTTGATCATTCTATGCAGTTTCCATACTGTATTAACAGACAAGATCATTATGAACTATATTAGTTTCTAATATTTGATCCTTCACTCCACACAGTGTAGGTACTGGAAATATTAGGAGATATATATCCTATCTAATAAAAGAGAAACATGCAAATTGACCATACCTTTGCTACACCCACCAGCCATGCCTGCCAGCCAATCAGGGTGGATATGCAAATTAACCTAATCAAGATGGTGATTAATTTGCATATCCAGGCCAGAATGAAGACTGAAGACAGTGT
Source organism: Pipistrellus kuhlii (assembly GCF_014108245.1). Classification (NCBI taxonomy): domain Eukaryota; kingdom Metazoa; phylum Chordata; class Mammalia; order Chiroptera; family Vespertilionidae; genus Pipistrellus; species Pipistrellus kuhlii. Next base: position 68,988,775 of record NW_023425515.1, read on the forward strand.
AGAAAGAATCCAAGTGCTGCAGAAGGGTGCAAAGCTGCAGAGAAGCAAGCAAGCAGGGTGGGGGAAAAGAGAGGGATGCAGGTGGGGCGGGAAGAAGAGAGGGAAGAAGGTGGGGCTGGGGGAGAAGGGAGGGAAGCAGGCTGGGTGGTGAGTGGAGCAGGAAGCCCTTTTGCAGAAATCTTGCAACGGGCCTCTAGTGTATATATAATATTTCTGCTTTTAATGAGTTCACAGACTTAGTAGGAAGGACAGACAGATAAATAATTAAAATATTTCAACTAAATAATTTAAAATTTGAGTAGGACTTGGATGCATTTTAAGATGCCAGGAGCATGAAGCAGAAACATAACTTCTCTGGGGCCAGGGAACAGCCAGACCTATGTGAGACTTGTCAGTATATAAATGGGCTGAAAATGTACATCCCCAAGACCCTCAAGGATATCATGGACAAAGAGAAGAGTGGCTGGAGAAACAGCAGTATTAGCAGTAAGTGGAAATGAAGGAAGTGGTAAAAAGAAAACTAACTTAGGCAAGAAAGGATTACCAAGAAGGCATAGTCAGCAAGTTCACAGATTTCAGGGAGCTCAACTAAGACAAAGCTGAAAAAGAGCACCAGAGTTTGCCAGTTGGAAGGCATATAGTGAGAAAACTCTGGGGAATAGTGAGTGTTAACTCTGAGGAATTGCATTAAGGTAGTGATTTTCACAAGAAAATCAGCTAGGGAGCATTTTTCAAAATTGAAGTACCATTTTCCCAAAGGAAATGTCAAATTGCCATGGCAGAGAAACAGCCTGTTTTAAAGTAAGCTTTCTGTAGTTTTGATACCTGCCTCCCTCACAGGGTGAGAATTTAAGAAAAGTGAAGAACTTGAGATAGCAAGTATATTTCATTTTCAAATAACTATGCCTTTGTTAGAAAGAAAAGAGATAAAATCATAATGAAAGGGAAGGGTGAGGTTTAGGAAGGGCTTGTTTCATTGTTGTTTAGAATAATAAAGATTGGAGAAAGTTACAGACTAAGATCTAATAATAGAACAGAAGCTAAGGATGAGTGATCTAGAGTATGTATAAATGCCTTGCCAAGTCCCTGATGAGAAAGGATAGAACCCAGAATAAAGGCAGAAGGGCAAGTACGGAGATATTGACAAATGAGAAAAGTTTGCTAAGCAAGCAAATTTGCACAAAAAGCTGCTATACAACTTCAATATAGGCACACCTCAGAGATATTGTGGGTTTGGTTCCAGACCACAATAAAGGGATTCATAATCTTTATGTTGGTGGAGGATTTTGCCTTCAATTTGTAAAATACATAAAACCTGTGAGGTGCAATAATGCAAAATGCAATAAAACGAGGTATGTCTGCAGCAATTTTCTCCACTTTAAGTTATATCTGTATTTGAGGAAGGGAAATAAAGGATGAGGTGAAGGAAAAAAAAATCTGATTACACGGTGGTATGTGTAATGGATTTCTACCCATTTCTTCTTAGTGGATTATAGCATCTTAGGAACAAAAGGGGAAAGGAGAACTATTGGTTTAACTTGAAAGATTAGGCATAGAAGAGGCACTGATGAAGTGACAGCCTGAATTCCAATAGCACAATTAACAACTCATATGCATAATCTAAGTATTTTGTTAACTAAATGAAGGCGAAGCTATGAGTTCTCATGCAGCAGGCTTGGTGACAAGTATGGCACTCTGTGGTGTGTATACAGATAGGTGCTCACGGATCTTTTCCAACCAAAGGAAATACTTAGAATAGATCTTTTCCAACCAAAGGAAATACTTAGAATAAAAGTTTCTGCATTTGGTTTGCCTTGTAGCTATCTGAGAGATCTCAGAAAATTTATGGAAGAGGTAGAATGACAAGTGTTAAAATATTATAATTTTTCCAATAATGGAAAGTCGTTACCCTGAGGGAAAAGAATGCCCTTTAACTAATATTCTAAGATCTAGAATATATTTAAAATGTAAATTTTGCCTATCCAGTGTTAACTCACTTGAGAAAATGAGACATATGGTTTTGTGTTATCTACAAGGTTATTCATGGGGAAGACAGAACACTATTGGAATTCAGGCTGTCACTTCATCAGTGCCTCAAGAATGTATAAGTGCCATCAAGAGGCTCATCAAGCACCTTATAGGTATACTAGAGGTCCAGTGCATGAATTTGTGTACCAGTGGGGCCTCTCAGCTTGACTTGCAGGATCGGGCCAAAACCAGCTCTCTGACATCCCCTAGACAGACAGACAAGGTGGAAATATCCCACTGGTGCACGATCAGGGCCAAAGAAAGATGCACGAGATTGGTCACCCAAGAAGAGACCACAGAGGGCTTCAGGGTGTGTCCGAACCCTCTTGCACAGTCCCAATCAGCCAGACTGTGGTCAGTGCACATCACAGAAAGTGGTTGAGCAGCCTTAGCATGTCATTAGCACATTATGCTTTGATTAGTTGAACAGATGATGGGATGATCAGACACTTAGCATATTAGGCTTTTATTATATAGGATGATTCTTAAAATTCACACAGAATAGGATTATAGGGGAGAACACAAGAAAAGGATCCAGAACTGATTTAGGCCATATTTCATATTGACTGTTCAAAGCTCCCAAACTGCAATCTAACAGACTACTTTAAGGGAGAGATGTTCTACTTACTTAAAACATTAGCTCATGTTTCCAGCCAAGTGGCAGCACTGAACTGGCTTATGATTATGGCATTCAACATTCTGTGTACCATTTAAGTACCTTCAGCATCAATTTTGCAGCTGGCAAACTACTGCTATTTATGTTTTCACTGCATTTGAAATAATCTAGAAGTTATTTTACTTCCACTAGACATTAAGAAAAGAACCAAATGTAAAATCATTACTTTGCCAATTTACTGTGAAACCCAAAGGAAATTTCTCAAATGTATCATTTACTGAGTGTAAAAGTGAAAAACAAAAGCAGTTGTTGAAATTAGTTTGCAACATTTTGGTCAGGTAGATTTATCAAAAACATATTAAGGATTTTGAGTCTTTTCCCCATTTATTGTGTTATAAAAATAGCTGATTGAATATATCCTATGTGCCAAGTGTTATTAGCAATGTTATATTCCTTTTCATCTTAAAAACCCAACAAGTTAAGTATGATTCTTGTTTTACTTACAGGGAAACTAAGGCTGCAATTCATTAAGTTACATAACTAATGAGTGACAGCCAAATTTCCAATACAGGTACTTCTGAAATCAAAGCTAAAGCTCTTACATTCTCAAGTGAATTCCTTTAGGGATTCAGTTATATATTTTTAAAATACCTGAGATAAATTATGCTATTACACAAATTAATTAGCATTATAAGATTAGAGCTTAGATTCATTAATTAAATTCCTAAATTTTCTTAACTTCTAATGTGATAGCTATGACAAAGTACACATGAAACTTTAGTATTCTGGTGATCAGTATTATCCTAAGCTTCTTAAGACACTCAGTGAAGTACTGAATCAATTTTGCTTTCCTCTTTTATACTTGGACTGATCATTGTTGGAGGAATATTTAGTCCCATACGAATTTGACGCACTACACAATTTTACTGTTAAGTATTATCAGGATCCTTAATGTTACTTGCCATCCTTTTATGCATCATCTTTAGTATTATTTGGGGCTCCAAACACTTTTTAAGACAGACTTTTACTTGGAACCTTCTACCCTACACCTCTCCACATTGATTTCATCACTGATCACATGTTCAAAGCTCCATCTTTTATCTTCTCTCTATTTCTGTAACTGTTTCTCTCTCTTTTCATATACTTATAGATCTACTGATAGAGTTATCTATATATACACATACATAGATATATATCTGTATCTACAGAAGCTGTCTCTTCCTTTTTTCGCTGGTAGACAAGATAGCTTATTCTTCATGATTTAACTTAACTTGTCTTGAGTGCTGAAGCATCTTAGTGCTCTACAGTGCTTATATTCTCCCCTGCCTGCCATCAATTCATTATGTTCATCTTCATTGAATTCTTTTATCTCAGTTTACACATAGCTGCAGGTATTGTAGCAAGCAGAATAATGGCGTTCTGAAATGTCCATATCCTAATCCTAGTACCTGTGAGTTACCTTCCATGGTAAAAGAAATCTTGTAGATGCAATTAAGGACCTTGAGATAGGAAATTTATCCTGGATCTTCTAGGTGAGACCAATTTAAGCATAAGGCCCATGAAGGAGGAAGAGAAGGCAGAAGAAGAAGGTCAGAGAAGAAAATGACAGCATAAGCAAGGTCAGAATGATGCCAAGTAAGAAGGCCCTGATTTGCCTTGGTTAGCTTTGAAGATGGTGAAAAGGGGTCACAAGCCTAAGAATGCTGGTGGCCTCTAGAAGCTAGAAAAAGCAAGAGAAGGAATCCCTCCCTAATCCCACAGTAAGGAATAGCCCTGCAGTCACCTTGTTTTTAGCCCCTAACCTTAACCCTAACCCTAATTCTTGTATTAGACTTCTGATTGTTGTAGAGTGAACTCGAGTGAATGACCACTGGAGTCCAGACCAAATTAAAATTTAGGTAGCCTTTATTAGCCAGCTAGTCAGCTGGCCAATCGGCTGGTGACTGCTCTACCTTTCTCCACTCAGGGAGTATGGAGAGCAGCAGCAACCCTTTGTGGGGGGCCACTTTTAAGCACATTAACCACATCCTGTTTTTGCAGAACAGGTAACCCAAGACAAAACAGTTTTTCCCAAGCAACGTCAGAATCATGACATTGATGACCGTGTCATTTATAGGATCATCCTGTTCTTCAGAAAGCTGACGGTGATCTATGAAAGAAGACCTATGTGTTGGGAAGGAACCATGAGACTATATCTCAAGGCCTGGCCTGGTGTCAGCACTGAAAACTCTATTTGGGGCATAAGGATGCTCAAAAATTCCAGCTCTCTAACACTGATCTACATAACTGTTATTTTAAGTCAATAAGCTTGTGAAAATATACTGCAGCATTAGAAAACTAGTACAGACTTTCTGTATCTTAAAGAACACGTATGAATGCTAAATCCTAAAGAAAATATCTTATTTCCCTAATTACTTCTATATTTAAGAGCCTCAAATTTGTAATTTATACCTACTACTTCCATTCATTCTTAACCTACTCTACAGCTTCTTAATAATGTAACTTTTTATTCTTATGAATTTTACTAAACTTTTTCTCTTAGAAAGCATTTATCTTACCAAATCTTATGGAAATTTCTCTCTCTACTTCTTTGAAATCTTCAGTGTCTTTGACCTTTCCTCTTACATTTGAAAACTACTTCCTTTTCTTGGTTTCTCTGATCTTGAACAAGCTCCTGTTTTTCCCCTAGCCCAGTGGTCAGCAAACTGTGGCTCGTGAGCCACATGCGACTCTTTGGCCTCTTGAGTGTGGCTCTTCCACAAAATACCACATGCAGGCACGCATATACAGTGTGATTGAAACTTCATGGCCCATGCACAGAAGTCGGTTTTCAGCTCTCAAAAGAAACTTCAATCGTTGCACTGTTGATATTTGGCTCTGTTGACTAATGAGTTTGCCGACCACTGCCCTAGCCTATTAAGGCAAAGACTATTTTAGATAATTCAACACAGGTGCAGCCACCTTGTCTGTGCCTCAATAATAGTCAACATCCGCTGGGAGAATTTGAGAACAGAAGTTTCCTGATTCTCTTTCTAAGCACTGCTTCAAACTCTTTAGCATTTTGAGAAATGCTCTTTAACCTCTGTCCCCAAGCACTTAGCTCTTCTGGCATCTAACCTTCTCAGGTGCTTCCCGCTCACTTTCAGACTTTGGAACTAGGGAGACTACAATGAGTGACAGTCTGAGAATGTAAAAGTAGTTTCTTAAATTAGCTCTGCCTCTCTTCTAAAAGAGTTAAATCAACTAAATTATATATAAGAAGGAAATTTTACTGATTTTGCTCATCTTATGTGTCGCGTTAAACTGCTTTTGAAGATTGCAACAAGCAGGGGAATTTGAAACAACATTAAGAGTTCTGAGTAATCTACAGACTAGATAATGATTCCTGAGTCTTTGAGTTAGGCGTTCAGTCATAGTGGATTTGGTCAAAAGTTTATAGTCAGTAAGAAAACAGTGTTTCTCAATGTTATAAAGCAATGGGAAACATGTTAGTCATTTATGCCAAGCAAAACAGTAAGTATTGAAAATGTGTGATTACAAATAGGTGAAATCAACCTATAGATGCAAAAGATAAACCAAAATATTAGCAAGAGTTGTGTTTCAATCTATGGTTTTCTTTAGTATTTATGTATCACTGTGCTATTACATAAAGAAAAGACTGATTTTAAAAAACAAGCAAAATTCAAATGCAATCTTCCAATTGGTAACTTGCATTCAGCTGGGTAAATATGGCACTCCTTTTATATGGCTCCTGATGTGCCGGTCATATTGTCCCACAAGCTATACTAAGAGGAAATTTTAAACACATTGTGTGGCTATCCCTGTGTCACTTATTCTTTAGAAAGCAAGGTTCATGTTGAATTGAATTATTTTTTAAGTCATTCAGACTAATTGTATGTGCTTTTTAGGATATGCTGTGTGCACTTGAATAAGTAGCCAATTAATGAGATTTTTAATGATTCAAACAACAATAAAATATCACCAATATATAACTAAACAAAATCTGCCTTTTGCCCTCTGCAGTAAGAAATGCATGCTGAAATATTAATATTTTTAAAGACTAGCATTTAAATATCTAAAAATTCACTATATTATCTCTACACAGGTGAAAATAAGTTGCAAGAAGTGAATGTGAAAGAAATGCATCTTTCAGAAAGAATGCCCATCATCAACAGTGATATAACATGGTAAATATGTGCTAAATAGTACTGACAGATGCATGCACTTCTTAAAATAATACAAAATGAGAATTTCAGGGAAGCATAATTTAATTTTCATCCTGGGGATATATTTTTATTTTCTTGTCAAAGAATTTCCATTCATAACCGGCTATGCACGATTACAATAAGGAGAGGTTTGGGATGTTTTGCTTGTGTTGCTTTTTCTGTTTTGTTTTTTTAACCAGAAAGCATAGAATAATAACTTCAGAGCGCTGACCATAGAAGCAAATCATTTGAAATGTTGCCTTTGTCATGCTAGCAAAATAAACAGTCTGATTTGCAAGTTCCAGGGGTTTTCTGGATTACAGTGGTACTAATGTTTTGGACTGTAGGTCCCCGTGGGCTCATAACTTTTCAAATCAATGTTTTTGTGGTCACTACCTATTTCTCCCTTGCCACATAAATACTTGCACACATTGAAACAATGAGACTCTGGACTTACCCATAGTCCTTCCTAACCTTTCTTTTTTGTTCTGCTTCTGTTCTCTAGTTGAATGAGAAAGGGGAAAATGTTTTTCTGTGCATTTTTGGCTCCTTTGCCTTTGAAAAGATTATTTTCCTTCTGTCTTCATTTTAGTATAGTTTGTTAACTGAATGTTACTTACATTTCCTTTGAAATTGCCTTTTCAGTTTATTACATTCTGTGTGTTGGTTTTCTTCTCAAGTTTGCATGCAGCTAAACATGGTCTAAAATTTTCTTCCAGAGTAGTAGATTGCAATATTGTCCAAGCTTAATCCTTCATCATTTATTATAACTGATATATTGACGTCTTCAATTAAACCCTCTCAAGTGTAACATATTGTTCATAATGCTCTATAGCTGTACTGCCCAATATTGTAGCCATTAGCCACATGTGGCTATTTACATTTAAATGTAGAGTAATTACATTTAAATAGAACTTAAAATGTAGTTTATCAGCATACTTGCCACATTTAAAGCACTTAATCACCACATGTGACTAGTGGCTATCACATTGGATGGCACAGATATTACAGAATATTTTCACCATCTCATAAAGTTCTGTTGAACAAAACTACTTTAGAGGAAGTCTCAGAGACTGAGGAGCTAGAAATCTAACCTGGCCTTTTTGAAATATAAGGAGCCAGGGATTTATTTGTTCTTTAATCAATATAGTGAATACAAACTACATCAGACAGAATGTGCTGAAGATGCATTTAGATGGAAAACTAATTTAATTCCTTAGGATTTATTTACCAATAAGACCACATTAAACAAAAGGAAAAACAAAATATCCAAGCTATGATGTACTTAAGCTCCCCGTTCTTGAGGGAAAACTCTACCTAACAGTTTTTAAATATATTTTATTGATTTTTCACAGAGAGGAAGAGAGAGGGATAGAGAGTTAGAAACATTGATGAAAGAGAATCATCGATCAGCTACCTCTTGCACACCCCCTACTGGGGATGTGCCTGCAACCAAGGTACATACCCTTGACCAGAATTGAACCCGTGACCTTTCATCTGCAGGCAGATGCTCTATCCACTGAGCCAAACCGGTTTCTCTACCTAACAGTTTTTAAACAATCTTTGGTATAAGTTAACCTTGTTCAGTCCTAAATCTATTTCACACACACACACACACACACACACTATGTGCAAGTTGCTGATATGCACATTTTGTTGCTTGGGGGAAAGATGAAAAAACATTCTCAAAATCCAAGATAGTGACAGATTAGGTTGATGTTACTCATCTCCTCCCAGGACCAAACAAATTATAATGAAAATATAGGATAATCAACCTAAAGAACTAATTGAGGGCTGCCTAAACAGAAGTCTTATAACCAATGATTTACAGAAGAAGCCACATTGAGACTGGTAGGAAGGGTGGAGACATGAAAAGGGCTCACCCTGCTCCCACTGGTGGCAACAGAGATTCCAGAGGGATATCTCAATTGTACCTAGAGCACCAGAACTGGGAAGAGGCTCCACATAACATCTGGCTGTGAAAATCAGAGAATTCTGTCTGCAAGGGAGAGACATGAGTCTGCTAGAGATACTGGCATACTCCTAAAGAGCCAATGTGCAAAATTCATCGATAGCCACTGACCCTGGATTCCAGCAGAGGTAGTGTGAAGCAGACTTGAGTTTTGTGAAGAGAGACTAGAGTTTATAGCTCTAGAGAGAGAGTAGAGGAAGACAGCTGCTGAGTCACACTCTTGTACTGAAAACACCATCTTTCTTGGAAGGAGCACTCCCCTCCTTAGCATCAACCTGGGGAATGCAGTTGCCCTACCCTCTAAACTTCCTGTACCCCAATCCTATGGAATCTAAGCCCTCCTGAGGAGGCAATTGCTTGGTATGGGTTGTGAAGATCTGAACAGATTCAGGGGGTGTCAAGGACTGAGTGGTATAGCCTTAGGGTGGGGGCCATACCTCCCAATTTCCTATAAAACTGACCAGCACCTTCCCCTCATGGGCTATTCTCTAGGGCCACTATCCAGGCTTCAGATGGCCCTACCTGCTCAACTTCTGGTGGCCCCACCTGCTGAGTTCTAGGCAGAATCCTGTACAGACTGAGTGGTATGGCTCTGGGATGGGGGCCATTTTACCCACCTTCCCCAAGTCTAATTGGCACTTCTCCCTCATGGGAGATCAACCAGCACCATCCACATGACTCCTGGGGGTTTCCACACTGAATTTGCCTCAGCAGGGTTTTGTGCCCACAAAATCTCACTTTGGTATGCCACCTGTAAAGTTAATTGGATCTTGCTTTAATGTTATCTGAAGCTAGTCACTTGGTGTGTTGAGCTATTAACAGAATCTTGGATGGACTTTGTTGTGTGGCTCTGTAACAGGGGCTATTTTCCCTCAGGTTTGACCAGTGCAGGACACTCTGTCTCACAGCTGGTCTTTCTGGGCTGGACAGACTCTACTGGCCTCACCCTGATAACTCCCTGATATCCTGCCCCAAACCACAAAAGTTTGGGCATACCTGGAAAATGGTAGCTAGATTTGGTATAACCTGGGGAATTTGCTGAGTGGCCTTAGACCCAGCACTGGTACTGAGTTGAACCTGACTCAGTGGTAAACATATCTGGTGATTCACTGAGAACCTACTTTATGAAACTCAAATACTGTCAGAGGCTCTTTCACTGAATGAGCCTTTCTGATAGCCAGCAGGTGGAGGCAGGTAGAGGCAAATCTGAGGTTTACCACTCCTAGGACTGATGGTGGTAAAAGTGGCCTTAGTGCACAGCTAGGTCTCTTCCAGACACATCAGAAGAAGCTCAAAACTATGGATCACTTTGTAGCTACAAACAGGTTGCCCAGGGCCAGTCAAAGGCAGCATCTGACATTGGCTTGCATTGAAGTTCCTCACAAAAGTCCAGAACCAACACACCAAGTTACTAGCTTCAGATAACATTAAAGCAAGATCCAATTAACTTCACAGGTGGCAGATCCAAAGTGAGATTTTGTGGGCACCAAACCCTGCTGAGGCAAATTCTGTTTTGTGCAGTTGGTACCTGCACTGCAGCTTACATGTAAAGGCCATAGTTGAGCCTCACAATTAGCCATTCTGAGGGATGATCCCAGGAACCAAGGGGCCAGTAGCAATAAGACTAAATTATAGCAGGCCCATATAACCCAAACAATGGACATTTCTGAAGTACCCATATCAGCTGATCAAGGAGACTGCACCACTGGGTCCCACAGAATACCTACTATGAAAGGCCACTCTATGAAGACTGAAAGTCATAGTATATGTATCTAATATATAGAAGCAAACACAAAGAGTCAGTCAAAATAGGGAGACAAAGAATTATGTCTTACCCCCAAAATTTAGAAGAGCTAAATAAAATAGAGGCAAGCAATTTACCAGATATAGATTAAAATAAATGGTTATAAAGATTTTCGAGGAACTTAGTGAGAACTTAAAGAAATAACAAGCATTAAAATGGATATGGAAACCATAAAAATGAAGCAGTCAGAAATGAAGAATGCAATATCTAAATGAAAAATACACTACAAGGAATAAACAATAGGGAGGATGACAGAGAGGATGGAACCAGCAAATGGAAGACAAGGTAGCAAAACACGTAATCAGAGCAAAATGAAAAAAGAATTTAAAAAGAAGGATAGTTTAAGAGATCTTTGGAACAATTTGAAGTGTAACAATAGCTGCATCATAGAGGTACTAGGAAGAGAATAAATAGAGCAAAGGACCAAGAACCTATTTGAAGAAAAACTGACTAAAAACTTCCCTAACTTGATGAAGAAAAAACATACACAAGTCCATGAAGTATAGAGGTCCCAAATAAGATGAACTCAAAGGGGCCCACACCAAGACATATCAGAAACTTTACAGGCCAGAAGGGATTGGCAAAAAATATTCAAGATGATGAAAAGCAAAAACAACTAAGATTACTACCGAGGAAAGCTTTCTTTTAGAATCAAAGTACAGAATGAAGAGTTTCCCAAATAAGAAAAAGCTAAACAAGCCCAACACCAAACTGTATTATATGAAATGTTAATGGATCTTCTTTAAGAAAAAGAAAAAAAAAACAATAAAATGACAATAAATATATATTTATCGATAATAAATCTAGCCAAAACCGGTTTGGCTCAGTGGTAGAACATTGGTCTGCGGACTGAAAGGTCCCAGGTTCGATTCCAGTCAAGGGCATGTACCTTGGTTGCAGGCACATCCCCAGTAGAGGGTGTGCAAGAAGCAGCTGGTCGATGTTTCTCTCTCATTGACGTTTCTAGCTCTCTATCTCTCTCCCTTCCTCTCTGTAAAAAATCAATAAAATATAAAAAAAGAATAAGAAATTTATTTTAAAAAATCTAAAAAATAAAATAAATGCATAAGTAAAACAGACTCATAGATACAAAGAACATTTTGATGATTGCCAGGTAGATAGGAAGGGGTTTGAGGGAATGGATGAAAAATATGAAGATTATGAAGTACAAATTGGTTGTTGTAGAATAGTCATGGAGATGTATAGCATAGATAATATTTATAATAATAAAAGCATAACATGCAAATCGGCCAAAAGACTAACAGCAGAATGATTGTCCAGATGACCTTCTGGATGACCTCACTATGATACCCACTTGTGCCAGGACAGCCATCACCCAGTGATTGCCCCAAAGAGAGTGGCCCAGGCTACCTGTGCAGGAGTGGGTAACCTGGCCTACCTCTGTGGGAGCAATCCAATGCTGGGCCTACCTCTTTGGGGTAATCAATTGCAGGGACTATGAGAGAGCACAGGTCAGGCTGAGGGACAACCCACCTCCCCCCAAGTGCATGAATTTCATACATCAGGCCTCTAGTAGTTAATAATATTCTAATAACTATACTTGGTGTCAGATGGATGTAAAATGTGTGGGTATGGTTACATTAGTTATCTAATGTCTAATGACTAGGGTGTACACTTAAAACTAATATAATAATATATGTCAACTATAATTTAAAAAAATAAAAAATGTTTTAAAAATATGGGAAAGAAGACTACTTTATTCAGCAAGGCTATCATTTAAAATTGAGGGATAAATAAAAAGCTTTCCAGACAATAAATATCTAAAGAAGTTTTTTAACACCATACCAGTATTACTACATAATGCTAAAGGCATAATTCAATTGAAAGATATCACCTTTGTAAACATTTATGCACACAAAATAGTGCCACAAATATATGTAAAGCAAATTTGATTAATATAAAGGGAAAGATTGATAGTAATACAATCTTAGTAGAGAATTTTAACACCTGTTTGACATGAGTGGATAGATATTCCAGATGTAAACCAATAAGAAAACATAAGCTTTAAATGTCATACTAGGTCAGATGGATTTAATTGATATCTTCAGAGCATTTCACCACAAAGCAGGAGAATATACATGTTTTTCAAGTACACTGGCACATTTTAGATAGATCACATGTTAGGCCACAAAACAAGTTACAATAAATTTAAGGAGATTGAAATCATATCAAGCATCTCTGACATTAATGGTATGGACCTAGAAATAACTCACACAAAAAAAGCAAAAAGAAAAAGACACGCAGAGACATGGAAGCTAAGTAATATTTTACTAAACAATGAATGGGTTAACAATGAGATAAAGGAATAAATCAAAAGATAGCTTAAAACAAATAAAATGAAAATATAGTGACCCCAAATCTATGAGACACAGTAAATGCAGTCCTAAGAGGGAAATTCATATCATTACAGACGACCTCAAAAACAAGAAAAATTTCAAATAAATGATCTAACTTTACACTTAAGCAACTACAAAAAGAATAATAAACAAAGCCCAATGTGAGTAGAAAAAAGGAAATAATAGATTTGAACAGAAATAAATGAAATAAAGTAAAAATATACAAAAGATCAAGGAAACCAAGAGCTGGTTTTTTGAGAAGATAAATGAGATTGACAAACCTTTAGCAAACTGAGAGAGAGAGAGAGAGAGAGAGAGAGAGAGAGAGAGAGAGAGAGAGAGAAAGAGAGAAAGACCAAATAAATAAAGTCAGAAATTAAAACCCCAATGAGATATCATCTCATACCTGTCAGAATTCTCAATAAATCAACAAGCAATGTGTGGGAGAGGATTCAAAGAAAAGGTAACCATGGCAGGAATTCAGATTGATGCAGCCACTGTGGAAAACGGTGTGGTGTTTCCACAAAAAATTAAAAATGGAACTGCCTTATGATCTGGAGATTCCACTTCTGGGAATATATTTGAAGAAACCCAAAATACTAATTAGAAATAATATATGTATCCCTATGTTCACTGAAGCATTATTTACAATAGCCAAGATTTGAAACAATCCAAGTTCTCATTAGATGAGCTGATTAAAAAGCTATGGTACATTCTGGTGGTGTGGCTCAGTTGGTTGGAGCATCATCTCATACAACAAAAGGTGGTGGGTTCAATTCCTGTCAGGATATGAATAAAAAATAAAAAAGCTGTGGAATATTTATGCAATTGAATACTATGCAAATTAGGAAAGAAAAAAAATCTTTTCTTTTGGGGAGAAAAATGGCTAAACCTGGTGACTATTATGCTAAGTGAAATTTGTCAGAGAAAGACAAATACCACATGGTTTTAATTAGATGCCAAATTTAATACACAAAAGAAAGAAACAAAGAAACAAAAAGAAAGAGTCTCAGTGAAAACTGACAGTTATTAGAAGGAAGGGGAATTGGGGGTCTGGGTGAAAAAGGTAGTAGGATCAAGCAAAAATAAAAAAAGAAAAAGAAAAGAAAAAAGAAAAAAACTCATAGACACATACAACAGTATGGTGATTACCAGAGGAAAGGGGGTTAGGGAAGGTAGAAGGTAAAGTCAATATATAGTGATGGAAGTAGATTTGACTTTAGGTACTGAACATACAATACAATATACAAATGATGTATTATAGAATTGTACATCTGAAACCTATATCATTTTATTAACCAACTAGCGTTTCAGTGCATGAAATTCGTGCATGGGTTGTGTCCCTCAGCCCAGCCAGTACTCTCTCCAATATGGGACCCCTGGTAGGATCGGGTCTAAATTGGACATCCCTCTCACAATCCAGGATTGCTGGCTCCCAACTGTTCGCCTGCCTGCCTTCCTGATTGCCCCTAACCACTTCTGCCTGCCAGCCTGATCACCCCCTAACCACTCCTCTGACAACCTGATTGATGCCTAACTGCTTCCCTGCCAGCCTGATTGCCCCTAACTGCCCTCCCCTGCAGGCCTGGTCACCCCTAGCAGGCTTGGGTCCTCCCCCCCAAAAAATGTCCTTTTATATAGGCCCAGTCACCGCCAACTTCTCTCTTGTGCCAGCCTGATCACCCTTAAATACTCTCCCCTGCTGGCTTGATTGCCCACAACTGCCCTCCCTTGCAGGCATGGTTCCTCCCAACTGCCCTCCCCTGTTGGTGATCTTGTGGAGGCCATCATGTGCCATCACATGGGGGCAGGATCTTAGACCACATAGGGGCAGCCATTTTTGTGTTAGAGTGATAGTCAGTTTGCATATTACTCTTTTATTAGATAGGATGTTGTCCCAATAATGTTTTAAAATTCTCACCCAATGATCTTTTTCCATTATTTATTATTTATTTTTTAGAGAGAGAATAGAAGAGAGGGAGGAGAATTTACAAAAATAAAGTAACATCGATTTGAGATACATATCATTTGGTTGCTTCCTGCACATTCCCCAACCAGAGCTGGGGATAAAACCATAACCAAGGCATATACTCTTAATCAGAAATCAAATCCAAGATCTTTAGGCCTGCAAGCAGACACTCTAACCACTTAGCAAAACTGCCCAGGGCATCACCCCAATGAACTTTAGAACAATATTTTTAAAGATTTTAGGCAATGAGACTAAAAGAAAAAATACATGAATTTCCATTAGAGTAAACAATGCTAGCTGCCACAACAATTAAACCCCATATCTAAAAGCAATAAAAGTGCCCTACCTGTTTTGGCTCAGTGTTTAGAGCACATGTGTCAAACACAAGGCCCACGGGCCAAATCCGTCCCGCCAGGCCTTGCAATGTGGCCCGCACTGCGCTGTCATCACTGCACTCCACTGCGTTTCCATCACAATGACAGTTTATGACTATTCAGTAAACCATTCGGCCCGCGATTTAGGCTGGATTTTAGATTTTGGCCCCTTCTCTGATTGAGTTCGACACCCCTAGTTTAGAGCATCAGCCTGTGGACTGAAGGGTCCCGGGTTCAGTTCCAATCAAGGCCACATGCCTGGATTGTGGACTTAGTCCCCATTTGGGGCTGTGCAGGAGGCAGCCAATAAGTGATTCTCTCATCATTTGATGTTTCAGTTTCTCTCTCCTTCTACCTTCTCTGAAATCAATATATATAATTAAAGTTTTTGCTCAAAAGAACCCAAGTAGCTCCCTTATACATTGCAGCTGTGCCATCTAGAACATGTGGCCTCTATGGCCATCCCATGGAAGATAAAGAGAGCTATAGAATTATTCTGGGTTCTCTAAAGTATCAGGCAGGTGAAGAGACTCTCAACTGCACAGGCATTCTATTAGAACTTAATTATAGGTCCATACTATACCACAGCATAAACTGGAAAATCTAGTCTTCTGTATCCGAGATGATGCAATGGTGTACAGTAAACAAACATAGCCTGTCATTGAATCTATGTAAGAGCCAGCGTGATACACTGACTAAAACATTTCTCCTGTATAGCTTCCACATTGAACATATTGCCATTGCTACTAAGCACCAGTGATCCTAGGATTGTTGCATGCCAAGGGACCTGTTGTCAATATTACCATACCTACAAGAAGATACATTTCCACCCCCCTCTCCACCCTCTTACATTGTTTTCCTTCAAATCTAGATCCTGTCCAGTTGTGATAAATTGGCCAAAGCTACTTTACATGACTAGATCATAACTGCTAGAGAATCCGTGGATGTGACTGGTATGGCTCTACCGTAGGAAGGCTGAAATTATAATGTGTAAAATTGTCATATATAGATAGCAAGGATGTTCAAAGGTTTAAGTAGTTCAATGACAAATATCTACTAACAATTATTTTAAAATATTTTCTTATCCCTAAATGATTTAATGTTCATTTCCTAAAAAAAAGGAGAGGGTATCATCTGTTATCACAGCACAGTACAATTACCAAAATGAGTAGCTAATACCAATGCAATAGCAGGATCTAATCCAAAGACCTTATTTTGGACTCTTCCATTTCCTCAAGTACATTCTTTTATAGGAAAAAAAAATTCCATTGTCTCGAATTGTTTGGTCTCTATAGTCTTCCTTAATCTGGAATGATTCCTCAGCTTTTCTATGTGTTTGTGACAAAGATGTTTTAAAGAGTACAGACCAGGTATTTTGTAAAATGTCCCTCAATTTGTGCTATGATGTTTTCTCACAATTAGAAATAGATTATGCATTTCTTGTAGGAATACCATTGAATGATGTTGTGTTCTTCTCCGTGAATATAATCAAGAGGCACACAGTATTTATTTGTTTTATTATTCATTATGCAATCTGCCAGTTCTCAGCACTGTAGTTACCATTGTTCCCCTGTTATTAGTATCTTGTGAGGAGATACTCTGAAACTATGTTAGTATCATGTTATTTCTTAAGTTTTCACCTGTTAATTTCAGAATCCTTGATGACTCTGGCATAAATCAATTTTTATTATGATGGTTATGAAATGGTAATTTTCTAAAACAATCAATCGAAAATATGAAGAAGCTACAGTAATTTGTGTCATTCCTGTGCATGGGTCATGTCAATCTTTGCCACATTGCTCTAGTTGTAGTACAAGGACTTTTCATCAAAGCAAGTTCACTAAGAAACATCTTTTAAATAGAGTGGAATTTAAAATCTCAATCTTTACACACTCTTCATTTCATCATTAAGTTCTTCCAGTCTTGGTGTGCATATATGCAAAACATAGAGTTTGTGAACATGAAATGTATAAACATTTCACTTAAGAACATATCATAATTTTATAGAATTTTTATATAATTCAAATAAATACTCCCAGCATTTATTAACATTCATACTTTACTCTGTATCTTATAAAAAAAATTGTCCCTCTTTTAAAGTCTTCAAACATCATCCTTTCTTGCTCTGTGCATGGGCTAGTCCTTGACTATAAAATGACCTCCCCAACCCCTTACTCTATATTTCAGGGTAAATGATGCTTTAATGAAGCTCAGACTAAACCATGTTCTTCTATTATATGCTTCTTTGTACTTATTTATTTTATTTTTTTAATTTTTAAAATATTTTTAATTGATTTTTTACAGAGAGGAAGGAAGAGGGATAGAAAGTTAGAAACATCAATGAGAGAGAAACATCGATCAGCTGCCTCCTGCACACTCCTCACTGGGGATTTAAATAATTATCATAATTTATAAGTCCATATATATTTAAATTATCAAAGAAAATATATGTGTCCCTGACTGCACTGTGAATTCCCTGAGGCCAAGACAAAGAGAGCTATAGGATCCTGGCACCTAGGACAATACCCATACAGTCATGGCACCTAGGACAATGCCAGCACAGTCACTTTTCTCAGTGAGCACAGGTGGAATGACTTTGAGCCTGTTTCTGGACATTTCAGTTATTTCTATTTTGTATTGCATGCGCTGATGCACATCATCATGCATATAGCTGTTTCCATGACAACACAATTTAAACCTTTAATTATATTAATTGTAACGGGCCAAAGATACATTCACTTTAATACTAATGCAATTTTGAATTTGCAATTCAGACTTCCTACAGAATGATATGAGTTTACTTAAGTGACAATCACATAATTTAAATATTTTGTGAACCTTCACAAACCATTTTACCATCTACACACTGCAGCTTCTGAAATATTTGAGTTTGTTATTCACTGGTTATAAAAAGCATTCCTGGACTTGAACAGTCACACCTGAATAGCTTCTTAGCAGCATTGACCTATTCCATCCTCACTTTTATCTTGTATGAAAGCTCTTCTATCGATAATAGGTTGATCCAAATAAACTCTCCTTTAGATGAACTAATTAAAGATTCTTGATCTCTCTACTCTTAATTGCCAATTTATCAGAAATAATCACTTAGTTTACCAGAAATATTTCATCTCTTATCAAACTGTCACTTGATTCTAGATTCTAGAACCTTATTTGTTATATTCTCAAGTTGAAAGAGACTAGAGATATTTTCTCAGGAAATCCCTTTAGAGTTAAACATCTTTACAGCTATTTATGTCTTACAGATGTGGTAACAATTGTGATCCAGACAGATAAGGAACGCTGTTTAATATGAGTAGGAAACCCCACCTTCTTATCCCCTATTTCTTTTTAGTGGTCCCAAATTAATTTAGCTTTCTAAATCTACTTCTCATTGAAATTGACCTTCAATACTTAGTGCCTTGCCCTTCAATATTTTCACTCCATATATATTTTTTCTTTTTTGCAAAGCCTCTTAATGAATACCTCCTAAACTGTGTGCCATAACTAGCATTGTTAAAGCCAAAAGCCTTAAAGGACAAAGCACCTAGCTTTTACATTTGTATGTTGAACCTCCTAATTAAAGATGTGTCTACAACAATTTTCTCTGCTAGTATTTTTCATGTGCAACTTCTTTGTAATAAAGATGACATATGTAACCAGTGCTTGCTCCTTCTCTGATCTTTTATGAATAAACAATAAATAATTTATTCAGCTTCATGTTTTACATTTCAACTATTTCCTTCCCAATGCTATCCAGGGCAATCAAAATACAGGCTTAATTTTTTTAAATGGCCACAACCTATTTCCTTGACTTGTTATGATCACTGCAACTATGTTAGAGGAAGGCAAGTTAACTTGAAGAGAAGCTATTTTTTACTTAATCTCTGTGTGGTTACACTACCAGTGGAGGAAGCATTAACATAAACTTTTCCTACTTAATGAATATGAATTAACTTAAGTCAAAATTACACGAACAAAAGATCCTGTGAACCTTTTCACACATCGCTCTACTATCTGTACACTATAGCTCTTGAAATACTTGAGTCTGATATTCACTGTTTGGGAGGAGGAATTCAAAGATTTTATGTTAATTTTATGTGTCATTTAGTCCCATTGATTAGGATTTCCTCAATTAATATTTTTCAAACCCATATCACTGAAAGGTTAAATCTAGTTTTATCAATATTGAAATGCATGCCTTACCTCAATTTTATTATTCCAGTGGGATTGGTTCTTACATACAGTTATCATGAATTTTTAAATGATCTTAATTTATATGATTGCTGTAAATAGTAATATCTGCAGATTATGTATGTGCTTAATTTGCATTTTTATATCTGTTTCAAGCTGGGAAGATGATGTGATATTTCTTTTCATAATTACTCACTTGTTTTAAAATTACTTTAAATATTTTATTGTGGGCTAAGAAGTGACTTCAAATATGGTAATAAATAAATCTTAAACCTAGCCCTCCTCCCCTCATAAAAAAAAACAAAAACATTATTCCTTCTAAATGGAAAATAGTCCTGTACTTAATCATGGAATACATATAGTCATGGACAGGCTTTCTGGGGAGTTGAGATTTATGCAATTTTCAAATCATGTAAAAACGGAAGAACCCCTCAATATAGCTAGTATATAAAGCTATGATCATGTGAATATATTGCTAAGGCTGATCCCAAGATTTTGGAAAAAAACATGTGTCAATCAGGATTCCTGAATTTGAGCTCCATTAACTTCCTGTCAAATCACTTCTGTATATGAAATAGAATGTATACAGGGCTATGCAAACAGCAGAAGAAAACAGCAATAATAACTGCAAGGAATGGATGTGGCCTTTTCATAGAAAAGGGACTGAAAGGCAATTGTGAAATTGATAGTGTTTACTCTCCACATGAGGAATATGCAGGAAAAAAAATGTTCCTCCCATATTTGACTTTTTATATTTCTCATAACTTTTATAGTGAAAATACATTCTTGTGTAACTCACCCATTTTTAAACACACACACACACACACACACACACACACACACACACACACACATACATTGAACCAGGCATTGAAGACTGGCTTCATAAGAAAATATGGGAGAGCATATTAGCTTAGGTTGCTATAGTAAAATACCACAGACTGCATGGCAAAAGCAACAGCTATTTATTTCTCATAGCTCTGGAGACTGGAAGGTCCGGGGTTAGGAAGCAGCACAGTGAGGTTCTAGAGAGAGTCCTCTTCTTGACTTGCAGGAGCTGCCTTCTTCCTGTGTGCTCACATGGCAGGGGTGGGAATTAGCAGAAAGATTGGTTCTCTTCTTATAAAAGTGCTAATTCCATCAACAGTATCCCACCCTTAAGACTTTATCTAAATGTAATTATCTCCAAAGGCCCTTCTTCCTAACACTATTGCATTAAGGGTTAAGGGTTCAACATATGAATTCTTGGAGGAAAACAAAAAACATCCCATCAGTAACATAGAGAATCAATCTTGAAGGAAGAAATCGATTTTGCAAGGATATGAAGTGGAAGGTGAAGAGAATGTTTGAGCATCTGTTATAGGGCAGGTTGCTTTATTATAAGGTTCTCCCCATAGTATAACAACCCCCATCTACAATCTCCCTTGACATCCTATGGAGAAAAAAAATGGTAACTGTATAAAACATATTAGAACTTAAAATATAATATTTAATAAAGATTAGATATGCAAATTGACCATCACACCATCACAAATATGGTGGGGCCCATAGACACAAGATGGCAGCGCCCAGTCCCCTCAGCCCTGCCAGATTCCCCCAGTCCTTTCAGCCCCATCAAAAGGGGTATAGAAGTGGTGAGTGCATAGTGCTGCTGGACCCATCCTCAGCCCCCCCAGCAGCCTAGGGTCAGCCTGAAGCACAGGCAAGCCTCGAGTGTCAGCTGCCCAGCTGCCCAGGAACGCTCAAGGCTCAGGTAATCAGGGGCACCCAAAGCTTGTGCTGCTGGCAGTGGCAACAGCAGAGGTGTGATGGGCACGTTGCCTTCCCCTGATTGCTGGGATGCCTCCAGCCTCTGATGGCTACTGGACTGTGAGAGAAGGCAGGCTGGGCTGAAGGACACCCCCTCCAGTAAATGAACTTTCATGAACAAGGCCTCTAGTAATATTATAGTTAACTCAGCTAAGTAAAAAGAGAAACAGAGGTCATCAAGCCAGAAAAAATTGAAATAAACTATGAATTTTTCTCAATATATTCCTCCATCTACATGTCAGGATGGGCCCAGGTGTATATAGTCTCCTTTTTAGCATAAATCAATAAAAAAAAAATACTGTATCTCTAGCCAGTCTGGCTCAGTAGATGGAGCATCAGCCTGAGGACTCAAGGGTTCCAGTTTCAATTCTGGCCAAGGGCATGTACCTCAGTTGCAGGCTCAAACCCCAGCCCTGGTCAGAATGCATGTGGGAGACAACCAATATATAATATGTGTTTCTCTTACATTGATGTTTTCCTCTCTCTCTGTCTCCCCCTCCCTTCCACTTTCTTTAAAAATCAATGAAAACATATCCTCAGGCGAGGAGTAACAACAACAACAAAATACTGTGATTTCTAAGGTTTAGCTAAATGGCCATATTGGATAAATAGCATTACCATACTTTTCTCTGAGAATTTTCATTAACTTTCAGGACTCTTTATACATACTCTGTGAACTCCATGTTCTCTTCCTCTCCCTCCCCTCATAGATGCTTGCTTTTAGTTTGCTTGCTCCTCAGAGTCTAGCACAAAAATAAATATTATAAATCAAACAGCTGGAAGAGCCTAACAAAGAATGAATCAGTATGTCATTTTACCATAGGAACTACCTACCAGGGTCTCTTAATGCAAGGAATAAGTCAACAACTTTAATTATTTTTCTTCGGGAACATTGAAGTTTCACAAGAAGGATCAACATTTTGACTATTAAAAGTCATCCGACCAACATTTGTGAAACACTCACTTTATGCAAAACACTCTTCTACACTAAGAATACAAAACAGCACGACATAATGCTGCTCTCGAGGAAGCCACTCTTAGTAGGAGAGCAGAGACTGAACATGCAATTATGGGATCCAGTGATAAATTCTGTCACAGAAAACAACACTCTCTCTTTCTATTTCAAGGTGCATTAATGAGCTCCAGCAGACAATAAAATAATTAAACTGAGGGAAAAGAAATATTAATGGGAAAATCACATTTAATACACAACGTCCCTGGTATTTTTATTGAATGTTAATCCTGATAATCATAATTTTACACAACATTTTATATATCCATAATTTTGTAAAAATATTTTGTCCCAGTTCATAATTGGAATTGACTGTTTTGACAAATTTTAGTATTTATTAAGCAACAATGTGTCCTAATGAAAATATCACTAACTCTAGCTGCTTGCACCAATGCCATAAGAAAACAGAATGCGAAGTACTTTTTCTAATTGACAGATTTCCACAAAATTTATGAGTAATCTAAACAGCGTGTTTTACTTTAGGGTCAGCTCTTCCCCTTCTTCCACTGGAAATTCAACAGCAACAACTAAATTATGATTTTTGTCATTTTATTGAAAATATGTGTGCTAAAGGAGATGTACTCCTCTAGAGTACCAATCATTGCATCTCCCCTTTCTGCTGACCTAGCACACAGAAGATCATAATTTAACCTTACTCCTCTCTTCTCTTTCCATACAAAACATTTTGCTCTTCATCCTGAAATAGAGGAGGCCAGAACATAAAATATTTACTTACAATCCTTAGAGAGATTTATCAAAAATATTCTCAATTATAATATGCTAGGAGGATAACTTCTCCCTTTATAATTATACAAAGATAAAAACTAATTTCATTAAACTCTCTAAATATATAAGACCAAATAATCCTACAACTCTAATATTACTGGAAGAAAGAAATAATAATAGATCATATTTAATGAATATTTACTATGTGCTAGGCACTATTTTAAGTTGATATAGTTTATGTAAGTAATTTATCTTTGAACAAAACAGGGCAAGGATCCAGCTGATCTGCCCCAATGGGGGCCCAATAGGCCAGGCCAGTGGGGAGAGGGGCACAGAAGGTTGGCCGGCTGTCCCCACCTCCAAGGGCCAGCCAGGTGGGGATGATCAGGCCTGGATCAGGCTAATTGGCTGCTGAAGTCCATATCATAGCCTTCAGTTGTTTCAGTAATTCTGGTTATTCCACCATTTTGATTTCTGGGCTTTTATATATATATATATAGTTTTATATGGGTAATGTCATTTAGTCCTCAATCTCATGATCTGCATACAATATCCACATTTAACATTCACATTTCTAATAAATTCACATTTTTAAAATATTCACATTTAATAAATCAGAAAACTAAAACACAGAGGCTAAGCAATTTGCTAAAGTCACTCAACTAGAGTGGTGGAACTGAGACTTTAATCAGAGGCACAGGTTCCAAAGAACAATGAATCACTTTATCACAGTGCCTTAGTTATTGTAGTAACTGAAGCCTCATCTATAGTCTAATTTACTAGGGTCTACTAGCAGGAAATTACACAGATTCACAAAGCAAATGTTTAATATAGCACTTCTGTGTGAGAAGAGGGGTTTCAAGGGGTGGCTCTGAATCTTTGCAGAGAAATCAGATGTTGAGTAGATGAGCAGTTAAGTTAGATAAGAACCAGAAAAAAAAATCCACACAGTTTCCTGTAATCTATAATATTTATCATTAAAAAACATGGTCTTTTTTTGTCTTTATGCCATTTAATTAATATGTGATAGCTTCCAATTAAAGCAAGAATGGTGCTATTAAATTATTTTCTTTATTCCAAAATCTCTCCAATGTAATTCTTCACAATTCAAAAAAAATCTATAAATATTATAAAAAGGAAGGACAGATGAAGACAAAAGTGAAGTTATTAGAAAGTAGACATAAACACAGCTGGTATTTGTTCAGCCATTTTGTTTAGATCATCCCTCTCAAAAACCTTTATGATTTAGTCAGAATTTAAAAGAGTATAATTTTTGAAGGTGCTTATATTTCTTACTTTATCCTATCAGACTGTTCACTTGGTATAATTCATTATTCCTACATTTTCTATTATGATATGGGCTGGAAAAATAAAATGTGATGATATTAACATTGAATAATTTCACTATTTAGACAAAAAGTTCACAAAAATTTTACAGAGGACAATATAATTACATAAAGTCAGATTTTGAAATTTTTTC
Organism: Pipistrellus kuhlii; assembly: GCF_014108245.1. Taxonomy (NCBI): domain Eukaryota; kingdom Metazoa; phylum Chordata; class Mammalia; order Chiroptera; family Vespertilionidae; genus Pipistrellus; species Pipistrellus kuhlii. The sequence goes on from NW_023425515.1 coordinate 69,013,318, forward strand.
CTGTATATTGCAATTATACACAGATCTTTCATTCTACAAGGTGTATTTGCATACAGTCCTGATTGTTTTTCCAAAGGAAAAACCCAATTCTCTTTGAGGACATCAAGGAATAACTGAATAAAAGGAGAGCAGATATCATAAAGATGTATATTTTCCCCAAATTAATCTTCAAGCAACTTTACAACAAGGATTTTATGGACATGCACAAACTGATCATCAGATACTCATGGAACAGTTACAGATACTATCCTGCCAATGTAGATCAGAATATGAAAGAGAAGCAAATTAAATTTTTTTCTGTCACACCAGTTACCAAGTTTTTTATAAAACTACTAGAGGCCTGGTGCATGAAATTTGTTCACAGGGGACAAAGCCAGGATGTCCCTCAGCCTGGCTTGCACCATCTCCAATCTGGGACCCTCCTGGGGATGTCCAACTGCCTCTTGCACTCTGGGACTGCTGGCTCCTAACCACTCGCCTGCTTGCTGGCCTGATCACCTCTGACCGCCTCTGCCTTGCCCCACACATGGGACCCAGAATTCCCTCCTTTGGGCAGTTGCAGGCACCTAAGACCTGGGTTTCCCTCCCTCTGGCCAGCCACAGGTACCCATGACCTAGGCTGCCTGCAGCAGCAGGGAACCGTGGGCAGGCAGCTTGTTCCTCTCCCAGGCCTCAGGCGCAGGCACAGACGCAGCCGCTGGCTCCCGGGACCATGGGGTGGGCAGTTTGTCCCTGTCCTGGGACGCAGCCTGGCTGGTCCTCTTTCCTCTCTTGCAAGCTCATTTATGCCTGGCTGATCCCCATTCCTCTCTCCCCAGTGTTGAGTGTCTGAGCTGTTATAGCATGACATATTATTAGCTCTTTATTACAGAGGATTGTGATTTTGGAGGAAAGGCAAGGTTATATTGATGAGGGAAGAAGTAAAAGAAACAAATTGGTGAGCAACAGCCAAAATGTGTGCATTTATGGAAATGTATAATTGAGGTGGCATTACACATCAGTGAGATTAATTTAAAAATATTTGAAAATAATGTTTATTTCCTATGGGAAAACAAATGTGAATCCTTATGTCAAGCAAAGCAGAATTCATAATTTACAAAAGAAACAATTATAATGTCCAAAAGATATTTGATAATAGGTTTATCCTCCCCAATAATCAAATAAATAAATAATAACAAAAATGAGAGTCATTTCATATGAATTGGTTTATCAAAACTTAAGAAGTGATGATACTGAATTGGGCAAGAATGCAAATAAAATGAAAATTTGGCAACACTGGTAGGAACATATAGAGCACAATCATGGAGAACAATTCAACATCTATATCTATCTATCTATCTATCTATCTATCTATCTATCTATCTATCATCTATCTATCTATGGCTAATATGCAGTGTCCTCATGGGAATTCAACCAGAAGACCAGTTCCTTCACTTGCTATTACGTGTGCTGACCACCAGGGTACAGCACAAAACAAAGGAAGGCCCCAGCCAGCAAATGGCAGCAGGGGAAAGGAGGCCCTGGCAGGCAGCCTGAAGGAAGGCTACAGCCAGCAGCTGGAAGGCCTCAATCGGCCTTGATCACCAGCCAGGCCTAGGGACCCTACCCATACATGAATTTCATGCACTGGGCCTCAAGTTATCAAATAAAATTGGAAGCACTTACTAAATGAGCCAACAACTCCACGTGTAATATATTATTGAGGAACACTCCCACAAGTGAACAAGGATCCAGTACACAACATTCTATGGAACATTGTTAGTGATAGTAAAAAATGGGAAACAAATAAAATGCTTATTAGTTGTTTTATTTAGAAAACACACAGATTGTTCATCCTCCATGCTGGCTCTATTCTAAGAGGTTTATAACTTATTTAATCTTTATAACAATTCCATAGGGACTACTTTAATTCCCATTATGTAGATGAGGAAAGTCAAGCACAGAGAAGTTAAGTAACTTCCCCAAACTCCCACAGCAATAAATAGTTTAGCTGGGTTACAAACCCAGTTGGGGTGGCTCCAGAGTCTATGCTCTCTTTTAATTACTATGCTATGTTATTTCTCGTTCATTGGATAATTAAATAACATATATTATAAGATATTATACATTATAAAGAATAAATCTTAAAAACTATAATGAGAAAAAAAAGCAAGTTCCAGGATAGTATATACACTTCGATAGCATATGTGTAAGTTTTAAAAAGCAGTAGGTACACAATGTTTTCTTTTCATTAACATATGTGTACATTCATGCATGTAAATGAAATAATTTACATTAAATGATAAAGTGGCTGGTTTGGGGGAAATGGGAGTTGACATGAGACTGGAATAGAGAACTAATATATTTTCAAGTTTATATTTAGTGTTGCCTTAAAGAATACCTTTAATAAAATGTGTGTGTGTGTATGCTAATGTACTTGAGAAGACTTACTCCAAGAGCTTGTGGTTCCTCCACAGTCAGAATTGGAATATAACAGAACTAGAAATCAAGCCAAAGGAATAGTTTTACATTCCAAGTCTAAGCTTTTCTTCTTTTTAAACTTTGCTTGACTAGATATTTACTGCATAGACATCAGCTGTCCAAAACAGTTAGAAAAAAGAATTTACTTACTATATGATCTATCTCTACCTCAAAATTTTCCCTATTATTAATTTATCTATTAATTCATGCAATGATATTTGCTAAACAATTGTTTGCACCAGCCATTATGTTTGGATATAGACATAGTTTGCACTCCAGTGGCCTATGAACTCAACACCCCTGATTTACAAAACCAGAATTCTAACCACTATCAGCAAAAGAAGGTGGTACAGCTAATAAATATTTTTGCCTGACTTCTGGAAGAAAATTTTTATAAATCTAACAAAGAGTTATCTTTACACATTTCATTCTTCTTTTTTTTTTTTTTTTAAATATATTTTATTGATTTTTATACAGAGAGAAAGGGAGAGAGAGAGTCAGAAACATCGATGAGAGTCATCGATCAGCTGCCTCCCGCACACCCCCCACTGGGGATATGCCCGCAACCAAGGCACATGCCCCCGACCGGAATCGAACCCGGGACCCCTCAGTCCCCAAGCCGACGCTCTATCCATTGAGCCAAACCGGTCCCGGCCATTCTTCTTTTTTTAAAAAAATATATTTTATTCATTTTTAACAGAGAGAAAGGGAGAGAGATAGCTAGAAACGTCAATGAGGGAGGAACATTGACCAGCTGCCTCCTGCACACTCCCTACAGGAGATGTGCCCACAACCAAGGTACATGCCCTTGACCGGAATCGAACCTGGGACCTTTCAGTCCGCAGACCAACGCTCTACCACTGAGCCAAACCAGCTTCGGCTGTTCTTCTTAATGGTGCAATAATATTTTCAAGCATTATTATTATTATTATTATTATTAGTCTCTATAATTATGTAATAGTCATGGTACTTTATTTCTAATTCTCCAGAGAGAAGAGGAATAATCCATTGGGAAGATGATGAAAGAGATTAGACCAAATGGTCTTGATACATTTTCAATTGTCATTTTAAACAAAGCCCTAGACACCATCTGACTAATTGCAGATATTTCTGGAAAGCTTGAAGGTCTCCAAACAATGAAAATGAGAAGAGGGAGAAAAATCAGTCAGGAAGCCGATAGCTCCCTAGATGCTGCTACAAACTGGCAACTGGTCTGAGGCTGTGGTGGGGCTAGCAGTGTAAACACCAAGCAGCCCATCTTAGCGGTTAATTTGGTCTCACAAGTAATGGCGTTTCTATCCAATTTGGAAGAGCATTTTGGCCGTGGGAAGCATTTCAAAGCAAGGTTCACAGAGAGAAGAAAGAGAAAACTTGAAATTAAAATTAAAACATCTTTGTTATAAGCTGAACAAACAACAATTTTATATGCACTAACCAAAGTGCTCTGTCATTCTTCATCAGCAACTGTTACATTCAAATTCCTTTGCTGAAGAATAAAAAGTGTCCAAGGAAGTGGTAGATCTTTCTTTGCTTCATTAAGTCTGCTGAAAGCAAAACAAAACCAAAGCTGATAAAGGCATCCTATGAAGATCTGGCTGTCATTCGCTTTCTCATCCAGCAGAACAAATGTGATACAGTGTAAGGAACATTAATGGAAGAGTTGTTAAATTTAAGAAAGAGATAATGATAAATATCAGTATTGGCAGCAGACAGGATATGTTTTAGCTGTAAGATTTAAAGAGAGGAAAATAGTTCTTCATAGCTAATAGTCTTTATTTCTTTACTAGAAGCCTGATGCACGAAGATTTGTGCTAGAATGAGCCTTCCTATCCCTGGCTGCCAACACTGCCTTTCCACTCCGTCCCAGGCCTGAAGCACCTGTTTCCACTCTGGCCCCTCCTTCTCACACTGCCCAGAGGCCCTGAGAGACCGGAGTGGAGCAGAATGCCTGTGCCCCGCCTGCTCCTGGTTGCTTCGTGCCTGTGTATGCAAATTAACCTCCATCTTTGTTTGGTTAATTTGAATATCACTCTTGATTGGCTGGTGGGCATAATGGAGGTATGGTCAATTTACATGTTTGTCTATTATTAGGTAAGATTTGAAATACTGAATTTCTTGCATAGATCTATTCCTTCCTGATGACATTTGCTTTTGTATCAGCAACAGTAGAATGACAGAGAAAAGTGGCTTTTATATCCAATAGTTTCAATGCATGCTATTATAGCCTATATTCTAGAGTGTTTTCATATTTCAATATAGGTACATTCATTTCCAAGAGCTGACATAACAAGTCACCACAGCCTCGGGCTTGAAACATCAGAAATTTATTCTCTCACAGCTCTGGAGGCTAGAAGTTCAAAATCAAAGTTTGACAGGGCTATAATCCCTTTGCAGGCTCTGGTGAAGAATCTCTTCCTCACCTATTTTCAGCTTCTGGTGGTTGCCAGTAACCCTTGGGGTTCTTTGGTTTATAGCTATATTACTTCAGTCTCTGCCTCTGTCACACATGAATATCTCCCTTCTTTGTGTCTGTATGTCTCTCTCTTGTAAGAACACTAGTCATCATATTTAGGGCCCACCCTAATCCAGGATGACCTTATTTTAACTTGATGATATCTATAAAAACCCTATTTCTAAGTAAGGACACATTTACAAGTACCAGGGTTTAGGACTTGAGTATATCTTTCTAGGGGACTTGACTTAACCCATTACATTGTTAAATGCATGTCTGGATTTCCTGAGGCTGGAAAGCAGGAACAGATGAGGGAAATGGCTATCAGAACAATATTGATTTATTCAATTAAAATATATTCTTGAGTTTACAAGGAAGGAAATCTTTCCTTCTGGTTTTGCAGATCAAGAATAAATATGCAACCCCATGAATCCTGCATCCCACATATAAGAAAGGCAAGAGGAGTAAATATATCCAGATCGAACAGCAAAGCCCTACTTAGCAAGTCATGAAATATCTAATTTAGATTCTGGAAAGAAGTTCAAGGGATGATAGTGGGGAACAGGAAAGAGGTCTGTTATTCCCATTTCATAGAAAAGGAAACTGTGGAACAGAGAGATTACCTAAATTGTCCAATTTCAAGTAGCTAACAAGTGGAAAGATGGGAATTCAAATTCATTCAGTCTGGCTCCAGAGTTTTATGTTCTTTAAAATTATATTTCTCCTTAAGAAAATGATTTAAAGAAATTTTATAGTTATCCTTAGAGTAAATAATAGCTATTCCTTGTAAGGTAATAAAAAATGCCTTTGCCCAGACCTTCCCTGAGCATCCAATTCCCAAGGAAATCTTTTAGGGTATACTATGGTAGCTGAAGTTCAATATTCCTGTTCTTATATTCCTTAACTTCTGTGTACCAGGGACACAGTTAATTAATGCTTTCAGATCATATTGTAAATATCTGGACAATATTTTGTTCCAGACAAGCCAACTTACTTGCATTTACCTCAAAGTCCAATGATTAGGAGACCACTGTGCCTTGCTCAAGCTGTCCACTTCTTTTATAAGAATTCATCATCCATTTCCTTTTGCATAGTTTTTGCATACCTCTTTAAAATGACTTTTCAAATTGTTAATCCATCAATCATGAACTCTTCAAGGTCAAAAACCATGTCTTTGTCCTTTCCAAATCTCCGGAACCAAATTCAAACTTAGTGCATGGTAAGAGTTTAATAAATAATAATAAAAAAACAGCTAAATAAATGAAACTGCCACTAAACATTACATAAAAGAAAATCATTATAATATACTCTATAGGAGGATCAGAGTTGTATCCAAATTAAATAATTTTGAAGATACAGATTTAAAAAGTAAGGCCTTTCTATCATGGAAAATTAGACTTTCATGTCTAATTCCATTAGTGTGTTCCTCAAACATGATGATAAAAGGCACCTATATTAGTTCTAATTCAGGTGCAACTAATAAGACAACTGATTAAGTCATAGATTAAGTCATAAGTCATAAGTCATACACATTCTAAGGTGTAAAACTAATACTAAAATTTATAATGCAATCTTAGACAATGACCATCCCACTGTGGCCCAGAGATTGGAGAGCAAACAGAAGAGTTGGAAATTTCAGGAGGATTTTTAAAAAGAGTTATTGGTGTCTTATAAATCCCATTTGTCTAGGTTAAGATGATTGCCTGGCCAGCACAGTTCTGTGGTTGAGCATCGACCTATGAATCAGGAGGTCAGGGTTTGATTTTTAGTCAGGGCACATGCCTGGTTTCTAGGCTCAATCCCACGTAGGCAGGGGGGCGGGGCGGCCATGCAGGAGGCAGCTGATCAATGATTCTCTCTTATCATTAATGTTTCTCTCTCTCCCTCTCCCTCTCCCTTCTTCTCTGATAGTTGCCTATTGGAGGAAGGAGTGCAGAAAGCTGGCTGTTGAGGATTTGGCTGAGCCTGCACTTCCATGGTGTATCAGGGCAATGGATGGGCCACATATGAGGGAACAAAAGGCATTATGCTGACTAGAGGGGTTACTAAAAATCAAGGGTGGAATTTCCCATTTCACTCAGGGAAAAAGATGTATCATTTATGAGAATCTGTCTAATCTGGGCTGTCACTCCCAGAGTGCCCCCTTTATCTCTGCCACTGTCTCCTCCTCCTTTGTTCACTTCCCTCCACCTCACAGTGGCTGTTTCTCCCTTTCTCTACAGATATATGGCATTTTCACAGGCTGCTCTCCCAGATATTCAGAGGACAAACTCCTTGACTTCCTTTAAGTCTATGTTATAATTTCAGTGTACCAGTCAGCTGTTGTCAACCACACATTTTAGCAGTTTAAAGCAACCAGTTTGTTATTGATCATATTTATGTGGGTTGGCAAGTCCAATCTTCTTGTCTGTGCCAGCTCAGCTGGAGCTGGAGGAGAATGACCTCAATTGGATGGCCTCTGGCCTCAGCTGGGATCTTGGCTGAAATGGTTGGGAAAACTGAAAGCTCTACCTCCACTTGGGCTCCTCTCCTCCAGCAGGTGAAAGGAGGCTTCTTCACTTGGAGGTAGAGGGTTTCTTAGCAACAGGAGAGAGTAATCCCAATGCATGAGTATTTTTAAGAGTCACAATTTTTAATGCTCATTAGCCAAAGCAAATTTCATAGCCACACCTATATTCAAGAGATGAAGACATATTTTACTTCTTTTTTAAAAAAAATATATATTTTTATTACTGCTTTCAGAGAAGAAGGGAGAGGGAGAGAGAGAGATAGAAACATCAATGATGAAAGAGAATCACTGATTGGCTGCCTCCTACACACCTCACACTGGGATTGAGCCCTGGTTCATAGGTTGATGCTCAACCGCTGAGCCACACCAGCCGGGCAAATTTTACTTCTTGAGCAGCAAAGTCACATTGTGAAGAACTGAGTATACAAGAATGGGAAATGTTGCAACTTACTTTGTCAATAAGAAATACAGTGATCATATTTAAAATTGCAATTTAGCCCTACCCAAACAATCCTAACCCCACCTCCCACAGCCAGTTCTGCTTTTTCTTGTTTCCATAGTATATGCCATATTCTAATATACTATATGACTTATTCTGTCTATTTTTTATTGTTCTGCCTCCTCCATTAAATTATGTTCCCAAGATAGAAATCTTTGTTCACTAAATAATCCACTTACAAGAGTTTCTGACACATAATGGCTACTCAATAAATGTTATTTGAATGAATAAGTGAAAAACCCATCCACAATCTGAGGCCAATGGGAATCTCATATTCAGTCAGAGAAGGTATCTCATCTACATCAGGTAATGCAGATAAAAAATTGCCAGGAGTGAGAAGGGTTAGGTCAAAGTGATCGCTGAAGAATCCATTAAACTACCCTGAGAGATAATGTTCCACTTTAAAAGGAACAAACAAAACAGAACAACAACAATGACCTAAGAGTCTGGCACAAATTTATGACTTTATTAGTCAAATTATAACTCTCCTGCCTCTTTAGAGCTAGAAGCATAAATCAGTGGAAAATAGAAGCAGTCAATCAGCTGCTCACTCAACACACCATTACACAACAGCTCACCTCCAACAAAACTGACATCAAAAAGGGAAAGTAGGTGGAATTCAAATGAAATTTGAAATTTTAATTATCACATGAAATGAGACTTATAAATTGCTCGCCAGAGATCTTTGGTTGTCTGAAAGTACAGTAACCAGAAAAATCATGATGCTTCACCTAAATTTCACCTAGGAGAAGGGGAGATTCTAGGCTCCGCCACACTGGATAAGTTAAAAGAGCAGGACAGAGGGATGGACAGGTTGCTATGGGAAGAAAGTGCTTTCTGATTACATCCCACAGCCATACTTGTCAGACAGTGGTTACAGTGCTGTTCCATAGTGAGAGATGCAATTTCAAAATGAATGACTCATTCTTTATTCATAGAAACACGTTTCACGTGAAGAAATGGAAGAAAACAATGCATACCAGAGACCTGAAGGAAGAAAGCTAATAATTGTTGTCTATGTGCTGGGAATAGAAGCAGTGCAGGAATTACTTCACAAAATCTTTCCCAAATGCTATAAATATGTAGTTTTAAAAATATATATTTTAGCCCAAATAAGGTAGCTGTTCTATTCTATAATTTTCAATCACTTTAAGTTTTATGTTAAAATGTATGCTTTTTGACATTTGGATTTGAATATCATAGTTTTGCCATAATTTTATATATGAATAAACTGAAGCACACACACACAAAAAAGCATGCCTAGTGCAGATAGTTAGGATGTGGCCTGGCTTGGCTTAAAACTGAGTTCTGTCTGACACTAAATGCCCTGCTCTTCTATTATAAGCCACTAACTTGCACACTGAAGCAGAATCAGGTATAAATCCTCTACTCAATTAGTTCATAATCTTGCAATCGCATGAGACCCTGGAGTGTCCATAAATTACCACCAAACAAGGTCCTCAGGGCTTTAGGGGAGGCACTGGGAAGTCAGAAGAGAAAGAAACTACTTCCAACTGAAGATCAGGGAAAAATTCCTAGAGGAAATTAAATTTCAATTTCAGCTCATAATTACGACAGAACCAAAGCTCTGGTTGGTTTTCACTCCCTGCTTTCCTCCTTTTAAGAATATTTACATTTTTCAAGTGTTTAAGTAATCAGCTGAATCTTTCTCTTCCTAAATTTCTATTCCTTTCTTTCACAACACACACAAGTCTAAGTGAGAAAAACCTGAGAGTATACTCCCCACATCCAATTTCTTCATATTAATATATATGACATATCCACTAGTAGAGCAGTTTGGTCTCCCATTCATTACTGAAATGATTTAAAAGTGAGTATAAGTATATAACTCACTATAAATTTTACTAATTAATGTTTACACATGCTGTGACAAATATAATTATTATTTCCAGCATTTTCCTCATCCTAAATATCTAGGTTGTTTGTCATACTAAATTGGCAATATTTATTATATCCTTTTAAGCTGGAGGGGAAAAAACAAACATGTAGTAAGCATCACTGAATGTATCATAAACTATGATATTCAAATCCAAATGTCAAAAAGCATACATTTTAACATAAAACTTAAAGTGATTAAAAATTATACAATAGAATAGAATAGCTACTTTATTTGGGCTAAAATACATATTTAAAAGCTATAAATGACAGTAATTATGTTAATAATTACAGTCTCAAGGGTTATAAATTAATATAGAAAATAATGGCAAATTTATGTTATAAATCACTATTTGTAACTTGTATAGCTTTTAATTAATCAAGAACTTCAGATCTCACTATGGAATAATAGAACAAATCTATTTATGTAAGTTGATCAAACATAGAATCCAAAATTCTGTTTAGACTACCCATTTTGCTTCAAGAAATTTAAAGCATCTGTCTTAAGTTGAGCCCAAACTAAGCAAGAAGAATCAGATGAATCCAACACTTTTTGCCCGAAATGTGATTTATAAACCACATAATAATATTTACCTCTTCAATCTAATAATGAAATATAAGGAAATAGGAAAAACATTTGTTTGACAGTTACTTTGTACTAGTCCCTTCACATATATTAGTCCATAAAATCATACATGATACAATAGTTCTGGGTTTTGAGCACATATAGTCTGTGTCCAGAGACAGGCACTAAACCACTACACTATGAGTCTAATATTAAGTGATAGCTAATCTTTTATACTGATTTTTAAAAGTTATTGATTCTACAGTATTGCAAAATTTTAGAATTGCTATTTTACCGCATGTAACACGATTTGAAAATGTTCTGAAAATGACAGAGGAATTTGAACCAAAGGTGGTGTGTCACCCTGAGGCCCTCTGAATACCAGCCCCATACATATTTAGGAGCCCTTCCAACACTTCAAGTTGGAACATGCTGCCTTCATCCATCTAGGGATGAAACAAGTCTTTCCCCACTTTAGTTTCCCTTTCCTTGTTCTTTTGTGAATCCACAATTAGAAATGCAAGACTGAGAGGCACTGAGATGTTCCAAGTCCATAACAACACATTGTCCACTGCAGCCACACTGCTCCAACTTCAGCAAAGGCTAGCCTTCCAATGTTGTCAGCCCATGGTAAGTTCTTTTCTCCATCTCTGCTGCCACTGCTAGATCCAATCATTACCTCATGAGGCACCCACAAAGAACCCTGCCGTGGATTACATATGCCATAATGGCATTTCAATAGAGTCACTGCCCTGGCTGTGTGCTGCTTTCAGGGCTGCTGACACCGCTGATGGATGGCTTTTGCTGTCATTCTACCTAACACATCCATACACCTAGTGTAGGGCACCTCTAGGAAACCCCCACCTACATCCTGATAAATGTCCCAATGCGGATTTTTGTACTAATACATCTGCAGTGCAGGCCCGGAATGATGTTTCTGAGCCATAGGGTATAAGTACTACTAGTATATATCATCTGACTAGTAGCTACCATGATGCTTGCCAGAATAGCTGCATCATTCCTGCCAGAAATGCATGAAACTTCTTACTGGCTATATTTAGTCTCAGGTGGTGGCCCTAACTTAAAATCTATACTTAGGGGTTTTCTCTTCATGTTTCCTTTTTAGCTTCCTACATAGAACAATATTTGTATCTTATTTTGGTCCTTTTTCTCTGTCTCCCACCTCCAACATAATGTTGATGTGATTTAGACTTAATTTTCCTCAAGCCATTCTTTTAAAAACAATGATAATATCCTCTGATTTTTTAGACACCATTACTTCATATATCTTCTTATGCTTTTATGGATCTTCTTATTTCAGTACATTCTCCAAGACTTTTTTAAAGTGGATTTTCATAGGGTAAATATTTTGAGACCTGATTGGATATAATGCTTTTGGTTCTACCACATAATTATGGTGTTAAAAAGGCTAAATGTTTTTCCTTGGTAGGTGATACGTTTATTCTTTTGGGAAGCATTTTCCATTTGTCTTTGATATTCTAGAAATTAATTGCAATATGTATATTTAGGTAATAATAGTAATACTAAATAATGATTATTTATAGGCACTAATCTTAGGGCTTTACATATATCAACCCACTTATTCCTTACATTAATTTTTAAAATAGTGAGATAGACATTTTATTATGTCCATTTTGTGGTGGGTAAATGGAGATACAGAAAGTTTAGCTTATGGACCATTTTAAATAAGAGGTCTGTCATCTTTTTTCTAACTCTGGCATATTAATATTCTTTATTTCTTCAAATATGTTTGCTTTCCCTTTGTTCCCCTCCCCTAGCACTCCTGTCTTTCTTCTGAGGAGATTATTAACTGAATCGTAGCACATTTATTTCTATTCTCTTAATCTATTGATTTATGGTTGTATTTTCTCTTTTTCTGTTACTTTCTAAGAGTGTTCAGTCTCACTGTCCAGCAAACAAATCTTTTCTTCAGCTGGAAATAATTTCTTAGATTATTTATTTTATTTCTTCTTCTCTTTATTTCAACTATTATACTTTTTGTATTTACTATTTCCACTTGGTTATTTTTTGTGACTTCTCTCACATATTACTGACACATTTTTGTCTCTAAGCATTTCAATTAAACTTATTTTAAATTATTATCTCATCTGCTCTAAGAATCCTGTTGCATATGGTAGTAGTTCATTATCTTTCTTTTAGATTGTTCACCCCAATATCTAGATTTTTTTCCCCTGTGAGCACATATTATGTTATAATATGAATTAGGGAAGGGTCCAAGTTACTGGCATATTCCTCATGATGAATTTAAGTAAAAGGGAAAGAGTGAGCCTAAGTGGATGCCTCAAAGTACCAAAGGATTCCTCTTAGCCACTCCTGTCGGCTGTCACTCCACCAGACAAATGTTCATAATTGTTTCTCAAAATGACACAGTCTCCTGGAAACAGAAACCCACCAGCCATAACATGTAAAGGGAACTAAACAGGGAAGTAAGATCGTTGGCAGCTGACATCTGTTCCATTAGCATCTCACCAGCAGAAATGATACAGCCCCCAATATAACACCCTTGCCACTGCGAGGTCCAGGCTGTTGCCCTGGATTTCTGTGCAGATGATGAGGCAAAAACAGACCCGAAATAATGTACAGAAAAGCCAGCTCCGGGGAACTGAAAGCCTCTGTCCTCAACTTTCCTCCCACAGCTGCAGCTCAGCCCAGCTCCGCCCTCTGCTGCGGCTCCTCTGGTCCTTACATCATTTCCAGACCCAGGCTTCTCTCTGCTTCTACTGTTTCTCCAGGTAGATTTGGGGGGGAAGAAAGCAGCAGTCTGTTTCCTGTACTCTCTTCTCAGAAAACAAATGCAACCCTTCCGTGTTTTTTGTTTGTTTGTTTGTTTATTTGTTTTTTGTTGTTGGTTGTTTTGTCTTTTTTATTTGGGAATGGAATAAAATTGAGTCCATCTCACCTAGAAAAATGGCTGAACAGGGACAGCAGAGCACAGGCTCCTTCTTTTCGTATGTTTCAACCTTCCAGGTCCCTGACCCTCTAATCAGTCAGAGTCACCTTTCCAGATACTGGAGATACACTTCCATGACTTCACGCCCCCCTTCCTCTGGCTATGGAACCTTCTGGAGCCTTACATACTAATCTAAAATAATAAAAGCGTAATATGCTAATTTGACCAAAAGACCTTCTGGATGACCTTCAGAACAAAGCCTGGGCTGCAAGGGAAGCCCAGGTCCCAGGTGCCAGAAGGAAGCTGGTGCTGGCAGCCTGGGGAGCGAAGGCCTACTCTTGCATGGATTTCGTGCATCGGGCCTCTAGTTTATACAAGAAGTCATTACATTGCTTTAGATAGGTAGGGGACAAGTTACCATCAGGAACTTATTGTAGATCCACAACTTCACATTGTCTAAATTATTTTAGTAACTACTTTGGATCTCACATTTTTAACTGATTCTTCAATTTCAAGGCTCCATATTTTACTCAGTACACTAAACACTGCTTGGCTATCTTACAAAGAAATGCACAAAAGCTTTCAAAGTCTTGGATTGTTTCTGATGGGCACAGAAGGAAATTCTTACATTTTTAATTCGTTTGGGGAAACTACAAAAGTCTCACCACAACCTTGGCTATTGCAAGTTGAAGTTCAAGATAATCTAAATTCAGAATTTCTTCCTTGAAAACATTCTTACTGTGAATGAATTCCACAGGTATTGTACCTTCTGTGCTTTTTCGTTCAAAAGGAGAAAAGCTGTTCTTTTCATTTGGAGCAGAATCTATGATTATGGATTAAGGTGTCTGATATGGAATGATGATGTAATTTTCCCTCTTATCTTTTCTCTCTTCCATATGGACAACCTTGTTGCTTATAAAAGCCATGACTGGAGTTGGGCAAAAGTTTGTTCTAAGAACTTGCTTGAAACTCATTTCTATAGCTACCATTAACCTCTCTTGCAACAGATAAATTTTTAAAAAGCCAGTCAACGTTACCCATTAATTTCCAATACTCTATTTTTCTTTAGTATTTTCTGAGCTTCTTTCTGCTCTTTAATATTTTGACACAATATAACTATTACTTTATAATGCAAGCTACAGTGTGGGAAAAGGACCCTCTTTATACTTGCTTACTAAAGCTTTGCATGGCAAAACCATAGGAGAAAACCAAGATTTCAGAAAATTCCAGTTTCTGTAGGGAAATTGAGAGGTTGTTTTCTTATTATGCCATTTTAGTTAGAAGCTTATTCCACTTTGTAAAAGGACAACTCTGCTTGCTTACTAATTAGGTATCACTCTTTGTCAAGGCATGTAATCGGGTTAAAACTAAAACTGCTTAGTGACACATGATCAAAAAAGAGAAAGAAAAAAAACAATAAAACACTTAGCAATAACATTTGGACATTTTGCCAGAAGCATGCTTTTCATCGACTAAAAAGAAATTTGTCCAACTCAGATATGTTTAGACATATCTACTTCATCTTTTAAAAATGGCAATTACATTAATATTGATAAAAATAATAAATTGCCTTCCAAAGAGGAAAGCATAGACTGAAGAAAAGACGTCTGTGATGTACAGCTCAAGAGCTCAAAATTTAGATCCAGGACACTAAGGATGTTGGTTGATTTATAAAATGTCTTACTGCCTTGGGTTTGAGTGCCAGTAAGTATTTTAGATCATCAATACCATCATTCTTAATATATGCTTTTTAGCACATTTAAATAGCTGATGCAGTATTTCATTTATGACCATCCTGAGTTAGGTTTGCTTTATGCAGTCTATAAACTCACAGAAGGGAAGAAGTCTGGTCAGGTGGTTAAATGCACATCGGAAATCAGCAGTATATCTGACACCGACTATACCTGTAGTGTGACCTTGAGGAACTGCCATGAAATCTCAGGACCTAGAATAGACCTGCCGGTTATCTAATCTCGCCCCTCCAGTGACATGGTCTCTCCTTTGAGAACAGTTCTTGGTTTTTGTTCACACCTGCTTTATCACGCTTCGCAGGTTGTAATAATAACCAACATTAGTTAAGTCTTCCTATTCGTCAAGCACTGTTCTAAATGCCTTGCATGAATCCATGCATTTCATCCTCAACATAAGCCACTGAAAAAAGCACCATTCTGGTTCTCATTTTTTCAAGATGATAAAATTGATTAGTAAGTGTTTTCAGTTACAAATTTACTGTGTAACTCCAGAGCTTGCACTTTAATATTTAGAGTTTAACATTTTAACCTACAAAGGTATCATATCAAATTCAGTTTTTGAAAATTAAGCTCCTTGAGGGCACAGATGCTGTCAGCTACATTTGAAATGCACAATAACACTTACCATAAAAATACTGATTAATAAATTCTTGCCAGGCATAACAAATACTGGTTAATAAATTGTTTTATAGAAGGTGGATGCTTGAGAGTTTCTCAGCATCATGTGATCTTTCTACCATTTTTCACTCCACTTTGGCCCCCCAGGAGGCTGATATCTGTAGACATCCACTCCGGTCCCTTTGCCCTTGGCTGCTCATTGGGTCTGGCCAACAAAGACAGCAGTAGGAGACTGAAGGGTGGGAGGATGAAGAGATCTGAGTTATTTTTCTGGCTCCATCGATTCATCTCCAATTGTTGACAGTGACTGCTGCGTTGCTTAATGAAAAGTCACAGCATCTGTAGGCAGCCATAACGAGAGTTACAGCTCTTTTGGGGTCCCTCCACTGGCCCTTCAGACCTGGTGCTGATAATCCAACCCTTGTTAGCTCCAAGGTAAAGTGTTATCTTTTTTGTTTGTTTCCTTTAACTTTCCCCACAACTTTCTAATGAGTGCCTTTGCTAAATTCTCTTTAATTACTCTGTGCAAGCCATCTGTTTTCTGCCAGGAACTGACTGATCAATGAACATAAAGCTTAGAAACAGTAAGCAATATACCAGCGATCACCATTTCTATCTCCCTTAGCAGATAATAATAGCGTTACTGAGTACTTGCTACATAGTGGGCACTCTTCTGAATGTGAACAGGTATTTGTTAATAGAGTTTAATATGCTCCTTAAGAAATGTATTCCAGCCCTAGGTGGTTTGGGTCAGTGGATAGAGCGTCGGCCTGATGACTGAAGGGTCCCGGGTTCAATTCAGGTCAAGGGCACAAGCCTGGGTTGCGGGCTTGATCCCCCATGGGGGATGTTCAGGAGGCAGCCAATCAATGATTCTCTCTCATCATTGATTTTCTATCTCTCTATCCCTCTCACTTCCTCTAAAATCAATAATATATATCTATATCTATCTATCCATATATATATATGAAATGTATTCCATTATACATTCATATATTGCCTGTTCTCATTCTAATTGTTGTGAACATTGGCAAGTTATTCAATTAGTCTATGTATCGACTGCTCATCTGTAGAAGAGGCATGATAATATCTTCTTCATCAATTTGTTACCAAGTACCTGACATGTGGTAAGTACTCATCCATTGTTGCTCTGAATTTGGAGTCATTGACAGTTTTCATTGAAACTGATCTCTGTAGAAACAAAGAAGCAAGCAAATAAAATAGTATTAGTCAATCTACCCTTAGCTTAATCCAGTCTTCACAGCCCAACTCGTCTCTTCTACATGGAGGTTGCCCAGATGTTTTAGGGAATACCCAGGCATTTTGATATTGACCCCAACCCAAGCATCTGGGCATCCTTTCTCCACAGCCTGGGGTAAAGGCCATTCCCAGCACAGAACAGCCTTTCCAGCCAGAAATTGTTCCAACAAGTGTCTCATTTTCACATATTTTATTAGTGCCTGAGGCCCTTTTACTCTGGACACATGCCCAGCTTTCTGAGGATTCTCTGAAGCACACCTACTTGAGAAATTAGGGGAAAACCCTTTCCTACCAAGTGAAAAGGAGCAGATGTGCTTTAGAATAATCTGATTTTTTTTTTTAATCTCCCTTTCTCTTTATTTAAATGTTATTTTTTGTGTGTGTGGCTTAGAAATGGGTGATGAGCTAAAGGTGTCAAGTACTCTAAAGATAATGCTGAGCTTTTTATTTATTGGTACTTGGCTTATTCCTTTCTCAGAGTTAAGTGCTCAGATTTAATTACAAGATATAAATGCCCTGAAATGTCACCACTGAAGTAACCACAGCAAAACGTTGGTAAACATTTGTATAGTCAAGATTAGAGCAAACATATTCTTTTTTTTAATCATTGATTTCTTCCCTTTTCTTGTATAATTCTGCATTGCCCCCTCACCTGTATAAACAGTATTGACAAACTGTTTGATGTATTTCTACAATCTATAATCATAATACATAATAATAAGTCTCTTCTTATTTTTTATGAAAAGGGCTCATACTTATACTCTATCTGTATATCTGTTTTCTGCTTTTATCATTTAATACAATGTCTTAGAAACCTCTGCCAAGTCAACTTTCCTAGAGAAAATTTATATTTTCCTTAGCAGCCTTATTCTATGTTGTGAATTTACAATTATTTATTCAACCATTCTCTTTTGTTTTCTCATTCTCTCAATTATTTATTCAACGCGGATCCCAGTGGCTTATTTTTCTGTAGAATAGATTCCCAGTTGAGACAATGCTGAATTGAAGGGTCTGTGTAATTTTAAATTTTAATAGCTGTTGCCAGATTTGTTTATAAGGAAGGTATAATAGAAACGAAATGTTTTTACTTGCAAAGTGTGATTCTACCCTTTATCCTTTGATGCTACAAAGAGTATTATCTCTTTTTATAATTTTTATCAACCACATAGGCATAAGGCATACCATGTTTTTTAAATAAGCGCTTTCTGACTACCAGTGCGGCTGAGCCTCTGTCAGTATGTTGATTGGCTCTCAGGATTTACTCTTTTGTAAACTACTTATTCTGCACTTGGTTTGTTTTTTTTCTATTTGTTGTTGTTGTTGCTGTCATTTTCTTATCAATTTGTAAGAGTTCATTTTATTCTAAAGTTGTATGTATGGTGAATAATCCCCTCAGTCATTTATTATAAGTACGGTGACCAGACATCCCGCTTTTGGCGGGACAGCCCTGATTTTTAACAATTTGTCCCGCATCCTGCGGCTTTTTAAAAAGTCAAATCATTGGGGAGACAAAATGGCAGAAGAATAGATTGGCGGATTCTGAGCCCTGTCCTGAAGCAGAAAGAGAGAGCAGCTGATGGTCTCGTGTTGTGAGTGTTTATTAGCAAGCTGGGAGACAGCGAACACCAGAAGAAATTTCTGAGGGGCCGCTGACAGAGGTACCCTCACAGGGAAGCACCCACGGGGGATACATCCCTCCCGGAGTTACCTATCAGCTTGGTCTGGGAAATTTCGCCATCTTGAGAGGAAGATTGGATCATGTCAGAGGCCTGAATATCCACAGCAGTAGTGACCACCAAGCAGCTGTGACTCCCAGAACGCGGATCCCAGGCGGCGCAAACACTTGGACTCACAGGAGTGCCCCACCGCCCAGCGAAAAGGTCAGATTCCAGAGGGAGATGGTGGAGAGTGCTCCCGGCGAAGACAAAGACCTGGGTGCAGAGAGCGCACGAAAACTGGAGGACAGGGGCAGTGATTACAAGTAGAAGCCCCAGCTGTTAGGTGGGTGTCACTCGTGAAAGTGGACGAGGCTCCTAAGAGGGGAGATATCTAAAGAGCAACACATTTGGATCTGGTTCAGAGGGATATCAGAGAGTTGCAGGAGATTGCAATTGCTAGGACTTGCCCCTTCCCCCCTCCATAGTTCCTGCAGCAGAGAGCTGTGGGGGGAGGAGGGAAGCTGGAGAGGCTTTAGAGCCTGGGAAGTCAATCTAGAAACACTGCCACCCAGAGGCCAATTCACAAATTAACTCTAGTGTAATAAAAACAAAGCAAAACCTGCTTAAAAATAAGCACTGGATCACAACAGTAGAGGAAGCAAATGACCTTCATTACTGCAAATTTTAGTTAAATTTTTTAAATTTTATTATTAATTTTTAATTTTTTAATTTTTGTTTTTTATTTTTGTTTTCATTATTTGCAAAGTTTACTCATGAAACTATTTTTTTTCTTTTTTGTCACTTGATTTTATCTTTATAATTATTACATTGTATACGTAATCAACATTATTACTACTACTATTTTACCTTTTTTATCTTATTTTCTTTTGTTTATTTTTATTATTTTTATTTTATTTTATTATTTTTTTTTTATTATTTCAGGATTACTGTTCTATAGTCTTTATCTATCTTTCCTTCTCCAATGCTTATTCTATCTCAACCCTACCTTTATGCCTTCACTCTCTTTCCAACCATTTCCTCTGGTGCCCTGTTTATCTTAACCCTTTCCTGCTCTAGATTTTCCCCATTCTTTCTGTCTACCCACTCCTAAAATTTCACCCTACTTTTATATATCTAATTTCCAACCCCCTGCTCCAAGCCCATTCACACCTCCCTCGCCGCTGTCCTAAAAACAATAACAACAACAAAAAAAAAACCAGTCTTTCTCTCTATCTCTTTGAAGGTGTATCTTGAATGTTAACTATACTGAAGTTGTATGTTAGTTTTTTTTATAAGATTGATTTACCTATTCTTTTTGTTTGATTGTATGTTTTTGTTAGCTGGGTTCTAGTCACCTTTATTGGTGGTTATTAATATCGCAAATACATTTCTATTCAGTGCCTTGTGTGTTGTACCTGGTTGTGTTGTATTTTGTGCCTTTAAATCAAAGCAGGAGAGAGAGAACTACACAACCAGACATTTTAAAAAGAGAGATCATGGGGAGACAAAAAAACAGCCAGCATATGAAAGAAAAGTAGGCATCACCAGTAAAGGAATAAATGAGATAGAGGCAAGCAACGTACCAGAACAAGAATTCAGAGTAATGATCATAAGATGGCTAAAAAAAATGGAAGACAAATTTGACAATATGAGTAAGAACCAAGAGGAAATGAAGAAGAACCAAGAAGAAATGAAAAATGATATCGCTACTGTAAAGAACTCAGTAGAAAGCATCAAGAGTAGACTAGAAGAAGCAGAGTGCCGCATCAATGAGCTAGAAGACAAGATGGAAAAAAATACCCAATTAGAACAGCTTCTGGGAAAAAAAAATTAAAAAGCAGGAGGAAAGTCTAAGGGAACTTTGGAACAATACAAAACAAAACAATATTAGAATAATAGGGGTTCAAGAAGTAAAGGAAACTGAGGAAGACATGGAAAATGTATTTCGAGAAATAAAGACAGAAAACTTTCCTGAGATAGAGAAAACCCCCCCACACACAAATCCAAGATGCTCGGAGAGTTCCAGGCAAAATAAACCCCAGAAGACTGAACCCAAGGCACATTATAATTAAACTGGCAAACACCAACGACAAAAAAAGAATTTTAAAAGCAGCCAGAGAGAGACAGAAAGTTACATACAGAGGAACCCCCATCAGACTAGCACCTAATTTCTCCACAGAAACTTATCAGGCCAGAAGGGAATGGGATGAAATATACAAAGTCATGCAAAGGAAGGGTTTGAATCCAAGAATACTCTACCCATCAGGCCTACCAATCAAAATTGAAGGGGAAATCAGGAGCTTCACAGACAAAAAAAGACTGAAGGAATTTATCTCCACCAAACCAGCAATGCAAGAAATGCTAAAAGGTCTACTGTAAAAATAAAGAAATAGGAAGTGAAGAAGGAACATGGGTATAGAATAAAAATGGCGTCAAATAAGTATGTATCAATAATAACTTTAAATGTAAATGGACTAAATGATCCAATCAAAAGACATAGGGTAACAGATTGGATAAGAAAACAAGACCCATATATCTGTTGCTACAAGAAACCCACTTCAGAAAAAA
This sequence comes from Pipistrellus kuhlii, assembly GCF_014108245.1. Classification (NCBI taxonomy): domain Eukaryota; kingdom Metazoa; phylum Chordata; class Mammalia; order Chiroptera; family Vespertilionidae; genus Pipistrellus; species Pipistrellus kuhlii. Next base: position 69,034,486 of record NW_023425515.1, read on the forward strand.
AGATGCAAACAGGCTGAGGGTGGAGGGATGGAAAAATGTTTTCCAGGCGAATGGAAATGAAAAAAAAAAAAGCTGGGGTAGCAATACTTATATCTGACAAATTAGATCTCAGAGTGAAGGACATAAGAAGAGATAATGAAGGACACTTCATAATACTAAACAGAGCAATCCAACAAGATGAAATAACCCTGGTAAACATATATGCACCCAATACAGGAGCACCCAAATACATTAAAAAAAAACTGCTGGAGGACATTAAGGGAGAGATTAATAGCAATATAATCATAGTAAGAAATTTTAATACCCCACTGTTATCCTTCGACAAATCATCTAAACAAAAAATCAGCAAAGAAATATCAACCCTAAGTGACTCGCTAGACCAAATGGAAGTAATCGACATCTTCAGAACATTCCACCCCAAAGCCACAGAATATACATTCTTCTCAAGTGCAAATGGGACATTCTCAAAGATAGACCACATTTTGGGACATAGGCAAAGTCTCTTCAAATTCAAGAAGATAGAAATCGTATCAAGCATCTTCTCAGATCTTAGTGGCATAAAACTGGAAATTAACTACAATAAAAATAATCCAAAGAAATCAATCACATGGGGACTAAATAGCATGCTATTACACAAGGACTGGGTTACCAGAGAAATCAAGGAAGAAATTAAAAACATCCTGGAAACAAATGACAATGAAAACACAACTATCCAAAATCTATGGGACACAGCAAAAGCAGTTTTGAGAGGGAAGTTCATATTCCAACAAGCCTATTGCAAAAAACAAGAAAAAATGGTAACAAATTATGTATCTCTATAACTCAAAGTGTTAGAAAAAGAGCAACAAGAAAAGCCCAGTGTAAGCAGAAGGAAGGAAATAACAAAAATCAGAGCACAGATAAACGACATAGAGACCAAAGAAACAATACATAAGATCAACAAAACCAAGAGCTGGTTCTTTGAAAGGATAAACGAGATAGATGAACCTCTAGCCAGGATAACCAAGAAACAAAGAGAGAGGACTCAAATAAACAATATCAGAAATTAAAACCTATCCTTGTCAGACTATTCCAAAAAATTCAAGAGGAAGGAACACTTCCAAACTCCTTCTATGAAGCCAGCATCACCCTAATACTAAAACCAGATAAAGACAATTCAATGAAAGAGAATTACAGGCCAATATCCCTCATGAACATAGATGCAAAAATCCTCAACAAAATTCTAGCAAATCGGCTCCAGCAGAGCATCACAAAGATCATACACCATGACCAAGTAGGATTTATTCCAGGAATGCGAGGATGGCACAATATCCACAAATCAATAAACGTGATACATCACATAAACAAATTGAAAGATAAAAATCATATAGTCATATCAATTGATGCAGAAAAAGCATTTGATAAAATCCAACACCCTTTCCTAATAAAAACTCTCAATAAGTTGGGAGTACAAGGATCATACCTCAACATAATAAAAGCTATATATGATAAACCCACAGCCAACATCATACTCAATGGGCAAAAGTAAAACCATTTCCTCTAAGAACAGGAACAAGACAGGGATGCCCACTTTCGCCACTCCTCTTTGACATAGTACTGGAAGTACTAGCCATCACAATTAGACAAGAAGAGGAAATAAAAGGCATCCAAATTGGAAAAGAAGTAAAGTTATCCTTATTTGCAGATGACATGATATTGTACATAAAAAAACAAACAAAAAAAAAAAACTCCATTAAAAAACTAATTGACTTAATAAATGAATTTGGCAATGTAGCAGGATACAAAATTAACACCAAGAAATCTATGGCATTTCTATACACCAACAGCGAACTTGCGGAAACAGAGAATAAAAATGCAATTCCATTTAGCATCGCACCAAAAAAATTAAGATACCTAGGAATAAACTTAACTATGGAAGTAAAGGACCTATATGCAGAAAACGACACTACACTGAAAAAAGAGATAGAGGAAGATGTAGACAGATGGAAGAACATACCATGTTCATGGATTGGTAGAATCATCATCAAAATGTTCATAGTTCCTAAAGCAATCTATAGATTCAATGCACTCCCCATTAAAATACCAACGACATATTTCACTGCCCTAGAAAGAACTCTCCAAAAGTTCATTTGGAACAATAAAAGACCCCAAATAGCCATAGCAATCCTGAGAAAGAAGAGTGAAGTAGGAGGGATCTCAATACCAGACTTCAAGCTGTATTACAAAGCCTGTTCTCAAAACAGCCTGGTACTGGCACAAGAACAGACATATAGATCAATGGAATAGAATTGAGAACCAGATATCAACCCAAATCACTATGCTCAGTTAATATTTGACAAAGGAGACACAAATATACAATAGAGTCAAGAAAGTCTCTTCAATAAATGGTGTTGGGAAAATTGGACAGATACATGCAAAAGAATGAAACTAGATCACCAACTTACACCATACACAAAAATAAACTCAAAATGGATACAGGACTTAAACATAAGACAGGAAACCATAAAAATACTAGAGGCGTCCACAGGCAGCAAAATCTTAGACATATGCCAAAAGAACTTCTTCACTGATACTTCCCCTAGAGCAATGGAAGCTAAAGAGAAAATAAACAAATGAGACTGCATCAAAATAAAAAGCTTTTTTACAGCAAAAGAAACCATCAACAAAACAAGAAAACCCACTGTATGGGAGAATATATTTGCAAATGTTATCACTGATAAAGGTTTAATCTCCAACATCAACAGACAGCTCATACAACTAAATAAAAGGAAGATGAATGATCCAATTAGAAAACAGGCAATGGACCTAAATAGAATATTTTGAAAAGAAGACAGAAGGAAGGCTAAGAGGCAGATGAAAACATGCTCAAAGACACTAATTATCTGAGAGATGCAAATCAAAACAACAATGCAGTACCATCTCACACCTGTCAGAATAGCCAACATCAACAAATCAACAAACGACAAGTGTTGGCTAGGTTGCGGAGATAAAGGAACCCTTGTACACTGCTGGTGGGAACGTAGACTGGTGCAACCACTGTGGAGAACAGTATGGAGTTTCCTCAAAAAACTGAAAATGGAACTCCCATTTGACCCAGTAATCCCACTCCTAGGAATATATCCCAAGAAACTAGAAACACCAATCAGAAAGGATATATGCACCCCTATGTTCATAGCAGCACAATCCACAATAGCTAGAATCTGGAAACAGCCTAGATGCCTGTCAGCAGATGATTGGATCAAAAAACCATGGTACATCTACACAATGGAATACTATGCTGCCATAAAAAAGAAGAAATTCTCATCATTTGCAACAACATGGATGGAATTGGAGAACATCATGCTGAGTGAAATAAGCCAGTCAATGAAAGAGAAATACCACATGACCTCACTCATTTATGGATATTAAAGAACATCATAAACTGATGAACCAAAAGTCAGATATAAAGACAGTAAAGCCACAAGCAGACTGTCAAATTACAGCCGGGAGGGTAGGGAGATCTGGGGGAGATAAGAGATCAACCGAAGGACTTGTATACATGCATATAAGTACAACCAATGGACACAAAACTCTGGGGAGAGAGGGTGTGTATGGGGGGGGGGGGCAATGTTAAAATATGTACACAGATAACAATTTAATAAAAAATATTTTTAAAAAAATAAAAATAAAATAAAAAATAAAAAATAAATTTAAAAAGTCAAATCATTTTTTGGAAAATCGGGACTGTTTTAAAACACCGTGGGACGTGGGACAAATTGTTAAAAATCGGGACTGCTCCGCCAAAAGCGGGACGTCTGCTCACCTTAATTATAAGACTTGTTTATGGTACATTTTGCTTTTGCCATGAAAATATTTTTCTAAACATTTATGTAGTTACATGTCTATAGTTTTTGTTGTTGTTTGTTTCTTTGTTTTTATGCTTTATTTTCAGCAGATATTTTTGTCTTTGTTACATAAACTTTTTAAGCTCCCAGGTGATACATAATTATGCAATTTTTAAATATTTAAATTTAAATATATAACTTATCTATTATTTTTATATTAAACAAAATCCAGATTTATTTTCTTCCTAGAAGATTGTCATTTGTGCTGGAACTATGAATTAAGAAAACCAATTGTCATTTGTGCTGGAGCAATGAATTAAGAAAACCAATATTATAAAATGTTATTATATTTTGTATTCTTGACTCTATTTTAACTCACTTTTTTATTCCAATGCTAACATCATATTGCTATGACTTTAGAGTATATTTTATTCACTAACAAAGCATACCTCCCTTCACTACTTTTATTTTTCACATTTTTCTTAGCTATTTTCAGATAATTTATTCTTTTATGTAATTTTTTAATTAGCCAGTTTAAAATATCATGTTATTTGAAAAATAATGTCACCAAAATATTTGAACAGTCACTCCAGGTGAATGGGGTGTGTGATTTCATAAAAATAAGTCAGTAGTTTCTGACCTGTGAGTGGAAAAGATTCTTCAGAAGGACTGTTGATACTCTTCGTGATAATTTAAGAAAACATAAACCCTCAGATTTCATCAGTGATTGATGAAATGCTCATTTTATCTTCTCAGAATCACCTTCAGAAATGTAAGATGTTTTGGAACCACTGATTGCTATTGAGCATGAAGACTGGGAAAGTATCTGGAAACCTAATTTCTTTTCACTTCTAGTCCAAGGATTTATTAACTGTATGTGTGTGTGTGGAGGGGGGAGGGGATTAGAAACTAATTTTGTAGTCTGTAAATCAGAAAGGAAATCAAAGATTGAAGGAGAGGAAAGAATGATTTGAGAGTTGCTTAATTTTCTCTCTCTATTTACTTTCATTAAACAACTTTATAAATTTCATTGCAGTAAGTACAATTGACATTCCTCATTTACTTCTTCTCTTGCTCATAAACATGTCCCTAAGCACTCCAGAAGTTATCTGTGAAGAAAAGCACTAAAAGCCTGACTTTTTGTTATTTTAGCGTCTAATTCCTGGGAACCAACATCCCAACAAAGAAAGCCACTCAGTTTGTAATCACGGATGATATAAATCTTTATGTCAGTTAAATCTAGGGTCCATAAGTCTAAAAAATGTGCATTTATGACAGAGATGCAGTCTCTCAGTATTGACATTTCAAGCTTGATTAGAACTATGGGCTATGGTTGAACAGATTTTTGCAAACCTGTTTGTAAGCGCACCAACCCGAGGCTCTCATGCTCACATTCTGTTGATGTATTGAGTATCAGCTTCACGTTTTCCCTGTTCAGACTAATTGCTTCTTTAATTTGCGATTGCTGACACACACGTGCAGTTGTGCAAGTTAATGGGAAAGAAGATGATTCTGATACTCTTCAGTTTCATTATATTGGTTGTAATTTTCCTCACTGGTAAGGCACCATTATTTTATTTGATGGTTTAAATAAGCAGGAAAACCAACAATAAAAATGGAGGTATTTAAGATAAACATTCAAAGTATAGCATACCCAAACTGAAAAAATACCAAATGGATTAATTTAAAAGACAGTGTTGTGAAGGGTAATAGAGATTTACTCCACTGGTTTGCCTGCTTAGCTTGTTCAGATCACCTATCTTTTGGTAAGCTTCCCAAATCTATGCTCTCACGTTTTGATCTGCTTGCTCTGATCTCATACCAGGCACTCATGCTGAGTCAAGTACTCTGCAGCTGACTGATATGTGGGTGCATTTTTAGAATGGAACAGAGTGAAGCTAAACCAATGCAGTGGCTAAAATAAGCAACCAATTTAACTCCATTGTAAAGACAGCCACCCCAATCATTCCCCACATAATTCAAACTGTTGAGCTGTAATACTGAAAACACATATTTGTTCTGTGTTGCCATGCATTTTTTTTATATACATCTCAGTCTCCCCCTCCTACTCACTAAGGATTGCATTGCCCTTTTGTTCTGGAGTTCTGGGAGCTGTTATTATAACAGCACTCTCACATGATGCCTCTGTTAAGTTTGGTTCAGCATTTCCATTATAAAACTCATAAGCTACCAGAACAAACTTATTATAACTGTTTATGAGGGGAAAAATTGCTCCCAGCTGAAAGTTAGTATATATTACATGCATTTTCAGTCCAGAAGGCACCCGTCTTCAACGTATTATAAGATAAAATTTCATGCCATTGCTTTCACTTTCTTTCGTTGCTTCTGTCACTGTGATAACATGAAAGAACAACACACTGAAGCAAACAACTGCTCATCCCACATATTAACCACCTTCTCCAAGATGCCGTTCCTCTTCTGTTTCTAGCCCAAGTTCAAAGTTTTAGGACTCTGGGCAGCGCCCTGATGGACATTTTTCATCAGGACTAGTCACTCCTAGATGGTTAAAATACAGGGAGCTGCAATCAGGGGACTAAACAGAAGGGCTTTTATTCCCACTATACTCAGGAATAATCATGAGTTAAATACATGAAATATAAAACAACGTCCTGGCCAGTGTCGGCTCAGTTGACTGCCAGTTCAATTCCAGGTCAAGACACATGCCTGGGTTGAGGGCTCAATCCCTGGTAGGGGGCATGTAGGAGGCAGTCGTTGATATTTTGCTCTCATAAGGATGTTTCCCTCTCCCTAAAAATCAACAAACTGTTCATATATATCTATATCTATATCTATATCTATATCTATATCTATATCTATATCTATATCATCTATATCTATCTATCTATCTCTATATATATAATTTTCTTAAAATTACTTCAGAATAGAACATTAAAAGAGACATGGCAATTAAAGCAATTCCATTTTGGGATTAAATATTTAAAATTATATGGGATATTTCTTTAAATTGTTTCACTATTTAATGTTGGTGGAGAAAGAGAAGGAAAGCACAAACAAGCTTGTAAAATGGAAATGTAGCTATCGAATATTGCTATAATTTTTCCTTTAGTAATATAAAATCAGAAGTTAAGTAAATAGTGTTTGTTTGTTTTTTTAACATATCTTGAACCTGAGAAAACTGTTCCACTGGTTAAATAGACATTTAGATTTCTAGTCTGTCTGCATAGTTAATATACACCAATGAAATAATTGACAATTAAATGCCTACTCTTCTGTCCGGGTCTGAGGTGGAAATACATCACCTTTGGGAGGTACTGTTAGAAAGGAGGTGCCAGGAAAGACATGCTCAGAAAAGAATTTAATGGAGAACCGAGGGCTGGTTGGAAAAACCATAAACTGATCCCTGATTCCAGACCTAGATTGTTATGTTTGGCATCCATCTTCTTCTGGCTTCACCCTGAGATCCATTCCTATTTCTAAGACTCCCCACTGAACAGAAGTTTGTTGAGAGCTAGTACAAGTGCTTCATGACCCAGAGACCACCTGTAACTGCATCTGCCGCAAAGCCACTTTCATCGCGAGGCAAAGGATGCTGGGTCCACTGATATTCTCTTTATTGTTCTTAACACTTAGGCTGAGGAGGGAGTTTTATATTTGTGCCCAAGATCAACCCAGAAGCCAGTATGTAAGAAAAGCCAATAGATAAAATGTACTAGCATTCTGCAGGGAAAGGCAAGTTGATTTGAAGACAAGCCTAAAGACAAAATGCAGGTATAGCCAGCATCCTACAGTGAAATAAAATGGATAGAGCTGGTTCTCCATTGTAGACACAAAAGAAGCTATGTAAACATCCATTTCTTCACGCCAGGCTACCAGGTGACTTTTAAATCTATCCAGAAACCTTTGTTTGAGAATCTATTTCAAACTCAGCAGTGTGCCAGGAGTTGAGGAGTGTTACATAGAAAAAGTAGAAGACAATGATTTTCCCTTGAATCATTAACACTCCCATCTATGAAGCAAGGAAAAAAATAATGAGCCTCAAATTAGACAATGGTTTTGAAGCCACTTTGTAAATATCAAAGTGCTATGCATTTGTTGGTAGATACTAATAAGTTATTACTGAAATAATAATAAACCTATTATAATTTTCAGCATATTTGCAAATCCTAAAAATAACATAACAGGTTGACAGTTTCTACGTAGCATGGTATATAACTTGCTTTCATAGAAACAGAATGTTAATTTAGTAGTTATGTAAACTTGGCAGGCAACTTTGATCTTTTTGAGCTTCAGCTTCCTCATCTACATAATTGCAAAATAATTTCTTCTTCAGATGGGTTGTATGGAAAATTAAATGAATAAACATACCCCAAATGCCCAGGATGGTAACAGGCACTACTTGCTTCTGAAAACAGAACATAACCACAGTTTCTCCACTCAGTTTATATCTGCGTCGTGGTGATGAATGGGAATGACAACAAGAACCAGCAAGTGTGTCTTTTTTTTTCTGTTTGTTTGCTGAGCAGAAAAGAAAGCACATTCTTAAATGTGACTTCTGACACCTAAGTGTTGTGCTTTAAGTCTTTCGTTGAGAAAGAAAACTGGCCAAATGTGACTCCCTAATATCTGAATAAAGGACTATTCTATGCTTTTAGAAGTCAGAACTTAATAGAAACCACACACTTCTGTAAACTTACACTTCACACTTTTGCTTGTGTGTATTTTGCTCTATCCTGTAAACAAGAAATCCTTTGTGAACTTAATTGAATCTTGATAATTATATTACATGAAGTTCCCTAAAAATGTAAGTCATGGTTCTTCCTTTCATCTCACAACAAGTTACCTTCAGATTTCAGTCCAGAACAAACCAGAAACAGTGGATGAGAGCTGGCTGATTGCAGCTGTGAAGTGATCAACCTGCCCTCCCGCTTACCTCTCAGTCCCTTCTCCTCGGGCCTTACCATCATTTGGCCCTTAATGGTTCTCCTTTGCAGTTTATCACTCTCTATCGCCATCAATTTTCATTGCTCTCTACAGCTTCTTTATCACTTTTTGTTGTCAAGAACATAACTACTTTTGGATCAGATGTTTGCCATAAATTCCTGAAATAGACATCTAGCCCATAAAGAATAGAAATGAATAGGTTAGTTTTAAATGTCACTGGTAGAGAGTTCATCTCAGTAGGCTTGATTGTTAATACTTTCGCATTTTCAGTTCAAAATTGGCATTTTTCCAGTGCCCCAGGCATAATTATTTCCATCCAAATTGCTTGGAAGCCAATATTACAGCGTCCACCTACACATTATATTTGCCCAAAACTCTGACATAAAGCAGAATCACAAAAATGTTTTTTTATGTTTGCTCTTTAGTCTAGGCAGCCTTGATTTCTTAGGATAGGGGTGTCGAACTCAATCAGAGAAGGGGCCAAAATCTAAAATCCAGCCTAAATCGGGGGCCGAATGGTAAACTGTCATTGTGATGGAAAGGCAGCAGAGTGCAGTGATGACAGCGCGGTGCAGGCCACATTGCAAGGCCTGGCGGGACGGATTTGGCCCGCGGGCCTTGTGTTTGACACATGTGTCTTAGGAGATACCTTGTTCACATGGAATCAAATTTAATAGTATTGGCAATTACTGACTTCTGCTTTAGATTAATATTCATATGTGGCGGGGGGGAGTAGTGTGGTTTCTTGATTCCAAATGTGGGGAAAAATGGCATGACACAAAATTTATAAACCATATTTCAGCTGACAGCACAATTTAGATTTGAGTTACATGCTCTTAAAATGAAAGCTTCCAATAGAAATGCTGGCAGGCCCTTTACTTATAGGGAAGTATTTGCCTCTAAAATAATAGCAATATATTACCATGCTGCTGTAAAAAGGAAGAAACTCCTACCATTTGCAACAGCATGGATGGAACTGGAGAACATTATGCTAAGGGAAATAAGTCAGTCAGAGTAAGATAAATATCACATGATCTCATTCATTTGTGGAATATAATGAACAACATAAAATGATGAACAAAGTCAAATCCAGAGACAGAGAAGCATCTTTCAGAGGGAAGGTAGAGGAGGGTGGGGTAAGGGGGAAGAGATCAACCAAAGGACTTGTATGCATGCATATAAGCCTAACCAATTGACACAGACACCAGGGGGGTAAAGGCATGAGCAGTGGGGTGGGAGTGGAGGTTGGTAAGGGAGGATATGTAATACCTTGATCAATAAAGAAAAAAATATATCTAAGTGGATCCTTTTGTAAAGCACTTTAAAAGCTGCCAACCTATATCTCTCCTTCCTATATATATGTACCTCTCATGAAAGTCAATAGCAAAGCTATATGTCTATTATTTAGTCAGTTATTATGAATTTATTACATTTATAAGATTCACCCATCATTAATTAGCCTCTGGGCACCTTTGCAAGATTTTAGAGCTAAAAATATAAGAATATAGTCTGAGTTATTATGATTTGCAAATTATTCTAGACAGCATGAAAACAAGACATATTGCTTTCAGCCTTATTTTAGAAGTTCAATGCACCTTCAGAAAAATACATTCATCAGAAAGACTATACATTCATGAGACTGACGTAACTCAGATTTGCTCCATACATTAGAAAAAGAAACCAGAAGCTATAAAATTGAATCAAAGGTGTTTGATAAGTTCATTTATGTATACATTTATGTATGGTGAAGTGTTGTTTCAGTCTAAAGGTTTATATAGTTAATGGATGTTATGGAGAAGTTTGCATTAATAATTTATTTGATTCGCTACATAATTTTCTCAAATAAATGTATATTGCATCATCATTATGTATTTAGCATTGCACACAGGTATGAAACTTTAATTTTAAACTGAATGTTGAGCTGAACTCTCTAGTAATACTAATAGCCAGAAAGAGCATTCCAGTGACAAGACATTTAGTTAAATTCAAAATGTATAATTTAGGAGTGCTTTCTCCAATATCAAATATTTGATCCTAATAAATGTCAACAGGTTATATGGTTTGTTTGTTTTTTTTAAAAAAAAAGAAGAAATGATGCCAGATACTCCCTTTCACCCCAGCTCTCACGATCTCTATGCCCATCCCAGGCAAGACTTCGGATTAGAATTGCACTTCAACCTCTCCCTGATTCTCTCATTGAGAAGATATAGCGTTTAGGATGTAAAGAGTCTGGCATGGCATGATTTTAGCCAATGTGACCTGGAAAGACAAAAAAAACCCATGATTTTATGCCCTAGAATAGATCTTTATACCAATGTATTAGAATATACCTGCAAGTAAATACTCAGGATGCAAGACAAATTGATGAATCATTTAATTAATAAACCGGTGACTGAGAGACAGTTATGGCTTAAAATCTCCCAGTCCCGAAATGGTGGCAACATCAGGGTTATATAGGCAAATATTACAAAGGCATTGATTACATCTTTGAGTTTGAAATGAGGAACCTGGTTTGCACAAAGCAGTTATAGAAGTGAAATTGAGCAAGTTAGCTATCGTGTTTCCCCCAAAATAAGACATCCTCCAAAAATAAGACCTAGCACATGGAAAGATAAGACATCCCCTGAAAATAAGACCTAGCACAACTTTAGGAGAAAAAATTAGTATAAGACACTGTCTTATTTTCGGGCAAACAGGGTATCTATAAAGATTAAGTATAGTTTTTAGTCCTTGGATCACTGAATCAATGAAAACACATCTGGAGCCACTGAGGCAATTTAGAATAATTGATAATTGTGCTGTCCTGGTCTTGGAACCACTGAGTCAACCAGGACGCATTATCTGTAGCCACTTGGGGCAATTTAGGGTAACTGTGTTGTCCTGGTTTCCAGGTACAGAAGAATGTGTTTCGATAACTAGTAAAATCACAATCAATGGGATATTCAAGCCACCAACAATGGAGTTTCAATCGATTGGGATAGCATACAGAAGTTCAGAAAAACAAAGTAACTTTTCTATTGTTTTAGCAAATAAGTACAGCAACCAGAACAGCAGTTTCTACCTGAGATGATTGCTACCATACTTCAGTATTAAGTGACCTTGGGTTAGTTATTATCCTAGTGGTTCAGCATTCTGAGGTCTTTAGCAAGAAAGTAACCTCCTAACAACTGAGAAACATGTTTAAACTCATGTTGGAATGAAAAAATGCTCTATAAATACAAAGTGCTTGTACAGTGTAAAATTCTACTCTACGAGTCCCTCTGCCTTTACTGGTACAGCTCATCCTTCTTGATCTGTTGCATCTTTGCTTTCCTGTTGCTAGTCTTGGCTTAGTCAGAAAAGCCTGTGCATCCCTCTAATTAATTGCCTAATGCTAAACCAACTAGTTTAAACTAAACTAATCCTGGTAAAGTGTCCTACACTCTGAGTATTAGCAATCAACATTAAAATGCAGCTCCCTAGAGGCAGAGAGTCAAAGTATTAATTTATTAGACCTTGGAATGTGCTTATCAGTTCCCTGGTTCACTTTCCTAAGCTTTAGTACAAAGGAACCCCTCCAATGCAAGATTATAAAAGGATTGCAACTAAATCTAGCCCAAAACATTTGTAGAAAAATACTACACATTTGGTTTTCATATGGTTGGCAGAAAGATGGGTGAGTGGCACAACTATGCAATGTGAAATAAAATAAACTCTAAGAAACCAATATTATTTCCCCCCAGATTTCCCCCCTACAGGATTATATTTCTAACTAGGCATACATGCAAAGGCATATTTAACTTTAATATCTAAAGGGATGCACATATTACAAGGCATTTTATTATTTGCTAGTGATTTGTTTAAGTGATTCTCTAAGGGCCATGCACTAATTTGTATTTATCTCTGAAATTCTATTACTTTCAGAATACATTTATAAGTAGTATCATTAAACACTTTCAGAACTTTGAAAATATAACAAATACAAAGAGATAGATATGATCCTTGCACCCCTATCCCTAGCCAGACTTAAAATCAGTTTCTGATTGACTCAGGAATTTTTTTATTTGTGATCAGAACACTTCAGTCCTCAAACACAAACTTCTCACTTTCTTCTCACATAGCATGTGCCTTGAGCCCTCATTACCAAACCTGATTTATGAAGTCTGCAAGCATGGTGAAGTGTGCTGATGTTAGAGATTTAGATTTCTTCTTTCTCCCCTTCTAAAATGTCCTTTTACTTTGTCAGTGTCAGTCACTCAGGTACTTCTTTGACAAGGGACTTGAAGGAAGATGACAGTACCAAAGCAGAAGATGCTGATCAAAAAGAGGCTGGAGTTTTTATGAATACTTTCTGCAATTGCAGATGTTCATTTAAAAATAGAAGCACATTAATTACTGTAAGACTATATTTACATTTTATTTCTGGGGGGAAAATAAATGAAGTCAAAAGTCAAAGTGGGAAGAAGGGATGTGAAGGCTGGTAAAAAAAAAAAAAAAAAAAAAAAAAAAAAAAAAGAGGGGCCTTATTTTGCACAATAGGTGTCCAGGGGAATTTCATCTACCTTACAAGTGCAGGAAGCTTTGTATTTCAGCCCTCTAGGTGCACTCTCAGCAGGTCTCCTGCTCTTCCCCTATTAGTTTTGCAAGCAATGCTGCCAAAGATGCTATTACTCTGGTTTACAATAGTTGACCACTGCTGTGAAATTTAGGCTGTAGACAAAATGGATTCTTTGGGGAGGGTTGAGAAGGAGGGAATATTAGGGTGCCCAACAGCCCTCACAAGCTTTGGATAAGCTTTGCCAGATGCTCCACTCCAGAAGTCTATTAAGTCTCCCAAATTTCCATTTCCTAGTTCCTGGTGTCCTACTGAGAGCCTGTTTCCTCTTCTTCCTTATGGGGATGCTAATTATTCCTGGGAGATATTGGTCTCTTTTGCCTATCTTTAGAGACTGATTCCAAACAAAATGTTTACTATCATAATGAATGTTTATTGATTATAAATTTGATGATTTAGAGCAAAAGAAGTGTTGCATGAGAAAGAGTGCCAATATTTTAATGGGAGGGGAGAAGAGATGCCTCTCAATTGCTTTTCATGTGTGTCTTGTCACATTCCTCATTAGGCTGAAGCATTCCTGAATCCCTCCCCTGCCAGACCCATTGACCCATCAGCCTCACCTTGAACATGTTTATCACTTTACTTGGTGTTTTATTGGGAGTGTTTATTTGCTAATCTGTCTTCCCTGCAAGAATATGAGATCGAAGCAGGGAGGAAAAATAGCAACCTTGCTCACCATTTTATTGCCATTGTCGAACAGAAGACCTGGCACAATGTGGCTTCCAATTAATTTTTACGGTACAAATGAATAATGGTATTGTCTTTGTTAACAGGGCTGTCCTTGTTATGTGCTGTTATAAAAGATAAAAAATGGAGTGTAAAAAAAATAAGTTCTCCACGATGCACAAATGAACAGTAGTTCAAAAGGCAGATCAAACTCAGCATTTGAGAGTCTGAAATTCCACTTGGGTTAAAATTCTATATCCTTTATTCAATGGCAAATACAATTGCAAAGCTATCAGAGGAATTTGAAGAGGATTTTATTCATCGAGACATTCAGTTTGAGCAAGCCTCTGTTGAAACCAAAGCAAATAAATTATAGCCATAGCTTATAAGGCCAGGAAGCCACTGGCACCAAAATACTGGGAATATACTCTAAATCTCCAAATCACTATTAAGCAGCTTAATTAACTGCTTTATAAATGGATAGTCACCTGTGATTAGTTATTCAGAAAGATATTTCCCTTTTCTGTCTGGGAACACAAGCTGTAGGTTTTTTCTCTTGCCATTCCATACCATCTCCTATAGAACTCAAGGACACTCTGTACCTTACACAAGAGTGTATGTGAAATGGTTAGAGGGTAAAAGCCCAAGCTTTTGCAGTAAAAATGGAGTGTTACATACCATTTCATTGCAAGGTCAATAAATTGCTTGTTATTTTAAATATTATTTAAATTATATCCCTAGGGGGGTAATGTTCAAGTAACTCTCCATCTTCCCCAAGAAACAGAATCTGATACACCTCACTGACACAGAAGCAGTGGTCAAAAATGACATAAATAAAACAGATTCATAAAGACCATGTAAGCAAAGTTAGTTTAAGGTAGTTGTTCTCAGTGTAGGGGCCCCCAGACCAACAGCATTCATGTCACCAGAAAATGTGATAGAAATCCAAATTCTTGGGCTTCACTCCAAGTCTACCAAACCAGAAAGTCTGTTTGGGGTCATCAATCTTTACCTGAACAAGCCACCAGGTGATTTTAATGCATGTTGGAGCTTGAAAACCTATCATCTAAGTTGATAAGTAAGTAGACCACATGTTTTAAAAGACTATATGGGAGACATCAACTGACTTACCCATATAGTTCATGAGGATTCTGTTAAAATCTCAGTTTAGTGGTACTACAAATACATTAATACACAGATATAAGAAATAGCCATGTTAGTGAAGCTGTGAGTAGAAACCACACACAACCACATGCTGCAGAAAGAAAATGTCAAATACACTTAACTTAGCAGATATCAATAGATATCAATTGCACTTATACTGTTGCAAATTGTTATAATCTGTAATAATATCCATAACAATAAAGACAGTGTATTTTGGTGCAGGAATATCAGTAGAAGAAAAGTTAGAGAGCTTATAAGGCAACCCCATATTTATGGAAGCTTAAAGTCATGTAAGTCACTGGAAAGGGCAGGGGGAAAGGGAGTCAATAAATAGAACTAGGAAATATTGTTTTCTGTATAGCAGTGAGATGAAATTAAAAGCCTATTTTGCTTCAGCAACAAAAAATGCCAAGTTGAGGAAGGAAGGAAGGAAGGAAGGAAGGAAGGAAGGAAGGAAGGAAGGAAGGAAGGAAGGAAGGAAGGAAAGAAGAGAACTCATGGACATAGACAATAGTGTTGTGATTACTAGGGGTAGTGGGGGTGGGGGAGGTGGAGGAGGGAATAGGGGATATTGATGGTGATGAATGGAGACTTGATTTGGATGGTGAACTCATAACAGAGTGTATAGATAATTTGTTGGAGAATTGTACACTTAAAACCTGTATAATTTTGTTAACCAGTGTCTAAATTAAATTAAAAAAACAAAACAAACAATTTTAAACAAATGTATTTTACTGACTTTAATGTAAGAAAATTTTATTTAGAAGACACAAAAGTCACTAACCAGAAGCAAAATTTAAAAATTATCTGCACAATAATTACCAAATTCCATTAATTATAAGGTATATTTTAAAAAGGAAAATAAAAACCCAAACCATACTCAGAGGACATATTTATAACATATATAACTGACAAAGAATTAGTGCCAAGAACATGAAAAGAACTTCCACAAATCTCATAAAAACATGATCTAACATATAAAGTCCATTTGGCCAATAAATATATGAAAATATAGTCTCACTTGCAACTAGGAAAGTATAAATCAAATCAAGAACCCAATGAGATACATTTCCCCCCCTATTCAATTGGCTAAAATAAATTGTAACAACATTGTGTGTTGAAGGGCAAATAGATTAAGAGGATCTCTTTATACATTGCAGGCATGCTATGATATGATATTTGCAAGATGTCTTAAGAACAAGGTGAGATCATCTTTTCAAGCTAAAACAATGACAAATTATAACTTCATAATTTCACTTCTAGGAAAATACTCAAGAATATCTTACATATGAGCATCAGGGGACAACAGGAAGAATATTTCCTGTAATACTAACTGCAATTACTAATATCTAGAAAAATATAAATTCCTATGAAGGGATAGATTAGTGGCTACATTGCAGCAATCTAACACAATTAACTATTGTAGCATGGTGTGTAAGTTTAGTAATATAAAATTGAAAGAAAAAATAGTCCATAAGATTACAATAATATGACATTCTTTTTAGGAAGTTCAAAGGCAAGTAAAAGTAACAATATATTCTTCAGGCATATAAAAATGTTCAAGAGAATGATTAACACAACATTGTGGATAGAGGTGATTCAGGAGAAATTGAGGAAAAGTGGAGGAACACAGAACTGATTGTTTTAGTTTTCATTTGAGTGTTCATTATGTAATATCATTTAAAAATCAAGAAAAATACTTAAAAAGAAGACAATGCCTACAAGAAAGATAATATGATAGTACATAATGAGATAATAATTTTGATTAAGCAAATTCTATATTTCTGAAGTCCTTAAATTTAAAAATAAGTAAGAGAAAAGAAATGAAAGAGGGGGAAAAAGAGGAAGAAAAGAGGGAAAGAGGGCAGAGAGGGAAGGTGGGAGAAAGAAAAAATAAATCAAATGTCAAAATGAGAAAACAATTTGTCTTGAATTTTCTTAACCATTTAGGACTAAAATTTTCTAATTCTTTAAAATCAACTGAAAGTTGCGCATGTGCGGAGCAGGTGATACCCAGAAAAACTCTGTATCATAAGTTCATATTTGTTGTGTATCTAAAACTTTGCTTAAAAAAAACCCACACCTGTCTTTAAAAATAAAAGTGCTAAATGTACTTTGTTGAACATGCTTTAAGAGTCCATGTTTAATCTACAATAAAGAATGTCTACTGTATGTTAAATCTACAAAAAAGTATATATAATTCCCCTCTTAGCATGGGTAAAGAAATTTAAATATATTCCTGACTGAGTGGAACTTACATTTTGATTAGGAATTAATGAGAACTGAAACCCTCATTTATAAACTTCAGGCAGGTCATCTTTTAGAGGCCATGGGATTAGGGTTTCAATAAAGACTCCATGTACACATTCACATTGATCTTCATTCAGAGCTACATTTTGGATAAAAGGCATCTATATATATAAAGACCAAGTGACTAGAACAATGGAACAACCGGATAACCAGAACTTGGGCCAATTAGCCCAATTGGAACTCTGATCGCCCCTCAATTGTCCATGTCCCCTCTCCCTGGCCAGCCTCACCCCCAATTTGCCTCCACCATTAGGGACAGGGTCAGCAACCTCCCACAGCCCCCTTGGCTGGCCTGGCCCAATCAGGGCTGGGGCTGGTGGCCAACCTCCTGCATCCCCTCCCTACCACTCGCCTAGTCTTGATCAGCTCCCATTGGGGTGGGCTGGCTGGACTCCACCTGAGCAAAAATTTGTACACCTATCCTCTAGTATTAAATAGGAGTTCTGGATGTTTTCTTTTAGAAACTCAGCCATTATATATAACTTGATTTTTTTTTTTTTTTGGAGGGGGGGAGGGGTGTGAGGCTGGCCAGGGAGACGGGAAATGGACAATTGAGGGGCGATCAGAGCCCAGTTGGGCTAATTGGCCCAAGTTCTGGTTATCCAGTTGTTTCATTGTTCTAGTCACTTGGTTTTTTTTAATACAGAAACAATAATCCAACTTGTCTTCCAAGGAGAGGATGAGAAATGAATAGGATAATTAAGACCTAAAATCTCTTATCTGGTTCTTTTTTTTTTTTTTTTTTTTTTCTTTTCTTTTTTTCTTTTTCTAAATCCAATGGCAACAAATGCATATATGTGAGTAAAATTTTAGGAAGAAGAAATATATTAAAAACTGTGAAGAGTTTGTTTTATGTGTGTTTTTTTGTTTTGTTTTTATTTTTTAATTAAAAAATCACTGTTCACTGAAACTTGGGATTGTTGGGGTTCTGGTTCTGGCTCTTTCTCTTACTCTCTTTGAGTCCCTAAAGACTGGAAAAGTCCCTCAAATTCTCTAGTCCATAAAAGTGGCACCATAATAATGATGGCTGAATCATGTGTTCTCTAACATCCATTCTTATTTTCACAATCTCTTATCTATAATAATAAAAGCCTGAGTGACCACCACAACCAAAGGAATGACCAAACAAGTCTGTGTGAAGCAACTAGGCAGGCAGGGAGATTAGTGAGGGACAACCAAATGACTTAGCAGCAGGCTGCATGAGGAGACCAGACTGGCAGGGGGGCAGTTAGGGGCAACTAGGCTGGCAGGAGAGGGGTGGGGGCAGTTGATGGTGATCAGGCTAGCAGGAGGCACAATCAGGCAGGCAGGCAAGGTGAGCAGTTAGGAACCAGTGGTCCTGGATTGTAATAGGGGTGAATGAATCCCCTTGGGGATTGGGCCTAAACTGGCAGTCAGACATCACCCAAGGAGTTCCAGATTGGAGAGGATGCAGGCTGGGCTGAGCGGAACCCCCTCCCATGCGTGAATTTTGTGCACTGGGCCTCTAGTTTTATTAAAAAATATATATATGACCAGAAAACATTCATTTTAAAAAGATGTTAAAGAAAAACCAAACCTGGCAGCTGTGGCTCAGTTAGTTGGAGCATCATCGCAAAGTTAGAGAAATTTTTGTGACATATCAGACTATTGAAATTTTTGTGACATATCAGACTATTGAAAACCTGTCCCTACAAACAAGAATTCCATATCACTCAAAGATCCATCTTTAAAAGTTTGAGGGTTTAACCCAGGCTGGTGTGGCTCAGTTGGTTGAGCATCCTCACATGCACTGAAGCATTGCTGGTTCGATTCCCGGGGAGGGTGCATGCCTATGTTGCAGGCTGGATCCCCAGCAGGGTACAAGTGAAAGATAGCTGGTAAATGCTTTTCTCTCACTCTTTCTCTCTCTTTCTCTTCCTCTCACTCTAAAATATTTTTTTTTAAGTTTGAGGACTTTCGAAAAATTAAAATTTTATTTCCGATGTCAGCTATTACATGCCTCATGACATTATTGACTAATAAAAATAAAAAGTAGATAATTAAAACAAAGTAAATACTCAATGATGATTTTTCATTGGTATCTACCTTATGAAAGTCAAAACTAAGGAATAGTTTACAATTTGCTGTAAACTTGCTGTAATTTAAAAATTCAAATAAATATAGTAATATTTAATGCAATAAAGAAAGACATTTTTTAAAAAGGTCTTAAGATGGCTCATATTTCTGAGGCATGAACCCTTGAATTTGGAATGTAGTTATTTTACTGCTATGAATGACTGTTTCATTTTTAACCAACACAAGGAAAATTAAAAATATCCAGGCAGTATGTATGTCATAAATGTAACTACTGTTTACTTTAAATAGTTTCATTCCCTTTTATGCCTTTTTAACGCAGCTGTTGCCATTGTTACATGTTTATGCCAACCAATCAACCTCTTGCTCCTACATTTGCAACAAAATGCAGAAACCTCAAACTGCAGTGCATCAATCTTCTCATCTTGGCAGCAATGAAGAGAAATCTAATGAAAAGCATTTTCTGCTAAGGGGTAAAAGTTCCACCTACATTTACATTTATATTTAGCTGCTTTGAATTTGCAAGCTCAAGTTTTGAGATGAAATGGGAGCAAAGTTGCTGAAGTCTTGGCCTGAGAGAAAACTGAAATTCATATGATGTCAGAAAGGCGTAAAAGCTGCAGTCCCACTGAGCTTTGTCAGAAAAAATACTATCCATCAGCCTTTTAGCTGAATTTTGAAAGGAAAGTTTAAGAGAAGATTCTTGTGAGAACTTTTCTTTACCACCTGTAGCTAAGCAAGATAGAATATGTGATGTGTGGTGGCTTCTCTGGATCCCAGAAGAAGAATGTGTGTGGGGTTTTTTGTGTGTGTGTTTTTTAATATTCTTAGTGATCAGCTTCCAGAATCTATAGATAGGTATGAGAGGGAGGGAAAAAATGGGAGGGGGGAAAGAGAAAAAGAGAGAGACAGAGGGACAAAAGACTCAATAGAAGTAAATGATAGGTACCGGATAGCCTATCAAATCTTTTTTGAATGTCAAAATATTATAATAATAATTCTTACACAAAATATTTCAAAAAACATTAACATTATTTTTCAACACTTTAGAGAAGGGAGTGGGAAAAAGTATGTTTAAATCATTTCTGTCTTCTATTTTGACATTACATTTATTAGGAAATGGGGTGGGAGGAATGGGGGAGACAAATTTTGTCTTGGGCCTGAGACCCATCATCTTGCTCTTATCTTGGGAGACCTGTGCGTGGGTGGAGACTGCTGCCTCCATCTACTCTGCCCACTAACACTCCAGATACCGCAGATCAGGCCTCAGGGCTCGTGGCATATAGATATAGGAATCCTGTACCCACATACAAAGGGTTAATTAATTAATTAATTCTTATTAATGGCAACAGTAAAATTTTTAGTTCTAATTTATATTTGCTTCATCCACTCAAATATGCAGTTGATCTTTTATTACTATTATTATTGATTAAAGTATTACATGTGTCTCTTTTTTCCTCTATTGGCCTCTCCACAGCCACTCCCTCTCTCCTCCTGCCTCCTTCTCCCCCACCCTCCCCCAAACCCCCGCCAATATGCAGTTGATCTTTAAACATCATGGGGGCTAGAGACATGCCAACTTCCACACAATCAAAAATCTACATAAAACTTTGACTTCCCCCAAAACTTAACTACCAGTGGCCTCCTGTTGATCAGCAACTTTACAAATAACATAAACAGTCAATTAACACTGCACTTTTAAATAAAGTAAGCTAGAGGGGGGAAAAATGTTATGAAGAGCATCCTAGAGAAGAGAAAATATATTTATAGTATTTATTGAAAAATATTCACCTATAAAATAATCCTGTGCAGCCTAGCCAGTGTGGCTCAGTGGCTGAACTGCAACCTATGAACCAGGAGGTCAGGTTCAATTCCTGATCAGGGCACATGCCAGGGTTGTGGGCTCAATCCCCAGCAGGGGGCAATCAGGAGGCAGCCAATTAATGATTCTCTCTAATCATTGATGTTCCTCTCCCTTTCTCTTTAAAATCAATAAAAATTAAAAAAGACCTTATGCAGCTCAAACCTGTGTTGTTCAAGGATTAACGGTGATCTCCAGGAATGTTGCACATCCCATTTACTACTCTATCCACTCTAGCTAGAACACAGCCGGCTCTAAAGAATCTTTCAATAAATGCTGTTGTTGAATAAGTATATGGATAGGGTTTTACTTAGGAGATAATACTGACATCTTCCTACCAGATAAACTTTATAAACAATTGTCTAAAGTGATAAACATGTTTGTGTGTATGCATTCGTGACATAAGAAAGACAAAATAGAAAGGTGAGAAATGGGATGACGGCATTTAATAGGGGCATCATTATGTTGGCTTGTTTCACTCTTTCCAGAACATTACACTGCCTTTGACTTTCAAATCACTAAGTGCATGCACAACTCCCATTAAAGTAAACCATCTCCTGGGCTTTACGTCCCATGAAAACTACAGCAACATCCATTTTGATCTGTTTGTTTTGTTTTGTTTTGTTTCCCCAACTCTTAGCACAGTGCCTAGCACATAAAAGATGTGCCATAGATACTTGTCAAACAAACGAATAAAATATAAATGAATGAATGAACCTCCCAAATTACTCTTTCCAAAAATTGGGACTTTTTTAAAACGCCGCGGGACACGGGACAAATTGTAAAATATCGGGACTATCCCGCCAAAAGCGGGACGTCTGGTCACCTTACAAATTATACACCCATCAATGAAAAGGGCTTACTTGGCTTCTGATATATGGCTTTATAGACTCCTTTAAGGAAAACCATGCATTTCTAATCACCAGTGCAGAATAAAACAAATCATCTATAGTAATTATGAAATGGAATTTGACTTATAGAATTCCATCTCTCACTCTCTCTCTCTCTCTCTCTCTCTCTCTCTCTCTCTCTCTCTCTCTCTCTCTCTCTCATGTTCCAGGGCAAGAAGAGCCAAGAGACTGACATTTTCCTAGAGCCAGGAGCTATCCAAGATATTGGAGTTGAATATTCTCATGATAGACAGCCCTGAAGGCTCCGTCCTTCTCCAGAAAGAGCTGAGGACACATTTAAAGCTAATGGGAAGTTGTTACAGGGGTATGTACACTCAGTCCCTGTCCCACTCACTGCTAAGCAACTCGTTACCTGTGGTGGCAAAGACAGAGTCCATTGTGCTTAGAGAAGACAATCTTGCAAAGCATTACTCTTTCTAGGCCCAAAAGGATGGAGATATACTACCGTAGTATATCTAATATGTTAGAGGAGTGCTGTACTTGATTTTCTCCACTCCATCAGAGAAGGATGAAGGAAAATGTCTAGCTAAAAAAACACCTATATATTCGATATCATACCTAGTTTTAGGTTGGCTACCACGAAGAACAATGAAATGGTGCAAATAGGACCCAAACTATGCTCATACTTACCCTGCTAGGAAATACTCAAATGAAAGAAGCTACATCCCTGCAAAGAAGTGATGTGGATTCCAAGAGAGGGGTATTGATCAATAGCAATAGCAAACTCTTGCGCACAGACACCTCACACTGATCCTCCTGGGTCCCCCATGGCTGGGTGGCTGGGTGGCTGGGTGGCCAGGGACAGACACAGGAGAAGGGGCAGAGATGTGTGAGGGAAAAGAGCACCTGCGTGAGGAGTGATTCCCTCGCGGACACTGTGCTCTTAGAAAGGACGAGAATGAGCTCAAAGCCATTTAACTGGTTTCCTTCACAGTATTCCCCACCTCTCCCTTATCTAGGAGCAATGATTCTAGGGGACTCTGTCTTTAACAAAATGGAAACGTTTCTCCTTTCCTGCAACTTTAAAAATCTTGAAGTTCTCACTCTACCAACTCAAGATCACTTCCTTACATCCCCGCGTGTGAGGTTTTGCAGTTCAGTGACTATGTCTCTGTAACAGAAACTCATGTCCTGGAACAGAACACGTCATGGCCCCGAAATTACAGCTCCCTCCTTCGGGAAGTCTCCCGTGAGCCCCTGTCCCCACCTCCTCCTGCCTGGCTGTCTTTGCCAGCACCCAGAGGGATTCCCACCTGCAGGATGGGCCACAGCAGGGCAAAGCATAACCAAAGGCCCATCCTCAGCAGCCCAGCCCCAGCTTTCAGCGCGCCATCCCTCTGCCCTCCTGCCTGACAGCCAGCCCTATAGCCTAGACAATTCCTTATGCTTTACAGTCACAGCGCCCCTGTAGCAAACGTGTGCGGCATCTTTTGACTAGCTGGTTTCCCTGAAATTTGAATAAAGGTAAAAATAGAAAACAAAAAGGGAGAAGAAAAACGACAAGTTGAAACCTGCGAAGAGAAAGAGAACAAGGTACAGAAGATTGGTTCCAGGATGCAGGGAGGGGGTGGGGTATGATGGGCTGCTACTGCCATCTAGTGGCTGCACAATACTCAGGGGAAACTACTAAATCAATCTCCAAGCGTGGAAATGCATTTGTGGGTTGTTTTTTTGTTTTGTTTTGTTTTGTTTTTTTCCCCTTAGCTCTAGGGAGAAGAAAATACTTTTAAAAAATTACCTGGGACCATGATGAGGACAGGCGTTTTTGCCTTAATAAATGTCTTTCACCTGTTTGGTAAACTAGGGACAGATATAGAGAAAGCCTCACCGGAGCTGCCTGCTGCCTTAACACGTGTGTTCTCAGCTTTTCTTTTTTAGACTTCAATAGACATATTCCTCTCTTCAAACACCAGCTTTCCCTCACTCTAGGGTTGCCAGAGTTAGAAAAAAATGACCCTAGTTCATTTGAATTTTATACAAACAACTTATTATTACCTCCCCCCCCCTCGTATGTCTTATCTGATATTTAAACAAACATATATTTTTTAAAAAAAATCATCCTTTATCTGAGATTAAAATTTAGCCAGTCCTACCTCACCCCATGTAAAGGCAATATTTAGCCAAAATTTTCGATGACAAGCTTCTATTAGGATTCACCTAAAATGTCTACCAGAAGTATTTATTATTTTAGCATCTTCTTTACCATGACTGTTGTGACAGGCACGGGTATGATAAATGCCAGATAAATAATAATTAATAATAAATGTAATTGCTTAGGCATCAAATTAAATTGTGTCCGTATTGATCTTTAGTACTGAATTTCTCTTTATTCTGTGATGTGTCTATGAGCTAAATGCTGGTGAGAAGCAGACGAGGTTTGAAGAGCTAGTCATTCACATATATCCCAAACTAATAGCCACACAGTGATAAGAAACCTGTATAAATTTGTTAACGTGACCTCGATGTTATTAGTTCAGAGCTTATTTGTAGGCGAACAGAGAATTATGAAACGTGGATGAGAAGGAGTCCTGCCTCTGACAGGCTTTGCATCTGCCAGGAAGACAAGAGTGTATTAAAAAAAAAAAAAGAGAGACCCAAGTGTCTTACCAGCTTTGTTTTTCACCTTGAATACACTTGAACACTTAACAGATCAAATTTTGCTTTTTAGATTTTGACTTTTGATGATAACATTCCTCTCATTTCACTTTGCTAAAGGACAAGGCTTAAATGTTGCACTGAACAAGAACAGCTTGTCAACTGCTACAAAGGTGCCGTGGATTGAAGAGTCTTATGCATTCAGAATAACCTTGTCAATTGATAGGTCAAATCTTCCTGAATTTACCACAAACATATTTTGGATGTTATACAATTTCGGCCATTTTTCAGATTGTGTTAGTTATCAATAACGATAGATGGGCTCCCTAAAATGAAAAACAATGATCTTATTTGGTTTAGAAATAGCCACAAATTCAAAGAGTACTTATTACTGTGCTAATGCTCAGTACTACTAATTGCCATTTGGCTGCTTGAGCCTAGATTACTTCAAGCTGCCAGGAACTTCCGCTTGCTTCCTGGCTCTCTTTTTTATGATTATTATTTCCTGTAGAAACTGAGATTTTTAATTTTTTTTTTTAATGTGAGCTGCTCTGCCCCTAATCCTCACCCCTCCTACATAATGGCACCAAATCAAGTCTCTTCTTTGCTCATTAACACTAGACAAACAACCAACTTCCTGTGATTTAATTTTGTTCACCAAAGTGGGATAAAATATAACCTCTCTTATCTAAATAAGAGAGCCTAATTATAATAAGCAAATAACTTTGAATCCCTGGAGTAGACCTCATTCTTTAGAATTTAAATTATTCCAATTAATAAAAGATGCCTTGGTCCCAAATTGAGCACACTTACAAGTGCCATAATTTGGAAACCTAGAAGGTAATACATTATGCATATAATGATATTCTAGCACAGGTTTACATTGCTTCATATAGTTGTAGTCTTCCATAGGGTATTCATTCAGATCACTTTTTATATTGATCTCTAGTGTAATTTAGAAAGTATATTATCTCTATTTTCATTCCTTTTTTCACTTTCCAATGATAACCAACACATACCCTTATGCTTATACTATACTCCTGGTACAGTAGCTGGTAAAAAAAAAAATAAGCAAAAAATGAGGGCAATGAATGTTGGAGATTAAACCCTTATCAGAGATAACATTGGCAAATATGTGGGCTTTATTGTTGTTTTGTTGATGGTTTCTTGTGCTGTGCAGAAGCTTTTTATTTTGATGTAGTCCCATTTGTTTATTTTCTCCTTAGTTTCCATTGCCCTAGGAGTTGTATTGGTGAAGATATTGCTTCAGCATATGTCTGAGATTTTTCTGCCTGTGGAATCCTCTAAGATTTTAATGATTTCTCATCTTACATTTAAGATCTTTATCCATTTTAAGACTATTTTTGTGTATGGTGCAAGTTGGTGGTCTATTTCATTTTTTTTGCATGTATCTGTCTAATTTTTTCCAATACCATTTATTGAAGAGACTGTCTTAACTCCATTGTATGTTCTTGCCTCCTTTGTCAAATATTAATTAGTGATTTGGTTCCATTTTTGGGCTCTCTATTTTATTCCATTGGTTTATATGTCTGTTCTTGTGCCAGTACCAGGCAGCTTTGTGGCTTTTAATACAACTTGATATTGGCTATTGAGATCTCTCCTACTTTGTTCTTCTTTCTCACCATTATGCAGCTAATCTGGATCTTTTATTTATTCCTGAGAATTTTTGGAGAGTTCCCTCTAGGTCTGTGAAATATGCCATTGATATTTTAACGGGGAGCGCATTGGAACTATAGATTGCTTTGGGTAGTATGGACATTTTAATGATGTTGATCCTACCAATCCATGAATACAGTATATTACATGGAACTCACACAACTTAACAAAAGGAAGATAAAAACCTAATAAAAATATGAGCAATGGACCTGTATGGATACTTTTCAAAAAAGGACATAAGGAAAGACAAGAGACATATGAAAACATGTTTGGAATCAATATTCAACTGAGAGATGCAAATCAAAATGACAACGAGGTCATCTCACACCTGTCATAATGGCTATCATCAACAAATCAACAAATGACAAATGCTGGTGAGGATGTGGAGAAAAAGGAACCCTTGTGCACTGCTGGTGGGAATGCAGACTGATGCAGCCACGTGGAGAACAGTATGGAGTTTCTTCTAAAAACTAAAAATGGAACTGCCATTTGACCCAGGGATCCCACTTCTAGGAATATTTCCCAAGAATCCAGAAACACCAATCAGAAAGGATATATGCACCCCTATGTTTATAGCAGCACTATTTACAATAGCTAAGATTTGGAAACAACCTAAGTGCCCATCAGCAGATGAGTAGATTAAAAAACTGTGCTACATTTACATAATGGAATACTATGCTGCTGTAAAAAAGAAGGAACTCCTACCATTTGCAGCAGCATGGATGGAACTGGAGAGCATTATGCTAAGCAAAATAAGCCAGTCAGAGAAAGTTAAATATCACATGATCTCACTCATTTATGGAATATAATAACAACATAAACTGATGAACAAAAACAAACCCAGAGACAGAAGCATCAGTCACACAGTCAAACCTCAGAGGGAAGGTAGGGAAGGGTGGGGGTAAGGGTGTGAGACCAACTAAAGGGCTTGTGTGCATGCATATAAGTGTAACCAATGGACACAGACAACAGGGGGGTGAGGCATGAATGGGGTGGGGGTCACGGGGGAATAAGGACACATATGCAATACCTTAATCAATAAAGAAATTTTTAAAAAGAATAAATACAGTATAAAAGAAAAATCATTTTATATTAGCCCTTTTAAAATAAGAATTGTTTTCTTTAAACATCAATTTGTCTATTTGGAGTTTTTCTCAAAAGTCCAAATATATTTCATCTCCAGCATTTTTTTCAGGTTATAGAAACTTTATGAGTCTTATTTAGCCAACAGATTTATTTTATAAGTAAAAAATTCCATAAAATAAAATATGAGATTTGCCTTATTAATTCTTAGAATTTGTGTCAAAAAAGGTAGCATGGATTATAGGAAATAATATACAAATATACATATATATATATATATTTATATATATGCATATGTGCATGCCTTGTGAACAGAGTTAGAGATAATTTTTATTCCAGACTCTGTTTTCAAACATGTATTTTCAAGAAATTCTTTTTATGAGTTATAGATAGAAATAGTGTCACCTTCCTGGGAAGAGAGCAGATTTGTTTGCTGCCCACTATAATAAAGATAATAAAACATAGTGGGATCACCCTCTCTGCAAGGTTGGACAGGTTTGCTGAAAACCCCTTTAAAGACTGGAGTTTCTCAGCTGTGACACAAGTACACTGCATGCACAGCACTGCCTGGATCCATCTCCATGTGACTCCCATCCAATCTGGGGTTGAGGCAGAGAACCAATGCAGATATAAGCTTACTCCCTGTTTCACTGTAAGAATCAAGTCCTTTGTCTTTGACCCAGGAATCTCACATCTTTTTTTCCTAGCATTCATAAAACTATGGAAGCTTATCTCTCTAGCACATAAGGAGGGTAATAAATATCTCAGACCCTTAGGGTACTTGACATAAAGACATTAATGTGAACTTTTTAAAAAAATTATCTCCAGGTCTTTAAAATTCTGAGACAGTACTGTCATACTGGATAATTACTTTAAAACTGATAATGTATGTGCCTGTGTGTATATTTGGATCTAGGTGTATTATGAGTAGAGAGAAATAGCTGAGTCAGCATCTCCGCAAGGCAATCCTTTGTAGCATGACTATGCAGCTAGTGCACTGCCACACCAGTCCCACCATTTCTACAACATTTAAAAACCTGGAGAGAAAAGAAATACGGTGCAGAGGACAGGAGTGCAGACTGCGGACTCAGGGGGGGCTGTCTCAACTCCACCACTCACTGGCTGTGTGATCTCAGACAAGTTTTTTAACCTTACTTTGTGGTTAATAATATGTACCTCAGAAGGTTGTTCATAAAAGCTGGTAGTCAGGATTTTACTGATTTTACCCTCATAAGCCAAGCAAATAAAGTAATTAATTTTGTCTGATTTATCTGAGTCACTAGATTTGAGGCCCACTACATATTAGATAAATCTGACTTAATGCCTTAATTTTATGAAATTCATTTTTTACTATTGCTCTCTTTCATATATTTTTCACGAGTTAACACCCACCTTTACCAACTTAACCAATGCACGAGTCTCATTAAATATTTCATAATCAACATAGTGAAATCAACACTGAAATTTCCTAATTATCATTAGTATGTCGCCCCTTACCTATATATCATTTCTTATACAATCTTTATGTTTCTCACTATCCTGTGTTAAGTATTGTATGTACACATAGTTTTTCAGATGAAGATTTGTTAGCACTTACTACATATTGTCTCTTCTGCCAAAATCTGAAAGCGATATTCCTAAGACACCAAAATTTACAAAAATCCTTATAAGAACAATGATTATAATTTCAGACACCTTTGTGCTATAATCAAAGTTTTAGACTCATAATATCAAACTTATTTTTCCTGTGGGGAGGTTTTTTTTTTTTTTAAATCATAAAAAAATTAGTTTTTTTATGATTAAAAGTTATTTTCAATGCATCATGAATTTTTATTAAAATTGGACATAAGTGATTAATCAATTTTTTGTTTTCCATTGAGTATACATACTTGAAAATCTCATAAATTTTAGCATATAGTCTCATAATATAAGAAGAAATTTGAAATAAGATGCTTTTTAAAACCAGAAATCAGAAACTGCAATAAATAATAATATAACTTATAAATACCATCAGTAAAATATATATAATGGTAACCCAGTAGCCATAACTCATAGGCTCAAAAGAGTAGCTGACTAAATTTATGTTTCCCATATAATCTCATTTTTTCCTGTAAGATAACTACTATTTTCCCCAATATCTTTCAATATCATTTCAATTGCCCTGTACAGGAATCATTGCAGTATTTAAGTAGTTACTAATCATTGTCTTTCTAATGATAGTGAAATGAGGATCTGAGTGGCATTCTCCATATACCCCAAGAAAAACCCTGTATATTTTGATAAATTATAAGAAGTCATCAGGAGCCTTATCTGGTTTTTGCTCAGTGGGTAGAGCATACTGAAAGGTCCCAGGTTCAATTCCGGTTAAGGGCACATGCACAGTTGCAGGCACAATCCCCAGTGTGGGGCATACAGGAGGCAGCTGATCAATGATTCTTTATCATCATTGATGTTTCTATCTCTCTCCCTCTCCCTTCCTCTCTGAAATCAATAAAAAGTATATTTTAAAAAAGAAGTCATCAGTAAAGAATTTCACTGAAACATTTCAGCCTGTTAATCAAGAAAACTGAGTACATTTTATATACTGATATTCTCTTATCCTCCCTTTTTCTTCTTTATACCTCATATCTCAGATTTACCAATTTCCTAAAGAACTTACATATGATTGGTGGCGAATGAATTGCTATATGTCTGCCTAGTTTTGTCAGGAACACAGCAGTCTAAATAGCCACTCCAAGAACTTAGAGTGAATAAAAGTGGTCAGAATTCAAGATATGGTCCAATAAAATCTTAAATTTAAAACACTGTTCCAGCTAAAAGCCATCCCCTTTCAACAGGGTTATCAGCCTGAAATAGACAAAAATAAGAAACTTCTATTGTCCTCTGCTCTTCTTCAGCTTAAGAATAAGCAGAAACATTAAGTTTGGAGTTTTGTTTGTTATTTTTCAAAGCACATGAACAGGTTACTACAAATTTGATCAACAATCCAGACAGTTTTTACCACCATGGATTCAGGAAAGTGCTTTCCTCTTTTGTTCAAAATCTATTCAAAACAACAACAGCAGCAAACAACAAATGATAAGGACAGAGTGATGAGAATGGTGCACGGATAAGTGGACAGTGTGGAAAGCAGAGTCTTCAGTGATTTGGGGTAGTGGTGGACTGGGTCAGTTCTGAAAAGTGGACTCTTGAAACCATGGACCCTTGGAGCTCTCACTTTGTGTGTTCTGACTAAGGGCATATTAACATTCTCTGCCTTCCCACAGCCAACTGTGCAGCTGGGAGAAAAGCAAATCAGCCATTACTGCAAAAATTCTATTGACAAACGAAGCATTTCAAGTTCTGCTCTTAAAGTGCCCCTTCAAAGCAGAATCTTGAAAAGCTTTGCCCTTGTCAATTCCTAGAGAGGGAGACTGAGGCATGGGAAGGTTAAGTGTGTTGCCCAAGGTCACCCAGGAAGTCAGCAAATTAACCAGAAATAGTACCCAGGACTCCTGCCTCCTCCACCACAGCCCCAACCACTGGACCATGCTTCCTGACAGCAAAGAAGCATTAGACCACAGTGGTTTGCCAGCAACATCAAATAGCATTTTGCCAGTGTAATTTACCTCTTTCGGAATTAAATAATAATACCATTTTACCTTCATCTATCACCTTTCCTCCCAAGGGAGCCCAAAGTGCTAAGTGCTTTAGTTCTGAGTGTTAGCAGCTTACATATAAATCACTTCACACTCCATTAAAATGCAGCTGTCCTTGGAGTCAGTGTTGCAGCTGTTAAACATAAGTATCCCAACTGTGAAACATTTATTGAGCACCAACGATGTGCTAAATGTTAGCAGTGAGGATGCAGAATTTGAATTTAGGGATCTCACAGGGACTAAAGAAATAGAGGGAAATTACTAAAAATGTTGGTAACAAATACATAGGAATCAGACTGTTACTGAAACACACTTTTGTTCCTGATGAATATCATATTCAAGGGGTCTGAAAAATTGTCTTTGCTTGTAAGAAGAGCCCCTTAGACAAATGCTCTGGAAATGTGTAAGCAAGTGGTTGCCAGCCAGCGGTCGAGGTCTGAAAGGTTGGCGATCGCTGGCCTCCTTGTGTTCTCAGGCACTTGCAATGGCAAATTTGAAACGGCCAAGTCTGATAAGTTCAACGTAACCTGACCTGGCTTTTCATGGAGATCCATTACATGACTGGAAGCATTTCCTCCAGGGGTGGGGAGATGGGTCTGGAAGAGAAACAAAAGACCCTAGAGCACACAGTCAATAATGACCCAGTTAACAGAAAAATAATAATTTTGGGATCAATGGCCAACAAACTATTATGTTATTTTTTTAAATTTCAAATATTTTTAAAATTGATTTTAGAGAGAGAAGAGACACAGAGAGTGAAATATTGATGTGAAAGGGTAACATCAATTGCTGCCTCCTACATGCCCCCTACTGGGGATCGAGCCTACAACCTCAGCATGTGCCTGACCAGGAATCAAACCAGTGATCTCTGGATGCATGGGACAATGCTCAAGCAAGTGTGCCATACTGGCCAGGGCTGAAAGTTATTTTTGGTCATCTCCCACACCTTAGGCTTTTAAATATGACATGCCATAGACTTCAGGCACTCAGAAAATGTGCAATAGAAATCACGACTGGAACGAATCAGGATTATTTTTATTTGCTTTTTCCCCCACAACAAAGTTAAGAGGAAATAAAGAAAAGTTCAAAGGAACAAAACAATTCATAGGAGGAAGTGTTTCTACTGTACCTTTCCCCCATTCTATGGCTTGAAGAAATACTTTAGTTGCTCACATGATATTTTGCAGCACTTTATACAAAATGATTACTTTAGCACATTGAACAAGCTGAACTGACCTTCAGAGAAGAAAAGACAAAGAAACACAGTAAAGAAACCAACAAATAGATCACATTGTCCAAAACACAGGGCTTAGGAATTACCGTGCGAAGCTCTTTCTTCCACCACCGTACTTCGTGATAATAAAAGAACAAAAGCAAAACAAAAAAATCTGCTTTGCCTTGTTGGCTGTTAATTCTTGGGTTCATGATGACAGACATTTCAGAAAATGTTATATAAGCAGCTAATAAACCTCCCTGGAGGAGGGTAACCTTGAAAGAGCAAAAGACTGGATAAAAGGAGTAAAGTTTCATAGTTTTCAAGGACCTTTTGCATCATGAGTCACTATAAGGTCTACTCCAAATTAATAGATTTACATAATTTGAAGATTTTTTAAATTATGATATACTTTTCATAGCTTAGTTTCTAAATACATGCATAGGGTTAAAATACATGTAAATACATAGATATACATGTAATGGAGAAAACCTGAGCAAAAGTGAAAACGTCTCAGAAATGTAAATTGGAAACATGCTCAACACAATTCTACCTCATGGTACACCTGCTAAACGGGCTGAAGGGAGACTTAGCTGCAGTCATTTATCTACGCACTACTCAACATTGCTTACCAAGTCTCTAGCTTGTAGCAGATTTCAGAGCATCCAGTGCACATTGTCCTTGTTTTAAGGAGCTTAGCATTTAGTGGGGAAAATAGGTGTAAAATAAAAAAAGAATGAATTAATAAATAAATAAATAAATAAATAAATAAACTTTTATTTGATGTGTTATGTGCCAAAATAAAGTTGTATGTGTAAAGTGATTTAAAAATAGAAGATGCCGAAACCAGTTTGGCTCAGTGGATAGAGCATTGGCCTGCGGACTGAAGGGTCTCGGGTTCAATTCTGGTCAAGGGCATGTACCTTGGTTGTAAGCTCGTCCCCAGTAGCGGGTGTGCAAGAGGCAGCTGATCCATGACTCTCATCTATGTTTCTAACTCTCTATCTCTCTCTCTCTTCCTCTCTGTAAAAAATCAATAAAAATATATTTTAAAAAATAAATAAATAAAATAAAAATAGAAGAAGAGGAAAGGAAAAGTATAAAGGAATATATCTTAATTCTATAGTATAAATACGCTATTCTGGCTAGTTTGGCTCAATTGATTGGAGATCATCCCATGCACTGGAAAGTCACCAGTTTGACTCCTGATCATAGGACATATCCAGGTTGTAGGTTCAATCCTGGTAGGGTGTGAATGGGAGGCAACAGATCAATGTATCTCTGTAACATGAATGTTTCTCTCTCCCTCCCTCCTAACTAAAAATAAATTAGAATAAGTAAATACAAAATTAAAAAAAAATAAGTATTATTCCATTTGGAAAAAAGAGTCTCAGAATGGAAAGGGTAGATTTTAGAAGCACAGTAGCCAAAAAAATAAGGGTGAAAATTCTCCCATTCTACTTGGTGAGAGTCTATCTCAACCTGGATAGATGAATCTTGTAGAGACCTCTGTAGTGACAGAATGTGAAAGCTTCTCTTTATGGGACAATTAAAGTCAATGGAGATGTTGAGTCTCCAAAGAAGGAAAGAAAAGCATCTGTGTTCTCTTTAGATACAGATTCTCATGTGAAAAAGAGAGATCAGCTTGTCCTCTTTAGCTGCAAAGACCAGAATAAGGAGGAATGTTGAGGAGAAATTAGAGCAAAGCAGACTTTGGGTTGATAAATGAACAAACTTAGAACTGTTCCCAAATACAATGAATTGTCACTGTGACTGGAGATGTTTAGGGTGAACGAGCTATTGACAGGGATCATGTAAAGAAAATTTAACCATCATGTGGGTGAACTAACTGACATTTATGATCCTTATTTCTCCTGGGAGTTTATAAAAGTAATGTAAAATAAGCTGAATAGTGGCGCTCTTGGTTTGCTTTACAAACATGCTGTAGTCTTACTCAGCTCAAGCTGCGATAGCAAAATTACCATAGACTGGGTCGCTTATAAGCAACAGAAATTCCTTTTTCACAGTTTTGGGAGCTGGAAGTCCAAAGTCAAGGTGCAGTCATGGTTGGGTTCTGGTGAGAATCCTCTTCTGGTTTGCAGACTGATGACCTTTTCTTGTACCTTCACCTGGTGAGGAGCAGAGGAAGAAGCCTCTCATGACTCTTATAAGGACACTAACCTCAGTAATGAGGACTCCACCCTATGACCTCATCTAATCCTAACTACCTCCCAAAAGTTCCACTTTCCTAACACTGGCGAGTAGGGTATAGACATATAAACTTGAAGGGAGGGGGCATGTTCAGTCCATAATAATTGTGTATGCTATGGTAAGTTTCTGGTTTTATGGTGAGGTCCTGGAGCTGAGGTCAATGGATCACACATGCAAACAGTATTCCCACAGGATAGTCTAAGAGGGGAACAAAATCACTTCTGCAACCTTAGGCTACCTATGCCCTTTTTAAGGAAAGATAAGAAATTCAACACTGATCAGAAAAGAAAGGATAATGAGTAGGAATTAATAGAAATGGAGTATTGTGACACTTTCTACCCTTTCTACAATGTACAGGAAGATATTTCTTCTCCCTAATTCCAAGCTAAGTGAGAGAGGACAGCAAGCCACCCTCTGAAAAACAAACAAACAAACAACAACAACAAAAAACAACTAAGGGTAAATCATAAGGAAAGAATATGGCCTCTAGAATTTGTGGACTGTGGATTGAATGCCACCTGCTATAGACTGAATGCCCCCCCATTCATATGTAGAAATCTAAATCCTCAGTATAATGTTATTAGGAGGTGGGATCTTTGGGAGATAATTGGGTCACTAGAGTGTAGCCCCCATAGATGAGATTAGTGTCCGTGTAAAAGAGACCCCAGAAAGCTCTCTTGCCCCTCAGCCACGTGAAGACACAGCAAAACGACACCTGTCTGTGACCCAAGAAGTGGGCCCCCATCAGATACCAAATCTGCCAGCACCTTGATCTTGGATTTCCCTGTCTCCAGAACTGTGAGAAATAAGTATCTGTCATTCATATGCCACCCAGTCTATGGGATCTCTATATATAAAAGGCTAATATACTGTGTCCCTCCACCCATCCAACCAGTTGCCAACATGCGCACTGACTGCCAGGGGGCAGACACTCAATGCAGGAGCTGCAGTGACTTGGCAGCAGCGGTTCTCAGGTGATGCACCCGAAACCAGAGAGGAGGGATCCCAATTCCTCTTGGGGCATGAAATTCCACCTTCGGCTGTGGGTTATGTTGTTGCTGGGGCACTGTTCGTCCTGCATCTGGTTTACTGCACACTTGAATTTATGTTTCACACCCTGTAAGTTGCAGAGTGCCCTCTAGCACTCTGGGACCCCTGGGTGATGTAGGAGAGCCGGATTTGGCCTGATCCCTGCAGGCCAGGTCAAGGGACCCCACTCACTCTGAAGATGCCAGGTACAGACCATGGGCGGTTGGCTCCAGGGTATGTTCAGCCCATCTCATCGAGTCCCAACCCATCCGCCACCTTTTAATCATTTTCCTTTCAATGTGTACAGACTCATGCACTGGGTCACTAGTTTTGTAATAAAAGCCTGAAAGGACTAAGGTACCCCTGCAGGACCACAGCTACCTTCAGTGAAAGAGATCTTTGGAAATTTTGGCACATGTTCCTTGAAATTTGGGGAACATGAAGACCCATGTATTATTCTTGCCTGAAAGCAAGGAGAGAGGAGAACTGTATGAATTGCACACATTTCCAGAGTTTGGTTGAACAGAATACACGAGTTTCCCTATAAGCCACGTACACACTACAGAAGAGAACAGGACTGGATCCTTTTTGAAAGGATCTTTCCTTCAAGATCCTTCTTGCTGGCCTGAGGGGATCCTAGAGAAAATCCCTGGTTAGAAGCTAAGAGAGAATTTAAGTTTCAGGATAAAGGTCATCAGTCTGGACACAACAGTCTGAGAGTTGGCAGTGTTTCTTTAAAAATCTATAAAAGTCTTCCACCAGTGAGCACTACATGGCAGAGATTATGAAATGCACAATCAAAAATTATACACAGCCCTAGTTTGGTGGAAACAATGTCCCAGATACCAAAAAGATTGCAGGTTCAACTGATCTCTCTCTCTCTCTCTCTCTCTCTCTCTCTCTCTCTCAAAATCAATAAGACCATATTCTCAGGTAAGAATTAAAAGAGACAGAGAGAGAAAGAATTATATGTAGAGGTGAGCAAGCAATATTTTGTCATCCCCTTTTAATATCCCTTCTCCTTGTACCAGGAGAATCTGAAGCAGAAAAGCAAATAAAGAAGTTGAAACAAAGGGCACTAAAGGAACAAAGTTGTCCCAACACTGATCTTGGATGTATTTGGTCAGGCCTGACCTAGGGAGAGGCTGACTTTTAACAACATGGAGGACAGAATTTTTCAGATTACACTGAACTATTTAAACCTGAGAAAGGATAGTATCCCAATGCCAGAATAGTTATGTCATCTGCCCAAGATGTCCTCAACAGGTGGGTAATGGAGATGTAATATAATTTGTAAAGAGCAACAGGAGAAGAAGGAAAATTTCTTGACTGAATTCATCCAAGAATTTTTTTCAAAACTAGCAAAATAAACATATCCCATCATACCCTGTCTAGGCATTTTGTTAATTCAAAGCATCCCTTATTCGTTTATTCAGAATAGTCCCATCACCTACCATACTTTATAGTAACTTTTAAGTAAACTCTAGAGTTTATTGTATTTTATAATAAATGCCTTAATATTTGCATTTAGAGCTTGCTTATAATTAAGATACTATGCAGCGATTGGAGAAATCAGGTTTGGGGGAGAGAAATTAGAGAAAACAAATAAAGCATGGTAATTAAGGTTTTGCTCTGACCTAACTTCATTCTTCTTTGCAATGAAAATCAGCAGGATGAACTCCCATTCTTAGAAATGGTGGTATTAGTTATTGTGAGCACAGTCCCTCCATACACTGTGAAGGTTGCCTAATCACAGTAGGAGCCAAAACGAGTTTATGCTATAATCCATATTACACAGGATGGCTTAGTAACATACAGCCCATTGAGGACTGTTTCCTAGAAGGTTTTATTGAGTAACACAAAACCCACACTGTGCATACAATTTAGAGTCTATCAAAGCAGATGAGAACATATTATGCTGACTGTTATGGGGAGCAGTTTCAATCAGCATCCCCACTCCAACCCATTATTAGTGGCTTCCTAGGGCACTGCGCTGAAAATGACTCTATAATCACAGCAGGGGGCAGCGGGCGTACCATGAGCATTTAGCAACATGTGCCAGGAACAAGAAAAGGGAGAGGTGGAAAATGGGCTGCATATTTGTCATCTCTGAATTAAAGCCTATCTCTTCTCACTAGAGCAACTGATACTGAGATAAAAGCAGGCTGTCAGTTCATGTTGGAAAGGAAGAGAAAACTATGGCTTGACAACAGACAGGTAGCACTGTCATTTCACAATATCCAAAATGTCATGCTGCTTTTGATCTCGGTTGTTTGTCTATTAGCCCAGTGTCAGCAGCATGTCTATAGAGGTGGGGCAGAAGGCATTGAACGAAGAAAAAAAGCAATGGAAGACTTGAACATTGCAAGTTCATGGGTCCATAGGTGTACAGACAACGCCTTACAAGCCACCACTCACACCAGCTCTCTTGGGAATTAAATGCACACACACACACACACACACACACACACACACACACACACAGAGTTTCATGTTCTTATTATTCACAGTAGTTATGTCTGATAAAGTCATTAAGAACACTGAGTTACTAAATACTAAGCACCTGCTCCAAGGGAAAATGCTGGGTTGGGCTCCTGAGAATCTCTGGTCACATTTTTTTTAAAGTATATTTTATTGATTTTTCTTACAGAGAGGAAGGGAGAGAGATAGAGAGCTAGAAACTTCAGTGAGAGAGAAACATCAACCAGCTGCCTCTTGCACAATCCCTACCGGGGATGAGACCATAACCAATGTACATGCCCTTCACCGGAATTAAACCTGGAACCCTTCAGTCCTCCTGGCAGACCAAAGTGCTACCGTTGAGCCAAACTGGTTTCGGCTCTGGTCACGTTTTCATCAACTGATCATTTATTTTATGTGTCTGTTTCTGTTTCAAGACACCTCATTATATATATATTGTGATTCATTAACATTGAGCTCACACCCAAGAGCATTATAACTCTTAAATGAAGCTTTTCTAGCAGACTTTCTCCATAAGGCATATCCCAGCCTCCTGCAGTTGGAAACACTGGACAGCGCTTGTGCACTATGCCTGGGGGCATTTAAAACAATGAAATCACCAACTGCC
Organism: Pipistrellus kuhlii; assembly: GCF_014108245.1. Classification (NCBI taxonomy): domain Eukaryota; kingdom Metazoa; phylum Chordata; class Mammalia; order Chiroptera; family Vespertilionidae; genus Pipistrellus; species Pipistrellus kuhlii. The sequence goes on from NW_023425515.1 coordinate 69,073,328, forward strand.
CCCAAACACGGCAGTAATCAGATCAGGAACAGGATACTTGTGTATAGTACAAAAGCGGAACTAACACACCAGGCAACTCTAATATTTTGTGTACTTTCTGCATGTTCACAAATGATTACAAAGACATCATGAGTAGTGACTTTGGAGCTACCAATAAATGTTCACAAATAAGAGAATTTGCAAATACAAAATCTGCAAGTAATGATCATAAGCTGTGTGTGGGCATCTCTGTGTATGTGTGTGTGTTGTATCTATAAATGCTAGAATGTAGGTCTTTTTAATAAAGATGCAACCGTGAATTGACCTTGAGTGTTTACATTTAATTAGAGAATTGGAACTAGCCCAACTGAAAAATAATTTAAAAATATAAGCTGGATATAAAAGGAGACTATACTCTGACCATTGAGATGCTAGTAAGATATTATGAGTCTTTTGAAGGCTTGAAGCAGACATAATTTTTCTAAAGTGGGAATTTTTCTGAGTTCTTGAGTTTTGTAGAGAATTTGTGAAAAGGTGTAGCAGATAAAGTCTTGCTTGTAAAGGTCCAGAATGAACAGTGGGTTGGAGGCAAGAATGATGCCCCAAGAGCCCCTTACAGTGCTCTGTGATCCACAGGCTTGGAGGTACAGATGCAGTAAAGAGGAGAAAGAGACAGCAGAACCACACAGAGAGCAGGCCTGAGGGCTGCACTGTAGCATCAGAATACCCACCAATCTGGCTTTCATGTACTGATTTCAAGCTCAGGATCCTACAGAATGAGGGGTAGGCCGTGTGTGTGTGGTGTGTGTGTGTGTGTGTGTGTGTGTGTGTGTGTGTGTTTAGCTAAATTAAGCATGGGGCACCCTGCACAGAGGGCACTTGGTTATGTTTTCTCTCCTGCCTCTTACAAATGAGGTGAATGATTATAGTGTTTTCCCCTTCCTGGCAGTCTCACAGTGTGAGAGCAGAGCGTTCTTTCTCATTGCCATTCCCTCTCCCCAGGAGAGAGGAGAGAAAATGACTTGAGCCATAACAAATATTAGCCCAGGTACATTATTAAGCATTCCCAAGGGAGTGGAGACTAAATAAATCTCCCATGTCACTTTCAGAGTCGTGGCATAGTCAGGGGCAAAGTCCTTGAGAACTTTATTTCTGAATGCTTCCTGCGAATGGGCCGGTGATTAAAATCTGTGCTATTGCTCAAAATGAGGGGATTCAACACTCAGCAATTCCTGTCACATTGGAGTACTACTGTCATATCTGAAAATTTTTAAATGCCCTTTATTGAATGTACTATGCTAAAGCATGTACATGTTGTATAGTTGTTGCTGTTGCTATGAAAGCTCTTATTTAAGAAAAGAGGGCGAGCAGATGGATGTTGCTGGGGGTAAATTGGCAGATTCAGGCAATGCTCTTGCACAGAGGTCAGCATCATTTTTTTTAAAGTCCAAATAATAAATAATTAAGGATTTGCCTAAGAAGGTCTCTTTCACAATCACTCAACTCTGCCATGAGAAGGCAGTCGTAGATAATATGTAAATGAATGAGTGTGCTTGTGTTCCAATAAACTTTATTTATGGGTAGAAGTATTTGCATTTTAAATACTTTTGACATGTTATTAAATATTGTTCTTCCTTTGATTTTTTTTCCTAACTGGTTAAAAATTTAACAGCCACTGTTACCTTGCAGGACATACAAAATTGATTTGGCACAAGGGCTGTGTTTGCTGACCTCTGTTTTTAGCTAAAAGAGGATAAATACATTTCAGAGGCTTAGAAAGAGAACCCTGGGCAGGCTAGTGGTGTAATCCTGAGTAGAGGTGAGGATGGGTTCTTAGTCTCAAAAAGGCTTATGTACTCCCCAAAAGGTATAATCACAGGCCTCGCTGCATTAGCAGCCTGTAAAGATATTCCAAAGCAGCATCAAAGTGATTGCTTCTCCAACCGAAGAGCTAATGCTGCCTTTAAAACCCGTACAACTCAAGCTTGCAGTCTTAATTCTGCCTGGCCAGTTTGGCCTCCTGGATTTAATGAAATCATTCTGCTTGGCCCTTGCCAGGTTTCCTCACTGAAATTGGCTTTAGAAGTGGTATTCATTTATGGGGAACAAAGGGTTGGTTCTGGGTTCTTGGCCATTTGATCATCACAAGAGTAATGATCTAGAGTAGAAATAGGTTTTCAGTATAAGAATTCTGACAACAAAGATAATTAAACCTTAAAAAGGGTGACTTTTGCATGTGGCTTTGCATAGGGTGAACAATGAGATTTGGTTTTTGTAAAGATAAACTCTGACTCACTCTACATCACCTTGAGTGCTATATGCAACCTTTTTCTTCAAGATATGTGGAGGAGCAGGGTTTTGGCCTCATATAAGAGTAGTCAGTCTCTCCATCATCCTTCAAGTAACTAACAAGTTTTAAGGCCCTAATGTGTATCAATAATTTTTCATACAGCATTTGATCTATGCTTAAGAGACACTTGATTCTGATCACCATTACAATGATTGCTCTGCATATGATTAAAATGAAACTCAAAAATTCTGTGTGACTTATTCCATTTAGCACGTGACAGAAACAAGATTCAAACCCACCACTACCTGGCCCCAATACAATATGCTGACTCCTTTTTGATTTTCACAGAATGAAAACATTAGCAAGTTACACCATTCTGAGAACTTGGGGACTTAAGGTTTCCAGAATTCCACTAAGAACTAAATGGTAAATTTAAAGGGCTTATAGACAACTCCAATAAATGTCAATGTTCTGAAATTCAATATTTTGCATTTTCCCTATTAAAAAAAAAACTCTATCAGCCATCTCTTGGAGACCAACTACAGTATGTTTATGAGAAACATCATTTTAATCAGTTTGATTATCAGGTTTTCCAATTCAAAACAACAACTTAGAAAAAAATGAGGGAGATATGAAAGAATAGTTTACTTGATAGCTTAATGATTGGAAAAGCAACAAAAAGTAATTATGACATAGGATGCAAAATATATAGCTATAGGGACCATTTAGTGTAGTAGCTTTATCCTCTTTTATATTGTGGTATAGTAGTTAATTTTCAAAATTAAAATGAGTCATCTAGAAATGCTTAAATTTTACTCATCATATTCTTCTTATAAAAGCAATAAAGTTTGTGAAACACTTCAATTTTTTAAAAAACCAAAACTAGTCTAAGATGTTAAAGAACATTTGAAAGCTGAAAATGATACATAGACAAATCTTATTTTACTGCCTGCCAACAACAGATATTCTTTGTAAATGGGCAAGTCCAGGCCAGGTAGCTATCTCAACAAGGGTTTAGGGCACCTATAGCAGTCTGTAAGGGCAATCCATATGCATAGGGATCCTAAGAGTTGAGCTAAACAACTCTTCACAAAAGGATTAATCCTTAGAGGCACTATGATAAAGGAAGGTATAAAATCAGAAACAGAGTTAAAGATCAATTTCAGGAAAGTCATCAATCATTCCTTAAAGTTGAAGGGTTGAGGCAAGAGTGAACCAGACAATGGTGGGGGATGGGGTAGGAGAGAGATGGGGCATAAGAAAAAAACAGCGGTTAATAAAAATCAGGTTTTGCAGATGAAAGCATTGTTCCTTTAGATGAAGCTGGAATGGCACCTCATCCTGGCCATGGACTTCACAGCCTCATGTCTGCTCAAGCCAGACTACCACATACAGCCCTGGCAGGACTTCCCATCACTCCAGCTCTTTGTTTCTGCAGATTCCTGGTTTAAGTCCTTCCTTTCACTTTCTTACCTGAACTGTAGTATATATCCTTAGCACTTAACACATACTTTCTGGTATTGTACTTTTTTAAGATTTTAATTCAAGTTCATGGCTTATCTTCTTTAAAGATTGTTAGTCCCTTGAGGAAAGTACTCTTTCTTATAAAAGCTTGTGCCCTGCTAAGCAACATAAAGGTATCCCCTAAGAGCAATATTACAGACTAAGGTGGTACAGTAAGATGTCCATGTTGGTAGACAACAGCACTAAAGGAAGGAAGCATAAATCTGAGTACAAAGGAAGTATTAAATTTGAGCATACCATACTGTTTTGTTTTAACCAAACCATAGTAAGATCAATGCTTATAAATTATTTGGAAATATTTGAGTAAACTACATTTTATGAATGCAGAATACAAGGAAATATGTCCAATTTAGAAAAAAAATAGTGAGATAGAATTTATTAATAATCTGAATAATATAAAAATTATATTTTTATTTTTTAAATAAAATAACTGAAAGTTAAAAGAAACTGTTCCTTTTATTAAAGCAAAATGATTTGTTTGTATAGAGAAAAATATATTGATGAGTTCCAGACTTATGTCAAGATATTTTCCCCTAAGCATTGGGATATTTCAGTAGTCTTCAGCAGAAATTAATTGATAAAAGCTGCAGGTTTTTCTATCTCTAAAGAAAGGATTTGCTGAACAAGATTAAGCATAGTTCAGTCTCTATCTAAATTATTTAAAACCCCTCAGTCATATGTAATTATTTGTTTTTCTGATGTGAACAGGTCTAGGAAATAGAAGAAATAGATCCATTCAGGAAATCTGGGTCCATGTATATATTTTTAGTTGTGGCCCTGTCACTGACTAGTTTTATAATTCTCTGCATATCTCTATGCTCATCTGAATGAATACATGATCTCCGAATTTCTTTTCATCAGAAATGAGAAAAGTGTTTTTGAAATGGAAATCTCTCTCTAAGATGAAAAGAAAGCCTTAGAGATCGTTGAACTATACCAAGAGGCAATTTGACATTTCCCTGGTAGTTTTTCAACTAAGTCAAACCTTTCGAAATTTTAAAGGTGATAGAAAGTAAATTACTCTCGGTTGTTGGCATGTTCAGCAGAATTATTTTAACTCTAACCCTATCAGAACTCTCTTTTCAACAAAGCCTATTTTTTTTTTTGCAATCAAACATGTCCTTATAAACTCTTTGTAAGCCAAATACATCTCAAAAATATGTTTTGACCTTGACTTCAATTTGAGTAACATATTCCATGCTATGATAATGGAAGCTGTTGCATAGTTAATTTCTGGCTAGTGCTTCATAAGTTACTTAGACTACCCCTTTCTTAGGAATGGAAATAAAAAAGTTGGTGTCCATTAAAGTTTCTCAGAGATTACACTAGCAATCCACCTGTGGCTGTGTATTTCCTTTCTGCTTATACTGATTTTTCTACTGTATGTCCCTTTTGCAATGAATGTTCTTCTAGTCCTTGGGAAATATAAAATCCATATAATTATTAAATCAAATGATAAGAATTTTATTAAAATGTGATTAATCCTGTGAGAATACTACTGAGGATGATGGTAATAGAGTTTGGTCCTTCCTCAGGGCAGCGATGTGAGTGAATACCAGCAGATGGTATATTGATCAACTATTGAATAATTAAAACCTACGGCCATTCTAGTTCATATTCTGGTTTATATGTGTTGCTTATTTTGTTTGTACTTAATATCAGGAATTATGTATTGTTAGCATGACTTTTGAGCCATAATGCACCAAAGTTTTGGTTTTCAAATTATCTGCGTGAACTCTTACTAATATTTGTTGTTATTATATAGAGAAGCAGAAGCTATAGAATTTGCCCCTGGGCCCACTGCATTTCCAGAAGTATATTTGTAAAGATATGCAAAGAAGAAGTTTAACAGAGTTGTGAACTTGCTGGCATATCTCTATCCCAAAGGTAAGCAATGGAAATTATATCAAGAACATCATTTAGTCATTGATGACAGACAGATGGCATCTCAACCTTTAGATTCCTTTTGTATCACTAACTTTACCTGAAAGAATTGTCTTTTGCTAAACATTTGGTAGATAATGCAACTAATATACTTTATCTCTAACTTTATTATAGCTGGTACAGCAATTTGCTTTGTATTTTTCATTTTTTCATTAAGTAAACTAGATGCTAATGTTTAAAATAAGTCAACTAAGTAAATGTTAAAGATTTGATTGACTTTATTTTAATCATTCACGAATCAGGCAGCAGCCAATCAAACAGAGAGAAAAGAACTCTGAGTTGCTGTACAAAATGAAAGACTTTTATAGGCAGAAGGGAGAAGAAACCAGAAAATTATATTAGGCAAAAATGTGAATTGGTCATTACAAGGTTGCTTTCCTTTAGGGGATAACAGGGTCTGTTAGGCAAATTACCTAACTAGTATTTATCTGACAATCCCTGAGTGACAGGTTTAAGATTCCATTTCTGAGAGAGTCAAAACTATAATTGAGTATTGTGTTGTGTGTTTTTTTAACTCTACAAATAAAAGAATGATCCAATAAGAGAGAATAAAAGGAGGTATGAATATTTTTAAAAAGTATGAACTTTAATATGTCTCTTTAATAGAGACATGTATAATTCACACTGATAGCACAGAGGAGGGAAAGACTATCTTTCCTTAGTTTGGGGGAAGGCTACGGAATGAGAGGGTATAATTGAGAAAGTTATTTGAGATGAGTAGGAATTTCCCAGACAATTTAGTAGAGTGATAGGAACAAAACAAGGGAAGCATGAAACAGTAAGTTCAGAGAACTCCAAGAGAAAATTAGAGGGCATATTGTTCCATTTAGAAATTTGTGGACTAAGTAACATCAATTAAAGATAAAATGAGTGGTTTGGAGATTCTTGTTATAACAGAAGCCTGAACTAATGAAGTGGTAGAGGGTGGAAGAAAGGGACTAATTGAAAGACTCTCAATAGGCAATATTGGACACATAAAAATGACATTAAATGAGATTAATTCACTTATTTATTTTACACTTTACCTAGGCACTTTTCTCATCTCTAGGGATACTGCTGCTTGAACTAACATAGAACTTATAGTTTAACAGGAGAGACAGAATATTAAACAAACCTTCACAGTAGGGGCATGATGTAGCAATAAGAGTTGCTATGACAGCAGAGCACAGGGTCTCCAAGCCTAGTTGGGAGATTAGAGGTTATTTTCTAGGGGAAATAAAATCTAAGACCAAAGAAGAGGAGTGGATGGGAGATTTGCAGGAAGAGAGAAGAACATTTGAAAAGGCCTTGAGGTGAGAAATGGTGTAATAAGAAAAAACCTAAAAGAAATGTGTGGGGAGATAAAAAGAGGCAAGAGAGGTAACTAGAGGCCAGAACTTGGAAGACACTGAAGCAATGTTAAGGAGTTCTGCATTAATCTGAAGGGCATTGTTGAGCCATTTTAATCACAGAAATAAAATGTATATTTGCATTTTAAGAAAATAACCTTAGATAAGATACATAGAAGTCATAGCTAGAAAAGGCCAGCCCTGATGCTTTCTATGTCACAGTATTCACCACACTTTACTTGGCATATTTGTTTAAAGGCTTTTCCTTCTACTAAACTACCTAATTTATTAAAGCAAACATCTTTCTTGCACATTACTATATTCATATACAGGTACTCACTAATTTTTTTCAATGAAATAATAAACACATGAATGAGTAAATAAATGAGGACCAATTAAGATTCCATGAAGGTAATGTGTGTTGGGGGGGATCTTGACAAAACTAATGTAGTGCCCATAAATATAATTGGACAGGCTCAAGAGACATTTAAAAGTAAAATTGACAGGTCATTGAAAATGACGGGAGTAAAGTCATGAAGAGACAAGAATTTCTAGTTTCCTACCTTACAAAACTAGGATGATAGTGATGTCTTTGTCAATTGTTTCTACCTGCTAACTTATTTCCCATAATTCTCCAGCACTCAGCTTCATGTTCTTCACCATTTTTTCCACAAATTATTCTTTAGACTGTCCTGTACAATTACCTAACAGATTCAGATTGCATTATATTTTCCTTGAGCTCCTTAAAATTATATTTAAAACCACACATTCCAAAAGTTTGATCAAAAAAAGAAAAGAATGCTAAAAAATTGAAAATTGTTTATAACCTATTGGTAATAAAACACAGCTGATACTCAACTATAAAATAAAAATAAGTTGAGTGGGCATAAACATTAAAATTATTATTGAAGATGAATTATATGTAAGACCCTGGATAGAAATAATTAGGAGTTGGGTTATTTTAATTTCAAGATAGGATATTTATGTCCCATTATGCATAGGTGTATAAAGAATATAAAGCAATATAAGTGCCAAATGAGAGATCAAGGGAATGTCTATCCACACACAATTGATGGAAATATTCTTTTGTACTGGGACATGGAAGTTCCTCATTAACAGTTGATCCCTGTTAATGACTAAATCAATCCCTATCATGGGTTTTCCATCAGAATAATCTGATGCACTCCAAGTTTAAGGTTTTTGCTTTAAACTAGAGCCAGCAATATTACTGAGCAGGCATAACTAATACCCAAGCTGAATGTATTTAGACTGGTATTCAAATATATTAACGGTGCCAAATGTGAGAAGCACTGAAAATCATGCCAATCATCAAATGAACAAATTACTCATTTAATTTTTCCAACCCTCAGAATTTCAGCACCTTCATATCCTCTTTGCCAAAAAAAAGTGATATCTGAAGAAGTGAGATAAAAATCAGAATTTGTCATTATGCACATAGAAACTAGACCATTGGAATTAATATTTCTCTCACTTTTGTGTGTTCACCTTAATGAAAATACCAGAACAGCAAGCAATTTTCTTCCTGGCTCCTGGGGAAAAAAAAATGCAGCAGAATTCTAAGGCTTTTAATATGATCTATCCTTTAGATAGTCTCTGGTGTCATGGGAGAAATGAATGAAAGAGATGAAGGCATTACCAAAACAAAATTGCATAATGATAGGTGATGTAGTAGCTAAAAGTGGGAATATGAAAAAGCGAAAGAAATCATATATATGAGTCTGCATATCTCTTTTTCAAATGAAACATGTATTTTGCTAATGTGATTGGTGTTATTTTACAGTGTTAATGAGAAATAGCCAGCAGCCTTTTCTTTCTACTAGATAGTCTCCAAGCAGCAAATTAAATATATATATAGGAGAAATGAGAACTAAATGTGCCTATTTTAGGAGCATAAAATGCCAGAAAGGAGAAGGGAAAGAGGGTAACAAAAATGAACAAATTGAAAACTAAGTAACATGAAATTAAGGTGGGACTGAGAAAAAAGGATACAAATAAGTAATTTTGGAGAAATTCCAATGAAGTGAAACTGAGTAAAAATAATTCATGCAATGTAGGAATTCAGCAGAGAAAAATTATTGTGGACATGAGGACTCTCATATCTAGGTATTTTTGGCATATTTTACTGTGACTTTTCATGACAATCATTTTATGAAATTAAAATGAACTAAGAACCTTAATCAGACCAACTTTTGCTTATTGAAAATCTTTTCAGGTAATCTTATATAAGAAACTGCCAACTAAATCCTGTTACCATTGTGGAAACATATGGAGATTTCCCACTATAACAGTCACCTATAATGTGGGTCTTCAGAGCAGCATGTGGTAGGTGGAACAACAAGGAGGGCTTACTGGAGAAGCATGGGGGAAGGGAGTAGTTGAAAAAGTTTCTAAAGGAAACTTGAAACTAATCAACTGAGTTAACACATTAATATAAAATTGCCTTTTTAAGTCTAAGTAAATAGAGAAAATCAGCAAGTATCTCACTGTCTCTAGTTTTTGAATGGCAAAGAAACCTTGAACTAGACTCCCTTACAGGTAACAAAGCATTGAGTTAACCTAGAATCTGCCAGGGGAAAAAATGGTTTATTTCCCCATCAAAGCTCTATCGGAGGAAGCATGATGGGGTAGTGAGGATGATGGAGATGAACAATCCTGGTTTTGAGTCTCAGCTCTTTCTTTAATCATTTATTGTGTGACTGCTGAGTGGTAAGTTGCCTAAGCCTTTGTTTCCCCTTTTACAAAATGCAAATAGTAATATCTAATTATGCAAGTGTGCTTTAACACATAAATACAAATAACCTGTTCATTCAGTAGACACTTTTGTAGTGTTGATGTGGCAATATGGACCAACTACTGTCACAATTACTGGCAGTCCAGGAGTCAATATGCAGAGATGGTTCCTGACCTCATTAAACAATTTAGTAGACAATATAATAAATACATAGATGCCAAATGAACTGCAGATACCCTGTTTCCCCAAAAATAAGACAGTGTCTTATATTAATTTTTTCTCCCAAAGTTGCACTAGATCTTATTTTCAGGGGATGTCTTATCTTTCCATGCACTAGGTCTTATTTTCGGAGGATGTTTTATTTTCGGGGAAACACGATAGTATTTTGTTTGTTAAAGAAGTAAGGAATGCACTGGAGGTAATAGGAAAGAAAATTCCCTATACACACCAATAAACTACCACATCAGTCTTTGCTAAATGGAAACTAGATATAAATAATTTGATGTAAACTGTACTATTTAAACACTCTACAAACAAGTTTGGTGGAGAAAGAAAGCTAGCTGATAGAAGAAGTCCATGAGGAAAACATGTTTGGCTTTATATGTAGGTACTAGAGGCCTGGTGCATGAAATTTGTGCATGAGGGAGGCATCCCTCAGCCCACCCTGCACCCTCTCCAATCTTGGACTCCTGGATCCTAACCGCTCTCCTGCCTGCTTGCCTGATGGCTCCTAACCCCTCTGCCCACCTGCTTGATCATCCCTAACCACCTCTGCCTGCCTGATTTTTCCAATCCACCTCTGCCTGAATGCCTGATCACCCCTTACTGCTCCTCTGCCAGCCTGATCACCCCTAACCACCTCTGCCTTGGCCTCACACCTGGGACCCAGGATTCTCTCACCTGGCTGGGCCACAGGCACCTGGGACCCAGGCTGGCTTTGCCTGGGCCGTAGCAGCTGGCATCTGGGACTGAAAGTGGGTGGCTTTGCCTGGGCTCAGCTTTGTCAGGAAGGATGTCCAGAATGTTGTCTGTTCTTATTCACATATTACCCTTCTATTAGTATAGATGTGGCTTCTGTAAAAACCCATCCCAACCACCCATTTCATATTGAACAGTATTTCTTCAAATTGAAAAAACAGATACAGGTTGTGTTACTGATCCCCTACCGGTTCACTGTGAGTATCAAGAAAGTTTTCAACCTAATAAAAGCTAAATTCAATACCTCTCTGGTCTGGTGAATAGATTGTATTAATTTAGCTCGTTGTAGTAATAGAAAAATTACTTATTCAAAAGGGATCTCACGATCCACGGTTGTCACAGTCCTAAGCCTAGGAAAAATTCTCCCACCACACAACTACCAGAGCTTGCAAATAAAAGGACATTGAAGTTGAATAGTGTCTTTCCTTTCTTTAGTTTTCAGAAGTCTCTGGCATTTAGCTCCAGCTTCTTGGGATGCTGTTCTGTTGACTGGTAATACCCCACACTAATTACTTCACTCAGAAAAAGAGCTTTTTAGAAACCCTGTGCAAATACTGCAAAGCTTCCTTTCTTCTCTTGCAAGATTCTGTTTAGGTTCTTATTATTACAGTGACAGTTCTGTTGAGTTGGCCACCAATTCCAGAGACTTTCTCTAAGCTGGGGCATTAGAGGAGCTTCAAAGGAAGCTGTGCTCACTGCTGAAGAAATTAAAAATACTATTAGTCTAGAAATCTCCTGGACAGTAGCGGCCTTATCTCTTTGCAGAATCCAGCAAGAGTCCAAGTGGAATTTCTCACTGAGATTCTAAGAGTGTGACTATATTTCCTTGGTAATGTGAAGAGCTACAAATGAAGAAAATTCAGGTAACGATAACAGTTTCTTATGGAAATGAAATAATAAGGTTAAGGAGATAAGGAGAATGAAGAGTTGTTTTTTACAGGGATGTATTTATTTCCATGATAATTGAAAGACTATTTGTGCAAAAGGAGCTATATGATGACCAGAGATATGCCTGCATTTAATTCAGCAAATGATACACCAAAAACAAAACTAGAATCAATTCCATTTTTTTAGAATTATAAGCATGCTTTTGTTTTGTTTTTGTCTTGTTTGTTTTGCCCTTGGTATTTTCTATTTTTCTGAATGGTGATGTATAAATTGGATCAATAAATAACTCCATGCTATATAATAACAGCCTAATATGCTAACTGTCTGAACATTTGTTAGACCATTCGACCAGTCGCTATGACATGCACTGACCACCAGAGGGCGGATGCTCTGACTGGTCGATTAGCTTGCTGCTGGGGTCTGGCCAATCAGGACAGAGTGAGATGGGCTGGACATGCCCTAAAGCCCTCCATTGGCTCCTCCCAGGCCTGATTGTGCACCTGTGGGGGCCCTTGGTCTGGCCTGCTCCCCTTGCAATCCACAGGCCAGGTTGAGAGACCCCCATTGTGAATGAATTTGTGCTCTGGGCCTCTAGTTTAAAAATAAAATGGACTTTTAGGCATTATAATTCTCTCTGTCCCAAGACCATATATAAGACTTTCTCCTCAGATAGTCTTTGTAATGTAATTCTTTATAATTGACCCACTAAACCACATTAAATTCCTGACCTCATTATCTCTACATATGGGGGGCAGGGTGCAAAACAGAAATCACTTAACTAGGATAAAAGGGCAGTGTCTTATTGAGTAGAAGAATAGAGGCTGTCTTGGAACCCAAACCCAGAAAAGCAGTTCACTTGAACAGAGCTTGCAACCACTAACTGAAGCAAACATTATTCTCTCAAATCTCTGTGAGATTGTTGGTTTCCCATCTCTGCCTTTCTTCACATGCTTCATTCATTCTTTGATTTATTAAATTTATTGGAGTGACATCGGTTTATAAGATTATTTATGTTTTAAGTATAGATTTCTGATACATGATCTGCATATTGCCTTGTATGCCCACCACCCAAAGTCACATTATCTTCCCTCAACTTTCACTCTTTCTGCAAAAAATAAGGTATTTCTGGGGGTTTTTTGGTCACATACAGGAAAATCACCATCCTCTTCCAATTGGTTCTATTAGCCTCACACTAGACCCAAGGGATAAATAGAGAAGTGATTGTGACTTGAGTTCAAGCACTGGCTGCTATTCATCATAGTTGGATTCTTTTTTTATTTTCTGTGACAGTAAATTTTGCTCAGAGTTCTTCACTGTTCACAAGCAAATATTAGAAATCTTATTAGGTTCTACTGCTCCATGACATGCCACCTCTATAAAGCAGACACTAAAATTTAGCCAATATTCCTAGGCTTCTCTGGCTAAATAAGCACTTGAACTAGGAATAAAGTTATTTCCAATGTTCTGGAGCTAAAGAGGCTAGTAGACTAATCTTTCTATTTCTCAAAATGGCCATTTACAATCATTCCTTGTGATTTTTTCTTAAAATGTTGAACACTTTTTAATACATCATTTAAAAACATATAAGATCTGATGAGAACTACTTCAAATTCCCATTTTGAACCATGTTCAATGTTCTACATCTGCACTGCCCAGTAAGGTAGCCTCTAGTGTTAGGTGGCTATTGAGCACTTAATATGTCACTAATTTAAATTGATATGTGCTGCAATTATAACTTGCACAACAAATTTCAGACTTAATTTTTTAAAAATATATTTTATTGGTTTTGTACAGAGAAAGGGAGAGAGATAGAGAGTTAGGAACATCGATGAGAGAGAGTCATCGATCAGCTGCCTCTTGCACACCCCCTACTGGGGATATGCCCGCAACCAAGGTACATGCCCTTGACCGGAATCGAACCCGGGGACCCTTCAGTCCCCAAGCCGACGCTCTATCCATTGAGCCAAACCGGTCTTGGCTTAAACTGATTTCTTGCTCTAGATTTTAGAAATTTTAGAATTTAAGACAGCTTACAGACAGATAGATTTTTCCACAAAAGGTTTGTGCATTTGCAAAGTTGTATATACCCATCTTCTTCAGCCTGCCAAACTGCCTTTCCTATATGACCCAGTCTTAGTGTCTGTCAAGAAAATACAGGAGACAGTTTATTGTTTCACCATCCATATGAAAGACCATTTTCCTGCTTCAAATGAAGAAATTTCCACTAATGTTCCACATTTTCCCCCAAAGTCTAATACTTTTAAACCCATTGTCTGATAAATTTCTGTCAACTTACCATTTGATAGTACAGCACATACATTCACTTAATTTAAGCAAATTGAAAAATGTATCAGTATAATACTAGAAATTTAACCAAGCCTCCCAAAGAGTCAATCACCAGGGAGCAAAAATTACTTTCTTCATTTTTCTATTTCTTTCTACAAGCCTGTGATAGCTTCCTTTCTTATGGAACAATGGCTTTGTTCTGATTGTTCAATCAACATAGAAGAAACAAACTACATAGATTTCATGTTTGTTATCATCTTGTAATTTAAGTGCCAGAAAAAAAATATCTCAGTTAAAATTTCAAGATCCTGGAAAAGGAAAATCTATTGTTCTATCTATATCCTTAACTATATCTCTGGTCCAATGGCTATATTATGGGGTTATCTGTTTCACTGCCTACTTAGCAGTTGTTCTGGATGTAAACTTCCTAAAAAGAGATCAAATGAAGGTTATTTAGAGGGAAGCAAGGAGATGATGGAAAGTAAAATTTTTTGCATGTCGGTTATAATACCAGAGACTGAGAAAAACATACCTGCTATTGACTGCTTATTGCTTCCCTAGGCCACTTCAATTATCAGGGACCATATATCTCTACTTGCTAGTTAAATCCCCAGTGTCAAGCATTATAAATTATGTAAGAAAAAAAATAAGGTTTCATAAATGAATAAATGAATTAATAACAACTTGTCATACAGAGATGATGCAGAAGTACGGTATCTATAAAATAGAAAATTATAAGCCAGAAGTGAAGGGGAGGAATCATGGAGTTGGGTCTTGAAGAATGAATAAAAAGTTAAAGGTAATAGTCTATAAATGCAGAATCTTGCAGAGCCAACATAGAAAGAAAATTTTCAAAGTATACAAATAGTCACTGAATTTTTAAATAAATGAGGCTTTATTCATTAAGGGATAGGAAGCCATTGTAGGAGCTAGATAACTTATACTATTGCTATCTCTTAATTGTTCCTTAGACTCATCTCTGCCATCATTACAATGATGATCATAGAGGTTTTGTAAATGGGCAAGATACTCAAATGAGATGTGGAAGATGTCAATGATAAATTTCACATTATTGACACTAATTATTTTCACACATGTTTCATCTATACAGCTTTCAACCTTCATCTGCTTTAATATTTTTTTCTTCTTTCCATAAGTATAAGATCCCCAGTAATGGAAAGCATATACCCCATAAAATAGGAGACGAAGTGGTGCTGCATTTTTATTAATAGGGCAGAGATAGTTAAAACTGCATTTATAGTTTGACAGCACTGAGGAGCACAGAGATAAGTTGTAGGCTCTCTAGGTGTTTATACATATCACAGAGGAAGGTAAAATGAGCAGTTTATTGTTTATTCCTCAAACAAATGCAAACACAATAAAAAAAACTCAGAGATTTGCCTGCCTCTTAAAAAGGTGTCTCAGATCTGTTTAAAGCTGTTCAATGTACTGGTAATGTTGTTTGGCTTGAAAGGCATATTGAAATGAAGTGCATATCCTTGATGACTCTATTTACAGTGGTGAATCTATTTAGATGTTGAATAACACACTTTCTTCAATTCAAATTTCCAAAACTGGGTTTTATTATTTATAATTGTTAAGACACTGTATTTAATGTGTTTTCCAGAAAAACTTCAGTTACATTTTTTCATTTCACCCATATGACCATTCATTACAGAATTTAAGTTTGGCAAAATTTTATTGTTTCTGAAACATCAGGTATTTAGAAACTAGTTTAAGAACACACTCCCAATCCTTAAGTTCCCTCTGGGGGAAACAGCCATGTGAATAGAAAATCATCAGAGAATTTAATGATAATTAAACTATAAGTTAGTAAGCTTGTTCTGGGGTCCATGATGTACACTGGGAGGGACTTAGCCAGTGAAGGAGATAAAAATCAGCCTCATCCTTCAACGTCAACAACCAAGTAGCCAGGCAAGCAGAATAAAACAGGCTCCCAGGAGAATGGAGCAGAGGAAACTGTGCAAATATTATGCCCATTTTAGTAACGATCAATGCATAGATTCAAGCACATAGTAAATGAGTCATGTTTTCTTTATTCTGGTATATTTATTTTCCACTATTTTACACCATATCCCTTATGCAAAGGGATTTTGTGATGACCCAAAAAAATCGAAGGCTGAAATTATCTGGTGATTGTAGTTTATAGAGTTCATTAATATCTGAACTGAAAATGAATACTTGTGGCTCTTTCATAATTTTTATATCAGGCTTATTAATGTTTAAGCACTATGTAGGATTATCGCATTTAATTTCACAAAGATGCTAAGAAGTTTGCACTATTTTTAAATATTTTTTTTACAGTTTATTTTTATTTTTATCGATTTCAGAGAGGAAGAGAAAAGGAGAGATTGATAGAAACATCAATGGTGAGAGAATTATTGATTGTTTGTCTCTTGAATAACCCACACTGGAGATTGAACCCATAATCCAGGCATGTGCCCCTGGCCGGAATCAAACCTGTGGCCCCTCAATCCACAGGCCAACACTCTATCCACTGTGCCAAACTGGCTATGGTAGATATTTGCACTATTATATTCATTTTATAAGTAATAAAACTGAAGCAGAGAAAGGTACAGAGAAAGAACTATTATTTAAATTCAAGCAGTTTAACTCAAGTTTCTGTAAACTTTTAAGGTACATTTTACTATCAGCCTCATCTAAAGTTATAATAACAAGCTTTGTAAAGTGATAGGCAAGAGCTGATGTTTTGTTTTTTAAATGGTGTCATTTGTGTTCTTTCTGTGTTTTATGTTGTGAGATAATGATGCATATGTGTTAATGTTTGAAAAGAGTTGCTAGAGCAATAAATCCTGGGAGGTGGAGGGTGGGAGAAGACTACATATAGAAAAGGGCACACTGTATACCTGTCAAAATAAACCTCAAATGACCAACACTGAGATCAAGCTCAGTAAAATAGCTGGACTTCAAAATAAGAAAAGTAGTTCCATAAATATACAAAACAACTTTCAAATTACTAATGAGAAAAAGAAAACTGGATTTCTATTAGTGTTCTCAACAAAAAATTTTAAGGAAAAATCATGAATAAAACATCAATAAATGGAAAATTTTATAGTTAACCCTCAAGTTATCTAATTGCCTTGAATTTAATTTATACATTTAAAATGATATTATAAAAATATCAGCAGGGACTGGACTGTGCTTTAATATGGAGCAGAGACTCTGGGAAGTAGCCTTAATTCTAGCCCTGCTGAAGACCAGATTGGACTTTTTCCATGATGGGATGGAGGGAAGTGCAATATTGAAAACCCAGGGGTTTAATTCCATGGAAATAAAGATAACTAATTCTCTAATATATATATCATCAGGATTATTTTCTAGAGATAGACAAATCCTTATAAAATTAATATGAAATAATAACCCAAGCAAAAATCATAAGAAAACTCTATAAAAAATAGTAATGTGGGGGGATGGACTAGCTCCATTGGATATTAAAATATTTTTCAAGGATGCTTTATGCATTATTAAAAAACATATATATATATATTTAATATATTTTATTGATTTTTTACAAAGAGTAAGAGAGAGGGATAGAGAGTTAGAAACATCAATGAGAAAGAACCATAGATCAGCTGCCTCTTGCATACCTCCTACTGGGGATGTGCCCACAACCAAGGTACATGCCCTTGACTGGAATTGAACCCAGGACCTTTCAGTCCAAAGGCTGATGCTGTATCCACTGAGCCAAACCAGTTTCTGCAAAATACATATATGTTTGATGTATGATGAGGTAGAGATATATTCAAGGTGGATTAAATAGTTTCTCCCCAAAATTATGCCCTCTTGGAGCCTCAGAATGAAATCTTATTTGAAAATAGGGTCTTTGCAGATATAATTAATTAAAGATACTCAAATAAAATCAATTATATTTTATTTCAGATGAGAACTATATCCCATGATGAAAATCTTCAGAAGAAGAGAACACAGGGACATACAGGGAAGAAGGCCTTGTGAAAACAGACTTAGAGATTAGATTTATAAGGCTAAAAGCAAGAAAAGTCCAAAGTTACCAGGAACTGGAAGAATCAGGGAAAGATTCTGCCTTCAGGCCTTCAGAGGGAGCAAGGTCTTGCTGCTACCATAATTTTGGACCTCTGGCTTCCAGAGCTGTGAGAGAATAAATTTTTATTGTTTTAAGCCACAGAGTGATGTGGATAACACCATCCTATATAGTAAAAGCCTAATATGCAAATTGTCACCTCAACGGGGCTTTCAACTGGGAGTTTGACCACTCACTATGACATGTGCTGACCACTAGGGGGTGTCACAGAACATGGAAGGAATTGGCGACAAGAGGCCTGGGAGCCCAGGTGCTGCCCAGGCCCAGAGATCAGCTGGAATCTGCCCTTCCATTCTAGACACTCATGCTTCAATCCGTGACCAGGTTTAAGGACTGCACCTGGGCACAAATTTTGTGCACTGGGCTTCTAGTTGTAGTTATATAAGAAAAAGTTGATGTATTTAAAAATAGCAAAGAAGTTATTTTGATAAATTGACAAGGTATTTAGGATTTGTTTCAAAATAGTTTAGCCAAAGGAAAAATAAAATTGTAAGCAATGGGGAAAATTGTAAGGATGATGAGTAAATGGGGGTTCATTGTACCAATCTCTCTATTCCTTGTAATGTTTAATAGAATACAAAATAATAAAAATATTAGGAGGTAATATTGAATATTTAGTAAACCTCTTTAAAGTTTGAGATAATGTTCTAAGTTTAGAAGCAATGAAAGCAGTCACAAATTAAAAGATCAATTGATTTGACTACATAAATATGTAAAACTTATTTCAGTTTTAAAAATATCCTTCCCAAAATAGACTAAGTACCTAAAAAAAAAAAATATCTGCAAAAAGATTATATGTTATGTAACTAGTGGCCCAGTGCACAAAATATGTGCACAGGACACCCCCTTCAGACTGGCCTGCATCCACTCCAATCTGGGACCCCTGTAGGATCTGGCCTAAACTGGCAGTGGGGCAACCCTCTTGCAATCCAGGACTGCTGGCTCCTAACCTCTCACCTGCCTGCTGGCCTGCTTGCCCCCAATTGCACACCCCTGCCAGCCTGATCACCCCCAACTGCCCTCCCCTCCTGGCTTGATCACTCCTAATAGCCTCTGCCTCTGCCCCACCACCATGGCTTTGTCCAGAAGGATATCTGGAAGGTCTCATGGTCTAATTAGCATATTACCATTTTATTAATATAGATAGGATATGATATACTGCCATAACTATAACATATCTACCATTATTATTCTATGAGAATACGTATTTCATAAGATAGGAAGGCATCTAATACATTACATTGTATATGTTGTAAGTAGTAGGAAATACTGTATTTGTAGCAATAATATACACCCTATGACTTCCCTTCCTGATTTGGGAATAGTTCCCCAGTTCTTTGAACATTTCCTGGCCTCTAATGTATTTTTTTTTTTTGTCATTCAGTGTAACTTTATTTACTGTTTATTACACATAATTTGAGGTCTTTAATTTCTAACCACTAGAGATTCAAAGGACTATTTTTTCCATGAAGTTTAGCATTAACATCAGTGAATTTGTGTATTCATGTGTTTTTATTGTAACCATTTGAATTATTCACATTGTCATAGATCCTAAACTCACAAGCATGTACCATGCACATACTGGCAGCAAGCTAGGAAGACACTCTGCAAGCAAACAGATACTTTGCATAAGGAGAAAAGTCATAGCACAACATTTAATGTCCAACCTGAGTCACCTCAGAATGTTATACATATTGACTTTTTAATTCATATAGTATTGAGAACGCAACTGCTTGATTTGTGATGGGGTTGACCTGGTTTCGGGAGGATTATTCCTGAAGTAATTAAGGAAAGGGGGGCTCAATCTTTCTTCTTGATTGACTGCTCTTCCAGAACCTTCATCTTTCTTCTCATCCTCAGCTTCTTGGGCATCTTCTCCTTTACCTTCACCTCCTTTGTGTCCTCAAATTCTTCCTTGGCACCTTCCTTTTATTCTCCTTCCCTTCCTCAACCACTTCCTTCTCCTTATCCTCCTCTTCAGCTTTTCCTTCAGAAGGTGGTTCATCCTTAGCTTCCTTGGCTTTTGAAGTCTCAATGTTCTCCACCACCTCAATCTGCTCCTCCTGGACATATTAAGAAGGGAAAGAGTGAGCGGACATCAAGTAGGAGCTGGTCTGTAAACCACCTTGAGTAGGCAGAATGACACCTCATCCTTGGTGGCACACACTATGAAGGTGTTCTTGGCAGCGCTCTTGGTCAGCAAGGTGAAGTGGCTCTTATACCATCCTTGGGCATTCTGCATGATCTTGGCAGTCAGCTTCTTGTACTGGGCTCTGATGTCCTTGAGCATGCAGAGAGGTCGGACTTGAAGAACACGCCCATCTCCATGGAGATCTGAGCATACTGGATCTGTGCCTGCAGCTCATTGATCTTCTCTTCTTGCATCTTCTTCAGAAAGGCAATTTCATCCATCAGGCTATTGATGTGATTTTTTGCTCCAGCCAGAGCTGCCTCATCTGCCCCTTTGCTCACCTTCATCAACCAGCCCTCAGTGTCCTCATGGTTCAGCACCTCTTCCTGGTAGGGCACCTGCACGTTGCTCCCAGTCCCTTCTGAGCTCCAGTGCCTCCTAACTGCCCACTGCCCTCTCCTCGCCAGGGATGGGGCACAGTGGGGTGGGGCAGAAGCAGCTCATTTTCAGTAAAATGTTCAACCTGGGCCTGCTCCACTGGTATCCACAGGTGGCCCAGGGGCAGACAGTGATCCTGGAGAAGCTGGCCACCCTCACCTGCCCGGGTCCCCAATTCTGCTTGAACCCTAAGAATTGGCTTCTGATGCTGCCTGCCCAGCCTGCCTGGTCCCTGATAGCAACTTGTACCCCACTAGTGGTATCTGGCACTGCCTGCCCTGCCTACATATGCAAATTTACCCACCATCTTTGTTGGTTTAATTTACATACCTTTACCGACTGGATGTGGGTGCGGCAGAAGTAAGGTCAATTAGCATCTTTCTTTCTTATTAGTGTAGAAGAAAATATAGTTGAGAAAAATCCTGAGATTCTAAGAATTTCACAGTTAACCAAAGAAATAAAAGCTCAGTTTAGTTAGCTTTTAAGACTCTATTATAAGAAAATAATATATAATATGAAAAAACATTCTAAAAACATGTTAAAATATGTATTGCATCTCATTTATAATGGCTAGAAAGGAAAAGAAAGATGGAAAGGGCAGAAGGAAGGAAGGAGGGGAATCAACCAATTATACAAAAAATATAAAATAGGTTATGACCTCCTTTGGAAAACTATGTATTCATTACCAATGATAGTTATATAAATAATGCAAAATATAAATTTATCAATTGATACTTCAATAAAATTTTGGGTCACATAATATTAATGAGGAAATGTACTAGGCATTGGTAATATGATAATGAATAGTAATACCATTCTTGCTCTCAACATGCTTATCAACTAGTGTAGAAAAATGTTAACCAAAAAACACCATAAATAAATATAAATGTTATAAGTCTGGAATATTATTGGAGGAGAAATTTATGTGCTATGGAAACATGGAAGAAATTTGGTAAAAAAATAAAATAAAAACTTTCATGACCAAATAAAGATTATCTTAGTTCTGAAGGTTAATGTGTTAAATTGGCATAAATGGGTAGAATATTTTAGCAGAGAAGCATGTGCAAAGGTCCTATGGCTGAAACAGGCTCAAAGAAGGCCAAGCTATGGACTGAATCACATCTCTCCAAAATTCAAACATTGAAGTCCCAATTCCCAATATGACTATATTGAGAGATAGAACTGATATCCAGAATGGCTGCCAGGGTATTTTCCTGGGACCATGTTTCACAAAGCTGAATAATGAAATCTCGGACCAGAGATTTAAGCAAAAACATGGAAATTTTATTGCAAGCAGATTCAGACTCCCTGCATGGGGAGGAGGCCCCAAAATGAGTTTCTGTTAAAGCCTTTTGGTCTAGGGGTTTATATATTTGCTAAAAGCCTGCTCTTTGTCATTCTATGTAGCCACCTAATTGATTCCCTCAGTTGTTCTTGCTCAGCAACTGACCTGGGCTTTCCCTGTTCCTAAGCATCAGTCTCTGTTAACCTTATTGTTGTAACACCTCTCTAATTTCACATACTTTCCATTCTGAGTCTAAAAACATTCTGTTATTTCTGTGTAGTTGGTTTCTATAGTTAGGCTTGCTCAAATTGCAGTGTCTGCCCCTGCCTACATAATGTTAGATTTGATCAAATACTTGAATATTTACCCCTTCGCTGGAAACTGACCTATGGGCCACTTCACAATGACATTTCCTTCCGCTTAGATCACATTCCACTTGCTAAGACCACATTTCACTTGCTGAGACCATTATCCTTCCCCTTAGGAACATCCCAGGATCCAGACCTGCCCAGTGAATTCTCCACCCCAAAAGAGCCGACCTAGAGTTCTTTAAAATCTCTAACTCCTCATCCCTGGGTGCTGGTGCCATTTGGGGGCTCAGCCCATCTGCTATCCAAATGACCTTATAAACTTTTAAGTCTTTACTACCTTGGCCTATTGAGTTCCTCCCTCAGTGACCTTAACAGATTCCATCTATCTTTGTTTTCCACTGGATCTCCACTAACCCCTCCAGAACCTTTAAGTGGTAATCAAAGTTTAATGAGGTCGTAAGGGTGAGGATCTAATCCAATAGGATTTGTGTCCTTATAGAAAAAGATACCAGACAGTGTATGCTTTCAATTTCTCTCATTCCCTGTCATGTGACTACACAGGAAAAAAAAAGAAGTGGCTCTTCTTTAAGACAGGAAAAGAGCTCACACCAGAATCTAAACTCTAATGAGGAAGAAGAAAAATAAAGCATTTTACCACCTTTCTAGGTTCACTTTTGCTTCCACTATATCCCTCAACAGAGATCTGGGGGGTGTGGACATGGTAAGAATTCATCTCTGTTGGCCTATATCAGATGCCTCAGGAGTCCATGATCTCAATCATATGTGGAACCTATTGAACGAAATAAACTGATGATATAAAATAGAACCAGAGACACAGAAGCATGGGACAGATTGATGAATTTCAGAGGGAAGATGGAGGTGGGGAGGAGTGGGAGTAGAGTGATTAACTGGGGAGCTTATATACTTATATGTATAACCCATGGACACAGACAAAAGAGTGGAGAAGGCCTGGGAGGGGCAGGTATGGAATAGAAGGGGTCAATGGAAACACACACACACACACACACACACACACACACACACACAAAGGGGACATCTGTAATACTTTCAATAATAAAGATACAATTTTTTTTAAAGGACTCCTTTATTTGCAACAATATTCTAGCCAGTTAAATATCCTGGCTGGCTCACCAAAACTGTAGGAGAGTAAAAAAATAACTTTCTTCTACCTTTCTAAATTATTTTGTCTGGACTAATAAATTAGCATAAGACAGATTAACAAGAGAAAATGCCCAAATATATTACTTTATAAGTAGGAGTTTCATAAAAATATAGGATCCAAGTACAGATTGGGCAGTTAAGGCTTATGTGCCATCTTTAGTTGAAAAAAGGGGAGTAGGATGTGGTTTGAAACTTTCAAAGTGCAGGAAGACTATTCATTTGGAGATGGTAGCAAATATTTGGTAAACAAATGTTTGATGGGCCATCTTTAACAATGGGACACAAAGAGGGCTTTGATCCAATGGTCCTTGCTAAGTTTCTCCCTGCCTACCACACACTAGTCCATCCTATGTAATAAAAGGGTAATGTGCAAATCAACTGAACTGCTGAAGGACTGATCACTATGACTCACACTGACCACCAGGAGGCAGATGCTCAATGCAGGAGCTGCTCCTGGTCATCAGTGTGCTTGAACATGGGGAGCATCTCTCAGCCAGATGCCCGACTCATGACTGGAAGCACAGAGGCAGTGGCAGTAGCCTCTCTGCCTCTGCCTCTGCAGCAGCACTAGGGGTGTCGGACTGTGAGAGGGTACAGGCCGGGCTGAGGCCTCCACCTGGGTGCACAAATGTAGTGCACTGGGCCTGTAGTTAAACTATAATTATCTATGATGATATCTCCCTGGAGCAGCCTGCTATCTAATCTTTTAAGACAGTTGGTAGAAGGTCAAAGGTTCTTTCTGAGACTGTATCTGGAAAATAACAACCTTAAAATAATTAACATCCAAAAGGCATATTTTGGAATGGCAAACTCTGCTTCCACTCACTGCTAGAACTAGATCTTGCACTGACCTATTTCCAGAGCTCTGAGAAAATGAATTTATGTTGGTTAAGTCACACAGTATGTAGTATTTTGGTAGGGCATCCCTCACAGACTGATACAATCAAAGTGACTGATTAAGAGGAAAAAGATAGAATTTAATCCAAGAGGAAACTGGAGGAGCAGAAGAAAGCCCTTCTACAGAAGATGTGACTTTCTACAAAGATCAATGCAAAACTTTTGAAAACTTTTCAGATGATCATAATGAAAGGAGTTTTTAGGGGTAAAATAGGCAGGTTTAGGGGGGTTTAAAAACTAAGAGATCCAAGGGGGAGAACTGCAAGGCGGCACACCTGGGAGCTGCCAGAAGGTATATATTTACAGAATAAAGGGAGAGGAAGACACTCATTCTCAGAATAAAGAGGAAAGCCACAGGGAATAGAAAAACAAAAAGGAGAAAAATTGAAGAATCTATGTGGGGATTGAGCTCTAAAGCTGCTAGAGTGACCAATCAGAGGGAATAATAGAACACAAAGAACTGCAGCCTTTATGCATTTCCATTTCTTACCATGTGCAAAAGAGGGACTTAGTGGGTCTCTCTCCCCCTCCTCACGTAGGAGTCTGTGCTTGTTTCCCAATAATTTTCCACCTTTTTCCATGGCTTCATTCTTTGAATCCACCTGGATAAGAACCCAAGAAATCACCTCTGCATCCTGCCTAGAGGAAAAGCCACGCATTCCAGTTTAATTTTCCATTTTCCGTGTTTCAATATGATTGCATTGACATTAGTTAGAAGAACATTGTAACTGCAGAATGGAGGTGGACCGAAATGTAGACCTGTTAGTAAGATATATTTTTTTAAATCCAGGAAAAAGAAGCTAGTAGCTTGGGTTAGAAGGGTGGTAGAAAAGACAAAGAAAAATGACCAGAGGCAGAAGATATTTAGGAGAAAAACAGGCTTTAGTAATGAATTGAATTTTTTTATGTTATATTAAGTGAAAGAATCAAATGGAAAATTACAAGTTTATTAACATACAACTAAAACTGAGAGAAACATAGGATAGGAATGAAAAGATTGAGAGGGCTGGAGACAGGGATGCCAGAACACAGGCTTTATTGAAGAGTGCCAGCTGCTTCCAGAGAGAGAGGAGCAGAAGAGAGCAAGGGCCAGGGGTCCATCTTCTTTTAAGGGGAGGATAGGGGCGGCGCTTAGGGCACTTAGCACATGCTGATTGGTGATTAGGGACCTAAGGATTTAGGAATCGGGGCTTAGGGTATTTGGCAGGTGCTGATTGGTGGTTCAGTCCTCAGGAATGTCTGGCTGCAGGTGGGTTTAAGTCTGTCTATCAACTGGAGAAAGGGAGGATCTATCAGGAATATATAAATTTTAAGTAACATTCTCATTTTTCTATTTTCCAAGATAATAAAGATATGGTCATATTATGCTTCTCTGTTTTAAATAAAAATAAAACTTTGTTATAAGAGCCAGAAAATTATAGTCAGGATCACTCCTTAAGGGTGATTGAAATGTAACTATAGACTTTGCTAAGATTCTCTGTAAAATTTGTACAATAATGAGAGATCTGATGGTAGGAATAATCTCTCGCATTTAAATACACCACAGAGTCTATAGTGAAAGAGGTATTCCAGACAAGAAGGTCCATGCAGAGCTTAAATCATTACCAAGAAGGCTCTCCTGGTTAAATTTCTTACAAGGGGCCTTTTGTAGAGTCAGGCAGGCAATTATGCCTCTGGTACCTGAGGCACCTTTCTCCATGTTTAAATTTTTTTTTTTTAATTCTTAAATTTCACTTTACATTCAATATTATTTTGTACTAGTTTCAGGTATACAGTATAGTGGTTAGATAACTAGATATTTTACTAAGTGGTCCCCTGATATTTCAACTATTGTATGGGTTAGGTAGAGGCAGGAAGGTAGTCCAGAGTCCATGCAAGTATCTGCAAGGTAGACAAAAATAACTGGCACCTTCCTAGACCCCTGGCCCCAGGCAGGAATTCCACACTCTCATGCCCTCCCCTCGCTAAAACAGCTGTATAAAAGAAGTACCTATGCCCCTTTTTTTGGCTCGAACTTCCCTGGCCCACCCTCTGACCAGTAAGCTTCACCCGGGAGCACAAGATTAAAACCTCCCCCTTTTAATCGCCTGGACTCTGTGTCTTGTTTCCTGTGTCACAAACCTCTCAGTACGTAGTTATTACAGTATCACTGACTATACTTTCTGTGCTATACTTATACCCCTGTGACTATTTTGTGACTACTGGTTGATTTTTACTTCTTTTTCTTTAAAAAAATATATTTTTATTGATTTCAGAAAAGAAGGGAGAGAGAAATAAAAATATTAATGATGAGAGAGAATCATTGATTGGCTGCCTCCTGCACACCCACTATGGGGATCGAGCCCACAACCTGGCATGTACCCTTAACTGAAATCGAACCTTCAGTCTGCAGGCCAATTCTCTATACCCTGAGCCATACCAGCCAAGGCCCAATTTGTACTTTTAATCCCTGCACAACTTTTTACCCAGTCTCCTAAGCTCCTCCTCTTCTAGCAACCATCAGTCTTTTTTCTATATCTATATACTGTATATAAAAGCTTAAGCAAATGTGACTAAATGAACAGAACGATGGGAAAGACGGGAACATCTGGTTGACCAGTGACCAGTTATTATGACATGTACTGACCACCTGCTGCTGGTGCCTGGCATAAGCCCCAATTGCTCAACGCCATCAGTGGGTGTGAATAGCGGCAGCCAGCCCCAGTCACCCCTGAGGGCATTTCCACCACCTCCTGCTCCTGAGGGGCAATTGGAGCAGCAGCATCTGCTCCTGGTGCTGGTTCCTATCACTCTGTGCCATCAGCAGGTGTGAGCAGGGCTGCTGCCATCAGCACATGGGCATGGCAGTGGCAGGAGCAGGGCTTGCCAGCAGACTAGGGACTGGGGGCCATGGAGGGAGGGGCCATACAGGGGCACAGAAGATGGGCTGTGCCCAACCCCTGTTGGTGCCACTGCAACCTCATGGCCCAGAGTTCCTTTCAAGGTGCATGAATTTGTGCACTGGGCCCCTAGTCTATATATATAAAAGCCAAGCAATCATTACTGTGGAACCAACAGAAAAATTGGTTGCTATGATGTGCACTATCTGGGCCCTGATCAGTCCCTGGCCCTGAAGGGACAGATCTCCCAATGGGTCTCAAACACCCCTAAATCACTGCCTGGCTCCCTGGTGCATGTATATTTAGTGAAAGCACAAGAAAATAATTATCAGTCCCTTCTGTCCCCAACCAGAGTCTCCAGAGGGCTCTGCTAATATTGCAGTCAAGGTGTAGAATTCTCTCTCTGGAACCTGCAGCTTCAGGAGACTTTACAAGTTAGCAAAAAAGGCGACCTAACCATTGCGGGATGGTGGCCCTTTGCTAAGGAATGTAGAGAGGCTGGGTGGGGATTTTGTGAAATTGTGGTGCCTTACAGATTAGGTGAGCTTTCAATCTCTCTTTAAAAGGGGCAGCGAAGGGATCCACAAGCTGCCAGGAGCAACAGTAAAGGATAGGCACATCTTAAAATAGAAAAACTTCTAAACAGACATGAGTATCATATTGGGAAGCTGAGGGCAGAGCCCCAGGAGGAACGCAAAAACCATGAAAGGGACATCATCCTTCTTGATATACATTTGCAAACAACACATAGTAAACAACTTCATCTCATGGCATTAAATGCAAAACAGTTCTGTTGTGGGTTTTCATTTGGCCATCCTTAAAGTATAATTAGATCCAGCTTGGGGAAAGCTATAGTTTCCAGCATTAGACCCCATGGTTGGCCCCACTCAATGGGCCCCATATGGGCAGGCCAGTCAGACCTCACCCATGCACACTTTTATGCACTGGGCCTCTATTAATATCAGTAAAAATGTACTTTCTGAACAAATGATGCTTTATCCTTCTGGTTGCTTGTCCAATAAAATACATATCACAGTTGTTCCTCAAAATTGCAGGGTGAATCCAAAGAAGTGTTTAGTATTAAAGTTTTGCTTATCAATTTGCTTATCAATTTGCTTATCAATTTGCTTATCAATTCCATCTCCTACCTAGTGCAGAGTAGGAGCAGGTTATTTGACTGGGAGCCATAATGTCCTCATGTGCAAAATGAAGAGTAAAACACCTTATTACATGGTAATTGCAAGATTTAAGTAATAAAAAATACTGAAAAGTCTTTGCATATGGCCTGAATGAGCTTACAAAATACTATTTCTCCTTCTCCCTCTCTTTAATTTGTAACCATTTTTAGAACACTTTTTCAGAGGAATATGTACAGAGGTATGTAGTAGAATTAAGCATACAATTTAAGTTTATTTCCAATTAAAATTTTGTCTCTATATGGCTGCAAGAATAGGAACTAGATGATTATTTTTAAAGTATAATTTCTCAATTAGGATATACTTCATGTGTAGATATAACTTGGAAGCATGCATAAAGCAGATTTTATTGATGTCTCATGGATAAATTAAATCTAAAATTAAAAATACTATAGGGCATTTCCAAGTTCAATGTTTTGTTTTGTTTTACTCTCTCTCTTTTTTTTTTTTTTTTTTTTTTTTTTTTAATTTAGGTTAACTGGAAACCTCTTCCAATGCCCATTCAAGAAAAACATTTTGAAAGGAGTATTTAATGAGATGATTTGTGTTCCCAGTGCCTTTCTCAGTGACAGGTTATGGAAAGAAGAGATAAATATTGTTTGAATTAAGAGTATAAAAAAGGAAACATTTTATAAGCTATGAGTGCCTCACATTCAGTATGAGCTAGTGTTTCCAAAGTATGCCCCAAATATAAAATGTTAAAAGAAGGTAAATAACTTTTTCCACTTTTTTTTTCCAGCAAGACATTTTGGAGATGTCATCTCATAATTTTACTTTTCAAAGATTCCTTGCTTCTAGGTATATTGAAAAGTTTTGAAGTAAGCAGACAAAATAGTTTCCTCTGTTTTACAATACTAACAATGTTCATTTATTTCAAAGAGTTTTTACACTTTTATTAAAGCTTTCTGAGTCTATTTACAATAAGTATATACATCTAGTGCAAAGCTGATGGAATTTTAGAAATAGATCATTTGTTTAAGTTACTGAGGATTGTTAATGTGATAAAAACCATTGAAACCTGTAAAGAACTTTTGTGAGTTTATTTGAGCCAAACTGTTGACATATGCCAGGAAGCAGAACCTTGATAAATTGAGATAATGCTCTGGAGAATGAAGGGTTACATCTGTATTTATACATTGCAATCAAAGGAGGGACATAGGTGGGTTGCATGAAATTCATTGGTGATAGATTAAGGAGGTGGGACAGAGTAAAGCAGGGAAACCTCTGGGATAGGGTAAAAAGTGAAATGATGGACATGTCCTTCTTTTACAGAGATGGATACAGGATACTTTAATGTAATTAACAGTTGACAATTAACTTGATAACAATAACAATGAGGGAATGTCCAGGTGCCATTTGTTGTGCCCTGAGGGGTCCAGGGTAAAAAAAGAAGTTACAAGTTACCCTGACATCTCACAGATATGTTATCTTAGAGACAAAAATGCAAATGGGCTCAGTAAAGATATAAGTTGATCTTTGTCAGGGAAAATGACTACCCACTATAATCTGTTTGTAGTTAAATTTTTAATTTTCAAATCATCCTTTGTGGTTATTTTAGGTCTCTGAGTTTGCAAGACTGCCATGCAGGCCTCCCCTGAGCTTGTCAGGTTAGCATGTGGCTCCTTTTGTTCACAGGGTCAGCAATTCCAGAACTGATTGTCCAGGCAAGATGGGCAATACTTGGTAGTCAAAAAGTAGAACCTTCTGATAAGATGTCATCTGCTCTTTCTTGAATGAAAATATTTATTTCTTAAACCATAAGGCCAATATAAAAAACATTTTTTTTTTAAAAAGTTAAATCTTTGTGAAATGCTGTCCTAGTTATTTAGAGTCCCTTGGAAGGTCTCTGTAACTGCAAAATTGTTTAGTCTACAAGTTTATTTTGCCTTGTAATTTCCTGGTACCTGAAAAAATACTGATAAATGACTACCCCCTATTGTTCTAAATACCAAGTATAAAATGCTGTCTATCTATGCCTGCATTTAGTATTGATTCTTCAAATGGAAAAAGAATCTGTAAAAAAACACAGGGGAATCAAGAAGGCTTTTAGACTCAGCAGTAGATTCAAGTAGAGAAGGCTGTCCAGAAGTGGTTTTAAACTGCCTGGAAATTGCCCTGTCGTAGAAAAGGCCGGGAATCCACAATCTGTTAGTAAACCCAATTCTTATCATGAAAGCTGTCAGAGGACTGATACACCATGATTGTTTGGTGTTGTTACTTTTAACAGTTTATAATCTATTAGTGTAGAATCCCATGGTACAATAATTCAAGTCATTTCATGAAGTATTGGCCTCAGATCATTAGCAACCCCTTTTTCTGTCTTGTATCCTTAGATCTGTCCTATAAAAGCTTTCAACTTGAAAAAACACCTCCACTCTCCATGCAGAGTATAGACAAAGGGGAAGGTCTTGGGCTATTGCTGTGGCAAAGGAGTCTCATTTCTTAAAAGGGGCAGGTGGAAGGTTAGATTAATTGAATCATTTAGTGGCTGCATGTCTTTAAGTGCTTTCCTGGTTGAGGGGCCAAAATCTATATTAACACCTCTGCCCTTAGCAATGCAGTCTTTCAAGTCAAGGAGCTTTGGCCACAAGTTTTAAAGGATTCAATAGAGCTCACTAAATAAATAACAAACAAGTGTAAATTGTGTCAGTCTAATGGATTATGTTGGACCAGAACCAAAAAAAAAAAAAAAAAAAAGAGGAGCTGGTACTGTCATGGTCAGTTATAAAATGTCCCTCCCATGCCTCCTCCAAGCCTGAGTCATTCACCTCTATGCCATTTGAATTAGAATGCCAATGGGTTTGTCCAAATGAGTCAGTTGATCTGTGAATGCTAATTTGTCAAAGGCAATTGGAAAAGAAAAGTTAATAGTGTATAGTGCTGCTCAAAACCTCCCCCACATCTCTGCAACACACTACATGCCTGTCATAAGCATGTAGGACTAAAGGTTTAAGGACCGGGTAAGATTGAAACATGCTACAATATTGATTTCCTTAAAAGTAATGTTTTCCAGATTTAGTATATGTTTTACTTTATTTTCTACCTTGTCGGTGTTCAATTGAGTTATCTCATAATTTCTTTTGTTCTTTCTCTTGTTTAGCATGCTTGATTGTAATATTTATCTTGTTTTGTGTACTGATTCAGCAATTAATTTGAATGTGCCAGTAATGAACTTTTCAAATTTGATCAAATTATTTTAAAATTCACCTAGGAGAGCCTTAAAAGATAAATAATAATTATCATTTATTATGTTCATACTATGAGCTAAGTCAGGTATTAATTGAGCAACTTATTAATGTTAAAGAAGAAAAATAAACAATGAATCAGGTAGTAAGACAAATTTTTCAGCTACAATAGTTCTAATAACTTGTCAGAGTCAGTTGCATGCATATAAAATAGATTTTTATTTAGGTGACCATAGAAAGCCCCATGCTTACAGGTTTTCTCCAAAACAAATTGGAAATTTTACTAATCAAGATCCATTCTTTGGATTTTGTCATTTCCACCTGGGGATATTTTAAGCAGAACAAAACTCCCAAGTTCTACTTCCCTAAGGTACTCTAAATCTCTTTTTCTTTGCTAAATCCCTTATTTTCCCATTATGATTCTCTCTTTGTCTTTCTACTATATTTGTCTTCTACAAGTAAATAGCCTGCAAAGACTATAATAAAGTCCCCAGACATTCTCCTTTATTAAAAGAAATCCCACCACACTTTATCACATTCAAATTATTTTTCCAAATTGATAAAATAAAAAGCCAGATCTTACAGGAGAAAATTCAACTTTGCTACAAAATTGCTAACTGTTTTTAATAGGTAACTGTTGAAATTGATTTAAAACAAGCATGTCAAACTCACAGCCCACAGACTACCTGCAGCCCATAATAAATATTTTCGCGGCCCAGCCAATATAACAATATGTAAGAAACAATTTGATAAAATTTTTGTAACTTAATTTTTACAATATCCTGTTATGATAATTATTAATAGCAAACTACAATGTTTTCTAATGACTGATTACTATAATCGTGTTGCATTTATTTCCCTTATATGCCTAACGCGCAGGCGCACCATTTCTTTCCACTAATACTAGCAGCAGATATTTTAGCAGCTGATTGCCATGTAATTAGTCTTGGACTGACTTGCTTGGTTTGTGCAACAGGAATTATTTTACTTTCAGAGAACAAGAAATATATGTTTCTTTGTGTTATGCTTATTAATTTGTGCAGTTATTCAGTATCTGGTAAGTTAATGTTAAAAAAATATTAATTTTTATTAAAATATTCTATTATTTTATGTTAACAATTACTCATTTATTTCATCCCTTTGTGTTCAGCAAGTCTCTATCAAAAAACAAAACAAAACACCTATGTTTTTATGAAAATTGAAGCTTTAGCTTTTTTGCAGTCCACATAAACTTAAACTTGTTTATTTAGCCCGTGTTAGTCTTTGAGTTTGACTTGCTTGATTCAGAAGTATCCTATCTAGTGGAAAAGTAATATTCAAATTGACTGTACCTCTGTTATATGCACAAGCTATGCCCACCAGCCCATCATGAGCAAATATGCAAATTGACCCAACCAAGATGGTTGTGGCCATGGAGAGAGTAGGAAGCTTGGGTTTCCCTGGCAATGGAGGAAGCCAAGCCTTCTGCCTGCCCTGGCAGGCCAGGTCTCCACTCAAGGCTAAAAAGTTTCAATTATAGAAGATAAATAAATCCCAGATACCAGGGTCTCCTCGTGGGTCTCCGGGGTGCATGGCTGGCCTGCAAACCACCATAGGCCCCTCGGCCAGGCTACTACATGCTCCAAGGGAATCTCCACCCTGATCCAGAACACCCTTCAGGGCAAACTAGCTGGCCCCACCAATGCACCATGCCTCTATCCTATCTACCATGCTTCCCAGAAAATAAGACATCCTCCAAAAATAAGACCTACATACAGATTTCCTTCTGAGTGAAATATAAGTCATCCCCTTGAAAATAAGGCGCCTCCCTCCCCCTCCCCCCCCCAGGCTCTGTCTCAGAAACTTTGTGAAACCTAAACTGCAAGAAGTTGTGACTTGGGGGAAGAATTCATGGGAGAAAATCACTAATAGTTGCATTGCAAATGCACTGCGAGAAGGCTACCTTGACAAGAAGTACTCATTTAAATACAGTGCTATTGCTAAACATGAGAGATTTGGTCCACTCATTCTGAAAGAAATGGAGTCACAAGAAATTCACCAGGAAATTCAGGAATTGGATTGTTACGATGATGTTCCAGAAGATGATGACATGATTGTCATTGAATAAATAAGTAAATTCTTGATACTGTAGGATTCACAGTTTGAATGGTTTGTGTTGACAACTACCATACTATCATACCAAATACAGGTAATAAATTTCCTTTATTTTCATTTAACAATGAATGTGTACCGTATTCTTCTTCATGGAAAAATAAAATATCCCCTGAAAATAAGATCTAGCTCATCTTTGGGAGCAAAAATTAATATAAGACACTGTCTTATTTTCGGAGAAACAGAGTAATAAAAGAATAATATGCAAATTGACCATCACTCCAACACACAAGATTGCTGCCCCCATGTGGTCAAAGATGACTGCCTCCATGTGGACATAAGATGGCCACCACAAGATGGCCAGTAGGGAAGGGCAATGGGAGGGACTAGACCTGCAAGGGAGGGCAGTTGGGGGTGATCAAGCCTGCAGAGGAGGGAAGTTAGGGGTGGCCAGGCTAGCAGAGAAGACAAGTTGGGGGCTACTGGACCTGCAGGGAAGGGCAGTTGTGGGGGACTCAGGCCTGCAGGGGACAGTAGTTGGGGGGACCAAGCTTGCAGGGGAGGGCAATTAGAGGTGACCAGGCCTGCAGGGTAAGGCAGTTAGGGATGACTAGGCCTGCAGGGGAGGGCAGTTAGGAGCAAACAGGTTGGCAAGGGAGCAGTTAGGCATCAATCTGGCTGGCAGGGGAGTGGTTAGGGGGTGATCAGACTGGCAAGCAGAAGTGGTTAGGGGCAATCAGGAAGACAGGCAGGTGAGGTATTGGGAGCCAGGAGTCCTGGATTGTGAGAGGGATGTCTGATTGAAGAGGGTGTAGGCTGGGCTGAGGGACAGCACTCCCAGTATATGAATTCCATGCACAGGACCTCTAGTAATCTTACAAATTCATTGAAGGAGAATATCAAAGCCAACGAAAAAAATTAAACATCTCTTAAAGATTTAGAAGGAAAGTTTGCTCTGAAAGAGGAAGAATAAATGTCATTCAAGTTAAAATACCTGAGACAGCTCACAGTGCCTGTTTCAGACATTGGCATACATCAGAAGATCTAAGGGAAGGAGGAATTAGAATGTGCTAATGGAATGTTTCTGTGACTGAGTGGGGATTAACTTGGGTTTGCTTCTGAAGATTTGAATTTGAGAAGAATTTACAAGTCTCTGATTTTGTAACCTTCTATTTGTTATAAGCAACTGGCCTACCAATATAGAAACCATCATAAAGTAGCCTACTCCAATATGTTAACACAAGAAGAGGATGGGAAGAAATTCAAGAATTTGGTGTCATACTTTATGTGATCTATCACTGATATAGAATTTACCAGGTCACTGGAAAATACTCACACAGGACTACTCAGAGATACAGAAAAAACAAAAACAAAACAAAACAAAAAAACCAACAAAAAAACACATTTATTTCCAGATGTACTAGTACCTTGACTCAGGGAGCCTGTTTCCAAATCTGTGCCTACCAATATGGAAGAAGCTTTTGCAGGATGAGAGCCTTGAATGAATGAATAAATAAAAAGCAAATAAATAAATAAATAAATAAATAAATAAATAAATAAATAAATAAATTGTTAGAAGAGGTTATAGACTATGCAAAATTACAATATTTTTTTTTTGCAAACCTCGGTTTCTGGCCTGAGCCTATAACTGCTTGAAATCTAAGCCAAACTAGCTCAGGAATGAAAAATTGATACTGTGCAACTCTTCCTAACAGTGTAGGATGTTCCAAGAGATTTTCACACAATATTTTAAAATTGTTGCTAACATGGTTGGATGACAATCTCTGTCTGCTATAGAAAGTGAGGGAAATGGGAGAGGTTGGTGTTGCTAGAGAAATAAAAGACAGAAAATTATCTGGCAAGCCCAAATGACTTGTAGAAGACATGATGATATTGATCCAAGCAGAAGGATAACAGAAACCCAACGGAAGGGGCCAACATTTAAGAATTAATCTAAAAATGATTAATATTTAATATGTCTTTTAGAATTCTAATAAAAAAATTAGGTACAAAATAAACAATTTTTTAAATGGGTGGGAAAAAAAAACATACACCTGGGTATTTCTGCAGACAACCACATGTCTATTACTTAAGAAATAACAGAGCTTTTGCTGAGGCCAACATAGAATGTATTGAAGATTATATTATGAATATGTGATGACTTTAGCCCATTTGGTTCAGTTGTTTGGTGTCTATGGGATAGCACTAGGATATTTATAATTTTCCAACAGAATGTTAAATTCTGTCAACATGAAGTCAACTCAATTTACCTATTTTTAAAACGCAAGAATGTATTACACAACAAGTTCTCTGGAAAGTTGATAGCAAGAGACAAAATTGGGAATCTTGAAGAAAAGCTAAAATCATAAAATAAAGATAGTTTACTAGTGACAATATATCTAAAAAAAATTTTGAATTTAGTCTCTCAAAGTGTAACTTACATTATTTAAATTTCTGGGTAAAAATTTGAGATGTAACCTCAGAATTACATCATAAAGCTTAAGTGTTATGCCAGCATTTACATATGGAAATTTTTTTTCACATTCCAATCAGAATTGACCTTTATGAATTTGATGTATTGTTAACCAGCCAGTGTGCAGCTGCCTTTATGAGACTTTGTTTCTGAAGAACTATTTTGTCTAGTGGTTCCTTGTTAGTAATGTCTACTTGGCTTACAATAAAGACTCTCTTATATACCCAAAGGAGGTATCATCTCTTCTTGGCCTGGATGGAAAAGAAGTGCTGATAGGTTGCTATTAAGCAGCTGGATATAGAAATCAATAAAACTATGCATTTGTGTAAGAAAAGGTTATTGAACAGAAAATTACAAGATTAAAAGTAAGGTTCTATTGAGAAGTTTGTGTCCAAGTTAGACTTCTCAGAAGCCCTCTCTTATGTTATGCTCAGAAATTACTATAGCAATATGCAGGAAAGCAGATGGAATTTGGCACTATTTCAGACACTACAGACTGGATGTGATGTATTAAATTACATGTAATTGGGAAATTATGAATGAGTCCCTGAGATAGAAAATGTCAGCCATTTCCTGTTACACAGCAATTGGTTTGATTTATAATGACTTTATAAATAGTGAAATAAAAGGAAATGTATGTACTAAAATATTAGAGCAGAATAAGAAAAGATCAGTAAAGTTCTCAATTACAAAGAAGGCTATTTCTTTTCAAATGGAAAATTATTGACATTACATTAAGAGATGGAAGTAACAAATTAGATTACCTTGTATTACCATTCTATCAAAATGTAAAAAGCATGGTGATAGCCAAACAACCAATAGACAAAGATGCAAAATAAATATTGTAGAACAAAGTCTAGCTCTGAAAAGGGGGAAGAAAAAGCCTAATAGCTATTTTCTCTCATTGTTCCAAAGCCAATCTATTTGTTCTCTGATATTGAGGAGACAGAGGGAAGCTAGGTACTCAGGAATCGAGATCATGAAAATAGAAATATATCTTAGAAAATAGAAATAGGGAGCACAGATAGGTAGAGTTACTAAGACACCCACTGGGCAGGGAAAGGACACACACAAGAAAAGCAAGCTTTAAAATATATGAATGTTTCTAAGACAGGGAGCTTACAGATAACCTATCAGACTGCAGTGAGGAACAGAACCAATCCCAAGAATGTTAAGACAGAATTCTTAAAAAAGACCAATCAGGAGCTAGCAAGACTATATCTACCCCATAAATTAAAAAGTGCACCCTCTCCCCTGCACATTAGATTCTTGTAACAAGGAGATATGCTTCCCTGGTCCCATGTAGTTTATGGTCATGTTGCACTCTACTTACAGACTAATAGACTTTAACACCTGACTGTAACATGGTAAGGAAGCTTTGGATGCTGCCTGCTCCTAGAACCCCTAGCTGCACCTTTTCCAGGACTGGCTTTTCTCAGTAAACTTTGCTTCTTCTAACTGTTTTTTGTCCTCAGCTTCATTCTTAGATTTCGCGTGACAACACACTCGGATTCAAACCTCCTCATTCCAGTTTCAATACTGTATCTGCAAAGAGTTTATTCTGCTTCCGACCGTGTGGTAACCAAAGCCTTGCTAAAGGCAAAGTTAGATACTCAACCTCTGT
The DNA here is from genome assembly GCF_014108245.1 of Pipistrellus kuhlii. Taxonomy (NCBI): domain Eukaryota; kingdom Metazoa; phylum Chordata; class Mammalia; order Chiroptera; family Vespertilionidae; genus Pipistrellus; species Pipistrellus kuhlii. The sequence continues at coordinate 69,111,091 of NW_023425515.1, forward strand.
TTCTCTGGGGACTCAGTAGGGAGGACAATAGTAAAAACAGCCAGGCACTGGGATTTAACATGCTGAGAAAAAACTCAAGAACAGCAGCTCAGAGGGAGTGCTGGTTTTTTAAGGCAGTAATTGTACTAAACAATACAAAGGGCACTTGGTTTATATAGTGATTGATCAATGATCCAATCCACTTTGCATTTGCATTCCATGTTCTCTTAAGTCTTTTATCTTAGAAACTAGAGGCCCAGAACATGAAAATTCATGCACTGGAGGGGGCGTTCCTCAGCCCGGCCTGCCCCCTCTCACAGTCCGGGAGCTCTCAGGGGCAGGAGGCGACCTGGTGATCAGGGGAAGGTGATGCCCCATCACACCCCTGCTGTTGTCACTGCCAGCAGCACAAGCCTAGGCCGGTCCTAGTTACCTGAACCTCAGACAGTCCTGAGTGGCTGGGAAGCTACCATCTGAGGCTTGACTGTGCCTCCAGCCTGCCCTGGGCAGCTGGGGAGCTGAGGTTGTGCCTGCCACGTGCCACCCTCTCCCCTCCCCACAGCTGGGCTGAAAGAACTGTGGGACTCCGGCGGGGCTGAGGGGACTTTACACCTCCATCTTGTGGCTATGGATGCCGCTATCTTTGTGCTGGTATGATGGTCAATTTGCATATCCCCTCTTTATTAGATAGGATACCCTAAGCCATGACTTCAGGGTTCTTGCTGCTTAATGAAAACAGTTGCAAAGGAAATCTTATTGCTGTAAAATTTATCGGAAACCTGGCATTTGTCACAGGGAGCATTTTTGTGTCAGTTTCTCTCATCCGAATCCCTGGTTATGAATGAACTGAATAAGTAATATTGTTTTCTTTCTCTTTCTTTAGGAGTAGATGGTATCCCATATCCAACAATATTACCATGAATGTCTCACAATCCTAGGTAAACTCTGGATGTTCAAAAGGTTTAGAAATGTATTGGGCTGCTATCCAGGCCTCATTAGGCTTTTGTCTAGTTTTCCAAAGCCCTGAAGAGTCCTTAGGGGGCATTTAATACACGCTCCTCCTCTGTCCAGTTCACTCTGAGGCAGTTCCTATTACAGGAAACAGATAAACCCAGGAAGCACTTTTCAGTAGTCTCTCCTCTCAGCCCACACAGAATTAGTTGCTATATAAAATAGATATTTAAAGTGCACATGGGGAGAGAAAAAAGAGGTTCCCCTTATAAACCACATGTAAAACTAAACAAAAATTATATAGGGGACAGATCTTTAAGCATTGTCCAAAACAACAACAACAACAACAACAACAACAAAAACCCCCTCTGGATTAAGTAAGGAGAGACTTTTATGCAAAAGGATAATTGAAAGGGATGGAATAACTATTAGAAGAGGAATTGGAGGGCTGTTGCAACAGACAGAACACTCTACCTGTAAAATCAGCAACAGCTCAGGAACTTTATTTCTTTAATATGACCTTTTCCTTAATTTAAGCTAGCTTTGTCCAGTCTATTAGCACCATACATACTGCAAGACCCGAACTTCCTTTATCATCCAGCCCTTAAGACATCAAATCTGGTCAGCATCAAACTGTCTTAAGAAAAAAGCCTCAGGTTGATCAAGGGAACAGTTTCAGTCAAACTAAAGATAATATATTGACCTTAGTTGTGTTTCAGCCCCAGGCCCATGAATGCTGAAGAACCCTACAATCACACCCTCATGAAAGCAGCCAGAAAGATGCCATAGCTAATATCAGGACCAGGTACAATGATCAACTAGCCCCCAACCAATCAGTGGAGCCCATGACCACAACTTCATTAGTCAACATGATTAACAATTTTCTCATATATAATCTACCTCTGTGTGAGCCAGCAGGGAGCCAGGACTGAGAACACTAGCTCACCACCTATTGCCTCTGGGCTTACAGGCATTTCCTTAAATAAATTTCTACTTTCTTTACTGCAAACTCCTATTTGTATTTTATTGGGCTTTGATGTGTGTAGGAGAATGGACTCCTTTAATCCAGTAACAATCTTCAGAGTTAGACAAAAAAGATTCTCTTATATAGAGAGGAGTCAACAAGGCTAGGCAGGGTTAAGATGTGGGGAAATGGAATGAAAGCGGTGTGAACAAAAAAAGGTGTTAAATGGAAAGTAACCTCACAGGGTGATCCGATCATAAATTTCTAAGTGGGCAGGTCATGGTAGGTAGTCACACACCATGCATGTAACTTTTTAGTAAAAGGTATTTGCCTTAAGCAAGCTCTGTCAATTGTTTCTATGCATCTAGGTTAACACACACTCTCAAAGAGCACTTAACCATGTTAACTATCCTATATTCCAATCCCTACTTTGCTTTCTCCTACTTCCATGCAATCTTTCTTAGATTATCTCCTTAATTTCAAATGTATAAAAGAAACTGCAAAACTGTTATTCTCAGGAGCATTTGAGGTCTTGCTGCCCAGCATATGTTACCAGTTTGGCTCAAATAAACTCATATAAATTCTCTACAGGTTTGAATGTTTTTATGTCAGGAGGTGGTAGGATCCACTAGCAGGTCAGATAATGCTTTATCCTGAGACCAGCCTATTTTCCAGTTTTCCAGGAGGGGCCCAAAAGTGGGGGTGGGGGGCGGGGCTCAATGCAATATCAGGCTGAGGGCAGGCCAAAGTTCAGGGATTTGGATGGGGGAAAGAGAGAATTGTACAAAAAATTGGTTAACAAGCACTTTATTCTGATTACTTTGTGAGGACAAGCATTTCAGATATCGATTGATGAGACAAAAGAAAATAAAAAGGAATTTGGAGGGCCTGTGTCTGCTCTGTCATAGGTAAACAAAGGAGGCATCCAGAGCCTTGCCTAAGGTTATTTAAGGCTTGTGGGGAAGAGTGGCTCTTTGCAGTGTTTTGTGTGTTTTTTTCTTTTTCTTTTTTCCCCAGAACAGATAAGTGTGAGAGGGTTCCTTTTAAGTTCATTGTTTATCAGAGCACATGGCCAGGGCTAGGGGAAATTTCAATATTGTGGTCTTTTATGTAAAGACATATTTACTGGTATAAGAATTTCTCATTTTGGATTCCCAGTCTCTAGGGTTGGCCCCACACATAAGAGATTTTCAGGGTTTTACAAGGTCAGGGGTAAGATTTCTTGTCTTCTACAAGCAAGGTTATGAACCTCTTGTATATTTTCAACTCCATTTCTGCCTTGGTCTAGGCATGCTAACTGGCAAAAGCTGGTTGTAGAGAGTATAAAAGAAATGAAGTGCTCTTAAGCTTTCTTAACTTTAAAATCCTTAAAGTTCATACAATCCTGTTTTAGACATATTTGACAAGGGGTAGAAAGGGCCCTGTGATTGTTAATTAAGATCAAAGACCACTGCAAAGGTTGGTTCTTCAGGAGAAGTGTGAATTGATTTTGTTTGAACACAAGCCATTCTAATTGACATAGGAAACCACGTCTGCAGACACTCCGACTTTTTCTCGGAGACACCTTCATCACCATGGCCACAATGCCTCTTTGGGTAAGTGAGGATATTTGTTGTGGCTACCAGTGTCACTTGTGTTACTCTTACCCTTTTGTTTCCCACTGATCTGATCTTTCCATAGAACATAAGGCACATTAAAATACCCAACTGACCTCATGGATTCTTTCACTCCCTCCTGCAAAGGCCCATTTTGAATCTTTAGGATTCCACAAAATTGGGGATGATATGGTGCCTGGGGATTTCATGAAGGAAAACAAAGCAGCACAATTCTGAGGGTTGGAAAGAGATGCAATTTAGGTCATTTTATTTCTTATTTCATTTAACCTTCCCTCCACAACTGCTCTTTAATGACCAAAGTTTTATTGGTGATTTACTTATAAATCTCTTTCAAAATAATGTTGTTGAATTTAGTCCTTAACTCTATTCAGTGTATTTTTCAGTGTCTATAATAGTTTCTGCAAAGTCAGAATTTATTCTTCCACGTATATGTCAATAATGGTATAGCCAAAAACAAAAACATTTGGTTATGTGGAGGGATAAATCATTTTTTCCAGCTCACTGGTAAAAATTATTATGACTTTTATAAGTAATTTTGATCCTGAAAAGATATGGCCTGACTTCCTCGGTGCCAGAGAATAAGAGTCCTGCTGTTTTCAGCTGCTCTCCTTGCTACACCACCTGTTCTGTCCCCTCAAACCAACACCCACAATGACTGCAGTGATTGAATAAGCCAACAGATGCCATAGGCTTAAATGCTGCCCAGCACCTCCTAAAGTTCTTGGAGGACCACCTCAGAAAAGTAATTATGAAAATTAGTAACTCTTGGGTGTTGTAGACAAAAGGGTGAAGTGCCAGGATGGAATATGGAAACAGAGATCCAGACCTGCTGCTAGGACTAAGTGTTCCCTCAGAAATTGATCCCCAACCCCCAATTGCATTTCCACTTCTAAAACATACACACAATCCTACACAGACTTTAGTGAATGCCAAAAGTATTTTATTATAAACTAGGAAGAGGAAGCTGAGCATTACTATTTGACATCATTACCTGGATTGTTGGACACTTAGCATAATATATATAATTATAGAGGCCAGGTGCATGAAACTTCATGCACTGGATGGGGGGGAGGGGTCCCTCAGCCTGGCCTGCTCCTTCTCAGGAGCCCTCAGGGGTGGGAGGTGACCCAGAGATCAAAGGAAGGTGATGTTCCCATCACACCTCTACTGCTGTCATTGCTGGCAGCGCAAGCCTCAGCTAGCCCTGGTTACCTGAGCCTCAGGCAGCCCTGGGTGGCTGGGTAGCTGGGCAACCACCATCCAAGGCTTGTCTGAGCCTCAGGACAGCACTGGGTGGCTGGGGTTTGAGGGGACTAGGGGATTCTGGAGGCAGGCACATGAAGCAGCTGTACCTGCCTGGGGGTGGGCCCAGCTGTGCTGCCTACTCGCCACCCCTGCAAGGCTGAGGGGACTGGGCACTGCCATCTTGTGGCTATGGGTGCTGCCATCTTTGAAAGCATGACAGTCAATTAGCATATCCCCTCTTTATTAGATAGGGTACCCTTTTAATTATTTCAACAAAAAGCACTTTTACCATCTTCAAATTATGGAAAATATAAATATATAAAACTTTTATATATTTATATGCATACTAGTGGCCTGGTGCATGAAATTTGTGCACATAAAAGGGAATTAATTAGAGGAACTATTTTAATATTGCAATTTTTATATACATTTTACTAATTTCCATTCATCTCTGAATCTTCTATTATAGAGAATATTGCTATTTTCCATTTCTCTAGAAGAAAGTTAGTAAAATGTATTATATATAAAAATCGCCCACCTGACAGTCTGTGGTGCACCACAGGACCTAGAGTCAAGTCCCTGCCCACCACCTGCACACACTTCGAAAACTCAGGAGACCCAGAACTGGCCAGTCCCACCCCATCAAGCCCCTCCAGGTGGGGGACACAGCCTGACGCCCCCCAGCTTGGCATTAGGACACGGGAGCATGGCCTAACGTGCCCCATCAAGTCCTGCCAAGCAAGGTGTGTCGCCTGAGGTCCCCAGTCAAGCTCTGCTGAGTGAAGGGTGCAGCCTGAAGTCCCCTGTCAAGCCATGCCAGGTGAGGGGCACAGTTTGAGGTATCCTGGTCCAGCACTGGGGTGTGGGTGTGGCCTGAGGTCCCCATCAAGCCTCATGGGGCAAGCCTCGTGGGGCAAGCAGCCTCAGCCAGGCACCATGCAGCCTCAGGTCCCTGCTGTTCAGTTGTGACTTTATGGCATCCCAGCCAATTTTCATATCCCTCTGTTATATAGATAGATAAATTAATATATGAAAATACATATATAAATTATTATATTAAATGTATGTTAAGATGTATAAAATACATGTATTAAAGTATATGTATTATATACATATAAGCATAATTTATACACATATATACTTACTAAATAATCTGTTTCCTCTCCTCCTTTGGTGGGATGCTTGACAATTCCAATATAATTACACTACTGGATAGATCATTCCTTAAAATGAATACTGGGCTCAGACACACTCCTAACATTTCATGAATCCTTCACCTAATTAATAGAGGTGAGTCTCTTAACCTACTGCCCAGGTTCCATGGCAGATTAGTAGCACTATTGCTTTGATGGATCTTTTTAAGTGCTCCTCTTGGGAAAGATATTTGAAAGTCACATTTAAATAAAGATCCAAAAATTACTGAACATTAATTCTCCTCTAGTCTCAAATGCTATTTCTGGCGAAGGTTATGGAGGCAATTTTAATGGGAGAAATACACCATTATTTAGTTGCCCTGATTCCCAATATGCAGCAAAGGATTTTTGCTAATCTTTTATTCCCTGACCTTCTCTAATGATATAATGAATTTCATTCATCTTGGAAACACAGAGAACGAAGTGAAAAAGAAAAGAACTAGAGCTCATGGAAGTTTATTTTATCTCTTCAACCAAAACACAACCCTCGGGGAGGTTGCATCAAAATGCTTGATCAAAGCATTCACATGACTTGAAATTTAATGTTGTATCCAAGAAAATCTTTCAATTTTCTCTCCCTTATCTTACCCTCAAATGATACATTAGAGTGAAACTTAAAGAGGTTTATTTTCTCACATAGAATTATAAAGTGGAAAAGAACCAAAATCCAATTCACTCAAAAAGGAAGTAAAACTCAAGAGTATGAATACTTGCACAAAGATGTGAGCTTGTTAACAGCAAAACCATGACTTAAGAGAAAGTCTCCTGACACCAGTATTCTACCTCTTGCATGAGGCCACTTAAATGCAACTTATGAATTAGTCATGTTATTCTAGAGAGAAAGAGAGAGAGAGGGAGAGAGAAACATTGACTGGCTGCTTCCCACATGCATTCCCACTGGGGATTGTATCAATATAATATATACAACATGAGTATGTGCCCTAATCGAGAATTGAACCTGCCTCCTTTTGGTGTATGGGACAATGTTCCAACCAACTGAGATACATGGAATGGACTAGGACTGAAATAGTCTTTTTCTCTTCTTCTTCTTCTTCTTCTTCTTCTTCTTCTTCTTCTTCTTCTTCTTCTTCTTCTTCTTCTTCCTCCTCCTCCTCCTCCTCCTCCTCCTCCTCCTTATCAAGCATATATACCTTCCCTGTCCTGTCTTAAGACAAAAATTTAAAATTATGTTCAGATGCCAAACAAAAAAATTATGGAATTGCAAGTACATTTAAATTTATCATGTATAAAGTCAAAAGCCCCTTGTGGGAGAAAAACAAAGAGAAAATTAGTTTGAAATGTTTTTAAATTTTACAATACTTTTAAGTAAAGATATATATTCAGAACAACCACCTAAATACTCACTAATGGCAGAGGAAGACATTAAAAATACAAAGTAATGCTAAATCCAACTTTGCAAAGTGTTTCTACTCTCAGGAAGGCAAGAGACCAATGAAGGAAGAAATTAGACTATTGGTGGGTGAGACTGGAAATGAAGATGCTCCGGATGACAAAATTTATCTATTAAAAAGAGAAAGAGGAATATAATTCACATATTAAATGAACACAAAGTATCTGTCATCAAACATTGATTTTGCATTTAAGTAACATTGGGGACCTCAGTCAAAAAGCAAAGATAAGCCAGCAGTGCAAAACCACAGCACTGGAGGGAAATTATCAGAGAATTTTATTTCAGGGAAAATGAGAGCACAGTTTATATACTAGTTAAATAGAAGGCTAGTTTATCTTTCTGTATACAGATGTAAATCCTATTATGTGCACAGGAAGTGCATGCATATCTGGAAGAGCCACTGCTTTCTCCCTTGACTGAGCAAATAGGACTGTGAGTAGCAGCATGCTGGCAGTGATTATGGGTGGTATTAATGAAGTCAGAGCACTGATGGGACTTCTTCTAAGATACTCATCCTCAATGGAAAAGGCCTTTGGGATATAAGCCATGGATCACCTATTTAGCACTGATTTACATGGGGTCCTCAATGGGGAGAGCATTGAATTTGTCCCTAGATCCCAGAATTTCTATCACATGCAGCTACCACAGTAAAGACACAGGAACTTTCTCAGGTAAGCCCCAGTGTCTGCCATGTCAAATATACAACATTCTCTTGGGCTTAAATTTAGTATTGATCTTATTTATAGTTAGTCTTCCTAAGAGTATATTCCACATTCTTTTATAATTACAAATAATACTTAAATTGATTCAAAAATACCATTACCCCCCCTTCAAATGCACATATCTCTTTAATATACACTCAATAAATAACACATAAATTTATATGAAGATTCTCAATAGTCACTAGTAAATATCACAAATAAAAGTGTACACAACTATAACTAATTGAAAGAAGCAGTTAAAAGTGTCCCAGGGGCATCTGTGTTGATTTTTTTTTTTTTTAGCACAAATGCTAATTGCATATTAGGAACTAACTAGAAAGCACTCAGCTGGTAAACACTGTGAAGTTCAAGCTTTATTTGGACTCCATGCCAACTGGTAAGAGGCTCAGTGGGATACTTGCCCAAATATAACACCTGCCAGTCATGGTAGCCCAAAGGGCAGGATCTAGTCTAACACTCTGGGCAGATATTGCACGTATTTCTAACTAGTTCCTCATAGCCAGACTGCTAAGGTTGGCTTACTCCCTATCCCAACCTTATGTCCCCAATGAATAAAGATGTGGAAAAATCTTGGAGAATCCAGGAAGATGATTCAGTCACCAAAGATCAGCCCTAGCACAACAAACTTATAGTATCAGAGAGCACATGAAATCACTTTTGAATCTCTCATTGGATGTGGGACAGGTGAGATATTCCTGAATGTGGGGGAGGGGGACCTTACTGAGGAGAAGAGCTTCTGCTCCTGGATGCTAGCTGGTTATGAATACAGTTGACTCTATAAACTTGTCTAAATAGTTATGAGGCATTTTTTGTTTGTTTTGTTTTGACTTTTAATATTAAAACACTCTCATTCCTTTTCTTCCCATGAGATTTCCTATGAAGTAGGAAAAAAAAATGATGTGTGTCTTGTGTGTTAAGTGGCGTTTACTCTTTGGGACACCCGGGGGGGATGTGTCATGCTTGTGAATGTCATCAGGCAGGCTGTAACGCTCAGCTGGTCTCACTGAAAGTCTATTCTCCACTTAGGGGGTGGTTGGCATTAGTTTTTCTTTTTTGGGAAAAGGTGAAACACAAAGGACAAGGCAATTTGGGGAGAAGTAAGTGAAGGAGCTGCAACTGTTGAGTATAGTGTTCTCCGTTCTTCAGGACTGCAGCTCCCACTTCTGCAGCTGCAGATGGTTAAGAAATTTTAGAATCAGAAATAGTATCGGGTAAGCAGCAACTACACACGAGGCAATAGGGCAGGAAGCAGGACTGAAGGGAGGGGCAGGAAAACAGAGAAATAGTGTGCAAGAACCAAGGGCCATGCCACTAGGGACAAAGACTTGCTGTGCTTAAAGACTTAAGTGTTTGCATTAGCTGAACACAAGTAATGAAACCCCAAAGCCAGGGAAAGTGAATTAAGAGTTAAGAATCCCTCTGTATTCTCAAAACATGTTACAATGCATAACAAATTAGAATTATTCCTCTATTTAAGTGTTTCCATCACTAAATTGCTAGCTTTAAAAAAAATACATATATTTTTTTATTTATTTCAGAGAGGAAGGGAGAGGAAGAGAAATAGAAGCATCAATGATGAGAGGGAATAATTGATCAGTTGCATCCTGCACACTGGGGAATCAAGCCCATAACCAGGACATGGGCACTGACTGGAAATCTAACTGTGACCTCCTGGTTCATAGGTCAATGCTCAGCCACAAACCATGCATCGGGCTAAATTGTTAGCTTCTCTAAGAGCTGGGACCATGTCTTACGCCTCTCTCTGCCTGTCCCCAGCACCTCAGGTAATACTTGGCATAGAGCAGAGGCTCTTTCTCTTATGGAAAAAGAAAGCATAGAGGCTCGTGGAAGAGGCCACTGATTAAGAGAAAGGACACAGTGGCGATATTGAGGAAACTGCCATCGTAGATCTGTCTCTCGCAGTAACCAGTTGTGAGACCTTGGAAAGCCATTTTACATTTCCGAGACTTGTTTTCTTTATTGACAAAATAAATTTTTTTTCCAGATAACTCTAAAATTTTATTACTTTGAAGATGAAATAGGGGAGGGGTGTGTATCCTTATAGTAGTGAAGTACCAGTTCTAACTAGATATGGCACCTTCAAAAATGGTATAAGTTAAAAACACAAGTTTTAGAGATTTTAAAAAAATATATATTTTATTGATTTTTCCACAGAGAAGGGAGAGGGATAAAGAGCTAGAAACATCAATGAGAGAGAGAAACATCCACCAGCTGCCTCCTGCATATCCCCTACCGGGGATGTGCCCACAACCAAGATACATGCCTTGACCAGAATTGAACCTGGGACCTTTCAGTCTGCAGATCGATGCTCTATCCATTGAGCCAAATCGGTTTCAGCATGTTTTTGAGATTTTAACTCAGCTCAAAAGTATACTAACCACTTAAAATTAAATCAACTACTGTCTCAACAATAATGTTCATCTCTCTAAATCCCTCCCAAATGAAAATATACTGTTCTTACCATTCCCATGTAAAATATCTGAGGTTGTTATTGTTTTGTACTAGTTTCATTTCTGGTTGGAAAGTGAATTACTAATGTTATATGTAAAGTTGAGGAGGTCTTTGTAAAAGAAATTAAAAATTATATGTATTCTGAATGTCTTCCCTTTTTTCCATTTCTCCAAATATTTATTTTTTGGGGAAAGGAGTCAATCTTGAGGAGTTCAGAACATAAAGCAGAGAAGTATGGAGAAAATAAATACAAATGTCAGCTGTTTTGCTAATTGTTTTATAACCACAGCAAATGAGTACATAGAATACCCTATGTATAAAACAACACAATAAACGTTCAAGATCAAGGTGTTTCTTTAGGCAGAGCTGAAGATTTCAGTCTCTGGTACTTGAGATTTAGATGACAGTGCTTGTTTTGGGATGGATCACTGGGTATGTGGCATAGTCCATGCTTTTAGCCAAATTTGAATAGTAGAATGGTCACTTAGCCCAGGGAGAAGTAGACGAGGTGCTCAGTTTTATGTGTCAGGTAACTGCCAAAGTTCCTCCACTCTAAGTGGAGCTAGAATCCTTGTCAAACTCTTTTTTCATAAGGGCTGAAATGTCCTTCTCTATGTTATATTTCTCCAAAGCCTGAATAGCATATTCCTCAGAGTCCTGTTGGATCTCCTCCAACGCATTGGCATTTTTGATCACCGCCCCTTGGTGGCACATGGTTACAGTGGAGAAGCAGCTGGCTGACTGCAAGGGTCTCCAGAGGGAGGGACTGACTGGGCTCAGCTCCTGAGGGAGAAGCCGTGGCTACCAAAGCTGGGGTGTGCATCTCTATTCTGAATGTCTCTATTCTCCCAAAATGGGGGAGTTTTATAAACACCGGGAACATTTAAAATGAATTGTGTAAGGGCATATTTATTTGTTTAATTATCTGTGTAAGCCATAGTATAATGAAAATATTGTAATTGTGCCACTTTTCAAAGAAACACTAAGGAGAAAATTGTAAACATCATGGATGGGGAATTATGCACACAAAGACTAATAGCTACAATAATGTTATTCAGAACTGTGCTGGTAATTTGCCCCTGAGGGGGTAAATTTGGAGAAAAATATGCATAAGGTTTAGTCATGTGACTAACACTTAATGGGTGTTGTACTGCAAAAGCCTTACACACCACATTGAACATTTAGTAATAATTATTTATTTTAGTTATTCTCCTGGTACCTCTCTAGTATCTGCAATTGCTATGGTCTCAATAACAGCATCTTTTGTATGGCACCTGCCCAACAAGTAAAATGCACTGGTGGTTTACAACATAGAATTAGCAATTAGAGATATATTTTTCTTTCTACACTTCATTCCTGAGGGCTTATTCTAAAGAGGGAAAAAAAAATAAAATAAAATGAGTCAATGAAATTCTTCTTTCCTGAGACCTAAGAATCTCTGCTGGTAGTCTATTTATTAAGTGTTTTACTTGGGGATTATTAGTCAAATATGTTTGAGGAAATGGCTTGCTTTATGGACAGAAGAGAAATCTATGTTCTATTTGTGAGCAGTGCTGCTTATTCTGCATTTGCCAGCTCCCATTCTGCTTACGTGCCTGAGGAGACTAATTCTTGGGCAGTACCTCCTCCACACTCACTTGTTAGTTGGCTTCCAGTTGAGTAGATCAATGGCATCAGCATGTAAACACGGGCTTTGACATCACCTCTCTGTCAATACCTGCACATCTTCAGGACTGCAGTTCTACTGTTGCAGGCCTTCTCTCAGGACTCACATTAGAATTCTGTACTGATTTTCATGTCTCTTGTCCTTTGTACCCCAGAGGTTTAATTGCATCCTACCATTGCCAGTCTCTGGGTGCCATATTATCCCTATGTATTTCCTGATACATCCATATCTTTGAACTTTAATAGAAATCTCATAATTTGAGCCATCTGAGGTGAATGCTGTCTTTTTCCAAGACACCTGCCATACGTTCTAAAGCATTTAATAATAGTTATCGATAGATGATTTTTAATATGTTGAGTTATGACTTCATTATAAGTCAATATTGCTATTATATTTATCTGTGCACTGTCTCTTTCTGTAACAATGTACTGTAATGGATTCTGTGATGCTCTACCCAGAGAAGCAAATGACTAGATTAATGGAAACAAATTGAAAAAGTCCTTTGTTTCAATTTGGGCTAACTCTGAGGATCATCCCAACTCCGGATCTTGTCACAAATTGATGATGCCTCCTTATTACACCCCATGGGTCAGCTTCTCTCTCTGCCCAGTCTTACAGATCTATCTCTGAGAGCAGGCCCTGATAACTTTTCTGCATGAAAAAAGACTTTTTCCAGGGAATCCAATCTAAGTCATGCAGTGACCGGAGACAGCCTGGACTTGCGCTAGTTGAGGAATATAGCTAAAGCTCCAAATTCAACAAATACTTAGACCATGATTATAAGACTCAAATCCTCATAAAAAATAAAATTAAAAAATCACCATAGCCACTAGCACAGCTGTTACTGAGAACAGAATATACACTTTTTCCTTCCCAGTATTAGAGCTCTTTATACTAGGTACCTTCAGAGAATTACTTCAGTCTGAGGAAATTGTCTTGTGTTCCATCAGGTACTAACGAGGTGGATGGACACGTGAATTGTTCTAACCAGTAATTTCTCAAATCCTATCTCCTATTTTCTGGCCTTAGTTCCTAATTTCAAGAATGTGGCTACCATTGCCTATTGTAGTAGGTTGTTGCCATGATAGCAAATGAGAGTGTGGGTTTCTTCCTGAGGCAGGCAGCTATTGTGACTCTAAGAGGTGAAGAAAGTCAGTCTTGAAAGAGAACGGATAAAAAGTAATCACTGCCTCCCTGGCCAGGGTGGCTCAATTGGTTGGAGTGTGATACTGTCCACCAAAAAGTTGCAGGTTCAATTCCCAGTCAGGGCACATATCTAAATTGCAGGTTTGATCTCCAGTTGGGGCATATAGCAGGCAACCCAGGGATGTTGATATTTTTCTCTCACATCGATGTTTCTCTCTCTCCCTTCATCTCTCTAAAACTCAATAAAAACATATCCTCAGGTGAGAACAACAACAACAACCAAAAAGCAACCTCTGAGTCAAAAAGAGTTCAGACAACAGGTTTAGGTTTAAAGTTGGAATTATAAAAGTAAGAATATTGATAGGGATGGGTTGGGGCAAAAGCAGCTCAGCAACAAATAAAAAGAATTCTGGGCATCTGTACAAAAAGGCTTGGGCTTTAGAGTTTTGCCTACAAGTGCATGAGTAAAGGTGAATAGGCAGGGGAAAAAAAGATTATTTCCTTCCTCACAATCCTTCTCCCAATGATTCCTGGGGCAAGAATCATTAGTAGGCTGATGACTGCTTTCAGTGAGGATCCAGAGAGGCTCAGAGAAGAGACAAACAACAGGGTTCTCAGTGCAAGCCACTGCAGTCAGCTAGAATGAGTGAGGAAACCAGAGTCTTGGAAGCAGAATGAGGGAGGTAAGCACAGAGACTTTAAATCTACAGCAATGTAATTAGCATCAAGAAGGCATGTCAGCATAATATGCATATAAGGTAACTGGATATTTGAAATTACATTTAAATGAATTAAGTCTACTGAAAATGATCAATAGTAATTTTAAGGCTTCCTTATAAAATCAAGGCCATGCAATTCTTCAGATGCCTTTTTCCCCCCTACGTATAACAGTTTGAAATAAAATCAAAACAGAAAAAAAAGATGGCCATAGTTAATGACTGAAAAAAAAATTTAAATGACCAGTCAATGTTCTTTGGAAATATATGTTCAAATATCAGAGCTTAAAAGCTTACATTAGTTTCTGTTTCAGTGCTTGAAAGCGAGCAATAGAACAATGCAATTTTCTTTGCAATAATGATAGTCTTGCTGTGCGTACTTAATATAAACAAGAGATAAAAGTTGCTCAATAACACAATGTGTTTATTTACCTCCCGTTCTCCTCAATAGAGTCTAGCTAAATAAAAAGGTAATTTGAGGTTAGTCTTTCATGGAAATGCTCTTTTAATGAAAAATAATTTTATTTTAACTAATATTCATTTAAACAGACTTAGAATTAAGAATCCTAATAAGTTTAAGTACATTCTAAGTACTTGTAGTTTAAACAGATTGATTATTGGCCCACAAAATAATCAGGTTTTAGTCTCAAGAACCAGAAAGTTTTACCTTATTTGGGGGAGAGGGGGTCTCTTTACATATCTGATTATATTAAGAATCTTGAGATAGTGAGGTTATTTTGGATTATCCAGATGGACCACAGATGCAATCACAAGTGTCCTCATAAGAGAGAGACAAAGTGAACTTATACCATATGCAGAAGAGATGGTAATAAGAAAGTGAAGGCAGGAATAGGAATGGTGCAGCCACCAGCTAAGAAATTCCAGCAGCCACCAGATGCCGGAAAAGGCAAAGCATATAATTCCATTTTAGAATCTTGAAAGGGAGTGCATTCCTGCCCAATAAAACAGTTTTTAGACTTCTGACTTCCCGAACTGTGTTGGTGCATTTTTATTGTTTTAGCAACCAAGTTTGTGGTAATTTGTTACAGTAGCCATAGGAAACTAGCACGTAAGTATTATTGGTGCTATGTGACAAACTCTGTCAAAAAAATATTATGCGACAAGCCTAAAAAGTGGATAGTATTATAATTCACATTTTATAGAATGGGTAACAGAAGCACAAAAGATGATCTTGCTCAGGTTGCACAGCTAGTGAGTTAGGCTTCATGATGGAGGCGCATGAGAGGCCAGGAGAAGCCTAAACCCCCAGTGGCCCATGCTCTTGTCACTATGCAAGAAAGAATTCAAGAGTGAAACAGAGAAAGTCAGCAAAGCACAAAGATTTATTGGAAGGAAAATATACAATTAGATAGGGGATGTAAGCAGACTCAAGAAGTTAGTCCCCTAAAGCAGTGGTCGGCAAACTGTGGCTCGCGAGCCACATGCAGCTCGCAAGCCGCAGTTTGCCGTTCTGTTGACTAATGTGTTTGCCGACCACTGCATAAGGCATTACCCTTACCCAGAAGTTTTGACTTCAGGTTAAAGATATTAGTACATTATTAAAACGTCTTTTAAGTGTTTTTCTCTAGCAGTGGTCGGCAAATTCATTAGGCAACAGAGCGGCAAACTATGACTCTTGAGCCGCATGTGGCTTTTGAGCCTGTTTACCGACCACTGCCCTAAAGGGTCTCGTGAGCTAAGCCTACTAGTATATTTTTGGCTAGTGGGGGAGAATTCATGAAAGGTTGGGCCTGAGAAGAGTAGAGATAGGATGGGAGAGGCACTATCTTCCAAAGAGGAGGGGATGTTTTTGTGCTTATTTAGTCTTTTCTGAAACTACTAGAGGCCCAGTGCATGAAATTCATGCACAGTGGAGGGGGAGGGGGTGTCCCTCAGCCCGGCCTGCACCCTCTCCAATCTGGGATTCCTCGAAGGATGTCCTACTGGGATTGGGCTTAAACTGGCAATTGGACACCCCTCTTGTAATTTGGGACTGCTGGCTCCTAACTGTTCACCTGCTTTCTGCCTGATTGCTCCTAACTACAATGCCTGCCGGCCTGCTTGCTCCCAAATGCTCCCCTTCCATCAGCCTGATCATCCCCAACTACCCCTCCTGCTGACCTGTTTGCCACCAACTGCCCCCACCTTCCCTCCACCTTCTGGCCTACTCACCCCCACCTTCCCTCCCCACTGGCCTGCTCACCCCCACCTTCCCCCTGCTGTGGCCTGCTCACCTCAAACTTCCCCCCTCTGCTGTACTGATCACCCCCAACTGACCTTCACTAATGACCCACTTGCCCTCAACTGGCACCCTGCTGGTCTGCTCACCCCCAACTACCAACCTGATCACCTCCAAAGACCCCTCCTCCCCACTGGCCAGGTCACCCACAACTGCCACCCCATCCTGTCCTGATCACTCATGACTGCCCTCCCCTTTTGGCCTCTAATCACCTCTTCCTAGGCCCTGCCACCATGGCTTTGTCCAAAAAAATGTCCAAAAAATCTCCTGGAAGGTCTCTCAGTCTAATTAGCATATTACCCTTTTATTAGTATAGATTATGGTATTAGTGTATCATGGGTACAGGTTTATCTGCAATGCTGATGATATCATCCTAGCTAATAAAAAAGTAATATGCAAATTGACCATCACTTCAATACACAAGATGGCTGCCCCCATGTGGACACATTATGCCTGCCACAAGATGGCTGGCAGGGGAGGGCAGTTTGGAGGGGTCAGGCCTGCAGGGGAGGGCAGTTAGGGGTTACTGGGTCACCAGGGGAGTGCAGTTAAGGGGAACCAGGCCAGCAGGGGAGTGCAGTTAGCGGTGACTGGGTGATCAGGGGAGGGTAGTTGGGGGTGACCAGGCCTACAGTGGAGGACAGTTAGGGGTGACCATGTCAGTAGGAGAGGGTAGTTAGGGGCAATCAGGCTGGCAGGGGAGCTGTTAGGCATCGATCAATCTGGCAGGAGAGTGGTCAGGAGGTGATCAGGCTATCAGGTAGAAGCGGTTAGGGGCAATCAGGCAGTCAGGCAAGCAGACGAGTAGTTGGGGGCCAGCAGTCCTGGATTGTGAGAGGGATGTCAAACTGTCCATTTATGCCTGATCCCACCAGATTGGAGAGGGTGCAAGCTGGGCTGAGGGATACCCCCTCCTCCAGTGCACAAATTTCATGCATCAGGCCTGTATTGACATTATGATTGGCTACAGGTTGTCTTTTGTTCAGGGTGCCTGGTCCAGCTGGATAGAACTAGACTTGTTTGTCCCTGAGGTTTTCCTTGCAAACCTGTTTCCATGCAGAGAGGGATAAGGGGAGGAGGGGCCCTGCTATCTCACTCTAGCTATCCTGACTCAGGGTTAACAACTATACCAGTTTCGTCAAAATTGTTCTAGTTTTAGCATTGAAATTCCTCTATTTCAGGAAATCGTTCCATCCCAAAGAAATCTGGATGGTTGATCACCCAATACATAGATTTGAATCCAAACAGTCTGATGTACATGTGGTATTCTTAACCACTCCAGCCCATGCCTTTCATTTAAATTACTGTCATTTGGGTAGCAAAGCATGACGTGATCTGAATCATCTATGACTGGTCTAAAGCCCATGGTTTGTTATCTTGTAGAACATCACATCTCTGAGCCCACAGCCCCAGACATTTGGCAGAAACTTTATCCAAAGGATGGAAGCTACTATTTATTTATTTATTTATTTATTTATTTATTTATTGCCTTCTAAGAAATGTGGCAGCAGGATGCCCCCCTCCCACACTTCACTATCATAACCACCTCACAGGGCAGGTCTTTATTTGTCCAGAAGGTTCCAGGGAATAAGGGCAAAGTTTATATTCCCCAATGGCTTCTGTCCCAAAATAAGACTTAGGACTCACTAATGTCTCTGAGTGAAGAGACTGAAGTGACAGGTTAGCTAAGTCACCTGGTCTATGTCACTGTGACTCAACCTCAGCGCTTTATTTCAGATCAAGTCAATCTACAGCATCTGAATGCTCTTTATACACTATGGATTTTTTTCTAAAAAAAGACCTTCTAATTCTATTGATGGTCATTTTCTGATGGCTATTGCTCTTGTTAAAAGTCCTATGTCATAGCTAAAGCCATCTTTAAGTACATTACCAGTCATATTAGAAGAATAATTTCAGGCATTCTCTTACATTTCCTTAACCTTCCTGAACTAAAAGCACTTTACTTCTTGGAGGTGTATCAGAAAGAAAGAAAAACCACTGAAGGCTGAATTTCCACTTTTCAAAGTTAGTCCTTTCAAAGCTCTTCCCTGTCCATGCCTTTCCCTTCCTACAGAAGTCTCCCTTATCCTTCATAGTTCAACTCAAATCTTGTCTTCTCCACGAAGTCTTCCCAATCTTATTTATATACACATAATAGTAAAATAAATGTTTACACAATATTCTAATATTTTACTATGTACCAAACACTATGTTTTATAGATAGATTCATGATCTTAGAATAAATATAAATGTAATTTTATTTAATCTTCACATCCATACTATTCTAACTATCTTAATTCGCATCAGAAAATTAAATCAGTCTCGGAGAAATTAGTTTGCCCAAAGTTACATAACTAGGCAGAGTCAAGGCTCAAACCCAGATTTGCTAAAGTAAAAGTCTGTGTTCCTGATCTGTAACCACATCATAATTTTCCAAAAGCTCATTGAGTATGCTGCTCCTTTATGGGTTAGGGTATATTCCTGGTTATTGTTAGTTAACTTTTCATATGCATTTCTTGTTTATCCCAGTTATATCCAGAAACTCTTAGATCACAGTAGCCTTTGAAGCTTTAACACTTAGCATAGCACCTTCCTTAGTATGAACATTATTCTTCACCCACATCTAACATGATAGCATTTGTCTAGGAAGAAATATAAGTATAGGAAGCAGGTGGCCTCTATAAGGTGGAATCATCCCTGAGCTGACAGCCACAAAGAATCAAAAGTTTTGCCAAAACCAGTTTGACTCAGTAGATAGAGCGTCGGTCTGCGGACTGAAGGGTCCCAGGTTCAATTCTGGTCAAGGGCATGTACACTGGTTGCAGGTACAACTCCAGTGCAGGGTGTGCAGGAGGCAGCTGGTCAATGTTTCTCTCTCATCGATGTTTCTAGCTCTCTATCCCTCTCCTTTCCTCTCTGTAAAAAAATCAATAAAATATATTTTTTTTAAAAAGAATCAAAGTCTATCAAAACCCCAACTGAGAAAGGAAACAAATTCTTTCCTAGAGCCCCAGAAAAGAACACAGTCTACAAATAGTAAGACTCCTCCTGGATTTCTAACTGTGAAATAATATATTTCTGTTATTTTAAGCCATAAAATTCATGGTAATTTGTTATGGCAGCATGGAAAAACTAATATAATAGATATTCAATAAATGTTTTTGTATATAAAAGTTTAAACTCAATCTGGTGAGTTACATGAGAGTTTGAAAGCTTAATATAGTACAGCCACTCATTGTAAGGCAGGGAAATTTATCATCCAAGTGGGACTATTTATTATCAAATTTATCACCTTAAGAGTAAAGATAGTGTAACTTTCCTCAGCAGACAGATTTAATTCTTTATCATCCATATGATCAAGAATACCTCCTATGTCCAACAGAACTCTCTCTTGCCATTGATTTAAGATAATTTGCTCTTGATCATTTTGTGTGTGTGTGTGTGTGTGTGTGTGTGGACACAGAGTATAACTGGTCAACATCCCCTCTAGTAAATGTCCTATAATTCTCATACAGTAATCAAGTTTTCCCTTAGAGTTCTCACCAGAATTTCACCCTTTCATCAAATGACTTTTTATTTATATAATTACTTTTACTTCCATTATTTGGATTGTTTTTCAATGATTAAATAAGTGGGTGCTAAGGGTAGGCTTGAATTATGAAAAAGATCCCTCACTCACAAACCTTTTGTAGTGACAAAACTATGCAACTCCAGCCAAAACCGGTTTGGCTTAGTGGATAGAGTGTCAGGTCCCAGGTTCAATTCCGGTCAAGGGCATGTACCTTGGTTGCGGAGGTGTGCAGGAGGCAACTGATCAATGATCCTCTCTCATCAATGTTTTTAACACTCTGTCCCTCTCCCTTCCTCTCTGTAAAAAATCAATAAAAATAAAAAATAAAATAAAAAAGCTATGCAACTCCAACATTATGGAATTTCTCAGATTAGGCAAATATTTGTTTAGCAATAATTCTTTTTAGCTGCTTTCAATCTGTTTGTACCAAAGTTTATAAAATTTACATTGTTTTGTAAAATCTTTGGCCAGAGAATTGAAAAGGAGAGAGATAGAAAACAGAAGAGATGAGAAATTACATTTTGAATGTAAAGAAATCTTTATAAAGTTATGTATCATATATATATATATAATTGATTTTTTACAGAGAGGAATGGAAAGGGATAGAGATCTAGAAACATCGATGAGAAAGAAACATTCACCAGCTACCTTTTGGCCTTTTGCACACCCCCTACAGGGGATGTGCCCGCAACCAATGTACATGACCTTGACTGGAATAGAACCTGGGACCTTTCAGTCTGCAGACTGACGCTCTTCCACTGAGCCAAGCTGCAAACTGGTTTTGGCAAGGTATGTATCTTCTCTATAAATTTTTATAAAGATGTTCCTCTACTTGTATAAGTCCAGCCTTCCCCAATCAAAATTTGTCTTTTTTACTCTTTTTTAAATCTCAGCAAGCATTTCTAATAACCAATATGCTTCAATAATAATTCATAATTCTCTCTATGTTTCCTTTGTTATCTATCCAATTGAAGCACTGATATCTTGCCAGCTGGGTTTTTAGGAAAAAAACTCAACAACAAGACAGGAATCACAAGTGCAGAGTTCTCAGAAGTCTGCTTGTTCTGCTGGGTGTTGACACAGTGTGAGCCAGACCTACCTGACAACTTTGACACAGGCAGAATCAATCTTCTCTGGAAAAAGCAATTGGCCACTTGCCTAATGTTCTTATTGTGCCCCATAGAGTAGAAAGGTCATGGATCCTAACGAATCATATCATCTTTGTTGATCTAAGTCTACAGAATACAATCTATGCTTCTTGACCCCTGGAATGCCACAGAGCTTTTCCAATGCATGACAAATTTTTAGAGAATGAATGAATGAATAAATAAATAAAATATCTTTTAGAAATGTATACTTGTGATAGTTTTATGGATCAACTTGGATAAGCTATAGTATCCAGTTATTTAATCAGGCACTAATCTAGGTGTTTTTATAAAGCTGTTTTGTAACTATGGTCAATGTCTACAATAAGCTGACTTTAAGCAAAGGTGATTACCCTTCATAACATGGGTGTGCCTCATCCAATTAGATGAAAAGCTTTAAGAGCAAAGGTACGTTTCCCTGAAGAAGAAATTCTGCCTCAAGATTGCAACACCAGCTCTTCACTAAGAGCCTTACAAATTTTAAACTTGTCAGTTCCACAGTCATGTAAGCCATATGTAGCAGAAATGACAGGGGAAGGGCACACTATAAGAACAGAATCAACGTTGATTAATAGCTTTTCACTCTACTAACTATAGATAAGATATTTTCTTACAGACTCTGGGAAACTGTGAAGGACGTATTGTAAGAAGAAAACAGCTGTAAAGATAAATCAACCTTGAAGTCCAGGTGGCTCCATCACTCAGAAAAAGATATATTTGGGAAGTAGATCAAGGACAGGACACGCCTTGGGAGAAAAATGTCTGGGGGCTAATCTTTATGAGGACAATGATAGAAAACAGACACTGGGAACTCACATAGTCTTAGATAATTTCGCACCTTCTAACCCTGTATAATGGCTGGCTTTAGATGAGATGTTAAAGCAGGGTTTTAGGGCACTACACCTGCTGCTCTCTCAGACCGCTGGCATCTGAATAAAAGTACTGCCAAGATCAACATTGTCTGTCTGTGTTTACTCAACTAGCAACAGACAGCATGGATACCGTTTGTTCCAGTTTCATAAATACTAGTTAAGTTTCTCTAAAGAGCTCAAAATGAACAAATACTATTTGTCAGTGTTTGTAGGTACTATTGGGGTTTCAATACATAAATTGATTGTAAATATATTCCTATGTAAAAATATATGTCATTATATGTACTCACAATTATAAAAAATACTAAAATTAACCTAACACCTGAGATCCGTAACATTTTTTGACATTAATCAAGGATTTCTATACTGAGAAAATTTGGAAAGTATAAGATGACCACTAAGTTTGGAGACTAATTTTACCAACACTATAGTAAAACAGGCCATATGTATAACTGTGATTGTAAAAGGTGAAGAAGTGTGAGAATCTGAGGTTGAACTGAAAATCACAGGCCGCTTTCAGGCAACTGCTGGGCTGTAGCTTTATGAGCTGCTTTCAGTATTAAAGTCTCTCTTCCTTACCATAGCACTTATCACAGTGTTGCAAGTGTCTGTATTCTCTCAGAGGCCCCAAGAAGACAAGGACTATAATCTCCACTCGTAACAGTAAGAGTAAAACTACCATATCTTCACTATATCCTGTGTGAGATGGCTCTTTGTAGAGTATCCTGTGTATACAAGTTTTCCTCAAAACCCTGTAAGATAGCAGTTATTTGTAAAACTTGTTTCACACACACACACACACACACACACACACACACACACACACACACACATCTGGACCTTGGAGAAGTAATGGCCCAAAGTGTCTTTAGTTTTAGATTGACTACCAAGCACTCACCACAGTACTTAGCACATTGTAGGTGCTCAAGAATTACTTGGTGAATGAAGTAATACAGGTTTTCTAAAGAGAACATGATGCAAATCATGTATTTAACAGATGAGGAAACTGAGGCCAAGACAAGTGGCTTATCCCATAAAGCACAGCAAGTTAATGGCATAGTCACTATGAGAAGCCAGGTCTTTTGTCTATGAGGTGAGGATATCATAGATTTTTTTGTTTGTTTGTTTTCTCTTAATAGCTATAGCTTCCTAGACTCTTTGCATCATCAAAATACTCCTGCACCAACTAACCAAATATCATGTTTGGTTTCTGTCAAAGAGTGGGGAAAAGTTAGTTACTAATCTCTTCCTCTTATCTGCCCAGAATCACCGCTACCCAGAATTAATGCAATCCCAATAAAAGTAGATCATTGATGATTTCAGTCTTCTCTTGATTAAAAACAACAATCAAATAAACATAAAATCCTCTTAACCCATCCAAGCAGTAAGTTATTTTAGTTTAGAAATCTTACTTAAACCTTCCTACTATGTGCATTGTTTGCACAGAACATGTACAACTTCCCCAAAGAACCTAGAAAGACCCCCAAAATTGTGAATGTCCCCCAGCCAATGATTCCAAAAATAATAATACTATTATCTCTTAGAATTTAAATTTCCAAGTTAGGAACTATTTTTAGAAGTATTAACCAGGAAAGCTAATTTTTGTTGAGATAAATTTTCTAAAGATTATAAGGGTTTTCGGATTCTACAGTGTCTAATCTTTGGGATGTACATCCAAAATTAATATAATATTGTGTGTCAATTGTAATTAAAAATAAAAATGACAATAAATAAATAGAAATAAAAAATTAAAATGGAAATGGTACAAGGTGTAAAGTCTGGAGGTTAATTAAAGATTCATACTAGTGCTGGCATTTTGCTGAATACATAGATTTAAAACCAAAATCGAACATTTTAAGTGTGTATATTGGAGAGAATATAGTAAAATAAGAGCAAAAATTTAGAGCAAAAATCCCAGGTTTGAAAAATAAAATAACATAGGATTCCACATTTTCAGAAATCAAAGGATTAATAGATATGAGGGCCATTGAAAGTCCTAAGTATCACAAGCATAAATTATCTATTTATATGTTAGAGAGGTCTCTAAGCTGTGACCCTGATGGAGCCATTGGAGAAACCCACCAATCGATAAGCAATTATCTGTAATAAAGATAAATAAGCTTCACTTTTCCAAGAGAGAAAAGAAAAAGTTATAAGCTTTTTTCCTTTCAAGCTCTGATTCTTGGCCTATAGAGATCTTTGTCCATCCAGAAACGTTAGCCTATAAAATCCCCCCTCCTATGATAATCAAATGCATTAAGCCTTATTTCCTGAAATCCTCTAGTATTGGTGAAAATACTTTAAATCCTTAACCTGCCATTGTGAAAATCAGCTTACCTTTCACTATATTCCAGCCCCAGTGATTTTCTTGAGATTCTTCTGGTACTCCAAGCACCCTCCTGCACCATGATATAATTTTTGTTTTGTTTGTTTTTTCACTTGAATAGTTTCTTAACCTTTTTTGGAGTGGATTTCTCTGATCAGACCATCTAAATTAGTAACTTTCATGTGTTACTCTCTAACACAAACAGATTTGTTTTCTTTATAGTCCCTACCACATCTAAAAATTTTTGTTGTTTTCTTTATTTTTATCATTATTTTCTTTTTTTTAAAAGTGTTAACTCATTGAAGTAAGAAATTTTTATATCCCCAGAATCTAGTAGAGTAACTGAAATAAAATAAACGTTCGATAATTGTGGATCAAATGAATTATCTAACAGAAATATAAATGTGTGAAAATTAAAATTGTACATTTATGTTTGGTCTACACACTTGCAGGTCTTGACAAATGTCTAGAGTCTTGAATCTGTTTTTCCTTGTTTTATACAGACAGTCAATAAGTCTGGGACGTTTTATGTAGAATTTTTCTACAAGACAGTTTAGCATAAAATCCAACACCACAGAAAGTTACAATTCTTAGAAAACCTTAAAAGTTAAAAAGGACCAGGACTTTGGCCCTAACTATGTAATCTTATGCTAGTTATTTCACTTACTTAAAATGCTTACGTTGATTATTTTAGTTTCCTCCTCTGTTAAATAGAGATAATAATAGTACCTTTCTGACTAAAAGGGTTATTTCTCAGGTAAAAATAAGAAGGCTTATAAAATACTTAGCATAATCTAACAAAAAAAATGGCAGGTATTTTTACTCTGTTCATTTCAACTGACAGTAGCTGTGGAGTCAGAAGAAATCTGGAAGCAACACATTCACATGTTTTCCTTTCTCTAGACAATAATTACACAATTTTCAGACATTTTTAAAATATGATTTTAGAGAGAGAGAAAAGGAGAGAGACACACACAGAGAGAAACATCGATGTGAGAGAGAAACATTGATTGACTGCCTCCTGAATGGATGGAGCCTGAAACCTGGACATGTACCCTGACCTTTTGGTTCATGGGACAATGCTCAACCAAGTGAGCCAGACCTGCCATGGTTAAACAATTTTTAAAATACAGAATACATCAATATTACAAGAAATGTAATAGTATTTTCAAAAACTTCATATGAATTAAAACAAGATATCTTATTCCTAGTTTTCCAAATGCATATGGCAAATTTTAATGCTTTTGCAGTATGCCCTAACCCTTGATGCCTCCTATCTGGCATTAGGGATGCTTCCTCTGTGGTTTAAGAAATACATGAAGGATATTTTAGAGACCCAGTGATTCTCTAATCATAAATATACATTTGGCTTCAGTAACCAATTTGCTAATAGCCAGCATCTTAGAACTGCCACAGCAGCACCATTGAGTTACTCCTTTATAGCATCCCTTCTATAAGCTCCCATTTCTCCACCAGGTGAGCTTGTGATGCACACAGTTTATTTCTCCTCTCTAAGATTTTTTTCTCTTTGAAAGTCAGTGAAATGCTCTTCTATATAATTCAATCTTCCGCTAATACCTCAAGAGTTACAGAAACCTACAGTCCAGCTAATTATATTCTCTCCCAAAAGTGAACTTCAAACCTTTCTGCATTCTTCTGAGTGCTTTAAACTTATTTATTTCATTGCTTCTTTGAGACTCCCATCAGCAAAGGTTACCATTACAATCGCAAAGCAGTAAGAAATGGGCCATTTGTCAAGATGTAGTGTTCAAACTGTATATCACATTAGCAAACTTTTAAAATTCTATTTGCAAGTAGAAAATCCTGTTGCTGAGTTTCTATGAGGATATTCTTGCCCATACACATTTAAATTGAAAAATCAGAAGTGAAAAGAAGATTGTTTTTCCATACCTAAAGTATAGAAAAGTAAGGCTCTTCTCAGTAAAGTTTATATTGGGTAAATTCAGTTTTGTATTCAATATAGCATATAAGGGTATATAACAAAGTTAGGGTAAAATGATGCCATTAACAGAACTATATTTTAAAATGTACATTATAAGTAAAGAGTAACAAAGACAAATTACAAATAAATTGACAATACAATCTAGGCTATAGCCATAGTGTCCTCTCTTTTCTGGATTGCTTAATTAATACGATAATTTGAAAACTGCAGGCTAATTTCTAAGGACATCTCTACACCAACCATGGAAGATATGTGGGCCAGAATCTCTGGACCCTTCACTTACTCTGCTCTGCCATTCCTAACCCATAGTAGGGAATGAGTGTATTGGTATAATAAAGCATATATTTTTTGAAAGGGAAATATATATATGTATAGATATATTGAAAGAAGTATTTATTTGTGTTGTAGTAGAGTGTAAAATTTTGAAACAAATGGGGTTTTGGAACTTTGGTCTCAAAGCATGAAGGGAACTCGCTTGCTTGAGACACAAATAGGTGAGCCTAAACAGAACTAGTATACTAAGAGGGAAGAGGGACCCAAAAGAAAAGAGGAAACTTTCAGATATCCTTTAGGAAACAAATGCTTTATGCACTAAACTCTGAAGACTATGTTTGCAGTTCACTGTGATTGATTATTGGCTTAATTCTGGTAATAAGCTGAGCCCAGAAACCCTGTCAGTAATTCCAGGGTATAAACCAAAGTTTGTAAAATTAATAATTGTTGAGTTGTCAGGCTAATGCAAAACAATGTGTAGAGCTAGACTCAGGCTTAAATGTAGAACCTTTTGCCAAAAGTTTTGTAGGCTTTGCTGAATATTCTGGAACATTCACAGAATGGGCCACTGTAAACTGTTAAATAACTCTGAAACTAATATTTCTAGTAACTGAAATAGGACATAGTAGCAACAGAATATTTTTATTTAATCTTCATGATTCCTCCAATTAACCCATCTCCCCTAGATTTAAATCCGTGGAGTGACTATTATTATAATAGCATAATAGAATGATCAGAAAAGATCACTTCTATTACTAGGCCTGGGTAGATACAATCATAATTTATGAACAAAGATGTTACCCATATTTATCATTAATTGAGATAAATGACAGATAATTATGTATATAATTATATTTAATGAAATATACAGAAAGTATAGGTATTTGAGACTCAAGATGATCAGTTATATTACATAATTCCATTTCTTTTTGTTTATATAGACTAGTCATATAGTGTATAAGGAAATAATAGCATCTCTTTTGATAACAAAGACTTTATAACATTGAGAAAAATTTATGAATTATGAGTACTTGGTCCTTCAAACTGTCTTATATTATTTGTCTATTTTCCTTTGGATGGCATTTTCCCATTTCTGAACATTACTGCTGCTGTAGGCCATTCAATAAAAATATTATCTCCTCCCTATAAATGTCTGTTCTGATTTACTTTTATATTGTTTCTTTAACCCCTATTTCGTTTTATTTTCTGGTGATGTTTTGAGCTGAAAAGGGTAACTTTAATTGGCTTTATACCTGTAAAAATTACTGACATGAAGCTAGCACAGTTTTCTACCAAGTACAGCAATGATTAAAATAAAAGAATAAAAAGAAAAAAGTTGGTGTTACTGAAAAATATGCCTTTCAAACATTTAATTCTTAATAGATACTATCCTCTATTTATGAGAGTAAATTGTTTGCTTCAGCATAAAGGGAAGTATAGAAATAACCTTTGAGAATAGAAATATTGTTAAAATAGTGTATTAAAATAAATGGAGCAGGTTTGTGACAGAATATTTGTGGTTATTTTAATTACCAAAGTATTCTGGAAAATCAGTTTCTAGAACAAAGGCACTTGCTGAAATATCTTAGCCATCAAGAAATGATAATTTGCAGTTGAGGAATGACCTGCAAACGAGGGCTGACTTTCAGTCAGAGGTAAGCAATCCATAGAAGTACTACGGAAGAAGAGCTCAAATAGGCAAACTTAACTGAATGGAATAAGTGGATCAGAAAAGCTCATTTTCTTACTAGAGGCCCAATGTAAGAAATTCTTGTGGGAGGAGGGGTTCCTCAGCCTGGTCTGTGCCCTCTTGAAACCCGGGACCCTCTGGGGATGTCCAACTGCTGTCTTAGGCCAGACCACAGGCAGACATCCCTCTCACAATCCAGGACCCCTCACTCCTAACTGCCCGCCTGCTCACTCTTAGCCTCCCGACTGCTCACTCCTTACCACCCACCTGCTTGCTTCTTACTTCCTACCTGATAGCTCTTTATAGCTTGGCTCACTGCTCCTTAGTGTTGCCACTGCTGTGCTTGCCAGCAAATTACCTGGCTTCTAGCTAAACTGCGCTTCCGCTATGGGAGCACACTGACCACCAGGAGGCAGTGAGGTCTGCCCCCTGGTGGTCAGTACACATCACTCTGGTCATTCCACTTTAATGGTCCCAGAACTTTCATTATATAGACTAGACCTAGAGGCTCAGTGCATGAAATTCGTGCCATGAGTGGGGGTCCCTCAGTCCAGCCTGCCCCCTCTCAGAGTCTGGGAGCCCTCAGAGGATGTCCTATTGATGGCTTAGGCTTATGGGGAGCAGGCCTAAACTGCAGTTGGGCCTCCCTCTGTGGTTGATCAGGGGAAGGTGCCACCCCCATCTCTCCTTTGCTGCAGCCATTGCCAGTCACCACAGTCACCAAAGTGTTTCCATCAACACTGACTCCAGTCCCCTCGCCATGAAAAAATGACAACTTTCTTTAGGCATTTTCAAGATGTCTCTTTCATGGGATATGACATTTCTTTATTTTTAATTTGTATCCTCACCTGAGGATATTTTTCCATTGATTTTTAAAGATCATGGACGAGAGAGAGAAAGACAGAGAGAGACATCAATGTGAGAGAGACACTTCACATTGTTGCCTCCTGCATAAGCCCTGACCTGGGCCCTGGCCAGGGAGCAGCCTGCAACCTAGGTACATGCCCTTGATCAGAATTGAACCTGGACCCTGCAGTCTGCAGGCCAAGGCTCTATTCACTGAGCCAAACCTGCTAAAGCAGGACATGACATTTCTTAGCCTTCCAGAAATGGATCTTCATTTTTTCCTCCAGGAGTGTGGTGGAAAAACTCTAGAGCACCTTGTTGGATTCTTATTACCCAAGTTATCAAGAACACTGTGAGTGGCAAACCAGGAATTAGCCAATGAGCAGTCAGAAAAAGTGTTTCCTCTGTAGCTCACTCGCAGAGGCAGGACTGCTGGAGCAGTTAGGGGCAGCAGCTTGGGCACCCCCCCCCCCCCCCGCCCCAGGACTCTCTGCTCTGGGCTGTGCCATCTATGGCTTGCCTCACAGAGCAAGCAATCCCCTCCCTCCCATCTGTGCACGTAATCTCCTCCTGAACCAATCGTGACTGTTACGGCTTCCCAGCTAATTTGAGAGAGACAGAGAGAGAGAGAGAGAGAGAGAGAAAATAGAGCTGAAACTGGTTTGGCTCAGTGGTAGAGCGTTGGTCTGCAGACTGAAAGGTTCCAGGTTCGATTCCAGTCAAGGGCATGTACATTGGCTGTGGGTACATCCCCGGTAGGGGGTGTGCAAGAGGCAGCTGGTCGATGTTTCTCTCTCATAGATGTTTCTAGCTCTTAAAATCAATAAAATATATTTTAAAAAAAGATATAGAAGATAGAGATAGATAGAGATAGAGATAGAGATAGAGATAGAGATAGAGATAGAGATGAGTCTATCCCAACACAATGGTCATGCACATGGTGAGGAAACACTGGGAATCACACAATCTTTGACATTCAAAGTTCAATGGCAATCTTTTCATTTTCTTCACAGTCCTCTCTCCCCCTCCTCACCATCCCTCCCCCCCCCAAAAAAAAAAAACTTTACATGCTGTCAGAGATCCCTTGGCTGATAATCATAATCCAAACTTGACCAAAAAGCAAGAATTTACATCACAAAACTAAAAAGTAAATAGTTGTCAGTGTTTCAGCAAACTAAACCTCATGGAAAAGAGGTGGTCTAATCAGAGCTATGTGAGGTCATGTAGTAGAAAGATTTAAATTCTCCCAGGAAATAATGAATATGATACCTTAAGATAGGAAATAAAATATTATTTGGGTCATTATTGGTCTACAGAACGGTTGTCTTCTTTTCCTGACAGGATATAGAAGCAGCTAATGATCACCAGTAAGATGATGATCAACAGATGTAGACTGCTACATGCAAACAACCCATAGATGCTTAGAGAAATGACCGCCTGCCTAGAAATTTGCATCCACCCTTCCTACTCCAAAATTTATAATGTACTAATAAACTTTTACCGCATATGCCCTCCCACCCCATGTCATGTTAAAGTTCCTCAAGAAGTTTAAAATATAAAAAGCATAATGGATAGAGAATGCAAATTGAGATTCTGACTAGAGGGGAATTCATAAAGTTTAATAACTATGATTCAACTGTAGCAAATGTAATTTAATATATTTTAAGTTCAATAACAGAGTGGCTTCTCTATAAGTCACAAAGTTGGCATAATTAAAATACTCAATAATAAGTCCAAGCTGTAATGAATCTCATCACTAGTACATTTAATATTTTGCATGATATGATGGAATCTCTCCCTTATACATTTATCTGGTGAAATGCTACTGCCTCTGAACTTTCATGGACTCTAGAATATGAAAAATGACTTGTAGAATGATGTTCCTAGATATCCTCCAAGATTGTTTTAATATGAAACACTAGAGGCCCAGTGCACAAAATTCATACACAGGGGACGGGGATGTGCTCCTCAACCTGCACCCTTGGGGGATGTTTGAGATTGGGCAGTTGACTTCCCTCTCACAATCCAGGACTGCTGACTCCTAACTGCTCACCTGCCTGCCTGCCTGATTGTCCTTAACCATTTCTGCCTGCCATCCTGGTCAGCCACTTTACTTATCTGCTTTACCTAACTGCTTCCCTGCTGGCCTAATTGCTCACAACTGCCCTCCTCTGCCAACCATCTTGTGGTGAGCATCTTGTGGTGGCCATCTTATAGTAGCATCTTATGGTGGCTATCTTGTTATGACATTGTGGTGGCCATCTTGTAAAATATTGCATGAGGGCATCTCACAACACCACCTAGGCTTTTATTATATAGAATATCCAACTTCACTTTTTAAAATTTGCAAACCAAATTAAAAAAAAAGTTTTTAAAAGTGTGGAACTCTTATGAAATGATATAGACCCATATTGTTTTTAGAGTAGAATCAACAAAGAGCCAGGAGTTGGAGAGAAAAGCACTTGAATATGAGATAAATACAATAAAAAGCATGACAGATACCAAAAACAAACTTTTCCCATTTTCAGATTTTGCTTAAAAATCATGTTGTCCCCAATAACGTAATGTTTTTGTAGAAATAACCTTCATTGACCACAATGTTCAGCCTACTGCATGTTATAATTTCTAATCCTATTTGTCTACTTAATCAATTTAATAGGTGTGAGCTAACTTATAAATAAGCTTTTGTGGACCAGTTTGAAAATTCAATCACCATTTTCTATGTTGCACATATAATAAATTGCAGTTCAGATTTTTAAAAAATAATTTAGAATATTTTTTATTTAAAAGTCAAGGGACTAGGGAGAGGAAGGAATGAACAGTTATTGTTTAATGAGTATAGTGCTTTCTTTTTTGCAGGATGCAGAGTTCTGGAGATGGATAGTGGTGATGGTTGTACAATATATAAAACAAGTTAATATCACTACATCATACACTTAAAATGACTTAGATAATAAATTTTATATTGTTATATATATTATTTTATATTATCATAATATGTATGTATGTATATATATATATATTTTTTTATTTTTATTTTATTTTTATTTTTTTAAAGTCAGCCGCTTTACTTATCCGGCAGGGGAGATATCATGATCACAAATGTTTTCCAAGGAGAGGTTATTGCACTCTAGATATGCTGACCCCTGTGATTTCCCAAATGTGGGAAACTGGACTACATAATTAGTGATAGTGGGGACTGCATTCAAGTTCTCCCTGAAGGGGTGGGGACTCAGGGGGTAACTGGTTTATCATATCTCTATGACTAAAATAATTTGTATCTAATTAGATTAAAAGGAAAGTTCTGAAAGTTTACTTTATTTTACAATATCTGAAACAGTAAATGATACCAAAAGTATACTAGATATGAACTACAAAGAAAACAAACAAGAAATTATAAAAAAGGATTATTGTACATATTGGATAATATGCCAATCTTGCAATACCACTCTGTATTAACCAGGATTTCTATTATTTGTATTGAAAACGAAATGAAAACACAATCTTCTTCACTCACTGTTTATACCCCAGAATAGTAAGTTTTATATCTACTACTTACTTAATTTACATCTTAACTAAACCATTAAATGTTATTTCGGTGCATTCAGAAATTAGTTGTGCCTTTTCTATTTCATTTTTGTTTAAAAGTTTCAATCTAAAAATTTTAAAGAAAAGTCTTATAAGTGAACAATAAAAGCCAGAATCTAGCATTTGCAGGTTCATTTTCTCTAAGATTTGCCATTTACCCCTATGGCTTAAAAAATTAATTATTCAAAGAATAAACATTCTATTCCCAAAAGAGATTTTACAGATGAGCTTTCAGTGTTTTTTTTTATTATAAAGTATTATAATTTCTTTATAGTTTCTAGAAGACAAGGAGCAATTAATGTCTCCATTACATAGAACACTAGAAGTGAATAGAAAAACAAATGTTTAAAGCAGAATCAGATGTTTAAGTTCACAGCATGCTGGATTGCAGATAGAAATGTTTGAAACCAGTATGTTACACTCTGACTTTGGATCCTGGTCCATGAAATTAAAATTCCTCCCCAGAATGATTCATCCTTCTTCTTGATGCCATGTTTGAGGAATCCTTCTACTTTAAGTTGCCTGTCCCTCTTAAACATTTCAGTAACACTTTATATATTTCCTCTCTGCTAATCAGCATATCTATTGTTATCATTTATTTATTTGTCTGTCCTTCCTTCTAAACTGTGATCATGTGTTGATACCATATTCTTCTCTGTCCTAGTTTCAGGTTCTACCATATTGTTTAACAGCTGTTGGGATTAATCATATGAGAATAAAGAAAAAAAATTACTGTGTTTAGCCTCTAAATAAGCTTTTTATATTGTTTATAAAACTATGATTTTATTTATTTTTAAAGAGAGAGGAAGGGAGATGGATAGAGAGATAGAAACATCGATAAGAAACATCATAGATCACCCTGACTGGTTTGGCTCAATGAATATAGAGTGTCGACCTACGGACTGAGAGGTCCCAGGTTTGATTCTGGTCAAGGGCATCTATCTCTGTGGTAGCATATCCCCAGTAGGGGGTGTGCAGGAGGCAGCTGGCTGATGTTTCTCTCTCACCGATGTTTCTAACTCTATCACTCTCCCTTCCTCTCTGTAAAAAAATCAATAAAATATATTTAAATAATTTTTTTAAAAGAAACATCATAGATCAGGTGTCTCCGATACAGTCCCCCCTCCCACCCACAGGGATTGAGCCTGAAACCTGGGCATGTGCCCTGGCCAGGAACCCAGTCAGTGACCTCTTGGTCCATGGGTCAATGCTCAACCACTGAGCCAAAACAGCCAGGCAGTTTTCATATTTATTAAATTCTGAAATCAAACCTTTGATGTAGGCATTATTATTATTATTATCCTGTTTTATATAGGTCAGGCAAATGAGGCACAGACAGGTTTAGGTGACTTGCATAAGTTTACAGAGATAGTAAGTAGGAATGATGCATAGCCATCATACTAAACTGAATAAAAGGAGTGAGAGCTAAAAGGCATCTCACACACAGATCTGTGGATGACAAAATTCTATAAGATTAGAGCCATATAGAAAGAAAAACTATTCCTTGCTGCACCCCAAATGTTATATTAAACAAATAAAATATTTTATTGATGAATGAAATTCAAAGGGATTTGGATTATCATCATACTACGAGAGAAATCAGTTTACATTCCAATTCCAATTTTTCTGAATTATTTAAAGACATATTTATACAAAACAGGATCACAATCTATATTCTTTGTAATAATCTGCTTTTGTCTCTTAACCTTGTATATGTCTTTCTCCAGTAATAAGTAAATTTTCATCATTATTTTTTAATATTGCAAAATAGAAAAAAAAATTTAAATGCAGCGTTTTAGTGTCACCTATGTGCACATTCCAATAGGTCAGCATAGAAATGTGAAAACTTTGCTATTTTCAAAATTAGAGATGCTAGCCATGGCTCACCAGTGTCTCAGCTGATTGGAGCACGCTCCCATATGTCAAAAGGTTGTAGGTTCAATTTCCAGTCAGGGTGCCTATGGGAGGCAACTGAGCAACTAATTGATGTTTCTCTCTCACATCAATGTTTCTCTTGGTGTGTCTTTGTCTATCTCTCCTTCTCTTTCTCTCTCTCTTCCTCTCTTTTTCTTTAAAAAAAAAAACCACAAACAAACAAAAAACAATAGAAGCATATTCTTGGGTAAGGAAAAAATAAAAAGGAGAGCTGTTAGGTGAAAGAGCAAAAACTGAGGTATGAGAATGCCACTGACTGGAAATAAGCAAGAGACAAGACAGAAGAAAGTTGAAGTCAATGACTGGCCCCCCAAAAAACAAGCAAGATATGGTTAGTCTGGTATTGGATACAAAGGAGGGAGGTCACAAGAGTGCAGATACATCACTTATATGTTTAGGTTCACAAGTGCATTGATGAAATGGTTCTCCTGAAAATTCCTAATGAATAGAAAAAGAGTCAAATGGCTTTTAGAACACATTTGAGAGAAAACTAACTACTAGTTAAATATAATTGATTTTCTAGACAAGTAAGGCAAAATCTTTGGTTCTTTATATTTCTTAAAATGGTTGTGTTGACCTTGGAAAAGCCTACCTAAGTCAAAGATGCTTAGCAACAACTGAAGATATGAGTAGTAAAAGAAATTATTACATTATTGACATATTTTAAGCAAACTCATAGTGCGAATGTTTGTATATTTGTACATCTTGGGCTTTAATGGACAAGGAGCTGACACATCTTAATAGGGAGTAAGAAGGAAAGATACTGAGAACACTCACAAAATAATGGACATTTTCCTGTGACACCAAATTAATGGCACTTAAACTGTACGTGAAACACTTCTACAAGCAGATCTTTTTCCAAGAAAATAAAAAGATAATCAGTAGAAAAATAAATCTTCCCGGGGTTAGGTCTCAGACAATTGGGTTTAAAGGTCCATTCTTTTTCAATTGTGGTATTTTGTTTTAACAAGGCACATGAAATCCTTCCATTTACCCCATTTTTCACCTTAAAACCTTATTTTAATTCCCTTGTGTCTTTAATAAGAATTTTAGAAAAAGACATTCCTCTATTTTCATGAAATTCAACCATGTAAAGGAGCTCAAGCCCCATAAAGAATTCCTGGATCGCTAAATAAGTAAGTAATGAAAGCACAGAAGATTATTACTCAAGTCCTGTGGTAAGAACTAGCCAAAGACCTAAATTTCCAAAATTTAAGAGCCACCTGATTTGGATAATATTTTTTTGAAGATTGGTGGTGGGAAATGAAAGAAATGAGGCCATTATTTTGCATATATTTCATCATCTTCCTCTCTTGTTAACATTCAACACTAGCTGTCTCTACTTCACTCCTGACTCTTACTACACCCAGGAGATAAGAAGAGAGCCACCATAAAGGTGAATAGCCCTTCACCTACAGTCCATCAAATAGACTATTCTCATTGCTAAGGGTTGAATCCTTTCATTTACACACTAGTCCCAATCCTCTCTTCATCATTCAGAACTTGGCTCCCACAATAGTCCCTATTCTCTCCCCATTGCTCTCTTTCTCCCTAGAATAGAGGATCACTCCTATTTTTTATGAGAGGCAGTGTCCTCCCTATAGAGAGTGTGGGCTCTGGAAATAGAGTGCTGGGGTGGGAATTCTGGCTCCCCCATGTAGTAACTGCATGGCATTTAGCTCATTAATAATCCTTGAGTAATTCAATTTCATAGGTAAAATTTTTAGCATTTTTTAAAGTATCACATATTCTCTCATAATTATTTTATTTCATCTTTTAATGCCTCTGTGATATAATCACTCTGTAATTATTTCATTGTTATTATCATTACTAGTGGCCTTCTGCATGAAATTCATGCATGGGGAGAGGGTATCCCTCAGCCAAGCCCGCGCCCTCTCCAATATGGGACCCTTCAGGGGATGTCCGACTCCCAGGGATCAGGCCTAAACTGGTAGTTGGATATACCTCTCACAAACCGGAGAGGTATATCCTAACCGCTCACCTGCCTGCCTGTCTGATAGCCCATAACCACTCTGCCTGCCTACCTGCTTTTCCCCAACTTCCCCCATGTCAGCCTGCTTGACCCCAACTGCCACCTGCTGGCCTGCTCACCCCCAAATACCCCCATGCTAGCCTGCTCTCCCCCAACTGCCCTTTGCTGGTCTTCTCACCCCCAACTGCCCCCCTCCACCATCCTGATTGATCCCAAATGACCCCCACTGATGGCCTGCTCACCCCCACTGCCTCCCTGCCACAAAAGCCCCCACCACCACCACCACCCCACAACTGCCCTCGCCTCTTGGGCCCTAACTGCCTCTACCTTGGCCCCACCACCATGGCTTTGTCCGGAAAAACATCCAGAAGGTCACCTGGAAAGTCTCCCAGTCTAATTAGCATATTAACCTTTTATTAGTATAGAGGCCTGGTGCACAGATGGGGGTTGGC
Source organism: Pipistrellus kuhlii (assembly GCF_014108245.1). Classification (NCBI taxonomy): domain Eukaryota; kingdom Metazoa; phylum Chordata; class Mammalia; order Chiroptera; family Vespertilionidae; genus Pipistrellus; species Pipistrellus kuhlii. The sequence goes on from NW_023425515.1 coordinate 69,148,065, forward strand.
TGGTTTGCCCTGAAGAGTGTCCTAGATCAGGGTGGGGGTCCCCTTGGGGTGCAGGGTGACCTGGACAAGCGCCGGGTCAGTTTGCAGGCCAGCTAAGCCTCCATGGGTTGAGGATACCAGCTGGGAGAGTGTGTGACCAGCCTAGATAAGGGGCTGATAGCTACTTATAGGCTGACAAAGCCCGCCAGCAGGGACCCTCACCCCATGGAGGCATGGCCAGCATGGGTGAGGGATTGAGGGCCATTTGCAGGACCCCTCCCTTGATGGTTGGCCCAGATGAACCAAGCCTCCTGTGCATTCAGGCCAGCTCCATGGCTGCCGCCAATAAGCTCCTCCTTCAACTAGCCAGGGCAGGTGGGAAACTTGGGTCTCCCCTGGCAACAGTGGAAGCCAAGTTTCCTCTGTCTCAAAAGACTTACATATTTAATAAACCTCTCTGAGAAGAATATAATTGCAGATTATATTCTTCTCACATGCTCTGGCCTGCTCCATGGCTGCCACCCACAGGCCCCTACTTCGGTGGCCAGCCCAGGCAGAGGTGAAGCTTGGCTTTCTCCATTGCCGGGTATGACCTAAGCATCCTGCCCACTCTGGCTGGTTCTGTGGCTGCTGGCTACCATCTATGTCCCAATAATTTGCATATTACCTCCTGATTGGCTGTGGGAGCCAGGGAGTGATCAATTACCACATTATTCTTGTATTAAATAGGATTATTTGAACATTTTTACATATAAAAAGGGTCAAAGAAATTAAGACTTTTCCCAAGATTATGGAAATACTACTACTTAGAGACCAATTACCCACATTATAAAACTATTCTTTGTTTTACAAAAGCCTTCAGAATGTTATTTTTACAAATAGGGAGCCTTCCCCTAATATCTTAAAATTTCCAAACATTTACTACAGGCCATATTTTAAAATACATATTGTTTAAATAAAGTGAAGGCACATATTTTCATAATTCTTTTCATTGAAAGATGTGTCTTAAGTAGTGGGACTCTATCCTATATAATAAAGAGGCAATATGCAAATTAACCCTCACACCTTCACAAGATGGCTGCCTACCACCAAGCTGGCAAGGGTGTTAGTGAGGGATGACCAAACAACTGAACAGTGGGTGCATGGAGTGACCAGGCCAGCAGGGGTAAGTTGGGAGTGACCAGATCAATGGGGGGGCAGTTAGTGGTGACCAGGCAGGCAGGCAGGTGAATGAGTGATTAGGAGTCAGTGGTCCATAATTATGAAAGAAATGTTCGACTGCCAGTTTAGGCCCAAACCCTGAGTTGGGGCCTAAACCTGCAGTTGGACATCCCCTTAGGGGTCCTGGATTGGAGAGAGTGCAGGGTGGGCTGTGGGAATTCCCCCCGTCCCCCCATGCACAAATTTTGTGCACTGGGCATCTAGTTTAATATAAATATTTAGAAAAGAAGCATGGATATGCCATATGAGTTTTATCTTCCTGATTGTACATAGTCACAAAAAAATTTCTTATCAAAGTTGGTCAAGTTTGACTATTGAAATTGCAAAGAATTAAAAGCAGATTCCATTAAAGCAAAATGGAAAACTGAAGCAAAAGAGAGAAGATTTCAAACTCTAAACTCTATTTTAATAGATTCAGAATTGTGTTCAAAGTAATTTTTAAATATATACATGTAAATGTAAACACACACAGTATACATATAGTCATTCAACAAATACATGTTGCATATTAACAATATACTAGCCATTGTACCAGTTCAGAAATATATTACTGGGGAAAACAGACAGAAAAAAAAAAGTATGATATAGTCTCCAGAAATGATCATTTTGGTGAAGGAAAAGAAAGCAGTGGAAAGAGATATAAAATAATGAGGGGGTGGGGGAGTGGATGCTATTTAATATATTGAACCAAAGGGCAGGGCCTTTGCTAAAGAAATGATACTAGAAAAGTGAAGACACTGTATTAAAAAAAAAATGTGTTTTATGGCCATGAAAAAGAAATTTGGCATAGCATGGATAGATCTAGAAGGTCTTATGCTCCATATTTCACTTATTTCAAGTCAAGAGAAAGACAAATATCATATGGTTTCATTTATATGTAGATTCTAAAGAAAGTAAAAACAAACAAACAAAAACTAAAAACAGACAGAGATCAGACTGGTGATTGTCAGAAGGAGTAGTTTGGGAACTGGGTAGAAGAAGTGAAGGGATTAAGAAATACAAAAAGCTAGTTACAGAGGGAAAAAAGTACAGCATGGGAATAAAGTCAATAATATTATAATAAATATGTATGGTGCCAGGTAGGTCCTGAAAATATCAGGGGATCACTTTGTAAAGTATATAATTGTCTAATCACTATGTGGTACACCTGAAACTAATGCAAAATAAAATAAAATGTAATTGAAAAGTTAAAATCATTTTATTTTTTTAAAAAGGAGAGTGTTTGAGGCAGAAGGAAAAGACTAGACAAAAACGAATTGGTGCTTTCAACAAATATTAAGAAGGCCAGTGTGAAAAAGGTGGGGTAAGGGACAGAAAGTGACAAATGAAGTTGGCGGACTCACCTGGACACGTAATACAGAACTTATACAGAATTCAGGGTGTGATATTCAGCCACTAAAGAGCTTTGAGCAGGGTCGAGGAATGAACTGGACCATATTTGTTTTCCCAAAATTCTTTGAAATTGAGTTAAAAATTTACATAAAGCAAAAACCTAAGTGTACAGATCAATGATGTTTTACACATGTATATACCATCACCACCACTCAGAATCATGTTTTTCATCACAGTAGGGAGCTAGGGAGAATTGAAAAACATGGATATGAGTTAGGAGTAAATAGTTTGAGTTTGTTTAGAAGACATAGCACAGTCTAAAACTGGATGACAACTTTTGGAAGAGGTGAAAAATAGGAAGTTGAAAATTAGAAGTTACATGCCAACTTAGAGCCCATTGACATGTTTTGCTGTGTTGGATGCAGGTGTGAGGAAACAAGAAATAGAAAAAGTGACTCCACAGTTTGGGTTCTGAATTAGGATAGCAATTGCTGGGGCTGTTTTTGAGACAGAGGAGGAGTTACTTGAGAGTGAAAAATATCAAGGGTTTAGTTCTGGCCATGTTATGCTTGAGCTGTCCTATCTATTAGAATGTCTGGAATCTAAAGCTCCAGGAGGAGGTTGGGTAAAATTGCCTGGAGAAAGTAAGAATAGATAAATAAAAGCAGAGGACAAAAAGCAGTACAAGCAAATGGCCAGGCAATAAAAGCTGGGGAAATAGAAGGCTAAGCAGGAGACTGTGAAGTTTGGAGAAGCCATGAGTGTGCACATGCAGTCCTCTGTGGATAAAGGATGGACGGACAGTGTTAGGGGCTGAATTGTGTCTCTCCTCCCATACCTCCACAAAAAATATTGTATGTTGAATGTGGCTATAATTGAGATAGTGTCATCTAATAGGACATTTAATTAAAATTAGGGTGGTCCCTAGTATAATATGTTGGTGTTCTTATAAGAGGAGATTAGACTCAGATAGTCAGAAGACGATGTGAAAACAAAAGAGGGAAATGGCCATCTACAAGACAAGGACAGAGACTTCAGGAGATACCAATCTTGCCAAAACATTGGTCTCAAACTTCTAGCCTCTAGAATTGTGAGAAAATGAATTTCTGTTATTTAATCCACCCGGTCTGTGACATTTTGTTATGGCAGCTCTTCCAAACTAATGCAGGCAGCATGAAGATTGATGGTTCTTTCCTGAAAAATCCAGAGATGAGAAAGGAAAATGCCATTTCCCCAACCAGACATATTCACATATTGCCTGCTTTTCCTTGCCTCTATAAGATATTACCATACCCTTAAAAATAAGTTATAAAGTTCACCAGTATGATATCTATATGTATTATTGAGTTTAATGTTCAAAGAAATCTTAACAATTTTCTTACTGAATCCTTAGGATTAACCTGTATAGATGAACAAACTTTAAAAACACTAGTAGAATATAAAGTGCTTGGAGATATGTCTTAGTCTTAGTTTTAGAAAGAAAGGAAAGGAATATGACCAGAATCCAAAATGGTTAGCAGAGACTACTGTTTTCCCCCAACATTCATTCTAAAATCCCCTTCCAAATACTTAGTAAGTTATAGTTATAATACATAGAGCTCCCCTTGTGTCATGTGGTTAAGTTTGGACTAATAAGATAGACAGAAAGGCTTTCAAAATGTATCCTTAGAAAGAGGTATACCTTTCTAACCTTTTCCTCTTCCCTCCAATCTGGTATGTGGACATGACTACTGAGATTCAGCAGTCTAAAGGTTGAATGTCACCTGCTGAGTACAGTAGAGGAATAGGAAAGGTTTGTCCTTGACACCATAAAGCCACATTCCAGTTCCAGAGATAAACTTCCATCTTGTTTGATGGCATTATTTTTTTTTTTCTGTTAATCATAATCAAATAATCTTACCTGCATATCTCTAAAGACACCTTTTTGGTAATATAAGCAAACACAATACAATGAAAGACTTTCATTATGTTATCAATATTCATTTCAATCAAATGCTTAATTCTAGACTTAGAGTTTGGGCACAGACAGTGGTATTCTGGGACCTTATTCACATAGGCATCTGTGGGAATGGCAGTCCTGGAGTTGTACAGTGAATGACTTTGAGTCTAATGATCCCTATTTAACATTAATATAACGTTTACTTGCTAGATGATATAAAATGTACATTTAGAAATTTTTTACTATATACCTAATAATTATTTAACTTTATTATTATTATTATTAAACACACTAGAGGCTCATTGCACAAAGAGAATAATGCAATAGGTCTTCTTTCCCTTGGCTTCCAGCACCAGTTTTCCTCTGGCATCTGGGACCCAGGCCTTTGCTCCAGCCAGAGTCTGCCATCTTTGTTTGCTGAGGCACTCTGTTCCTGTAGATCCATTCATCTCCTGCCCTCCCTCTCATAGCAGGCATCTTGCCCCACCTGGTCATTCTGTGCTGGAGAAGCTGGGTGGCTACCATCTTTGGCCTTCTAATTTGCATACTCATTCTTATTGGCTGTGAGTATAGCGGAGGTACAGTCAATTTTACATGTTTGTCTATTATTACGTAAGATGTTGTCTATTGATTATTAAAATATCATAGTTCATATATCTGTTTAGTCTATAAATTTAGCTTTGACATATGGGGACTGTCAAAGTTCTATAGTAGCTGCAAGCCCCAGCCCCATGGTCCAGGGCACAGAAATTAAAACTAAAAGAGTATTTGAACTATGACAAACCTTAATTTCACATAAAGTAGGCAATTTAGAGTAACAGTTTAAGCATAAGGACTTTGGATTTAGAGAAACAATGTTTTAGTTTATTTTCCATCACTTAACCCTGCTGAAAAATAAGGCCACTGTAACCCTTAATGTCCTCCTGTTCAAAATGTGGATTCTAATAGTTTGGAGGATCAAATCAGACTCATGTACAAACACTTAACATAGAAATTGCCAGATAGTAAGTGCCCAGTGCATGTTAACAATTATTACTGAGTGTTCAACAATGTTGTTAGTTATTCAGTGGATGACAATAGTACTTCTTCATTTTGCAAATAAATAGACTGAGACAATTTGAGTTATGTCCCCAGATGCCTGTTCCACTTTTGCCTCCTAACAGCTAAGCCCAGGATCTTTCCCTTAAGCTTTGCAGGAAAGCAGGCTTCCAAGGCAAGACTTCCTGTCTGAGGCAGCTGTTGTAACAAAATTATCGCCATTGACATCTGAAATGTGCCTTTTTGGTGTCTGCTCTATGTAGCAAGACGTATTACATGTGTTTAAACATATATCATGTCAATAACAGATGCAGAAATAATGTATTTTATGTTGCAAGTCTAATCTTTTAAAACAAGTCATCTCAGATCAACAATTTTTTCAACAATTTCCCCAGATTTGACCAGTTTTAAATTGGGAAACATTCTCTTTACAGATATTATATTGCTACCTCACCAGATGCTTCAGTAGATTTTTGTTTTTGTTTTCTTGGCAGCAAAAAATTATTGTAAAATATTCACAAACTATAATCTCTCAGTCATGCTTATATGCACCATGCATAGGAGACAAGTATGTTTTCCTAACAGAAGTCAGTATTAAGAGTTTTGGGGGTCAGATTTTTTCAACAATAGGTCAAGGTGATGAACAGGGTTGGAAGGATTGGATGTTGACTGACAACCATCATCATCATTTCTAAGTACAAAAATCAGAAATAAAATTGGTAAGTATAAAAAAATATTATTTATAATATTAAAAATGATATTCATGACCATTAAAGGTTAAATATATACCTTGATTGTGATTCTACTCATGTCATTTCCCACATTCTCTCTCTTTCTCTCTTTTTCTCTCTTTCTCTCTCCCTCCCTCTACTAAAGGGTTAATATGCTGATTAGACCAAGAGACCTTCCAGGAGACCTTCTGGACAAAGCCATGGTGGTGGGACAGAGTCAGAGGCTGTAAGGGTTGATCAGGCCAAGAGGGGAGGACAGTTGGGTGTGAGCAGACCAGCAGGGGAGGACAGTTGGGGGCAAGCAGGCCAGCAAGGGGGGGGGGGGGCAGTTCAGGGCAATTTTAGACTAGTAGGCTGGGGGCAGTTGGGGGTGAGAAGGCCAGCAGTCAGAGTGGTTATGGGCAATCAGGAAGGCAGTCAGGTGAGCAGTTAGGAGCCAGCTGTCCCAGATTGCAAGAGGGATGCCCCCAACTGACCTATTTGCTGGCCTGGTTGCCCCTCACTGCCCCCCTCTGCCAGCCTGGTCGCTCCACGCAGCCTGCTGTTCAGTCGTTGCTGGTCAGTTGTTTGGTTGTCCCTCGCTAACCCCCCTGCCAGCCTGATCACCCCACTCAGCCTTCTGGTCACTTGTTACTGTGAAGGCGTTGTAACCAATTTTCATATTTCCCTTTTATTAGTATAGATAATAGATTAGATATAGATATAGATATAGATATAGATATAGATATAGATATAGATATAGATATAGATATAGATATAGATATAGATATAGATTCACAAATATCCAAACCTTAATTTTTGGTTCAAAATTCATTTTAGCTAAATATACTCAGTATGAGCTATCATCTTTAAAAATCTTATTTTCTTGCATGAAGTATATGCTTAAGGAATGGTTTTCAAGTGAATGAAGAATCAAAATTCAAGTATTTCTTAATGGGGAACTTACTGTCTTACATAAAAGAGAAGACTCTGTTCTATTGTTAATCAAAAAGTAACAAAATAATGCTAATGGTGAAAAAAAGAACTTTCATAATCATCCCCAGTCATTTTTACATTTCAGAAGCAATCATGTTTAGTCACATCTGGGTGTGTTTTCCCCCTCAAAATTGTATTATTATTAATACTAGAGGTCCGGTGCACAAAACTTTTGCACTTGGTGGAGGAGGGGGTCCTCCAGCCTGGCCTGTGCCCTCTCACAGTGCGGGAGCCCCGCAATTGATCACCCCAAAAGAGGTATGCCCTGCTCACCCATTTGGGGCTCCTAAATGGATTGCCCCAAAGAGGTAGACTGGAGGCATCATGTGAACCATCAGACCCTCAGGCCTCACCGCACAGTGAGCCACCAGGCCCTGCCTCCTCCATGCCACGTGGGCCACGGGTCCCCAGGCCTCTTCCTCTGCTTCTTCCTCCTCCTCCTCCTCTTCTCCTCACATTCTCCTTCAACTCCTTATCATCATCTTCCACCATGATAATGGCCACTTCCTTCCCCTGTAGACTGTCTAACACCCAGAACTCCCATCCCCCTGTGCTACAGGTATCTAGGGCCTCTACAACAAAGCTGCTTGGCTCTAGCTCCAGCTTGGGCTCCAGCTCGGTAACCTGAATGCCAATCTTCAGGTTTCCCCGAGTCACCTCATCGGGAGAGATTGTTTGCAGGCTCTCTGTGGGAGGAGATGCCTTCCCATACCCAGACTCAAAATCAGAATCCCAGTAGAAACACCTGGCACCCAGGGTGAAGTACATGCACACTCTCCCTCCTCCAGAATGACGCAGGGAGGCAGTGGGGGCAGAGTGGGGCTCAACCCCAACTCCTCATGTCAGCCAGGACCTCTGCTGCCTTCGTTTCCTTCACGAGCCACAGGAACTGTTCCAGTGGAGTCAGGGGCAGTTGCATGAGCTGTAGTGGTAGTGGAGGTGGCAATGGCACTTCATCTTGAGAGGGCTTCGTGCTGCTCAGGCAGCGGGTCTTCGCAGAAGGCCCCTTATCTGGGCAGTCCATGATGCCTGCACTCAGAGCACTGAGCTTGCCCCTTCCCTCTCAGCCAGGCCACTGCAGCCTGTCACACCCATAGAGGAGCTGATGTGCCTGAACGTGACCTGCTCCACTCGCAGCTCCGCTCTGCGTTCCCTCCCGTAGTGCCTGTCCTATTCCCTCTGCACCAAGTGCTCAGGTCCTGCCCCTCCCTGATGTCAAGGGCCTATTCTGCTGTACACAGCCTCCTGCTGTTGAATTGTGACAGTGTGAGGGCATCACGGAAAGACGGCATGATGACCACTTAGGCTATTATTAGTATAGATTAGAGGCCTGGTGCATGAAATTTGTGCATGGGGGGGGGGGATCCCTCAGCCCAGCCTGCACCCTCTCCAATCTGGGACCCCTCAAGGGATGTCCCAGGGATTGGGCCAAAATGGGAAGTCGGACATCCCTCTCATAATCCAGGACTGCTGGCTCCCAACTGCTCCTCTGCCTGCCTTCCTGATTGCCCCTAACTGCTTCTGCCTGCCAGCCTGACCATCCCCTAGCCATTCCCCTGTAAGCTTGATTATGTATGCTCCTCTGCCAGCCTGTTTGTCCCCAACTTCCCTCCCCTGCTGGCCTGGTCACCCCCTAACTGCCCTTCCCTACAGGCTCGATTACCCCCAACTGCCCTCCCTTGCAGGCCTGGTTCCTCCCAACCGCCCTCTCCTGCTGGCCATCTTATGATGGTCATTTTGTGTCTACATGGGGGCAAGATCTTTGACCACGTGGGGGAAGCCATCTTGTATGTTGGAGTGATGGTCAATTTGCATATTACTCTTTTATTAGATAGAATCAAGGCCTGGTACATGGGTGGGGGCCAGCTGGTTTGCCCTGAAGGATGTCCCAGATCAGGGTAGGGGTTCCTTTGGAGCATGGGACAGCCTGAGGGAGTGGTTTATCATGGTTTGCATTCTGGTCATGCCCCCTGGTGACCCAAGCGGTGGCCCTGGTATCTGGGGTTTATTTATCTTCTACAATTGAAACTTTGTAGCCTTAAAGGAAGCCTGGGCCAGCCAGGGTGTGCGGAAAGCTTGGCTTCCTCCATTGCCTGAAAAACCCAAGCCTCCCTCCTGCTTTCTCCATGTCCATAGCCATCTTGGTTGGGTTAATTTGCATACTTGCTCTGATTGGCTTGTGGGCATGTCTTGTGGGCATCACAGAGTGATGGTTAATTTGCATATCACTCTTTTATTAGATAGGATACTAGGGGCCCAGTGCGTGAATTCATGCAACTTGAAAGGAACTGTGGGTTTTAAGGCTGCAGTGGGCACAGGAGCAGATCTCAGCCCATCCTCTGTACCCCTACCCAGCCCCTCTCTCTGCAGTCCCTGGTCCCCTGCCTGCCAGCAGCCCAACTCCCACCACTGCTGCTCCCACACTCTTACAGCGCTGGCTCCCTTTGCACCTGCTAACAACGCAGAACAATTGGGGCTGGCACCAGCAGCGGATGTGAGTGACACCTCCAGCGCTGGCTGTGGGTGTGAGTGGGGCTATCTCAGGCAGCGGGTGCAAGAGCCCAGTGGGACTGTGGTGTGTGCTAGCAAAGACATTTTAGTAACCATCAGAATCTTGCCCCAATGACAACAACCAGTGCCCTGCCTTAGTCTGGCACCCCCTCTCACATGTTCCACCATCCAGGCACTGCCGATGAAAGCCATGTTCTGCACTATGCCTGCTGCAGATGCCCACCATGTTCTGCGCATGCCCCCTTGTGGTAAGAATAAATCATAGTGATCAGTTGTTCAGTTGTTCTGTCATTTGGTCTATTTGCATATTAAGTTTTTATATATATATATATATATATATATATAGATTAATTTTTGGCTTATTAACTTTGGACATTGTCTACTAACTTCTTGCTGTGATAGAGGAGCTTTAATTCTCACCTGGCCCAACTTTATTCCTCCACCTTAGCAGAGGTGACCTCTGTGAACTCAAACATCTTTAAATTCCCTCTCTTCTTCCACCAACTACAGAAGGTCTTCTTGATGCCTTTCTCTGTGCAGCCTGATACTGTCCCTCACTGCCATCTACCTACCAGTCTTCATCAACTGTAACTTTTCATTGGCTTTTACATTTTTTCCCATGATCACTTAGCTTTCTGTATAGTTTATCTATAGTCTATTTAAAAGTTGAGTATCAGAAAACTATGTTTTCATTATTATGACTATGGAGCTCTTTTTTTTTTTTTGAAATGTTTCTATTGATTTCAGAGAGAGAAGAAGGGAGAGGGAGAGAGAGAATTGTTGATGTGAGATGTGAGAGCTTAACCTCTAATGTCCCCTACTATCCCAAACCCCTGCTGGCTGGGAATTGAACTGGAGACCCTCCCATGCACAGGGTGATGGCCAACCAACTGAGCCATATGGGCCAAGACAGCCAATGGGTATCCTGGTATCTTATGTACAATTTAAATAAGAATTTTACTGATTTTGCTTTAAGCTTCAGTGGGCTTTTCTTTTCATAATTTACCAATGGTATTTATCAGAATCTTAAGTTCTTTCAAGCTATAATTCATTCTATCACTTACATCAAAGCCCCTTTCATCCAAGACACCTGACATCCAGAGCCTACTTGGAAGTTTATAGTGAATATTAATGAAAACATGAATATAGAGTGATTAGCAACAGGTCTGTCACTGCTATTTAAAAATAAATATTATTATAACATTATTGTTATATGATCTCAGCTGGGCAGAATGCACTATTAAATTAAAGACCATTTTTCTGTTTACTGTTGTATCTTTGTCATCTAGCACAGATCATAACTATAGCTATTCATCAATAGCTGATGAGTAAATAATTGCTATATATTTAATAATGATCTTTAAGAATTTTTTAAAAAGTTATTTAGTTGTCTCACTATTTAACATTGCACATAACCAGCAGGGTCACTTGTTATAGTAAAAATTTAGACAATTGTTCTTTTTATTTTTAAAATTATATTTTTGATAATCATTTTAAAAAATATTTTTAATGTGCTCTGAAAATTTTAATGTATCTGCTCAAACTGACTCATCCACAGGAAACATGATAAAAAGCAATAGTTTCCTGTAATCTTATTGCAAGAAAGTCTTTTACCAAATACATTATATCCCATGGCTCTGTTCTGTTGGGGTAATTTAAATCAAGTTATACAAATAACATGTTAGCAATTTTATAAGCACAGTGCATGAGCATAACAATAATTCAGAACTTTTCTTTTGGAACCATGGGTAAGTGAAGGCTTATTGCTTTCTGCTCTGTAGAAACATGGCCATGGTCAGAAGTCCTCCATAACTTTTTTATAGTCATTTCAATTTTAAATATCAAATTTCAAGGAAGTGAATTAAAAGTAATGTATTTTATGATATTCAGAATTGTTTTAACTTTTAATTGAGGTAATTGTAGATTCTCATGCAATTAGAAGTAACAGAAGGAACTCTGTTAAGCCTTTGTTAAGCCTTTGCCCAGTTTCCCTAATAGCAACATCTTGCATAACTACAGTACAGTGTTACAATCAGGAAACTGAGATTTATACAATCCATCAATCTATTCTGATTTCACTAGATCTAAATATATCCGTGTGTGTTTGTTTGTGTGTGTGTGTGTGTGTGTGTGTTATTTATCACATGTACAGATTCATGTAACCATCATTATAGCAATATATCAAGCAGTACCATCACAACCATTGCTTTTTAAGTTTAGATTTGTTAGAGTAAAATCTAACCACATTTTCATTATGGTTCTAAACTCAGACATAATTAATCAAAATATAGTTATTGGTCCAGTTTCAACTTAGATAAATGCTTTAAACTCTAAATAATTGTATAAAAAAGACCCACACTAAATAAAACTAATTACTACTCTCTAGCACTATACCTTTTGAAAGGTAAGTACCACTGAGATTTTTTAAAAATCACTTTTCTGCAACTTTTACAGATAATATTCAACCAATCCCAAACATGGACATCAGTAGCTCTTTGTTTCACTCAAATGTTGATAAAATACTTTCTAATTTAACCAGGACTACAGGCAACTTTGAAAACTTCAATGAACATTTGAAGGTGGTAGGGAGGAATCTAACAAGTATATTCCCAGCTATTAATTTTTATTTACTTAATGAAAAACTTAGGTATGTCTTAACTTGAAAATGTATTCAGTAGCCTTACTTGCACAGGCAACCTTTACCCCTTCCATATTCCTCAGGACTCCCCACCCCCCATTCACCCCAAGGGAAGTAGAATGAAAGACAAATTAGAGAAACATCATGATGCTCTGGTCTGCATGAAAACACCATGATTATATTTTCCTAATCAGATGGGAGTAATTTTCCTACTCTCCATCTGACTAATTTTCTCCACTCTTCCCCCTCCCATCAAGTATTGAGCTGCTAAATGTTTACAGATTAATTTGCACGAAATGGTCCCTTACCAACTCACAGGATCAAATTCCCCTGCAACTTAATAGAAACAACAAAAAAAAATTTTTCTGATGATACATCTGCTTTTAAAAGTAAAGATTTAAAGTTGAAAATAAAACTCAAATTCCAAAATGCCATCTATATAAGGCGATAGCTTTTAAAATCAATTTCAAAGAACATGCTCTTTAGACTGATAGAAGTATTTTCAAGCCCCTGAAATATTTTATGTGTGTTAGATCACATCTATGCAACAGAAATATTATATAGGGCTGATTAGTTTAAAAAAAATGAAGTTGCAGTATGTTGCCAAGTAGAGTCACCAGACATTGCTGTATACTCTCAATAGCTCTGAGTCTTGTGCCCCATAGGATAAAGTAACTGATGCCAACAGCAGTGACAGGGAATGGCAAAAATAAAAGGCGTATGCTATAACAAGACTGGCCTTTTTCTAGCACTAATTGCTTCTACGATTTTGTAAAATCAAAGACAGTTTAAAGCATTGGCTTGCAAATATGTCAAATAATTACTACCTTGTTAACTCTATCTGTCAATTGGTTTTAACCCCAAATTACAGCCAGTAGATGGATTTTGGAGGACTGTAATACAAAGGGAAATTCTGCACCTCCCATATACAGAGTAGATCAAACAAGGGGCATTTTTCTTAGTAAGGAAGAGATGCCTGGGCTTGGAGGGTGACAAAGGTCCCCAAACCAGCCCTTCTCTAACAAGAGCAACAATGGCTCTTCAGCAATTGGACTCTGGAAATGTGCCAGTTAAGCATCAACTACCTTCTTTGCTATGATTTTCGTTGTTATTGTCCAACCTGGTTCCCAGAAAGCTCAAGATTAAAGGGAAATTCTGATTCAGTTATTGATTTAGTTGCAAAAAATCTAGTTTAATGTTTCAAAATAAGTAAAGTTGATCATGATTTTTTTTTTTTTTTCATAAGAACAGTCTCATCATGACCTGATAGTGGAGCCACTAGATTTCCTCTGGGAATGATTTAGTGATCTGAACCTTTGTCTTCACTAACCCAACGGGCCAGAATTCACCTAGAGAAGCTTCATGGTCTTACTGTGACATCTCAATGTCACAAATTGCTCTGGAAAACTGGAGGGAGGGGGCACTTCACTGGCTATTATTCAACATCATCACACCTGCCATTCCTGGTGTTTAGAACAAACTGGGGACTTCTCCAGACTGTTTGTCAGAGAGATAGAGTAAAATTACTAACACCATTTTATAGATCATCAATATAATATTTGTATTAGTTGAAAGAGAGAAAGAGAAAGAGAGAGAAAGAGAGAGAGAGAGAGAGAGAGAGAGAGAGAGAGAGAGAGAGAGAGAGAGAGAGAGAGAGAATAGGGGGAACTTTGGTGAGCCAATGGTCCTCAGGTCCTGTGCAAAGGTTGTTAGGCTCCAGACTCAGGAAGCGCTGATGTTTCCGTTTGAGTCCTAATGATGAACCAAAAGATAGATATAGAGACAGTATATCAACAAGTAGACTGTCAAATTACAGCGGGGAGGGGAGGAAGATCTGGGGGAGATAATAGATCAACCGAATGACTTTTATACATGCATATAAGTACAACCAATGGACACAAAACTCTGGGGAGGGAGGGGATGTGTGGGAGGGAGGGAGGGGGGCAAAAAAAATCAATAAAATATATTATAAATAAATAAATAAAAGGTAAAAAAAAATGATGCTTTAATTTAAAGACAATCAAGTGTCAGAACTTCTTTTGCACTTTGAGGTGGGAAACATGTCGTCAGCCTTTTTGTTCTACTCAGGCCTTCAGCTGACTAGATGGGGCCCACCCACATCAGGGAAGGCACTCTGCTTTATTTAGTCAGTTGATTTCTTTGTTAATATCATTAGAAAACAAGCTCCAAAGTAATATTTGACCAAATTTCTGGGCATCCATGGCCCAGTCAAGTCAATGTATAAAATTAACCATCACGATGAATTAACTGACCTTATTGTTGTATTCAGTATATACATACATCTAATCATCACATGCCTCAAACTTACCAAATATTACAACCAATTATATCTCAGTAGAGCTGGAAAGAATAATCATCACAATATTATTTTGACATATGCATGAAACACGTGCCACTAGAAGCACCTGCATCCCCTGCAGTCCATTTTGTAAAACTTCATATTTAGTGAGGATGAACCTGGCCTGACAGAGAGGCCAGCAGAGAATATACATAAATGTTTTGCCTATTTGTGATATATGGTATCACATTCCTGGGAGAAATACTGTTTGGCATAATCTGCAGTGCTACCATCTTTCAGATTAATTGTTCTGACCTTGGTCTACAAGCATAAACAGAAATGTATTTCAGATAATGTTAGTTCCCATCATAATTATATTCTGTGCACATTCAGGTGGAAAGAAGTTAAGGAGCATCTGTTTTTGCCAGCAGGAGCAAGAAACCTTGAACCAAAAACAAATGCATAAATCTAATTTTAGGTAGGATGCTAGCTATTAGATGAACTCTGACCATGGAAAGGGAGATGGGAATCTGCAAATCTTTACACACCCAGAAGATAGCATTAATGATAAATTACCATAACCTTACTCCTATAAAATGAACCTTCTGAATTGGCTTGGAACCCTATGTGTGATTACATCTATTGGATACTGATTACGAAAAACACATTTTAATATATCCTAAAATTTGCTGCAGGCTTGCCAGTGTTAAAAACAAACAAACGACTGTCAAATGACTGTGTCTGGAGAGTATTCTGAATCACACTGCATTCATCAAAACTAATTCTATTTTCAGAATTTACAAAATCATTATGACAATGTGGTGATTGATGATAATTGGAAAGAATTTCAGGATCCTAAAAAATAACTTTACCATGTATAAACATTTGATTTACAAACTGTTGCCTATCTTACAAAAATTAGAAATCAATGTATATCTGAGTTTTAAATTGTGCACGCATGTTTGTGTAAAATGTGTGTCAAGCCCTAGCCGATTTGGCTCAGTGGAGAGAGCATTGGCCTGTGGACTGAAGGGACCCTGTTTCATTTAGGTCAAGGGCATTTGCCTGTGTTGCAGGCTCCACCCCCAGTAGGGGGCGTGCAGGAGGCAAGGGATCAAGGATTCTCTGTCATCATTGTTTCTACTATCCTTCTCCCTTCCTCTCTGAAGTCAATAAAAATATTTTAAGGTAAAACGTGTGCTAAATTAATATAAACCGGAAAGGGTATGATTATGTCCCAGTCCCAGAGAAGGAAGCAGAGTGGCTGTGGGATGCCTGGAGAAATCATTTTTTGTGTAGCAGAGAAAATAGTCACAAGGTTTGGCAGCTTGCCTGCAATGAAGTCTTATTTTTCATTTTGCTGACCATGGGATCAGAGAGAAAGAGGCGCAGAGCTGCTGTGTCTGCTCAACACATGGAGTAGAATAAACCACATGTAGCAAGCAGCCTGCAGGGTATAGCTATAAGCTGAAGGAAAAGCAAAATCATCCCACAGAAGCTAACCAGATAGCTTCAAAGTATTTATTGTACCCTGAAATATGAAGAAGCTGCAGCATTTATAGCAAGACTCAAAGGATGAGAACCAAAGGAAGAGTCAAGTGGCATGTTGGGCAGACATAAAATTACAAGGGTGAGAAAAGTTAAAATCACTCCCATGAGTCAGAATGAAAGTCGATATTTAGCTAAGCAATTATTGACAACACTTGATTCAGAGAGTGAAAATGCCATCATTATTTAGATATTGTTTAAAATGTACTTTATACTGATTCTGTTGTTCTATCACTGTAAGAGAATATGCAAATTTTCTACTGCTATTTTGCTACTTATGTTTTAAATTAATATAACTAAAACACTTGACTCCACATTTATCTGTTACATGAAGTAATTTGTACACCTAATTCCAAAATATTACCTTGACCTAATGCCAGCTTCTGCAAATGCAGACAAAATTTCTAGAAAAATATCCATTTCTACTGAGCTGTTCTCCATTTCCAAACATAGAAAGGTTATTAGTCAGAACATTTTTAAGTTGCATGTGAATTAAAACTAGTTGCATGTGAATTGGGAGACTGAGCCATATTACTAGGAACTTCAAAAGTCAAATTCAGGTATGGCTAGATCAAGGAGTGCAGTGGCTCTCTTTCCATAGTTGGCTTCATTTCTTGCTGCTCTTTGTATATTGGCCTCATTCTCCCCTTCAACAAACTGACTTTCTCTATATGGAAACATGGATGCTGGCTGGTCCAAGCTTATGTTGTAATTGCTTACAATCTGAAAGAAAAAAGTTTCTCATAAAATCCAAATATAAAAATCATAAAAGGGTTTTGATTGACCCTGTTATAGACAGATGTATATTCTGTTGGAAATGGGAAAAGAAGTTTCATATTTAGAAAGGCCTAGGACATAATTCCGGATATCAGGAATGGGGGGAGACATGATTAAAAGACTTGTTGTGTTAGATGTTTTAAAAAAAGGGACCATCGTGTTGAAACCAGTTTGGCTCAGTGGGTAGAGCGTCGACCTGAGGACTGAAAGGTCCCAGGTTCTATTCTGGTCAAGGGCATGTACCTTAGTTGCGGGCACATTCCCACCAAGGGGTGTGCAGGAGGCAGCTGATCGATGTTTCTCTCTCATGGATGTTTCTAACTCTCTACCCCTCTCCCTTCCTCTCTGTAAAAAAATCAATAAAATATATTTTATAAAAAAAGGACCATCTCCCACTGGAGTAAAGCCATTGAAAAGGCTAAACTGTAAATTTGCACTGCGTTACGTGACCAAAAAATCCCATAAAACATATTCACTTTATATTTCTGTTTCTCACTTGACTCTAGAATCATTTCTATAGGATTAAATGTCTACTGTTCCAACATAATGCAGATATTTATTCAGAATGCAGACACCAGTTATTCAAAGTGCCATATTAAGGACTATAAACAGATATGGAGAAAGATAAAATAATTCTTCCAATGACCTTACAACTTATGAAGCTGTTGTGGATAAAAATATGGAAATGCAATGTCTTTTATCAAATAGTTTATGTCATATTCCATAAAACAAGTCAAAGAACTTATACAAATATAAATATTTTCATTTATAAGTAAGCATTTATTTATTTTCTTTATTTATTGACTTAATTATTTCTCTTCCCTAGGGTTCCATTTAGAAAATTAACACACCAGGAAACTAAATGGTACTGAGGTAATCTGCAAGAATTTAGATACCTTCTGAGTTGCCCAAAACTCATTTTGCCCAAAGGTGACCTAATTAAGTAAGCTTAAAACACTCCCAAGAGAAGGCTCATGTTGCTGACTAGAAAGCTCTAATACAATATTTCTATTAAATAGCATTTATTGCCCTGCTCTACATAAATGCTTCAGCAATAGAAAAATCTATGCAAGCATACCTAAGAACAAGATATCAGGCTAAGAATCCAAGCATCATGCCTAAACATATACTTTATTTAACATCACACTTACTGTGCTTTCCTTTTTTCATTAGCCTTTAGATTGTAGATTTTTAAAAATGTGACCATTGGTCAATAAATCAATAATTTTCTGGAGTGCATTACATGTATCTGTGTATGTTTCTATAAACTGTTTTTTTTCTTTTCTTTTGGACTTCAAAGAGAATAAGGTCATGACAGAAATAAAAGTATCACCAGGAGAAAATGTTTAGACTATAAACCGTTCTGCATCAATGGAAAAATATTGAAGCAAATATATTGCCCAGGGAGGAGTCCTGCCAAGCCATCCAGAACAACTTTTACAAAACTATAATTACAGGGCTGTAAATATATTTGCTCTAATGGCTGGTACTACACCTACAATTATAAGCACTCCATTTACCTGATGCACCTCTGAACAAAAAAAGCCATAAAGGGCTTTGAAATAGTGGACAACCGAGAGTGCCTCTTGTTGGTTCTCTGTGAGTTACACCTATGACGACAGTCTCAGTGATGGAGAGGCCATTAACCTTCATGCACTTTATGGTGAAGCCATACTGAGTTCCCCAGACATACCCATCATTCTTGTCCTTTTTCCTTTCTGACTGATTGGGTTGTTTTTTGCTGATTTTTCCAAATGCAAGGTACCAAAGAAGGTCAAAACAAGGACTAAAATGTTTTCTTTAATCTTTTAAACTTTCTATTTACGGTTTTATATACAGAGGAGAAATCAAAAGGATAAATACCTACATTTAGACTTTTTACTAATCACATGTTTTAGCATAAATGAAGATGTCATGTCAGAGATAACACAGTAGGCAGGTTCAAAAGTGCAAACCTAGGACCTAAAGTGAATTAAGTTAGCAGAGAAATGAGAAAACTTTGTATGGCAAAATATCACAACCTCTCCCTTGAAACAGCACAACTCCTCCCTTGAAAACCAAATGTGTTTCAGGATTCAGACTTTCCCAGTTTTAAAGAGATAGCACGGTGTCCACACCATGTATTTTGTGAAACCCCCAGCAGGTTGTGGAGCAGCCCTTGTAAGCAAACACTCCAACTGTGAAACGGGAATATTCTAAGAGGGCCAGGTAAAGGCTCGGAAAATATGCATCAATTCACCTCAGATTTCCCCACCAAATATGTTTGCAGAAAATAGAAAAAAAAAATCTGTTTTCAAATCTATTTGGGTTTGGGATGCAAAATTAATTAATTAATTAATTAGTTAATTAAAAAGGAATATTGTTGAACTTCTCACACCTGGCTTCTTCCTCTTCTCGGACCTCTCTCCTCAGAGCTTTTCCACCCACTTTGCTAGCAGCCTCTATCCAGGCCTGCCTGAATCCCAGCAATGGCCACAGCCCAGGCTCCAGCTAAAAGTCCTTAATATTAAGTATGTATACATCAGCGGAGGAGCCTTTCAGTGCTTACATCCACAAAGCATGTTAGCATTAACTTTCTCTGTCACTCTTCAGATAATCCTCTTCAAAGAATTTGAGTAAATTTACCACGAGAATAAATATGTTTTGTGATAAGGCTGTTGAATATTTGGAAGGCCAAAATAGTTTCTTAAAAATTGTAGTATTTAGTGAAGTCACAGTCAATTCACCAAATCATGAGATGATTTTGTTTAAGGATAGTTTAGGATAGTCTGGCGAGACTCAGAAGATTCTGTTTTGGCTGCTGTAACAAAATACATGCTGGGTGCCTTATAAACAACAGCAAAATACTTGTAGAGGCTGATGCCAGCATGCCAGCATGGTTGCCTGAGGGCTTTCTTCCCAGTCACAGACTTCTTATATCCAGATATTTTTTTGGAGCCTCTGTTATAATGCACCGCTCTCAGTAGTCAGTTTTACCTTCATGATTTGGGAACTTTTCAAAGTCCCCAGCTCCTGATGCCATCATCTGTGGGGGTTAGGATTTCAATGTGAATTTGGGGGTGGGGCAGGGGAGATACAAACATTGGAGTCACAGCAAATGCCATTAAATACCATACCTAGCCAATATTCCTATTCAACACTTGCAGTTTGAGGGAGGGTGCTAAAAAAAAAACACAAAAAAAAACCTTATATAGCAGACTGGTGATATTCAGGCATTTAACTTGGCTAATTCAATGCTTTTCATTTTGAAAAAAAAAAAAGGAGGGAAAAATAATTTCAATAGCACAGGTAAGTACTGTCTGCATTTTGCTCAATGAATGAGCAGCCTAATATCATCATGATATGAGAGAGGAACCCAATGTTCCCACTTGGTCTGGGTAACATGGGCCCTCTGAGCTTATTCTGATTCTTGTGTTTAACATTGCTATATGTTTTTGTGTTTTGTTCATTTGTTTTGTATCATATGGCCCATTAAATTAAGCCAGATGTTTTGTATGGCTCATTCCAAGAAACAAGAAGGAAACTAGCTGTATAAAACCAATTCAAGTTGCTCTGATACTATACTCGATGGGACATTTCAAGAACAATTCAGTACAGGATTTTTACTTTATATTCTTATTTACAACCGAATATGAGAAAGGTGGAATCATCCTGTATATGTAATCATTTAGAGAATTCATGAACATCTTGTTATTAGCAGATGTTTTTACTTAAAGGTGGATTGGGATAAGAAACAAATATGCTATAGACCAAATGCAAAAATGATAGCAGAAGTTATGCACATACATTTTTTAAATTCACTGCTTCCCTTTGCATACTTTCTAATGATTCATATAGAAATGCAGATTCATCTCCAAATTACTGTATTTTTTAAAAATATATATTTTATTGATTTTTTACAGAGAGGAAGGAAGAGAGATAGAGAGCTAGAAACATCGATCAGCTGCCTCCTGCACACCCCCTACCGGGGATGTGCCCACAACCAACGTACATGCCCCTGACCGGAATCGAACCTGGGACCCTTCAGTCCGCAGACCGATGCTCTACCACTGAGCCAAACCGGTTTCAGCAATTTACTGTACTCTTTAAAACTACTGAGCCCTAAAGAAAATACTATGGAAATTATAAAATCTGCTAAGAAATTATTATACTTACATATTTTTAATAACTTACAGATTTATCATTCTTAGACCACAGACCATCTGTATCCACACCTCTTACTCCACTGTATAACATTTCATGAATGTGTCATGATGATATGAATATTCCTTTATACAAACAATGTTAAAATTCATTTAATAAAAAAACTACTAATTTCCTTCTCAATTCTTATTAAAGAACATTGGTCGAGGCTGTTGAGGCTTCTATTCTACTTTGGAATTTTTCTTTACAATCAAAGCATTTTCATTGAGGTTTACCATAATATATCTCATATAAACATAGGACCAATCCCTTTAGGCCACTTTTCTCATGTGTAAAGCAAAGTATTAGGTTACATGATATTTAAGGTCCTATTTGATTCTATATTCCAACAGTACATGAATCTATGAGCCAATGGATTGAAAGAGAATTGAATAGCTTGTGATCCATTCTACAAAAATACATTCAATCTTCTTATCACTATTAGATCATATACTAAGCTTTGTAGATCTGAAAGGTGAAATTGAGGTCTTGACTCTCCAAATTAACAGCCAAAAACCCTACTCTGCCAGTTTTGAGACCTCTCCTTAGGAAAGAAAATTGTTCAGCTTCCTTTGTTACCTCACTTCCCAACAATGTAGAACTCTGAACCCATTTAAAAATGGCAAGATATATAAGAAAAATACTAACATTAGAGTCAGAAGACTTGCATTTGAGATCTATCCCAGCAATTTTCCAGCCTTATGATCTTGAGCAAATCAATGAATTTCTCCAAGTCTCAATTTTCTACAGTTATAAAATGAGAAAATCACCTATTTCCCTTCACCAACTCACTGCAGATGTGAGAGCATTTTGTAGGCTCATAAGTTCTACTCAAGTGCAAAGAAAAGTTAAAACTAGTGTGTACTCCACTTCTAGGAAATTATTTCCCCAGGAAACATTAGGTACCAGGATTTAAGTTTAAAATTTCAGAAAAATTAGTTTTCCTCTAAAAACTGCTCCCAAGTGTGGCTTGTCATCTGGCTCATCCTAAACAGTGTCCTGGAGTCCCTCCTCTTTCTCCTCCGAGAAGCCTATTAACTCATATTGAAACCATTGGGCTTTGCTTTCTTCTAGGATATATAACCTGTGATTCCTCAGCTTGAACCAAACAAGAGAGTTGCCATCAATGGTGGGTTTGTGTGTCACATTCAAAACCTCACTTTCTTCAAATTTTAGATAAATTTAGAACATTTTTATTTTTTAGTAAAAGAAATAGGTCAACAAACATAGTGCAGTTTGCCCCTTGCCTTCCAAATAAAAGTTTTTTTAAATTTAGAAGCCTGCAGAGAAGAAAATGCCATTATTTACTTCTGAGCTATTTTTTTTTTAAAGAACAAACATTCTTTACTACTAAAAAATTCCATCCTGTATTATCTAATCTAATCAAACTATCTCTTGCTTCAATGTCTCCCATCTTTATAAGACATTGGGGCTATTAGGAAAGTTTAAAACCTTTTTCAGATAAAAGAAAAATAAACAAAAATAAGATTGTTTTGAAAATATATTATCTCATTTGTGTTATTGGAAATCTCACAATAAATATGGCTCTAAACTGAAGATATAGAAGGGACCCATACATAGAGAAAGAAGATGGGTTAATTTTTTTATAATATATTTTATTGATTTTGTACAGAGAGGAAGGAAGAGAGATAGAGAGTTAGAAACATCAATGAGAGAGAGTCATTGATCAGCTGCCTCTTGCACACCCCCCACCGGGGACATGCCCGCAACCAAGGCACGTGCCCTTGACCGGAATCGAACCCGGGACCCTTCAGTTCCCAAGCCGATGCTCTATCCATTGAGCCAAACCGGTTTTGGCTTTTTTTTTTTTTTTTAAGATGGGTTAATTTTTAAGTCTAAATTTCCTTATACATCTCAGTAGATAGCTTTCTAACCAGGAGCTGAATTTCTCATAAAACATTATAGTACTAATTTCCACTTATTACAAAACAGCTTTTTTGCCTGTATGACATTGCCTCGTGGACCCCATACATGACTTTAATTAAGATCTAACTTATTCATGACTATAATTCAGATCTAACAACCAGTCTATTCAGATCAGGGTAATTAGTCCCAGAGGGTATTATAAGAGAGCTCATTTTTCTTTTCATCTTTATATTTTGGCAAACAAGTTGGGTTACTGGTTCATTTGGGTAATTCTATAATCATAGAATTCAAAAATATGAGAAAGAATTAGCCAAATAAATTATTTTTAAGAGTTTCTTATATAGAGTTCGTGTGCTGGTTAATTTAGTTTGTTTGCATTTACGCTGGTCCAGAACAGAAACAATCAGGATGATTAACCAACATCAAGCTAATACATTTTTAACAGCCTGTTACCAAGTTTATTAGAATATTTAAAGGCAAGAACTTAACCCTTACATATCACATGCCCAGATGAATTTAAGTGGATTTTAAAGATTTTTTTTCAGTGGATTTGAAAGCCTATTCTATTCATATTTTTATTTTTTTGAGTATCTATTAGGAACTTACATATTCAGTCAAACAGAAAGATGAAGCATCTTCTATAGACCAGGGTAGGATACAGCATAGCTATTTTCTCGTTTACACTGTCGCCATTAGCCTGGGGTGGCTGGGGTGGCTGAATTATTGAACATTGATTCATGCACATGCCAGGGATGCATGCTTGCCCCCAACAGAATGTTTCTCTCTCTCCCTCTCCTTTTCTCTCTCAAATCAATAAAAACATATTTAAAAAAATAAAATACAATGTTGCTATTATAGTTTTTTTGTGTGTACTATCCCTGCCTAATACTATACAATATCCAAGCTTATTCTTGCTATTCATTGTACTTGCAACCATTTTCAACATTATAGAAATCTCCTTTTCCTTTTATACCTCTCCTTTACCCTTATTTTATGATACACTAGAGGCCCAGTGCACAAAATTCATGCGGGGGCGGGGTGTCCCTCTGCCCAATCTGGGACCTCTCTAGAGATGTCCAACTGCCATTTAGGCTTGGATCAGGCCTAAACAAGCAGTCAGACATCCCTCTCACAATCTAGGACTGCTGGCTCCCAATTTCTCACCTGCCTGCCTTCCTGATTGTCCCAAACTACTTCTGACTGCCAGTCTGATTGATTCCTAACTGCTCTCATGCCACTTTCCTGTCATCCTGATTGATGCCTAACTGCTCCCCTGCCAGCCCAATTGCCCCTAACTGCCCTCCCCTGCATTCTGGTCACCCCTAACTGCCTTCCCCTATAGGCCTGAGTCCTCCACAACTGCTCTTCCCTGCTGGCCTGGTCATCCCCAACTTCCTTCCTCTTGGTCACCCCTAACAGCCCTCTTCTGCAGGATTGATCATCCTCAACTGCCCTCTCTTGCAGGCCTAGTCCCTCCCAACTGCCCCCCGTTGCTGGCCATCTTGTGGTGGCCATCTTGTGTCTACATGGGGGCAGGATCTTTGACCACATGGGGGCAGCCATCTTGTGTGTTGGAGTGATAGTCAGTCTGCATATTACTCTTTTATTGGATAGGATAGAGGCTTGGTGCATGAGTAGGGGACAGCTGGCTTGCCCTGAAGGTTGTCCCTGATCAGGTTGGAGGTTCCCTTGGGGAATGGGGCTGCCTGGGTGAGGGACCTGTGGCAGTTTGCAGGCTGGCCACGCCCCCCAGCAATCCAAGCAAAGGCCCAGGTATCTGGGATTTATTTATCTTCCACAATACAATTGAAACTTTGTAGCCTGGAGTGGAGGCCTAGGCCAGCCAGAACTGCAGAAGCTTGGTTTCCTCCATTGCCAGGGGAAACCCTAGCCTCCTGCTTTTCCAGCTCTGTGGCTGCTGTCATTTCTGTTTGGATTTATTTACCTTCTATAATTGAAACTTTGTAGCATTGAGTGGAGGCCTAGGCCAGCAAGGCTATGCAGAAAGTTTGGCTTCCTCTATTGCCGAGAAAATCCAAGCCTCCCTCCTGCACTCTGTGAACACAGCCCTCTTGGTTGGATTTATTTGCATATCTGCTCCTGATTGGCTTGTGGGCATGGCTTGTGGGTGTGGCAGGGGTATGGTCAATTTGCATATTACTCTTTTATTAGATAGGATCATTGTGGAAATTCTAAATATTATAACCAAAGAACCCAGAACCTCAAGGCCTTGTAGAACACAGCTTATTAAATTCATAGCCTAACATCTAGTTTAGCCCATTCTGTTTAATTTAGTTCAATATATTCTCAAGAGCAAGGCTTTTAATCAAGAATACATATTAGGATCCATAATTACCCAATGATGTGTAATGCATACTGTTTGGTAGTCAAAAATAATATATTATAATATTTCCAGAAAAATAATTATGTTATGTCAGGTGCAAAAGTAATTCAGTAGATAGTTAATTTGATAGACACAATCAAAATGTGTAGGACAGTATCTTCCCATCCAAAAGACAATAATTCAAATGGAATTTAGCTAGAACTGGGCCGTAAATCAGGAGACCAAAATTACCATCTCAATAACATATTTTTTTAAAAATATCTTTATTGTTGAAAGTATAAAATATAGATATAAATATAGATATTATATATCCCTTTAAAAAAATCTCATTTGCTTTCTACCTTATCCTTAATAAGATATTAATCAGAGCTGCTGATAGTTGTTGAATTGGAATGAGGTAAACTTTGAATCTTAAAAACTTGAATTTAAATTCTAGTTTCATTATCTTATTAGCTGCATAACCTTGGAAATGTTATATACTTTTTGAGTCTTTAATGCTTCAAACTAAAATAGAAATCATAATTTTAACCTCTCAGGATTGTAGTAAGAATTGAATGAGATTATGCTTGCTGATTTAGGAAAAAGAGTACTTGGAATAAAGTATATTCCTACTTCCCTGTTCCTCTCCTTCCTCCCTTCCTCCCTTCCTCCCTTCTTCCCTTCTTTCCTTTCTTCCTTCCTTCCTTCCTTCCTTCCTTCCTTCCTTCCTTCCTTCCTTCCTTCCTTCCTTCCTTCTTTTCTTCTTTCCTTCTTTTCTCTTTCCTTTCTTCCTTTTTATCCTTCAGATGGATCTCAATGAGGGATATTTCTCCTCTAAATTGATAGCTATGCATGTGAGTTACAGAAGCAATCTCTGAAAAGTCATCTTTCTCTTCTTCCCCCACATTCCATTTTCTTTTTTCCAATATCTTTTCCTTCACTAAGCAAACTGCAAAATCAACAAAAGCTGACCCACTGATGATAGAGAATTAATATTGAGAGTTATTTAGATTGTATCACAGCATTATTGTAAGTCTCTACCTGGATCTGGTAGAGAAAATAGCATATGCAAAAGCTTAGTATCAAAAGACAGGAATGTTAGGTTAACAGTGAGGGAGAGAGGAGATGAGTGAGATGGTGATGTGTGTAGATGAATGAACTGAGTTGATAGACTGAGAAAGGGTAGAGGAGTGTGTTTTGTATCTTATAAATCAAGGTTTCCTTTGCATTAACTAGACCTGCCTTAACCAGTGGTCTCCAGCAATAACATAAATTATATTTAATATGCAAGTCTCCCTTTTACTCTCTTCTCACTCAGAAATAAATTTAGTTCCTAAAGTTTCAAAGGAAGCTTATAATATATAGTAAACTTATCTATAATAGAGATAATAGAGCCCACATCATGAAGAAAATTATTATAAAAAAAAGAAGTTATTATAGAAATTTGAGGAATTACTTTGATGTAAATAAACATAAATCTGGAAATTTATCACCGAACCATGATGATTGATTATTATATTAAAACAAAATTGATAAATTAATTATACTATAACTTCTATTTAAAATTTTTAATACAGATAAAATCTGTATTAGATTCTGGTCAGCATGAAGGAGTTTTATTGTGTGTTTAATTGTTGGAAACTCCTACTGAGATAGATCTAAAGCTTGAACTTATGCAGCCCAATACAACACATTGAACACATTCCATCATCCAAATCTAGCTTATATTTGCAGCCATTTCTCCATGTGATCCTCCTCTTTTATCAATCTTATACCTTCAATTGCATGAACTCACATTACACTGCTTATAGATTACTGAAATATTTCACTTGTCTTTCAAGTCTTTGCACATATTATGTTCTCTACCTCATATGCCTAGTCAAGGATCAACTGTCAATTTGTTTGAGTTGTTCCTTTAGAGTTTTGTCAAGGTATTATATGGACAAGATAGTTCTAGAACAACTGGTTTGATGATCAGGTCACAAGTCAGAGAAAGATATTGATAGGAAGTCTGAGGTAACATGTTAATCTGTGACATTTCCATATTTATGAAGTTTAAATGCAGAACCCCAATTATTTAAGGGGCATCTACTCTATATATTTCTTTATCCCTGTGCTCAAAGGCTTAAATAAGTCTCTCATTACAATATTTCCTTCATTCTACCTCTGCTCTTTACACCTAAAACTAGATTTATTTACTTGGCTTTTTTTCTTTTTCTTTTTTTTTTATAGCTGCACCTTTGTTTTTGCTTTTTTTCCAAGTATAAACCTGGTTTTTTAAAATTTTATTTTAGGTTGGATAAGTTTTATTTCTATAACTTTTTCTCAGTCCATGAATTTAGTCATTCATTCAACGGTTGTATATTTGCTTAAATTCTAAGGGGAGTACACAAAGGATGAAAATGTGGTTCTTGACCTCTACATCTATTGAGGGAAATGAGACAAGATGGCAAGTGTGAGGACAAAATCTAACCAGTGATTGATTATCACATATGCTTTCCTTATGTATAAGAGATTGGTTGAAACCTCTATGATGCTAAAAAGCATATGCCTCCCAAAAGGACAAATAGAAGGTGAAATCCAATACATCCATGTTGGAGAATACTACATGATAATTAAAATTTATGATATGATCTATGAAAGTTGAAAGAAACATTACTACCAACAAAATGGAGTTGGTGTAGACAAGAAGATCATAGAACAATGCATAAAGTAGAGCCGCATTTATGGATCTCTGTTAATAAATCAGACAACCTATGGGCTGCAACTTATTTGGCCTATGCAGTATGTCTAAAACTTTAGTACTTATTGCTATATAACCCTGGTTCTTAAGTTTAGATGTTATTGGTCATCTCTCCAAGTCTAAGGACACTATTTTATTAGATCAAGAAATTTAAGACCAGACATCTGCAGTCAGTTGCCCAAAGACACATGAACAAATAAGTGCCCAAATCAGGACCACATTGTGTATCTCCTGACACCCAGGTCAATATATTTTTCTCCCTTCCAGACTTTCAAAGTATGTTCAATGAAACACTAACTTGTTGAGGTATTAATAGTTCTTAATATATTAGTTCTGTGATTAAGAGTATTTGGGGAATTCTGAATTAAAGGAGAGCAGATTTATTTACTGTGAAGCCATCAGTATGCTAATGTGTATTGATTAACTAAATATAACAACGTGTCCAGTTATGTCCTCTTTCTCCAGCTTTTATATATCCCAGTTCTACTTGTCTTAAAATAATAGTTAGCAAGGTAGAATTTAGTAAGCATTTTATAAAGATAGTAAAGCATGCTGATTTAAGCAAAATGCTTAAGTCAAATTCCAAATGTTACCTCAGGTACAACTTTTGCCAAGTAATTTCACTTCTCTGTGCTTCAGTTTATCTATGTGGAAAAAAAAATAATAAAATCACTTGCCTCAGAAATATCCTGTAAGGATTACATATGTTATATTGGTAAAAGTCCTTAGAACAATGTCTGGCATCTAGGAAGTATTCAGCTGTTGTTAGAGGGGTTGCTAATTACATTACAATCAAGGTAGCAAACATCTTAATAAACCTCAATTAATATTCTTTTAATTTATCTTTATGGTTGAAAGTATTACAGATGTCCCCATTCCCGACCCCCCACCACCATTGACCTTTTTTACCCCACTACTGCCCCACCATAGTCCTTCACCACATTATTAATATTTTTAATCTTCAACCAAATGCCTTCTTTGGTCTGTGAGTGTCTTTTTATTCAGGGCTAAAATATAGTCCCCTCCCTTTCTCTTCTTTTTATGTAGAGCTGTTTCTTTGTTCTACATAAAACTTGGCGCCAACATTTTAACACTTCTACCCAGAGTTAATTTCTTCACAGCGTCTTTTTAAGAAAGCAGGTCCCCCCATCTTACCCCCAATACAATTCTCCTACCAACCATTAAGAAAATAAATTTTTTCTTGGCATACATGAAAAGTCTTTTCTGTTTGAAAATCCATAATGGACCAGTTTGGGGGAAGTAGTACCTTGCTGGGTGCATTCTTTATACTTAAAATCTGCAATTTTACATTCATATTTCTAGGACTCATTACCCTTTGAGAATTAAAATTTGCTACCGCTTAGACTGCTGTAACAAAAAGACTCAAAAATATATAAGCTAGTTCTGGATGCTGTGGCTCAGTTGGTTGAGCATTGTCCCATGCACCAAAAGGTTTCTGGTTTGATTCTTAGTCATAGCAAATACCCAGGTTGTAGATTCAATTCCTACTTAGAGTGTATATGGGATTTATATTTCTCTCGCATCAATGTTTCTCTTTCTCTCCCTCTCCCTTTCTCTCTAAAATCAACACACACACACACACACACACACACATACACACACACAATAGGAATTAACTTCTCTCTAATTTACAGGTCTGCTAGGTATTTCAGGGCTTGTGGCAGTGCTAAAAAGCCAGGCTGCTTTTTTTTATCTGGTTGTTCTGATCTTCTTTAAAACTTTGCTTCTACCTCTTGGTCTACAATGGCTGCTCTAGTCATATCATCATAACTACATTCCAGCCAGCAGAGAAGGAGAAAAAAGCAAGTGGGGGAAGCACATGAGTGTTCTCCATAAAGGCATGACAGATATTATACACACATCACAAATATGAAGCCCCCAATTTTCAGGAAGAAACTAAGACATAGCTAGCTGTGTGGTTATGTGTTAATCAAAAGTTCCATTACCTTAAGGAGAAAAATTGGCTATGAGAAGACAAAAGGCAGACCACCATATCTGGATGAAATAATTTGATTGTTCTATGACAGTCCTCAGGGAAAAGGTTCCCACAAGAAAAAATATTCCCTCCCATACTTTCTACCATAAACTCTTCGTTAATTCCTTCAATCAAAACATTCTAAGCATTCCTTAAAATACAATGGGATATCATTTGGAGGGCTGAAGTGAGGATATACAATATTTCTAAAAGGAAGGAAGTATAGGAAAAAAGAATGGAGATGCACTTTCAAGGTTTTTTAAAGCATTTTAATTTACTCAATTTTATAATTATTAAAAATTAATATTTAAAATTTAGTCATTTGAAAATTTTAAATGGACAGTTTCATGGTCTTAGAACAGTCTGTACCTATTTGTTTGGCTAAGGCATTTTTATCTATTGTGAATGGCAAGGTAGAGTTAGTTTCTATCATTTCCTTTTTTCTACCATTTCTTAATCAAATATATTTTTGTTAACAATAATAGCCAACAGTTTTAGCACTTCTGCTTAATTTATCCCTCCAGTGCGGTACATAATGTTGTCCTCTTCTCACAGATAAAAATTTGGGACTACCAACGGGTATATATATAGCCAGGATGACACCCTGGTAATGAATTGTTTATAAGCACTGAGTCCTAAAACCCTGTACAATATTTCATTAAACTACTCTTTATAAAAACAAAACCAGAGAGGGTGATCAAGCATTCAGTACAAACAACCATTGCAGAAGAAATAAGAGATTGTTTTAAATAACAGAACTAAAGATGTATGTGTGTGTGTGTGTGTGTGTGTGTGTGTGTTGGTGGGGGGAAGGGGTGAGACAAGTAGGATTATCTGTTCAGCATTTTTAATTGCTTGATTCCAGTGATTCTTCACAATTATCATGACCAGACCAATTTTTTTTACTAGACAGAAATGAAAGTTGAAAATGCAGAACATTATTACTAATGAACAGCACAGAGTTAAATTATTTCAAACAGACAAATGATAATAAGCGTAATATTAACTAATTATTTTCCAAGGGTAGGTAACATTGTTTGAAATATTATAAATTCTTGACACAATTTCATATTAAAAAATGTGTGCTGTTGATTTCTTCATTACACAACGGTAGATGAGCAGAAGAATCTGATCCTTGTTGTGAGCGTTCAGAACTTGAGAGGCTGGCTGGACCAGCGTTGGTTCAGTGATTGAGAGTCAACCTATGAATCAGCAAGTCACTGTTTGATTCCCGGCCTGGGCACATGCCTGGGTTAGGGCTTGATCCCATGTAGGGGGCATGCAGGAGGCAGCTGATCATCGATAATCTCTCATCATTGATGTTTCTCTTTTGCCCTCTCCCTTCTGTTCTGAAATAAACACACACAAAAAACATAAAATAAAAGAAAGATCTTAAGAGGTTGGTGTACTTTGCAGCCTGTCTCCTTGCATGTGCAGAGGCTTAGAGTGAAAGGTGCCTTCCAGAATTGCTAACCAGAAGAATACACAGCCCTAGGCTGACATTACTGTTGGCCCTGGATGTATTTCTATGCTGATTTACTAGGTGGC
The DNA here is from genome assembly GCF_014108245.1 of Pipistrellus kuhlii. Taxonomy (NCBI): domain Eukaryota; kingdom Metazoa; phylum Chordata; class Mammalia; order Chiroptera; family Vespertilionidae; genus Pipistrellus; species Pipistrellus kuhlii. Next base: position 69,179,732 of record NW_023425515.1, read on the forward strand.
GATATAATCTTAAAAATAAGCATTCACATTCTGGTGAAAACCATTTCAGTTCTTCATTTTTTTACTGATGCGTTTTTTTATTTCCAATGTTATTTTTATCTTGCTTTCATATTTGCTGTCTTTCACTGAAATTTTGTATCATCTGATCCATTCTTCTAACAGAAAAAAAAAACTATTAAACCATATAAGCTGTCTTGAGGAAGACAAGATAGAAATCTCTCTGTAGTCTGACCTGAATATAGGATCTTCAGTCAGTTGCTATCACCAGTTCCTGAGGGCTGACTAGCATTCATATCTGTTCCTTACATATCTTTATATCTGGAATTCTCTTTTCTGCTGAAACATTAGAGATGAAAACATACATATATTTTTTAACATGGCCTTCTTATGGCCAACAAAAAAAGCAATCCACTGTCAAATATTTTTGTAAATCCAAATTCCTCACTCCTACCTTCTCCACTTATTCTATCTTCATACCTTATATCTCCAGTCCCAAAGTACATAAAAATTTTGGAAGCCTTTATAGAATTATGAGTAATTAAATATCAGTGCAAATGCTTTATAAACAGTTGAAAAGCATTAAAATGCTAGTTATTATTATTTTTTTTAATATCTGGTTCTAATATTCAGAACCAAAATAGGAATATCTTACCTGGGATTCAAAGAGATATTGAGAAGCTTCCTCTAGCCTTGCTACTTTTAGTTGTCCTAATGAAATACCCACTGGCCATCACTACAGGTTCATGTAAGTTACCCACTAATACTAGAAACATGCTTCATGGTTAGTATTGTGCTGGGCACTGTGACCTATGAGAATCAGCAAGGATGATAAACCATAGTTTCTAACTTCAAGAAGCACATATGTTGATATATGTTGATATATATGTATGTTGATAATCAACATACATATATATCGACATATATCATATTATATATATATATATATATATATATATATATATATATATATATAATAAAAATGATTAGTTAAGGGTGGTTTTGAGATACCAAATCCACAATTAGAGCTCAGAGAAAGTAGAGAATAGAATGGGTGGGAATAAGTAGAAAGAAAAACAAGAGGATAAAACTTGGTCACACCCTGGAAGAACAGGGAATTTATGGACATGTGAGAAGGGAAAGGGGCAAGGAGAAGCTTCCAGAAGATGAAGCTTGCATTTGGGACTGAACAGGTGTTAGTCTGAGCCAGAATTGATGAGGAATGGAGACAATTAGAGATGAGAGTAAGGTGCTGCTCAGTTTTGGGGAGCAAAGTGAGATTGGTAGATCAGGTTTGTGTTGGGGAAGGGAGTGATAACCAGGCAGAAGAGTCTATTTGATTTAACAGCAAACAGGTCACATTTTTGGAAGTACCACAGCAAGACTTGAATGAGTGATTTGGGGAAAATTAGTCTGGCAATGAAAATGGGCGGGATTAGAAAGAGAAACAGGTAAACCCAGAAAATCAGACAGAGCAGCAAGGTGATCATTCAGATAAGAGAAGAGAAAGGTCTAAGCTAAAAACATTGTCAGTAAAAGTGTATTAACAGCAACAAAGATTCTTATAAGCTAGTTATTATAATCCCCACCTCCTCAGTAAGAAAACTGAGACCTGGAAAAATTGAGTTCCCTGGAGTCCCATGTCTAAGACAGTGACAGGATTAATATAACAAAAATAAAATAAAATAAGATGAAATAAAAAGAACAATATATTTTTTAAAAATCACCAAAATCTAAAACTGACTCATGTGGATGGATGAAAGAAACAAAAGTAGTCTTGGTAACTAGGATAATGGTGGTTTCACTGAAAGATATGAGGACATGTAGGAGGGAAAGAGAAGTGTGACTGTGCTAATGCAATATGAAATGAGCTAAGGTTTAAAATGCCTGAAGTGTAGGCTGCACAGAAGGAGTGGTGGGAGATAGGCATGGTAAAGATCAAAGAGAAATTAAAAATGGAATTCCCATTTGACCCAGACATCTTCCTACTAGGAATATATTCTAATAAACCTGAAACACTCATCAGAAATAATATATACACTGCCTAATATATATAATATATTCATAGTAGCACAATCTATAATAGCTAAGACTTGGAAACAGGGAAAGAGCCCATCAGCAGATGAGTGAATAAAAAAAAGTATGGTACATTTACACAATGGAATATTAAACAACAATAAAAAGAAAGAACTCATCATTTGCAACAGCATGGATGTACCTGCAGAGTATTATGCTGAGCAAAATAAGACAGAGAAAAATAAGTACTACACATTCTCACTCATATGCAGAATCTAATGAACCAAATAAACTGATTGTAAAAAATAGAATGAGAGTCATAGAAGCATGAACAGACTATTGAACCTCAGAAAAAAGGCAGGGGAGGGTGGTTGGGTAGAGATCAACCAATGAACTTGTATGCATATATGCATGACCCATAGACACAGACAATGGGGCAGTGAGGGCCTGGCTAGGGAACGGGAGCAGGCTGGAAGAGGTTAATGGGGGGAAAAGGTAGACCTATGCAATACTTTCAACAATAAAAATTTTAAAAAATAAAAAAGAGAAATCAAGAAATTGTCTTAAAAGTTGAACTCCAGGGGCTGGAATCAATGGAAGATTAATGAGAGTGACAGGCTTGGGCATTGGGTCTTGCCCATTATTTGGGGGAGAGGCAAAGGAAGCAGAACCAATAAAAGTGAGAGAGACAAGTAATGAAATAGAAGTGATGGAGAGAGTGCTGAGTGACAGTGGTTAAGAGAAAATTAGAATAGGAAATTGTGAGTGAGGGAGTTTTAGAAGAAAGGAACACAGCAGTTTCAGTGCTTAAAATTATTTAAAAAGAAAAACACTTTTGCTTATTAAAATGCCAAGTATCCCTGCCCTAGCCAGTAGATAGAGTGTCAGCCTGAAAACTGAAGAATCCCAGTCAAGAGCACATGCCTGGGTTGTGGGCTCAATCCTCAGTTGGCAGCATGCAGAAGAAGGCAGCTGATCAATGATTCTCTCTCATCATTAATCTCTCTCTCTCTCTTCCTTCTCCTCCTTCTCCTCCTGCTTCTCCTTCTCCCTCCCCTCTCTGAAATCAATAAAAATATATTTTAAAAAATGCAAGTATCCCATGGCAGCTAATTAGCTAGTCTTAAAAGATGTCTCTGAGGAACCTGCCTCAGAGTATTCATGCCCCTGTGCAGTGTCTCCCACATTGAATCTGAGCTGTCCTGTGACTCCCATGAATCAATAATCTCTATAATAAAGAGCCAGGATCTAAGGACCAAAGGTTGACCATCTGGAAGTCAGAGCTCAGTGGCCATGGCAACCTATCCCTGACTGCTGAGGCTGCAGGTCCGATGACCCAGCAGTGACTGCTGAGGGGGCTTCGAATCAGGCCCTGAAAGAGACCTGAAGAGAGAAGCAAGGGCTGATCTGTAGCACCTGAGGCAGCTTCTGACCACCACTTGCCTCTCTCTTTCCCTCCAAGCCTGGCCAGTAGCCCAACTCAGTGCCATCAGCAGATGCAAGCAGTGCCTGCTGGCCCTGATTGCTTCTGGGGGCTTCTCTACCTCCCCCTGCTCCTGAGAGGCTATTGGGGCAGCAGCTGCTGCTTGCAGTCACTGACGGTATTGGTTCCACTGACACGGGCCGCTGGTATTGGCCCCAATCATTCTGCACCTTCAGTGGGTGCAAGTGGGGTAGGCACCATCAGCATGTGGGAGCTGTGGGGCGGAAGTGGGGCTGGGTGAGGGCGAGGAGGATGGACTGAGACCTGCCCCTGTGCCTACAGTAGTCTTGTGTCCCCTTTTTAATCCAAGGTGCATGAATTCATGCACTGGGCCCCTAGTACGTAGCAAAGAGACACTGTGTACCTAGACCTGAAGAAGATTGGCAACTTCTGCATCCTGTTGCTTGCTTTTGGGAGCTCTGAGAGGCTACATAAGAAGTCAGCTTCCCTGGTACAGCTACCACAGAAGAGCAGACCTGAGAAAGAGAGAGGTTCAGCCATCCCAGTGTCTTAGGCAAGCTTCCACGTGATTCTATGAGCCTGTAGTTGGTGATATGTGCAGCATCCGATAGCAAGCACTTGAGAAACCTCAAGGAAGACCAGCAGAGCCCCTGGCCACATAGCTCAATTGGTTGTAACATCCTCCTCATACACCAAGGTTTTATCTTCAATCTCTGATCAGGGCACATGCAAGAATCAACCAATGAATCCATAACTAAATGGAACAACAATTAATGTTTCTCTATCTCACTAAAACAAAAACCAATAAATATTTTTTAAAAGATGTAACCAGCAGAATATTAGCCAGATGATCTCAGTAAACCCCCAGAAATGTGAAATATGATGAATGCTTGTGACACTGAGGCCCTAAGTTTTGGAGTGTAATTTATCCCTAGGTAGCATGGTACTTAAGGCAATTTTAGCTGGAAATATCCCTATCATTTAGGGACATAGGACCTGAAATAGTCTTATTTTGGGAATATTTTCTTTCTTAGGACATCTGTCATCTCATGAACCATTCCTACGCAGGCTTCTCCTACCCTTAATATTAACAGACACTTCTGTGGATCATGTTCATTTCTTTTTCTTATGTCAAGAATAAAATAGGGGCAAAGAACATAATGGGAGCTCGGAAATTTTAAATATTTATACCCAGAATACAAATAAGTCAATTGGATAGGGTAATGTTTTAAATGAAATGCCAATCAGCACATGACTGTGTAGTCTCACCCTCTCCTGTGGCAACCATTTGACAAAGCTCAGAGTGAGCTCTGTGATTTAATACTGAGGACCAATCTCTCAAGGGCAGTTTTCCTTTTGTGGGTGCTTAATTTGGCACTGCCCAAGAAGGATGCTTGGCGAAAGCAAATACTACCGTAGTACAGCTGAGTTATGACTGCCCTGACTAATGGTAGTCCTGCTCCCTAGAAACCTGTGTGGGGTAGCGGAGCGGGGAGAGACGTTGTTTGTGAGAGGAGAGAAGTCACCGTGGAGAACCGGGCTGGGCTGCAGAGGACACCATGATTTCAGGGTCAGGCTTGAGATTTGTGAGGTCAGGAGACAAGAGTAAAATATGAGGCTGCCTGACTGCAAAGCTGTTTAAAACTGACCTCGTTCACCTTGGAGGACAACCAAGGTACTGATTGTTCCACTGCACTTCACAGCTGCCAGCCAGGAGAAACGACGTCAGGGTGGCTCATGCAGTCCCTACCAGGGACAGCTTATGTTCACAGTCACCCAGGGAATACTCACAGCACAGTGGTACCTCACCGCGTCCTTCACTGAGCACCACGATATTTGTTTAAGTTTCCTGTGTTTGTAACATACCTGAATATTGAGAGCTATTCTACTTGAGAGAAAGCCTCTCCTTAGCAGACCAGCTTAGAGAGAGGATGAGTATATTAGATAATCATCATTCCCCAACTGAGAATATTGTTCTGTCCATTAGCAAAGAACATTAAAAAGAAGAAGATAGGAATTATTTTAAAGGCCTCTGACCAATGGGGTGATGAAAGAAAAAAAAAGGGGGAGGGTGTTCTGTTTTATTCCCAGGGAAAGTAAGACAAAAATATCTCTTCTAGAGGAGCCCAGAAATGTTATAGAAATGATAAATTTAAGAGCCAGATTGGGCCTTGTGGTCCTTCCATTGTTGCCCAATTGTTTCACCTCTCAAGTAAGGTAAACTGTGGTTCAGAAAACTGTGTTGATTCTCTCGAGGTCAAGCAGCGTATTATTAGTCAGAGTTATCCAGAGAAATAAAATAAAAAGATCTATATATAGAGAAAGATGGAAATTGAGAAAAAGATAGATGATAGATAAGATTATTTATTATAGTGAATTGGATTACACAATTATGGAGACTGAGAAGCCTCAAGATCTGGAGTCAATAAACTGGAAATCGGGGAGAGGCAATGAGTCACAGTCTGAATGCTGGCAGGCTAGAGACATAGGAAGAGCTGAGGTTTCTGTTCAAATCCAAAGGCATGAAAAAAAAAAGTCTCAGCTCTTGTTCAGGCAGGAGTAAGCTCCCTTCTATTTGATTTAGGGTCAGCCTTTTTGTTCTATATAGGCCTTCAACTGATTAGATGGGGCCCACCTATCTAATCTGCTTTACTCTCAGTCTACCAATTCAAATGCTGATCTCGTTCAGAACCCCCCAACCCCCACCACTGACATGTCCAGAATAATGTTTGACCAAATTTGGGGGCACCTGTGGCTCAGTCACATAGACATATAATATTAAACATCACACACAGCTTTTGGAGAAGATTCTAGCCTTGACCAGCTCTCTTGACTTCTAGCTTAGTTCTTTCTGTACTATGCCACAATGCCAATTCAAAATGAAATTATGTGTAAGGCATTTTTATAAGCCTGGGCAATTCATTTTAATCAAGTCTAGATCCCTTTAGATAAATTATGTGGGACACTATTCACTCTACTGACATTTGGATTAGAAAGGTAATATATTTAATTGTACTTGAAGCTCTCAGGAACCCTTGGGAGAAGTCTCCCTGCACAGATAATCTGTTCTATTTCTGTTTGATTCACTTTATAAGAGGTATTTCTGCAGATATAGCCAGTGGTCTATCAACAATCAGAGGTAGGATAAAGTGAGTTCTCTGTCTCAGTATCCATAACTTCCTGTAGTAGAGTTTATAAAACAAGTACAAAAGAGAGTGATATCTTCAAACTGCTCACTCCTACCACCAAACATCCTTAAGATCTACAAAATCCCTCCCCAAACAGAACTGTATAACATCCATTTTACTAAAGATTATATCAGTTGGCCTTCACAAAACAGACAGAATCATTCACTCAGTTTTTTTTCTTGTAAGACTCACTGGTAAATTTCAAATCTGGGTTCTCATAGTCTATCCTCTGACCAGGAACTTGGGGATGGATGATGCAAAATCTCACCAAGATATGAATATAAATGCATAGTAGGTGTGCCCACATGTACTTTCCCCCACTAATAGAGAAAAAATGGGCTTACCTTCAAGAAAACGTTATAAAACAGTGGTTACAAAAGAAGGGTAAATTATGATTATCCTGGAAAGATTAAATAGTAACCAAATAAGTATTTTTATTTTTCTAAAATCATGGAAAATATCTATCTATCTATCTATCTATCTATCTATCTATCTATCTATCTATCATTATCTACCATTGAATAAGGCATTAACAAAATAAATATTTTTACTTTTCTAAATTCATAGGAATCATCTATGCATATACATATTCCAAATAAATTCTGTTGTTTGTGTATCAGATGGGGATCATCTAGTCTCATTTTCTGTGTACTGTGAGAACAGAGCCTATATGAGTATTTCTCCAAATGAGAAAGCAAAACAATTCTATCATTTCTATTTCATTTCAGATTACTTAATAAGGAGAAACAAGAGAGTTTAAAATTAATTGAAAAAGCCAGACTAGTACTGGGAAAGTTAATGAGAAGCTTTTATGAGCTATAATTTTTATTTATTTATTTGTCCAATTAACTATTTATTATATGCATTAGTTATAGCCAGTGCATAATAGCCTTATGGGTGCATTTAATGCTCTAATTACCCAAAAAACAAGCCCTGCCCTTACAACTTGTAACCTAATCAGATTCAGGAAAGCAGAACATTCTCATATGGAGTAAATGGAATTTGCTGAGCCCTCTCTCAAAATAAGATTTCAAGGAAATTTCTTTGCACCCAGTAAAAGGACATGGTGATTTCTTTGTGTCTACTAATCAATAAATTAATAAATAAATTCTTAATCAACTATTATACATAATACATTATGGGGGACAAGATGAGAAGAGGAAAAAAAAGCATGATATGCTACATATTTTCTAGAAGATCTAGCTATGACCACCTACTATGTTCCAGGCACATTACATGTATCTTCTTTTAAAGCTTTACATGAATCCAACATAAATTACATTATAATCTTCATTCACCCACCTTACGAACAAGAAAGCTAATATAGTAGCTTAAATGATTCATATCAACAATTTTCCTGTTAACTGTAATATTATCCAAATATAACATATGATTCCCTTTCTAGGTGATAGAAAATGCATTAACTTGCCATCGTGCTGATAAAATAAAACTAGTACATTCTAGTGTTGTTTTATTAGGTGAAATTCACTTAACATAAAGCTAACTACTTAAAGTATAAAAGTTAGTTGCCACATTCACAGGGACAACTTTATATTTTAACTTGTCAGCCTGTTGATGCTTTAGAAAAAAAATACTCACTGAGCATCCCAAGTTCTGAGTATTAGTTCTTGCTCATCCAAACCAACTCTTGTGACCATGGCTGACCTTCTCTAGAACTAAAGGTATTTCTGCAGAATGCTCACTAATTTGCACTGTTTGCCTCAAAATCATTTTGAAGAGTGATTAAAGATATTTGGCATTATTCCATCCCCAGAGTCTAATTCAGTCACTTTGGCATATATTATTTTTAAGAAGCCAAATTTAGAACTATTAGACTGAGTAATTTTTATGATCCTTTTATAACCTCATATTTTATGATTCTTGAAACCATGATATCATAGAACAAAGCCCAAATTACCAAAAAGCCACATTAAAAAAAAAAAAGATGAAATCAAACAGAGGGGCATTAGGTTTAACATTTGTATAAGGATACCTGACATTTAAAAAAATATTTTTAATTGGTTTTAGTGAGAGAGGAAGAGAGAGGAAGAGAGAGGGATAGAAACATCTATGAAAGCGAAACATCAACATTAATTGGCTGCCTTTTGCATGATCCTGCTGGGGATTGAATGGGAAACCTGAACATGTGCCCTGACTGGAATTGAACCAGCAATTTCTTGATGCATGGGTGAACACTCAACCACTGAGCCACACAAGGCAGACAACATGTGACTTTTTTAAATGATTAAAATGATTTGAAAATTTATATGCAAAAAAGATCCTTCCAGTAAAAGGTAAAGCAAGTAATAGGAATTCAGGTAGCAATTGGTCCTGAGAATACCCTAATTCAGTTTATGAAAATGGGCATCTCTATATATAAAAGGCTAATATGCAAAGTCTCCCTTTAGGAGTTCAGGAGACAGGGAATTCAATCGCTTGCTATAATATGCACTGACCACCAGGGTCGGCACAGAATGAAGGAAAGCCCCGGCTGGCAGTGGTAAGTCTCTAATCAGCACTGATCTCTGGCCAGGCCCAGTGTCCCTATCCGTGCATGAATTTCATGCATCGGGCCTCTAGTTTTCTGATAAATATAAACCAACATCTTCTGTCACTCATCCATGTTCAGGTCGTCATCAAGCTGCACATTAATTCCTCACGTAGACAGTATGATGACTCTTATAAAACATATAATACTACACATGTTCCATGAAGATTCTGATTCAGAATGCTGGTATCATATCTCAAAAAATGGACTTTTAATACATTTCCCTGATATTTTTATTAAAATATGAGGGTAGTAAACAATATAGACAATAGTTCATTTTATTGTGATATAGCCAACCAAAAACAAAAGGCTTATGTCATTTGTATTTATCAGATATCCATATTAATTTCTTTCTCAGCTATTTCCTTCCTTAATCTTGGTTCGTCTTACATTAACAGTTTTGGATGTAAACAAAATTCAAAGTATTGATTTCCTACAAATGCAGTTCTTCAGTTGCCTACTCTCAGCTCCATACCCATCTATTTGTATGCTTCCAGAGCTTCTGATGTGTCAGGCCTACTGATCTCTACTGAGTGAGTATAAATTTGTACAAATTGATTCTGAATGGTTTACTTTTACTATCAAAAGCAACAATGTGGAAGATATTTCTTGGCAAATAAGAAACATGAAGGTAGAGCTGGATATTATATGAAATGAATTCAAGTTATGATGACTTTACTTTCCTGATATCTAGTCTTATTGGACAATAATATTTTTGGTATGTGATTTTCTACTAAAGTTGATTTTTGGTCTGAGAGTGATTTTTCTTTGCTCCTTCAATGCATTTCTCAAGATGTCACAGCACTTGCATTTCCCACTATTCCATCTTGCCTATTAAGAATCACCCACTGGCCAAAACTGGTTTGGCTCAGTGGCTAGAGTGTCAGCCTGTGGATTGAAAGGTCCCAGGTTCGATTCCAGTCAAGGGCATGTCCCTTGGTTGTGGGCACATCCCCAGTAGGGGGTGTGCAAGAGGCAGCTGATCGATGATTCTCTCTCATCAATGTTTTTAATTCTCTATCCCTCTCTCTTCCTCTTTATAAAAAAAATCAATAAACTATATTTTAAAACAAAGAATCACCCACTGAAGATTACTGTACACAGTATTTCTTTGAAGTGCAATGCATTTTTTAAATGCCGCAAAATGGGCCCAAATATGTATTCTCTGATCATCAGATAATGACCTTTCCTGATCTTATTAAAACCATCACAGCACAATCTTTTAAAAACAGGTGTCTTGTTATGTCTTACAAAAAATAAGAACACTTTTGTTTTCCAATTTTAGCCCACCCCTCCAACACACAAACAAATACTAAATTCATAAAAGTATTATTTTTGTCTTACATGAGTTTCTGATGGTTTTAATATTTTGTTAAGGTGAGGAAAGGGACAGGAAGGTGAGAGTTTATACTTAAGAGCTATGGATCTTAAGGTGCTTTGACTGATTCAGCTCTACCCATCTAGGCGCGCCCCCCCCCCACCAGCCTACTCTACAAGATTTTTGGTTTCTGATTGCTTATGTAGGCCAACCCACCTGCTCTAACCATCACTGAATCCGAGATAAACCCCAAACTCCCAGAGCGTCATCAAGTAACCATGCACTTTACCCAGCAGATTTGTTTGACTGACAACCTCCCATTCTACAAAAATCACCTGCTATGTTAATCATCTAATTCATCTTCCAACTTTCATCCCAATATGTATATTCCAAAATAATAGCCACTGGTGTTTCCAAGCAAGAGTAGACGAATAGTACACAACACATGAGAAACTAAAATCCTGGACAGTTTAGAAGTTTCCCAAGAGAAAAGGATCTCTAAAATTGAGGCCATCCAGAAGAAGCAGATTGGTGGTAGCCGTATCTCAATTTTGTCATGGTGGTACATTTGATTCACTAATTTTTGCTTATTTGAAAACCACTAAAAATTACACAAAATATGGCAATGATGACCATAAATGCAATATCTATAACAAGTCACTTGAATAACACTCATAATGTGAGCAAGGAAACTTTCATATCTAAATAGTCAGAGATAAGCTAAAAATCAAAGCTGATATACCCACAATCATAAGCAAACCCACTCTCTAGGGTAAATTCAACCTTTTCACTTGCTAGTGTTTCTAAGGGAAACAGGTCATAATTGAACAAAGAAGTCTTTAGGAAATAAAACTGCTTACCAAACCAAGTTATCAGATAAGGATTTCTTATACTTGGTAAACAGAACTTGTTTGAGATGCCACAATCTGGTAATCAGCCTAATCCACAAGCTCTACTCCAAGAGTGCATCCTTTTCTTAAGAGAGAGTGGGGAGGACATGCTAGAGAGAGGCATGTAAAAAGTTTCCCAGGCTGAAAAGCACCTGGTATTTTTGAGAGTCCAGAAGGCCAATGTGGCTGGAGTGAAGTGAGTGGTGAAGAATGACCAGAGGCAGATTTAGAAGGATAGGCCAAGTCTATATCCACTGCAAAAAGGATTTGAGAGTTCAAATCTAATGGGAAATCACTGAGAGTTTATACTCCCTGGCTGCCAAGTGAGGATAAGTCAGCATGCTATGATGACCCAGTGAATGGCCAGCACCATGTTCCTGTGTTACCAAGTCAACACTCATCTCTTGTACGAAGACCAACTAGACACCTTCTCAATGCTCAGATAAACTAAATAACTCTCTATTATGTTACCCTTTTATGCTATTTGTACTTGTACTATTTTGCTCACCATAGTATATTTTATATAGTTCTGCAACTAAATTATATGAAATGATAGGTTCAACACATAATAATTGCAAGTATTCATTCCTTCTTTTTCTCCTCAGCTACAAAGAGTCACTCTTCATTTTCTCTTCCCTGCAGGGAAGAGTGCTGCAGATTGTTTTCATTAGAAATTACCACAATCAAGGGAGTTTGCAAAGCAAGGTGAATAGGAAAAAGTGGCAGTAGGAAAGTGGCAAACACATTTGGGGTTCCAGCCATGGGTATGGAAAGCCAGGGAAAGAATCAGGGTCCACATGAATCAGAGGATGAGAGCTTGCAGGAGTGTGAAGTTAGAAGGTAAAAAGAATGGTCCTTTGTGACTGCTTGGGACATGTTGACTGTACTGGTGGGAAAGGAGTTGAAGTGGTCAGAAAAGAAGCGAAGAGTCTCTGCATCTTCACTCATATATCCCATGTCATAGCCTAGGGTAGATCCATGGAGGCTCAATATTGCTACTACAGAATTATGAATCACATGCTTTAGGAAGCAAGAAGGTGTCAAACTGAGGTACTATCAAAACCCTCTTAAGGGAGGACTGTAGAGCCCATGAAAAATGGCTCTATCTTGCTTTGTGCTGTGCTGAGAATTAAAGAGTGTTTTTCTCATATTGATAACTATCATATAAACAACATGAACATAATCAGAGAAGTGTGGCCATGGCTTGATTGTTGTAAGGCAGAAAAGAAGAATAACAAAGAATAAAAAATGAATAATTATGTTTTACTAAGAAGATACTTCTTAATAGAATCATGGTAAAGAATTACAGAGACTGGAAAGGCCTCTTTCTGAAGAGCACCAGTATCATGATTTAGATCCATTGGGGTTTAAACCCATGGAACATTTTCCTCTATTTCAGGCCCTCTTCCATTCTTGCAAGAGCATCATCCTTTAAAGTTTTACCTATTGACCTAACACTGCTGTGCACCCCTTCCTTCTGACAAAAGTCATAGTCTAGCCATTTGATCTCATAGCCGGTGGCTCATTGGGCCATTTAATGAATAGTTCATTATTTCAACTTCTGATTGGGGTGGAAGCTTATCCAGTAGATATTTATAGTAATACCACAAAAAATGCCAAAGTTCCAATGCTCCTAAAGATCAGGAATTCTCAAAACCCTCTGAGACTTCTACAGAAAACTATGGAAGCCAAAAATCTAACAAAGGAGGAAGGCTGGAGATGAGGAACTGCCTGCATCTGATTCACACTGTACAGACCCTAAGTTTAAGTTGAAGCCTATCCCCAAAGGTGTTTCCCAATAGGGCAATTATAAAGGAGGATTTGTAACCCTACTCCTCCCTTACCCAGGTAAGGGCTGATGAGGCACCAGTGGTGTGTATGAATGGTGGGAGTGTTTGGGTTTATGTGAGTATAAGACAGGATGATCTCAGGAGGAAAGTTTTCTGGCTTTGGTTAGATAGGATGCTATTGGGGTGGGAGCCACTATCTGTGGAACTACTCTAGGATTCGGCATTATGTACTTCCCCAATAAAATGTGATTCATTATACTATAATCACTCTTTTCTTCAACTTCACACACACACACACACTCTCACACATAGACATACACAAACCAAGGTTTGCATAAGGCAACAGAAAAATCTAGCCCTGATGCTGACAGCATGTCAGGACAGATAATCAAAACAAAGTAGAAAAAAAAAAGTCTTAGAAGTAAATAACACACTATGCTTGGATGAACTTGCCTGCTGTAAACCTCTCTGAAACATACTTTTTCAGACAGATGTTTTTGTTCTCATTGTTCAATAACACAGGAAAAAATAGGAAGAGATAAAAGTGGCTTACAGGGAGAGAGTACTAGGAAATGTAGGTGGAGCAGTTGCACATTGTACACAACCCCCAAACATCAATAGAAACCGTACTTGTTTTTCATACGACATAATTGCCAATTTCCTGAATACTCACCAAAATAAGATACGAATTAGATGCCAGAATCCACAATATATACACATTTCCTGATTAAAGTCATGAGTAATAAATGATTTGAATATATATGTGGATCTGCTAGTTTTTCATCATAATGTATACAATTATTTATTTCCCTTTGGTGAGTTAAAGGCATTCAGTTACTTAACAGCCTTGCCTGAATCTAGTTCCATAAACATTCATTGTAAGTCTTATTTTAAAAGCTCTAGTGTTTTCCTTCCCCTAACCATGCTATAAAATTTGGCTCTGTCTTGTTTAATGCATCCCCTCATTTCATTACCATATCCTTTTCATATAAGCAGTATAAATAAAAATATAAAAATAAGGGAGCTTTACATTTATGACTGCAACTTATGTAAGCTTTTATTTAAACATAGCTAATAAGTACTAAACTTGAATATGCTATGCCTTTTTTATGTTAACACATATAATAATTTTTAAAACTCTTTGTAAGTAGTTAGTTTATATGGTAGCTTCTATTTTAAGTCTTAATTATTCTGTAAGAAGAGAGGTAATGTAATAATTAACCATCTTTAACTCCTGAACAGGAAATAAAAAGTCCTTTGTTCCATTAGTAGTGATGAAGTTGGCAACCATTAACCACCTTAATCCCTGCCCCATAAGTAGTGACAAAAGTGGTATTCTTTAAAGAGCTGAGATACAGACATTTTGCCTATGACACCATAAGTCAAATCATTTTTAAAATAATCATTTAAAATATGTAGAATGTTTAAAGACTTTAATCAAGCAAAGCCCTGGACCAAAGTGTACAAGATAGGAAATAAACAATGAAATATTAGTAGGGGAACCAGCACATTAATGATAGATTCTATTCATATTTAGTTGATTAACTAAAAATCAAGAAGTTTGAAGAAAACAAAAATGAAAAAAATGGCCTATCTCAGATATCATTTTCCTTTTAGTGATATGTGGGAGATAATTTTAAAAGTTAAAAAGTAAAACAGGACTTAAAGTTTTTAAAAAGAGAAAATCAACCTAACTAGTTAAACTTAAATTGCCCCAATCAGATTGAATAAACTCTCTTGAATCAGTCTCATTTCCTTCAACCCTTTATTGCCAGTATTAGTTAGGACTTTTCTTATAGCCAGTGACAGATCCAGGTTAACTAACTTGAGAAAAATGGGATAATGTATTGGTCAACACCAGCAATTGCTCTGAACCAACAGTCCACAAGAAATATACAGATGCCAGAACAGTAAATATCAGATTGTTAATCATAATAAGATCTCTTTCTCTCTCTATATATATATATAATATCTCGCTCTCTCTTTCTCTCTCCATGTCTTTGAATGTTGGCTCAATTATTCTTCCTCACTACACATGGCAGAAAATGTAGGTGCCAATAATTCACATGTTTAAGATTAAGTATTTTATGAGTACCATTATAGAGACAGATTTGTTCCTTTTAAGTCTAAAATATTCTAAGTTTCCCCTATGCCCACACCTTGGTAAATCAATTCTCTTCTGATTATACTATAGGTTTCCTATTATGACCTTGACTGATGTAAGCATGCAATGAAGAATCACCATACCTTTCAGAAATAGCAATACCACGAAAAAGGAAAAGCAAATTAAAAAAATAATAACTTGTACTTGAGATAAGCATAGTTAATAGAACAAGGAAAACAGGGTTTTAAAATATATCCTTGGAGGCTTGTGCAAGAATACTGCAATCTTTTAAATAATTAATTAGAGGAGACTTTTGTTTCCAGGTAACTAATACTAATCGATTACTTTTGACATAAATAATTATAAAACTGGACAAAATGCATGTGGGTGCTATTTTTAGGCCTTGGATGACAGGCAGATCACTCTCATTTTCAGCTGGAGACAATTTTCCAACCTTGGCACAGTGAGCTGTAATTCAGAGAGAATATGGATGTTCTACTGAAATGAGGTAGAAATCATAGTGTAGGGAAGCTGGAGGAGCTGTAATCTGACAGCCAGGGAAGACACTGTGCTGGTGATGGGCAGATGCTCTTTAGGTGATTTGCTGCAAGTCTTTCATTAAGAAGTGGGCTGCACATGTACAAAGTGAGGCTTTATCAGACTTACCAGAAAATAGCTGGTATAGGGTTAAGAGCTCAACATTAAAGTGTAACAGTGCTAGAAGTTGGAGTTTGGTCCAGACGGAATGTAGATTTTTTAAACAATGGGAGTGCCCTGGGAATCTAGTTGAGACATCCCACAAGGTTTAGTGCAGATTATTCTAGACCTGCCTAGTAAAACAAAATGAACAAACAAACAAAAAACAAAAAAAATAAGTTCTTTCAAATGCCTCATGGAATATACAATTTGGAAAAATTTGAATTCTAGCAAGTTGTAGTGTCTTGGGAAAGACTTTATGCTTTGTAAGATCTGCATTAGCCAAGTGAAAACCACACTTATGCAACTTTAAGGTGTTTAATGAATAATTAAATTTCTTACTAGAATAAAAATCAAGACACAAGAATATAACAAAATTAATATATTCTACAATATATTATTCAAAATACCTATTATAACATAATAAGATAACAAAGAAATAGAAAAAAATATATGATCCATAATCACACAAGAAAGCTTTGTTATAATCTTAATGTTGATATTGGCAAACAAATATATAAAGGAAGTATTATAAATACATTCTGAGAACTTGAAGGAAAGATATTCAAAGAATCAAAAATGTGCTATTAAGAAGTTAACTGAAAGAAGTCCTGAGAAGAAAAATTGAAATTTAAATAATAAAAGGACCAAATCAAATTGTAGAACTAAAAAAAGTAAGTGAAAGGGAAAAAAAAAATCACTTTCAGGGTATATCAGCAGATAGGAAATCATTGAAAATGGTCTCAGCAAATTTGATGATAGATAAAAAGAAACTGCAATATGAAGAATAGCAAGAATATTAAAGAAAACTGAAGAGAGCAATAGTGACCAGTTAAATCATGGGAAATGGTCTTAATATGTATATAATTTGAGTCCTAGAAATAGAAGAGATTATAAATGTAGAAAAGAGACATTTAAGGAAATAATGACCATTTTCCCCCTCAATTTTTAGTGAAAAACATTGACCTATGCTTTCATAAGATCAGGAAATCCCAAGAGAATAAATATAATGAAAACATCTTAAGTACATCGTAGCAAAACTACTAAAAAGCAAATATAAATAAAATCTCTTAAAAATAGAGAAAAGAGACAAGTTGTTACAAGGATAAAATAATGATGCAAATTATAGCTTATTTTTTTATGAAAAATAATGGAAAGCAGAAGATAATGAAATGACAGTTTTTAGAATGCTAAAAGGGGACCCTGATTGGAGAAGGTGCAGGCTGGGTTGATGGGACCACCCCCTTTTGTGCATGAATTTCATGCACTGGGCCACTAGTAATCTAATAAAATTAAGATATTATTGGGAAAAATATTCATAATTTTCAAGTAGCAGCAGCTGGAAATGAGAAGTAGAAAAGCCCTCTCACAGACAAAGATTTTGCCATAAGGATCAATGCGACAGCTAAGAGATCACAGATAATTAGACAAAACAGATCAGTACTGCAGTTGCTCAGCTTCCTGTATTTGATTTAATCCACTGAGTCACTTTAAGCCTATATTTGATTTAAAGTAGCATATTAATTTTTCTAATTGACTCACAGATACTTGACAGCTAAATTACAATTACATATTTTTAAAAACTATGGGATGAGTAACATTAAAAAAGGAAGGAAATTCCTTTTTTGAATCACATAGTTTTAGGTTTTAATAATCTACTCTCTTGTTTGATGATAGAAGTTCTTGGCAGAAAAAAAAATGTTTCTTTGCATTAATTAGATTTAACTTGTTTCTTTCTCAGTTATGAATGTAAGATCCTTAACAGAAAATTGACTCTTGTTTTATAGAATAAAGTAAGGGCAAATAGATATTATGCTTTTTGTCAAATAGATTATCTCCAATGTAAATTATTTTTAATTACAGCAACCCATTTTGACGGAATTGTTTCTTAATGAGATTTAGCTTGATTCGAGTAGGGAAAAAACCCTGCATAAATCCTCATTCATTCCTGTTCATTTTAATAACAGCTCAAGTAATATAGTTTCAAAAAGATTATTTTTCAAGTGTAATTTACTAAGTAATAAGTCATTGATGATAACATTTCTAGTCATTATTACTACAAAGCTAAATATCACCAGAATCCATTCACTCTTATTGGATACACAGGATGTGGTCAAGGTTGGGAGGTACCATATATTACTACATTTTCCCTTTATCTCTTCACAAAGTTCATGCAGTTTGATTTTCATTGCACCATTTCTGACAGTGTGACAATTTTTAAATGGGCTTCCTCCCAAAGAACTAAAATACACACAGAGGGCAGAGAAAGAAGGAAAGTCATGTTATCATAGACTGACAGATGGATTTTGTTCTGAAGAGCTTCATCTTCCTCTCCTTTGTCCTGCAAACATCAGTGATTGAAGATTTCAGTGAGTTCAACTTGTGAAAAAAAGCCAGTTTGGATCTTGAACTACTTAGCATTTGTTGTCCATGATGGATAAAGGTGGATGATTCAGTCTGAAGTAAGTTAACTGATTACAAAGAAATTTTGAGATCATTGTTATTCCTCAAACAGAACTCATGCCTTTTCAAAAAGACAGGAAGTTTCTGCTCTATTTATACTATTTCACCAAATATATTTTCATCTTTATTCTCTACTTAGAGCAACTTAATTTTATAAAGATCAATTTGGATTCACTTTTTCTATTATTTTATTTTATTTTTTTATAAACAGGCAGAAAAACATGAAGTAAAGAAAAAAGTGCAATATAAAGACAGTTCAGTATATAAAAAATCATTTGCATACTTTTGAAACAGAGGTATCTTTGAATTATGTCTCCTGGCTTGCTCTGCCATTAACATCAAGTAAAGAGGATGAGTCATTACTAATGTAACTATTCAAACACTAAGAGTGGCAGTAAGGACCTACAGAGAAAAGGACTCAACTATTAAAGTCATTGAATTCCAAGTTGCAAATAATACAAATATGCATTGGCTATTAAAGGTGCATCACGCAGTAGTTTTTCTCTCTCTACAATTAGATTTACTGGTCGTTACTTCACTTGAATTTCCTATGTAGAAGAAGTAAATCATTAAGAGAATGGCAGTGGAAATTACCCATGCATTTTGGAAGAAAAATCTTTCCCATAACTTGCTTTTTAAAATGACAAACTACAAGAATCTGAAATTCACCCTTTGCTATGAGGATCAAACCACCATACTGAGATGTGCTGAAGTTGTCTTCTGGACTGTGGAGCCAATCCTTTCAGTTGCTAATCTTTTTTTTAATTGCATCTCTCTGGTCTTCTGTCCCTGGGTCTGCCATCTAGTATAGCTGGAACCATCTTATTTAATAAAGAGGGAATATGCTAATTGACTATCACTTGGCCACAAAGATGGCTGCACCCACAGCTGAGGTCAAGCTCCCATAAGGAGCCTTAATGAGCAATCAGCAGGGACCTGAGGCTACAACCACCCCTCCCCCCATTGGGCTTGACAGGGGACCTCAAGGGCTGCTTCCAGTCCTAGTGCTACGCTAGGGGACCTCAGGCTGCTCTCCCTGCTCCAGAGCCAACCTGGGAGATCTCAGGCCACACCCCCCACCAATTTGGTCTTGACAGGGGACTTCAGGCCATACCCTCCCCCCACCCCCACCTAGCAGTGCTTGACAGGAAACCTCAAGGTGCACTTCCCATCTTGGTGCTGGGCTAGGGGACCTCAGGCTCCTCTCCCCACCTCAGTGCCAGCCTGGGGGACCTCAGGGCGCACCCCCATCAGGTGGGGCTTAACAGATGACCTCAGGCCAAGCCCCCCACCTGACAGGGCTTGACAGAAGACTTCAAGGTGCACTTCCCATCCTGGTGCTGGGCTAGGGGACCTGAGACTGTGCCCCCAACCTGGAGGGGCTTGATGGAGGACCGCAGGTCATGCCCCCCATTCTGAAGGTCTTGATAAGGGTAGGAGTGGCTAGGTCTAGATCTAGCCCAATTGTGGGGGCCTCATAGAATTTTGAGGCACATGTGGGTGGGCGGAGACTTGACTCTGGGTCCCATGGTGAGCCCCAGACTCTGAGAGGAGGAAGGTTTTTGTATACATTTTACTAATTTTTTCATCTCTGACACTTCTATTATAGGGCAAATAGCAATAATAAATTATTTCCTCTAATTAATCCCCTTTTAATGTGCACAAATTTCGTGCACCAGGTCACTTGTCTAGTATATCTGGAATCATGTGTGGTTTGTGACTGCCTGAGGCTTGCTGTGAAAGCCTTCTCCATCCCCAGTCTTCTTACTAATCTAAACATAATATTATCTAATTTTAGATTACTAACTGAAAGTGTTTTTTCTTCCAATATTTATCATCAAAGTAACATAGACATACTACTATCTGCTGACAGTTATCAAAACAGTAGAAATATCCTTTAAATATATATATATCTTTGTCCCAAAAATACAGTTAGTGGATGCTAACCTAATAGATCTTTTAAAAAGAAATGTTTACTAATTCAGAGAAACATGTTCTGAATTGTTTTTTATTTAGTTGCTCTTTTGATCCAAGAACCAGAATATTACCAGCAAATTCTTTGCCAGCACCACAGTTGTGACTTAGTCACTTTGTGTTTTTTTTTTTTAATATATATAATTATCTAGTTCTATCCTAGTACATGTGTGTCTTTTCTTCCAGTGACATCTTGAGCAAAGCAAGAAAGAGGGATTATTTTAGATATGCAGGAATTTCAGGTGGGTATATTGTATGCTATTTGCTGATTGAAGATTGCTGGTATAAATGGTTTTCTTTTTCTGAACACTCATGCATAAATCTTATTCTATATATGTCTCCAAAGGAAATTTGATCCCTACAAGTATTTTATTTTTCATGAAAAGAATTATCCTGGAATGGAAATAATTATTGGCTAGTTAATATGTTTTATACATTTGAAATTAGGTTGCTAATATTTTCTAAGTCTATACGTCTCAATGTCACAAAGAAGGCAAACAACCTCTTTCAAAATGGACACCTCTGGTTTTGAAATAACTTCTACAGAAACTTTAATATAGGAATAATGAAAAAGAGAGTCATCAGATTAACAGAGTTTATGAACGTTAAAAATTATAAAGAAATTATACATACATTATATGTGTTTACATGTAAACCATTCTGCATGTTTCTGTGTACTGCAGCAAGAGGCAGTCCTAAATTGATTCAACTGTATGTTAATGTTCACAGATTTACTGAGGCATAATATTACTAGAATGATTATGTTTGGTATACATAATGTCATGGTGTCAGCAATGTTGATGTTGGCTCAGAAACCATTCGAATTAGCATTGCTCATGGAATTTTTTATATGCTAAGATGCTGCTCAAAGCAGCAATATTGAAGAAAATCCTTCTGTAGATGTCACAGAACACTGCTCCCACCATCAACTGTCAGAGGAACAAATTAAGGAGAGTACAAAGGCAGTATTTGGAAAACAAAGGGATAAAACATTAGAAATTCCACAGTCCACCCTAAAACCTTGTGTTTCTATTTTTATTGAAAATTTAGGCTCTATTTACATTATGAAGACATAACTCCTATACATGCTATTGGGTTTTATGAAGGCTTCTTTTAGACATGTACATTAGGAATTCAGTTTTGAAATGAAAGCCATTCCCAAATTAGGCTAATGTTATTTATTAATATGAAATTTATACCCAAACCTCCAAATGACTCTGATGGCAATTAACCAAAATCAAGTACTGGAATACAGCAATTTTCAAAAACCAAGCTGACAATTTTTAAAAGGAGACAGTCACATTAGACAGATCAGATTTCAATGCGTTTACTTAGTCTGCCACCATTTCAAGAGCTTTATCGAATATTTCCCGTTTCCCCAGTGAAAGTAGAGCAGCAGCACATTAGAGGACACCTCTTTGTAATGTTATTTCTTTGCTGAAACATGTACTCATTGAACTTATTTACTATAGCTCTTCACTTCCAAATGCTCATTGGATTTTTTACTAATCTAATTTTAGTAATCACAAAGTCTCTGGGAGATAGAAAATTGCATTTCTATTTTCCAGCTGAGTAGTTGAAAGAGAGAGAGAGAGAGAGAGAGAGAGAGAGAGAGAGAGAGAGAGAGAGAGAAAGTCACTTTTCCAAGGTCACTCAAATGAGAAAGGGCATAAATACTTAAGTAAAATTCATGGCAAAAACACCTGCAATTTCTAGAATACATCTCATAACTCCTCTGTTTCTTTCACTAGCTGTGTGTAAACAAAATCCCCCTAGTACATAGCACTCAAGGTTATAGAAAACTTTAACATAATATATTATTACACATAATCTCCACAACTGGGTGAAGGTGGGTATTTTTATCCCATTTTCTCCTGAGAAAAATGGAAACTTGAAAGAAATATCATATATTTGACCTTGGAAAATTGACTTTTCCAAGTTCAAATATATGATAATTGCTGGAGCTTGGATCAGAGGTCAATTGGACTTCAAATACAGCATTCTTTCTTTGTCCCCATTATTACAATTACCTTTTCCCAAGTCCTTGCTATCTCTTCCAGTAATAGCATAATTTATCTTTTGAGATTTGTCTCAATACCACCCTCACCACAAAGTCCCCAATGCCCTGATGTTCCCACAAGAAATCTGTATGAATGTCTTACATACAATTCTAATATGTGATATACCTCTTTTTGTAGAATGAAGAAATAAAGAGAAAGGACTGGTTGGACTTGTATATAGCACTTGTTCAAAGACTATAGATTGAACAAATGGATAAATTAATTAGGAATTATTAACTAAGGAGAATTAAAAAAAAAACTTTATATAACAGCAGTTATAAGATAATAGTTGACAGTATGTTTAAAATATTACCTGGCCTCCCCTCTAGGAAAAAAGAATATATGAGGATCTACTCTGGCCTGAGTATAGGAGAAGGCAGGGGTAATGGTTAGGTATGGCAAAGAGCAAGGTGGGAACTAAGTTCCAGTCTCAGGTGAGGGTCATTAAGGAAACCTGGCAAATTCTGAAAATCCAAGTCTAAAGTAGCTGGCAGAGGTAAATCACGGATCTTACAAAACTGAATATACTCCAGTCATAACAAGCTTGTCAATCAATCTTAATTTTTGTTGTTGTTTTTAACCTAGAGATGTTCTTCTTGTCTTAGCCACTTATCTAAATAGGATCTCAGAACACCTCATGCATCTAAATTGCCCTCAATGTTTGCCATCTCAGCCAGGTAGCAGTTGGGACAGAAGAGGTAAGGAGATGCTTGATTGTGACCTCACCAGACTTCAGTAGTTTAGGGCCAGGATGGTGTCTTGATCATCATTATGTTACCAGTACAAAGCAAAGTGCCTGACACTTTAGGCATACTTAATACCTTTAAGTAAATAAATAAACAACCAAACCCATATTACTGTAGCAGAAGGGGCCCTCTATGGTAGACTATTGTGTTTTCTTCTCAAAATTAGGTTAGATAAGATTTATTTTAACAATTTTCCCAGGGTACATAATCTGGCTCTTCACCTGGAAGAGGTGAAGGCTTATTTGTCAGCAAACATAGAGTCCTTTCTCTTTTGGATGCCGATTCACATTAACTTATCTCACATTAACTTATCTCATAAAACTCAAGTGATAACTGATTAATTTTAGCATAAAATTGACTCGATTCAGTTTCCCAATTCTAGCTGGCACATTGTCTCCCTGAAGACAAAAATATATGGAAAGTCCAATTGTAGTCAAAGGGTTCTTGAATGAGAACAAAACAACAAAATTCTATATTCACATAAAATCACCTTCCTTGTACCTCCAAAAAAGGTAAGAATAGTCAAATTCATTAGCCAAATATCTTTCTTACCAGACTGGGTCTTGTCCCCACTACCTCACTCACCCTTCTTTTTATTTGTGCTGAATATAGTTAGTGCTCCCCTTTGACAGAGCCATTCATTTTTTAAAGATCTGTGTTAATATATTTCTCTGGTAGTTTTGAGCTATTGACATTAAAGTTTTACTCTTAGAGCAGGGAGAGCAATTGGGCTCACCTCATTTCAAAGTTCCCATGGGAAACTCCCCTGTATCATGATGTCATAAGAACAATTAGATAAAAGAACACTTAATGAGATAAAAAATGATTTTGAGTAGCATTTAATGAGTAGCAAGTCAAACTTGCACATTGTCAAGAAAAGTGTAATTGCTAATGAGCCTGGCCTGCGCCCATGGTGCTCTGCTGGTCTGGCAGGTGAGACAGTTGATTCCACCTGCAGGCAGATCCAGCAAATCTGCATCTAAGTTCTTGTCCCGTATTCTGGGTTTCTGTACCCTTGTTTCAGCTCTCTTTCTCAACTCTTCCAAGAGTATGACAGCCCGATATCTCATGTTCCCTATAGACTGCATCCCAATCAAGTGCTCCAGATATTCAGTGAGACAAGAGATACAGCTGTTTTTTTGTTTTTGTTTTTTAGATGATCCTGTAGTAACCTGGGGAAATAAATACTTTGATCTCCACATTCTCCCTCTCTCCCTAAATTTCCTCTAATCTCTTCCTGTCAGCCCCTTAGGTGGGAAGCAAGATAGAGAAGGATCCAAGGGGCAAATAGAGGACTATCTGAAACAGTAGAGAAAAATACAAATAAGCAGTGGTAACTAGGTCAAGTCCCTTTACTGGACCTCAATTTT
Organism: Pipistrellus kuhlii; assembly: GCF_014108245.1. Lineage (NCBI taxonomy): Eukaryota > Metazoa > Chordata > Mammalia > Chiroptera > Vespertilionidae > Pipistrellus > Pipistrellus kuhlii. Next base: position 69,204,336 of record NW_023425515.1, read on the forward strand.
CTTGTTTGTTTGTTTGTTTAAGTATAGGAATAACAATAGTTACAGAATTACTATAATAAGTGCATGAGCTGGTTTATTGAAGAGTGTCTTATAAAGCACTTTGTTCATAGTAAGAGCTTTAAATATGCCAGCTGTCATTATTGCTGGCATTACTATTGCAACCCTTGCTCTTCTGCCCCCATTCACTTTGAACAATTCTTTCAGCTAAACCCCATCTTCCGAGGTGGCTGGATTCCTATTCATGAGCCCTGGTTTGTAATCAATGGGTTCTTACTTGATAATCCAATTGATTGATGCTGAATTCTTGCTCCTTCCTACCGTACCTTCCAGATTCCAGTAATTAGGTTCTGCTGGCCATTTTCACCTCTGACTTCCCTGCTAAGAACTGCTTTACTGGATTATCCACTGATGAACAGGGCTACACCTGCTGAATATTAGTCATCTTAGATAACATTAAGAGTAGGGGTCAGGGGAAATATCTTAGGTTTGTGACTTTCTAATCCCATGTCTTTGTTCCTAACTGGTTACAATTGACATAATCATATTCTTAGATATGACAAGGAGAAGAATTGTATTTTTAAATCCTTGGAAATTATTCAGAACCAGATGCATTACTGGAGCATTTAAGAGAAGCATTTAAAAGGATGAGAGGATGCACAATTAGGAATTATGGGTCTGTATGCAAGTGATACAAATGCAAACACAAAATTTCTTGGTCATTTCCTGTTTTTTTCCTGAGTCTGTCTATAGTTTATGGCTGAAAGCTTCATTGGCCACAGAAACCATTTTGAAAGGATCATTACCAATTGCATAAAAGTTTGATAGTCAAAACATATTAGGTGATTGTTGGCCATAACTTACTGAAAATATGAGCATAAGTGGAGCAAAGCTGAGACTTGAGGATTGTTCTGAGACTCTAACAGCAGTGTATTTAAAGTCAGTAATTTACTGTTACCAACTATATCTCTATGATCACTTTAAGCTCCACTGCTGGCTGGAGTAGTCATTTGATGGGTGAGGGGTTTTTTTTTGTTTTGTTTTGTTTTGTTTTGTTTTTTTGCTTTATTTTCCAACAGATTTATATATATATATATATATATATATATATATATATATATATATATATATATATATTCTTTCCTTGGTTATAAAATTCAACTATTGCTTTTATCCTCTTAAAGTCCTACTCTCCTCTGCCCACCTTATGTGTTAGGAAGTAATATGGAAAATGATTTTATCCTTATTCTAGTATTGTGCCCCTCTCCCCCAAATGAGGCAGAAAGGCTGGCTTTGTTTTCTCAAAGACCTGGAGTTGAATAGAAAGCTGAGCTACCATAAGAATGAGGAAATGTGGATCTGAGTAAGACATTCATCCCTTAAGTGGGCACCTGAAAACTGCCCCATGGACATAATTTACTCTCCAGGATTTCTCAGACAGATTTAATTTCTTATTCTCTAAATAGTTGGCTTACTGTGACGGCCTATGGGAAGGTAAAATTACAAGATTGTATCTGGGGCTACATAAATAGCAATGTCTGTAATAAAGGTAATTAGAAGGTGTGAGATCCTCACCCAGTGATGCTAATTCCTGGCCTAGAGTCTTGTATATATTTTTGCAAAGCTTCACATGTGGCCCACGAAGTAAACCAGAAACAAAAAATGATCATGAATTGTACTGATGCTGTGGCAAACACAAGAACACATCCTCTAAAAATGCCAAATGCCATTGAAATGTTTTTAGTATTACATAGACAACATGGAGGGAAAAATGAATTTGAGTATTCAGATCTGGTAGAAAATAGCTGTTGCAACTATTGGTGAGTAACTCCAATGAAATGTGTGGCCATTCTCTGGTCTGTGGATCTGGGGTTTTAAGTGTGTAGTAATCCCTGGACATGGGTAGAATTCCCCCAGAGGCATGCAGAAGTGCTGCTCACAGCATTCCAGTGGAACACAAAGTCTAGCGGGAAATGTTTCCCTACACCATTAAATTTGTTCCTCATAAAGTGGTACAGCACCTAGACACCAATGAGCTGTGAGATCTTGGACCATTCACTTAGCCTTATTTTTCAACTGAAAAATAAGAGATTTGGGTAAGATGATTGTATAGTCCCTTACAAAATCAAATTATGGAATTCTGGGATCCTTATACCTGATTACCCCTAGAATAGCAAGACATTCAAATAAACAGAAGTTTATTGTCAATCTCATATAAGCACAGTTCTCAAATGTATGCTATATTTTTGGTGGATAGTTTCTTTAACACGTGTGTTTCTTCTAGAGATGAAAAAGAGTTCTTCTTAGAAAGTTACATTTCTTATTATAAGTTTCCAATGGAACATAAACAGTTTGAAGTACTTATCCCAAGCCATTTTCTCCTCATTTTCCTCTTAGTCATTACATTTCTTTTATATTACTTTTCAATAATTTCCTCGAATTATCTAATCAGAATTCAATGCTTATAAATAAAATAAGTGGCTTCTCATAACCAAACATTCTCAACTCCAAAGACTACAACACTTATCTCACCACTAGAGGCCCAATGCATGAAATTTCTGCAAGGGACTTGGCCCTCACAGCTGTGGTTAGAAGGTTGTTTGGTTGTTCAATCTATTTATCATATTCAATATTATGCTTTTACTAGTATTATTATAGATGCTTTAGATAAACTCACCCTTTGTTATAGTTGAAGAACCCCTGAACCAAAGGCACTCAACCCTAGGATGAATTACACATACTGTGATGTGTCATAGAGTTAAACAGTTATTAATTGTAGGTGATCTATGTAGAAGCATGATTATCTGTTTGATTAGATCCTTTTTCCTAAGAACCTTGAATATAGAGAATAGAAAGGCTCCACAGATACAGTGGCACAGAAGAAAACACACATGGAGATTTTACATTAAACAAGAGCCAGGAAATAGGAGTAACCATGAATAAATGAAAGCCAGATGGTAGCCTGATCTCAATCAGTAGCAGAAACAGAGATGGCAAATTCATAGATGCACACAACAGAATAGTGGTTACCAGAGGGAAATGGGTATTGAGGGAGAGCAAAGGGAGCCAAATACATAGTGACAGATGGAAACTAGACTTTTGATGTTGAGTACCCAATAGAATATGCAGTTATTGAATTATAATGTTTTATACCTAAAATTTGTATAATGTTACTAACTAAAGTTACCTCCATAAAAATAATTGCTTAAAAGAAGAAGAAGAAGAAGAAGAAGAAGAAGAAGAAGAAGAAGAAGAAGAAGAAGAAGAAGAAGAAGAAGGGAAAGTATTAAAGAGAGAGTGTAAAACTGAGTTGGGAGAATATCTCATTATTAGAATTCTTAGACAACTAGAGCAGCTTGAATTCTTACTGAGTTTCAGTTCTCCACGAGGCCAATTATGTACCTGCTGAGACTTTGTTCAGTGCTCACAGACTCCTCTGTGTGAATCCCGACCAAAAAAATCATATTATGTAAGAAAATAACCTACATACTTTTCTGGTCTTTTACAATCTGAAAGAGCTTGACATAGGTGAGCTTCAATAAAATTGGCCTGTTTTATTTGGTCCCAAATGCAAAAGCCTAGTGTATCTCAGTAACAATAGGCAGAAGGAAGTGATTGTAAAGTTCACACTAATCTACATTTAGGTTTCAGTAGAGTTTTAGTAAAGGTATGAGAGGTCAAGGAATCTAAAATTAAAAGTTTACCTGAGATAAGTATCTACAAATTGCATTTATCCATCCCATCCCTTTTGTTATTTGCAGTGATATTCAAGATTAAGGTGTAATAAGATTATCTTGTAAATGGAATTATTGTTATTACTTTCATGAATCTCTGGTATCAACAGTGTGGTTTACCATTTTATACCAAAGAATGTCAGAAGAATTGTATAAATTAGAGCACAGAATGCTTCCTCTGTCTGCTGGTTGTTGAACTATTTATCAGCATGCTAATTAGAGTCCTGTTTATGAGGCTGAAAGAGCTCAGGGCCAATTTCTCACATGGCTCCTGTTGGTGGGCATAGTTTCCAGAGAAGCATGGTTACAGCTGGTGTGTACCTTGCAGATCAGCATTAATATTTCATTCATTTTATAGCTAGCAGCACTTTTGAAGGCAATATCCTTCTGAAACAGTGGATTCTGTACAAACAGCAATGCATGCGACTATGATATGGTTGCTCTGTTCTATCAAGTGGAAATCCCTTCAAAGGAAAACCTGTGTGATTTGAATATCCTTGTAAACCATGTTTAATGCACCTTTAAATGAAAGGAGAGGAGTTGATCTCAGAAACAAAGCATTCAATACTTTCCTCACACAGATCTGATGCAAAGTAAGACTCATGGGATGTCAGGAAAATGAAAGCGATCATTGAAGGGCCATTTCGGGAACCACAGAGCTCAGAACAGTATTTGACACATGGAACAAAAAAACAAAAAAAAAGGCAATGCTTTCTCCACTCTGATTTAGTTTGTCAGTCAGGCAATCAGCCAACAACAAATCTGTTTGTTTTTCTCAGTATAATTGCTAATTTGAAGATGAATATTTTTTTCTTTTCCCTTCAGTCCATTTATTCTTATGTTTAAATTGGAATTAAAAACAGGAGGGAGTAAGATGGTGTATTCCTCAGAGTAAGAGATGACTTGTTTTCCATTTTTTAGGCCAGATGCAACTGTAGCTATTGACCAATTTTGTTCATTTATTTAGAAAGATGAATGGCTCTTGTGGGATTTTAAAATCCATAAAGGGTCAATACAATTTGACCATTTAATTACTCCACCAAAAGTATGGCAAAACCTTATAACAATATCATGTCCATGGCCATCAGTACTGTTTGCCTAAATGACCCTCTTTGTGATCCCTTTCCCATAGTTCAGAAGAGGGTCCTGTAATTTACATGAAGGATGAAAGAAGATTTGAGAAGCCTGAAGCCATCCTCACTATATTACCTGAATAATAGACATGTAAACATTGGTAATCCTACACTTGGTGGTATTGAAGGCTAATAAAGTAGTTTCTAGCTCTGCCTTTTAATCTTTAACATCTTACCCAGAAAGGCAAATTAGGGCTAACGAGAACCATAAAATGCTAGGATAGAGATGGGATACCAAAAGTAAGGGGATGACTATTGATAAAACGACTTTTTTTTTTTTTCTTCTGTGATGAATTTTTACCTTACTCTGAATAGCAAACTGACCAGGTCAAGCTAAGACAAATTGTTATCAAATGACAAATAAATAAATAAATAAATAAATAAATAAATAAATAAATATTGTACTTTTTTGTTGTTGCTCTATGACAGCAGGGATTTGTCACAGGTCTTAGTAAAATAGAATAAAAATGGGGTCTACAGTGGCACTTTTGGTTTGGGGAGAAATTCTGTTTCTCCACCTTTTTATCCATGACCTTCACTTAACATTTTTATTTATTTTAGTGAATTCTGGTTAATATTAATATCAAAAAATGTGCAGCCTAACAGGAATACACAAAAAAAGAAGGGAAGATCAAAGCCAAGCTCTGTCCTTTCTATGCTTGGGAATATATATATTTTTCTATCCAGCTCTTTTGTTCTTCAATTTATTTACCACAGAGCAGTATTTGCAAATACATCCATAGAGAAAATGACTTAATATTTCTTTTCTTGATTTAGTACCTTCCTTGTGGAAGATGTTCCACTGGGCATCATGGAGGGTAGTAGGAAAATGTTGCTCCAGTACTAGCCTTCCAGACTTCTCAGATTATGTTGTAAATGTCAAACTAAGGTAGAAGGGTGATGTAATCTAAAACATGGGGAACAGATGAGGGAGAGGTTGATTCTCACATGAAAGATTCAAGAAGGCTAAATATAAAAAAAAAAAATTTAAGTAGGACCTTGAGAGATAGAATTTGAAGAATGGAAAGAAAAATAGATCATTTGGTATAGAGGGAAATTCTATGAAAAAATTAATCAATACCTACTCAATTAAAAAGTTAATTACTTATATAAGGCAAACTTAGAACAAATTTGAAGAGAGCATCTTTCTGAAGTGTTGGACAGCAGGTGTTGGTGGGATGTGAGGGTAAATATTGAAACTTAAGGTTAAAAAGAGAGGCAATGACCCACTTAGGTAGAGTGTTGTTGGGCATCATGCTGAGAGGCCCTGGAAAATATTTGTGGAAAGGACTAATCCAAAAGACGTGCTATGGCAGGTACCTCTGGTAGCACTGTGCAAATGGACTGCAATGTGCAGGGACTAATGGCGATGCCGGCTAATTATTATAGTTTTGGTAAATTTCAATAAAATGTTAAAAAATAACTAATAATTTCTATAGTGTGCTAGAATTTACAAAGTTATTTCACACATTTTCACATTTGAATTCTGCCTGATATAAATGCAGAAAGGTAGACATACAATAAACCACACATGTAAAATATGTTAGAGATATCTTAAATACGGAAGGATCTGACAACTGCTTGAATATGGACAATGCAAAAACTGCCAAAGACTTCAGTTTGAGTCGGGAGCTACTCACCATCATCACCACCACTGATATATTGAAGACAGGCTGAGTGCCAGGCCCTGTGCTGAGGATTTATATTAGCTGATCTTATTTAATCTTCTCCAAAACTATAAGGAGCCACCTTATAGATGAGAAAACTAAAACTATGGAGGTATTAAGAAATTTGTCCAAAGTCATATAATTTGCAAGTGACAGAGCCAAGACTTGTTTGAATCTGAAGCTGTCAACCAACATTAGCATATAATACCTTCCTTAATACTGGACACTGACAGGCATAGAAGCAAATTCCTTTTATATCTGAATGTTTTATGTAAGATATGCAAATCTTATAAAAATTTTAATTCGCCTTTTTTAGGTTAATCATTATTTGATTCAAGGATAAACAATACTTTCTTTTGAAGTATGAGCCAGGAGCCTGTCAGATTTGATTATAATGGTAACAGATCCCATTTAAAGAAATTTGGCAATCTCTTGCCTCACTAGAATTTGATTAAAAGGGTGTACAAATGATGGGAAGCTTTTCTGCCAAGGTAACATAGCATCATGATAGAGTCACCTTCACTCTTAGACACTGCTTCCATTAAAAATCTTCAAGCCTCAACTGAAAAATTCATTTTCTTTTCGCTACCTTGTGACAATATTTGCATTCCCAAAGTTTCCATATGCAGTCACAAAGTCATTTCCAACAGGCTGACTTTCTGTACACCTATATAAACTAGTGTGGGTTTCTTCTGGAACCTAAATGAAGTCATTGCTTCAGTGTACCAAGTGGGCCTTTTGTAGTATCAAACCAATTAATGACTTATCCAGAAATGCCTATTAATAGTTTAAATAAAAAATAAGAATGAGGCTTTCTAATGTTAAATCTTGTACAATATTTACCTAATAAAAGAGCAACATGCTAATTGACCATACATTTGTGATGCCCACCAGCCAATCAGGAGTGAGTATACAAATTAACCCAACAAAGATGGTGGGTTAACTTGCTTGCACAGGTGTGGAGTGGCTGGGGGCAGGGTGGGACCCTTGCAACATCGCCATGGCAACGATGCAGTCAGTTTGCACCACCCCAGCCACTCTGGGCCTCTGAGCAGTGTGGGAAGGCAGAAAGGCAGCTCCAGCCAGAGCAAAGGCGCTGTTGGTAGCTAGGGAAAGGAAGGCCCATTCTTGCATGAATTTTCGTGCATCAGGCCTCTGTGTTTTTATACGTGTAAATGTATATACTTCAGGTGGATTCTTTATGATTTTCACAGGTGCTGTCCTTGAAATCACAGGCCTCCTAGGAAGGAACTCTTTATCTCTATGTACTTCATTAATTATATTCTCTGTAAAAAGATTGTATTTGAGACTACTTATGCAAAGAAAGGCTTACAGGTGCAGATTCATGCTATCATGAGTATTTAGGGTGCCTAGTTAAAATGATTAAGTCACAAATATTAAAGAAATAATGAGCATCTTTCTTCACAAAGTAAATATTATTATGTTTCTCATCTCATCTTTCCCTTATATTGGTGTGTTACTCATTTTATTCATAAATTTGTTGTAGAGTAAGAGCTAAAATAAACAAAAAATTAAAAAAAGTTAAAACTTTTTCCAGAAAAAGTACAAGCAATAAGGGGCAGGGATGTGGGGAGGGGAGCCTACTTAAAGAGTATTGTCTCTGGTTAAGCAGGAAATGAATTTTCTATGAAGGATTGGAACCCACTCTGATAGAATTGAAGGTAATTAAAATCTAATGGTAGAATCTAACCATTTAAATTGAAATTTAAATTGGTCAAATAGGATTGAAATCAGAATACCTGACAACCTTAAAATGGGATTATAAGAGATTCACTGTCTGCATGTAAAATATTTGCTTACCCTAAATTGAAATGAACATTGCATGGATGAAATGAAATAGTTTCTAAATTTATATGGCTTTTTATTTGTATTGAAATATGATTGTGAGGATTTACATCTTACAATACGTAATGACAAAGAACAACTGGCATAAAATTAAAAGATTTTAGCAACAAACAAGAGATGATTAGGTATTTGCTGTTTATGAGCTCTTATTATCATAGCATGTATAGTTTATTACACAAAGTCTTAAGACAGGAGTTATAAGTGATCAAAAAACATTTATTGCTGTCTTAACCTAAGGGTGCATGATTAGGCTTAAGAGTTATTCTCTCTCCAATTCTGGAAAAGGCAAAGTTACAAAGCATGATTTCATATGTAATTGTACTATTTTTATTAAAATGTTAATATATTACAGTAGTTAGAGACACATGACTTAGAATAAATATTGTTTGCTTTTCTTATGGGAAATTAATAAAGCTCAACAATAAGTAATCTAATAAAAGTCTAGAGAAATTATGACTCACCAAAGTGAATGAAGGTCTCCCAACTTTTTGTTCAACATTCTTCCTAGTGATCAGTGACTTCCACTACTCTGGATGTTACCTTCAGCCCTGGCACCACTTACTTTAATTGCCAATCTCCAGATGTCCTGTGTTGTTGAAGTACCACCTCTGCATCTGTCAGAGTGCATCTTGATCCAGATGACCAGGAAGAGGATTTTCAGGCCTCATTGGTCAAATAAAATCTAAATTTCTGAACAAGGTCATGAATTATAATACACTGAAAGAATAAATTACTACTAAAAAAAATATGGGTAAAATCAATTTTTATTTTCTATTCCAATAGTATTATTTTAAATTGAAATTATTTTCTAATTAAAGATTTTTTGGTTGTAATACATTTATACATACAACCTTCCCTATCCTCACACATATACTTGCACTTTTTAAGAACTTTAGCTCCTTGTGCTTGATTTATGATAAAAGACTCGACCACCACATAACAAAAACACATAACCTCAAGGGAAATCATTATCCCCAAATGGAAATACTCATAGAAAAAAAAAGTTCTAATAGAAATTTAAAAATACTGCGTCTCTTTTTTTCAAATAGTAAACAAGCAGATGTACATGAAAAGTAATGTATTTATATTTATGTATTTCCCTAAAGAAACAATATTTCCCATAGACATTATAAGCTGTTTTTGACAAGAGTCTTGGCATTAAAGTAAACCTGGCCTGGCTGTTGTTGTTGTTAACCATTGACCCATGAACCAAAAGGTCACCAGTTCTATTTCCAGTCTTGGCACATGCCTCATTGGTCAAATGGGCTTGATCCCCAGTAGAACATGTATAGGAGGCAGCTGATTAATGTTCTCTCATTGATGTTTCTATCTCTCTATCCCTCTCCATCCCTCTCTCTCTAAAATATCAATAAAAACATATTTTTAAAAAATGTAGCCCTAAATTTGGCCCATAAAAGCAACCATAAATTTTTACATATATATTTGATAGTAACATTATGCTCCAAGTCCAATAAAAAGAGTGTAAACATCCTGTATATACATTGATTATACTAGAGGACATTTTATGCTATAAAGTCCACATGCTACACAAAAATAAGATTGTGCTATACTATAAATTAAGATTATTTAAAAATAATATGCTAGCTATAATAATAATTAAACATTTAATTAACAATATTTTTGTTTGCTTTTTTAGAAATTTTGTGATTTAAATGGCCTGAATAGTCTCAAATTTCTGCCTAGGGAAGTTTGAAATTACTATTTTTCTCTTGGAGAGATTACATCTTTACCTACCAATCTAAGCTGCAAGATCTCAAGACTGCTCAGCAGAATATAGCTTAAGAGAGGTAAACTGAGAATAAGCATGGATATAAACCATATGCACCAGATTCCATGGGAGTGGCCAACCCAACCATTTACAATTGAAAATGAACCCTCAGGCAGACCTAGACAGGTTCTGCTCTGGTATAAAAATCAAGGAGAGGAAAGTGGGAGAGGGTCCCGAAAGAGGACTCTCCCAGCAGCAGAACAGGGCCTGGGTAGCAATTGATAGGAATAGAGGCAGATAAGGGGACTATGCAGGCTGTTAGATAATGGGAGAACACATCAGGAATGAAAACTGACTTCCAGTCATGAACGGTGACAAATAACAGGTGCCTGATGCACCACAGATGTTCAGAGAATTCCCAGAGACCCAATGACAATGGGTCTCAGAAGTAGCAAAAAAAACTTAAGACTTTATCAATCATTACCCTCAGATTGAGAAGGACCCCCTGACACTGCTGGGTTCATCTTTTGTGGATCCAAACTGGATCCTCAATAACTTGCACTTCTACAGTCTGCAGCAGGCAGGGACCAGCACTTCCCCCAACACACAGACACTCAAATACCATTCAGTGACTCTAACACACAGACACTCAAATGTTATTCAGTGACTCCAACACACAGACACTCAAATGTTATTCAGTGACCCCCAAGACATGGGTGCTCAAATGTCATTCAGTTCTTAAAAATCAAGTTCTTGTTTCTACAGTTTAGTCTTGTTGGCAGATAAATATTATTTTCAACAAATAAGCTTGATAATACACAATATATTTAAAGCACTGCCTAGAGCTTTATTTTAAGCTTTTGCAGAAAAGAAAAAGCTTATTAATTTTTCTGTTTATTCATTTCTTGTTAAATTACTTGTTTTTCTCCCTCATCTCATTCTCCTAAAAGCACTAAGGCTGCCAAAAAAACAGTACAGATATGGGAGTGGGGGGTATGTCTGGGAAGGAGGAGCAGTAGCTATCTTGAGGCTCTGCTATCTGGAGATGTATTCACAGTGTGATTATCTGAATATGGCCTTGAAGATTTTCATTTCTGTTTTTGCAATTTCATTTATTATTTCATTTTATTTAAAACATTCTAACATAGATACAGAGGGGATTATTTTCCTTGTTTTAGAGATTAGGAAACTAATGTGGAGAAGTAGCAAGTGGTAAATGTAAATCCATGCTATAAAACCTCAGGCAGGATCTGTGCTCAATTTCTTTCACATAGTAGATTCTCAAAAGTATTTGCTAAATGAATGAATGAAGAAATAATTTTCTCTACCAAAGTACTATGTTTAAGACACGAGGAAGAAAGGAAAGTCACAACAGGGATATTGAAGAATAAAAGTAGCTAACATTCATTGCATGCTTTCTATATGTCAGTCATTGGATGAGTACCCTATATTCATTTATTCTTTAGAACAACTTGTGAAAGTAGGCCATATTACTTTTCACATTGTAAACATGAAGAAACAACACAATGTTTTTCAGCACTGGGATTCAAACCCATATGGGCTCACACCATAACCCATGCTCTTAATCTCCTACCATCCTATATAGAAACAAATTCAGAAGCCAGAAGTCATAATAATGGCAAAGAGCAGGTGCAATAGTAAGGGGAAAATGGCAAGGTGGAAGACCTAATACTTACTGACTTCCAAATATTTATATACAATAGATTATCTCTAGTCTTCAAATTAGTCTGAAAAGTTGTTATGAGAATCTTCACTACATAGATAAGAAAAGGAAGGTCAAATAAGTTAAACTGCTTTCCCCCAGGCTATACAGCTAACAAGTGACAGAACTGTGATTCAAATTGAGTCTAGATTCCAAACCATATATTGTTTTCCATTATACAATATTAGAGGCCTGGTGCATGAATTTGTGCATGAGTGGGGTCCCTCAACCTGGCTAGCAATCAGGGCTGATCAGAGCCATCTAGCCCAGTCCCAATTGGGCTGATGGGGGCTTGCTGGGCGGCAGGGGAGAGACCACGGGAGGGTTCCAGGGCATGTTCAGCCCTCTCGCCCAGTCCAGATTGGCCAGACCCCAACAGCAAGCTAACCTACCTGTTGGAGCATCTGCCCCATGGTGGCCAGTGCATGTCATGGTGACTGGTGGAACAGTCGAATAAAGGGTTGCATGAATGGTCAGACACAGCATATTATGCTTTTATTATATAGGATTGCCAGAGATATAATCTATACAATATAGACAATATGGAATTTCCCTGGGTAAGCTCAGTCTCCTCCTAAGCAATCCTACTTAATAAAAGAATAATATGCAAATTAGCCATTACTCCACTATACCCACAAACCATGCCCACAAGCCACCCCCACCAGCCAATCAGAGCGAGTATGCAAATTAACCTCAACCAAGATGGCTGCAAGCACAGACAGCAGGAGGGAGGCTTCGGTTTTCCCTGCAATGGAGGAAGCCAAGGTACCTGCCTGCTGTAGCCAGCTTAAACCTCCACTCAAGGATATAAAGTTTCAATTATTGAAGATAAATCCCAAGAAAAATGGCTGCAGCCACGAAGCTGGAGAGAGCAAGCTAGGGTTGTCCATGGTGATGGAAAAAGTCAAGTTTCCACCTGCCCTGGCCGGGCCTAGGCCTCCACTTCAGGCTACAAAGTTTCAATTGTTGAAGATAAATATATCCCAGATACCAGGGGCTTTGCTTGGGTTGCTGGGGGTCATGGCTGGCCTGCAAACCATCACAGGCCCCTAACCCAGGCCACCCCACACTCCAAGAGAACCCCCACCCTGATCCAGGATATCACTCAGGGCAAACCAGCTGGCCCCCACCCATGCACCAGGCTTCTATCCTAAGTAATAAAAGAGTAATATGCAGATTGACTATCACTCTAACACAAGATCAAGATAGCTGTCTCCATGTGGTCAAAGATCCTGCCCCCTCATGGAAACAAGATGGCCACCATAAGATAACCAGCAGGGGAGGACAGTTGGGGGCAATCAGGCCTGCAAGGGAGGGCAGTTAAGGGTGACCAGGCTGGCAGAGGAGGGAAGTTGGGGGCAAACAGGCTGACAGGGGAGCAGGTAGACATCAATCAGGCTGTCATGGAAATGATTAGGGGGTGACCAGGCTGGCAAGAAGAAGTAGTTAGGGGCAATCAGAAAGGCAGGCAGGTGAGCAGTTGGGAGCAACCAATCCTGGATTGTGAGAGGGATGTCCAACTGCCATTGGGATTGGGCTTAAACTGGCAGTTTAATATCCCTCGAGAGGTCCCAGATTGGATAAGGTGCAGGCTGGACTGAGTAACCACCGCCCCTCCCCCCTCCCCCTGAATCTCCTTGTATGAATTTCTTGCACCAGGCCTCTAGTGTAATATAGAAGAGCAGAGGAATTTTGGTATGTGTATGTCTTCACCAAAGAACAGTCTTCATCTGAAAAGTTCACTCCTTTTAACCAAGCATATAAATTACTACAACCAAAGAATAAATACAGAGACTTGATGGGGAAAGTATACACCTAAAACTTGCAGGTTGGCTGAATCAGCTCTGATGATCAATAAGAAAAATGGTAATAAATCAGGTAAAAAAGGTGTACAGATTGATTTCATAATGGAGGTGTATGTCCAGTTCTAGACACTAGGTAGTATGGCTCTTCCTTTTTATTTGGGGATATAGAGATGCTGACACATGTGTATGGGGGCCTCTTTTCTGCTTTCTGCAATTGTCTTAAATCTTATTCCAGGGCAGTAGTTCTCAAGCTTTAATATGCAGCAGAATCAATCACAGAGCTTGCTAAATAGAAAATATGCTTCCTCACCCACAGTTTGATTGAGTAGGTCTGGATTGGCTTCTGAGAAATTTCCTTTCTAACAAATTCCCACGTAAGGCTGATGGTGCTGGTCAGGGGACCTATACTTTTATTACAGTAATAATTGATTAGTTAACAGTAAAATAGGAAGAGAGCAAAGAGCAGGCCAGACAGTATAAGCATGGTCATCTGGGCAGCTTCATCAGGAAGCTGCAACTTCACAGTCCCCAGGGAACCACTGGGACACTCCTACAGATCACTGGGGAAGGGGTCCAACAAAGAGGAAGATGGGAACATGGACAGTGAAGTAAGGGTGATGTATGGAAGGTGCTTGTCTGTCAGTCTAACCTGGGGACAAAGATTATTGCCGAGGATCCCTAGGCAAGTTCACAAAAATTTGGAAATACATAATTCCCAAAGAAATCTCTCTCTCGGTTGTTCTTGCACTCCCTTGCACTGTCTTCCTCTGTGACTCGCACTCGCTCATGCCCTAGCCTGCCATGTGGCTGCCCATGGCCATGAGGATCCCACACACAATGGATTGCAGCTAAGCTAACCAGATGGTGGACTGGACTGTTCTTTGATATGGAGCAGAAACTCTGGGTAGTGGCTTTAATTCTAGCTCTGCTGAAGACAAGGCAGGACTCCTTCCCTGGCAAGACAAAAGGAAGGAAATGGAACCTTGGAATGGAAACTCCTTAATGTTACATCATCAGTAAAGCTTTCCAGGACACTTCATAGTCCCATGGGGGCCTCAGAAAATTCTTTTCCCCATTGCATCCAAAAAAAACTCCACTTTCACCGGTATCAGGAGGGGACACAGAGGGCATTCATCGATAACACTCTGAGGACTATATTTCTAGAGTTATTGCAAGTTTCCAATTTCTTTTCTCTTTATTCCAGACCAATGTTGGCTAAGGTATGATTCCAGTTCTCAAGAATAAGCAATCTGCTTTATAATAAAAATACTCAATTCTTTGATTTTAAGTAAGACTCTAAGTACCGATTTGCAGAGTTTATGCTTCTCATAGTGAGTTCCAGATTTCCCCTGAGTATAGGAAGCACAGACATAGATGAAAGATAAGAGTTAAAAGCAATCGTGCCCATACCTTTGTGATTTATGCATAGTTCCTCAGTTTTGTCCTACATGGTTTAGATTCCTTGGGGGAGCTCTGCATAATCAATGTAATCCAGAAAGGTTCACCTAATCAATAATGTAGGACTTTTTCACTTTTCTTCCAATGATCAAACAGAAATAAAAGGTTTTGCTCCTGTTTTGCAAATGATTTTTTAAAAATAATTCTCATAGCTCCACTGTAAGCCTTATACTTTTATAGTTGTCAGAGCTCAGCGGGGCAAGCTATGACAGACTACTTCATTTTGACAGTTCCTTTGGAACAATTATTTGATGTGAGCATTATTTAAATGTGAGAGTGGAAGGAATATATCTTGATGTATTTTTTTTTAATTTAGTCTCAACATCTTATCTTCCATCTACATTTAAAGCAGCACATCATTCTTTGCTTCTTAACTTCCATTTAGAGTTAGCAGAGTTTAGATACTGGGGAAATATTTTAACTGAAGAGCAAAAGATACACATTGATGCGCTATCTTTGGCTTTGTTTTTTCCTTTTTCCTATATGAAGAAAGAAAGATGTTGATTTTAAGCTGCACAAAATATGATTCCTTTTGAATTATATACTTGACAATTTAGGAAAAACCACACACCTTTCAAGGCATTATTTCAAGCATTCCAGGTATGTATACAGTTACTTTTGCTGGTTGACATTTTGAGGAAAGATCCATTTTTGGAGGAAAACTGCAGGAATTTGGAACTTAGAGTTTTGTTTACAGTGGAGTCCTGACTACCCATTCTCAGGGATACTGGTACTTAATGGGTAATGGCAAGAACATGAAGTTGACAAAGCAATTATCACTGTTCCTACTGGGAGATGGGGTGAGATAAAAATGCATAGAAAAGAGTTACTTATTTACTTCAAAATAAGGTAGTGTTGGACTAAAGGGGTAATCTGGAGAGTTTCTGTATCTTTTTTATATGCAATTTCTCTGAAGAACCAATCGGCAGTGTCATTATGGAAATTGCCTTTATGTACAAACAGCATTCATTACATGCAGCTTTCCTGAGCTCTAAAGGGCAAAAGAAAAACAGATTATTTGTAAAATAAAAAAAAAAATGACACTAGCAAGGATTTTTCCCCCAGTGGAAAGGAAAATGACTGAATATTGTTTTCAAACATCCCAGCCATCAACTCCAGAGAGCATGAGCAAACATAATTTTTATTGCTGGCATAATGAAGATGATGATGCTTTTTAATCCTTTCCCAGAGCATAAATTCATTTTCAGTGTGAGCCTGGCAATGCGGCCATGACAAGTGGTAGCACTGTGAGAAAAACAAACGCACAAATGAAAAACAATGAGTCAGACAGCTCATTCATTGCTGCCAATAGAAGCCAGAGTTTCCAAAACTCTGCTTAGTATTTGCCTTTGTGTAATCTGAAGTGCATTGCAGGCCATTTGCATGTTGAGTAAAATGTTAGAATTGTTTAGGAATAAACAAAGCAGTTGCATTTTCACTATCTCTCAGGGAAGTTTGGATTTTTATTTTCTTTGTGTATATGCTTATTAGATTAGGTACAAAGGAATTTTTTTCAGTAGATAAAATTACATAATGTTGAGAATTGCTGCAATTACCTCAATAACACAGATAAAGCCCTTCCTCAACTTCTACATTACCAGCCAACTAAAATTGCTTTCTGATTTAAATTATCTGCATATTTTCTTAGAAAGGAGAACACCCTGGGCGGTAGTATAAAAAGACTAATATCAAAACTAATTATTTTTTTCTTACTGACCAAAGCTATTATTTTTATCAATTTCCTCCTGTCTTTTTTTTCTATGTGACTTCATATTATATATTCAGTTCTGTCTCCTGTTTCTTTTCTTATTATAGCATAAGCATTTTCTCATTTAGTAGTTTTTTTATAACTGATTTTCAGTGTCTACTCTACATATTATTAATATCACAGAAAAATAGCATAATACATAGAAGAATTCTGCATTTGTGAACATTTAAGCGGCATCTAATATTTGTTTACTAGAAAATAATGCAATGATAAACATCCTTGTACATGAATGTATCTAACATTTTAAGGCTGTGAGTAAATGATGGTGTTACTAATGGAACAGGAGTATAAGTGAAATCCTCTGATGATCATAGGCCACATGGATACCCACAGTAAAAATATTTCCCAGACACCCTTGCTGTGAGCATGACTATGTGCCTAAGTGTTTGCTAGTGGAATATGAGCAGCTTCTAGGAAAGTTCTCTAGACTGTTGATGTCCTTTCCTTCTATTTTTGGAGCAAGGCTACAATCCAGGGATGGTGGACTGTGAAATAAGAGAAATTCTCATTAGG
Organism: Pipistrellus kuhlii; assembly: GCF_014108245.1. Classification (NCBI taxonomy): domain Eukaryota; kingdom Metazoa; phylum Chordata; class Mammalia; order Chiroptera; family Vespertilionidae; genus Pipistrellus; species Pipistrellus kuhlii. Next base: position 69,221,729 of record NW_023425515.1, read on the forward strand.
TATCTATTGACAAACTGGAAAGAAAGTATTAAAGTTGTAATACATCTTTTAATGAGAGATAGTGAATCACCTTTGTTCCATTTGTATTTTGAGTGAGGATTATGCAATATATATATGATTTGTTTTCATAAGATTTAAGAAAAATTCCCAGTTTTGTTTTTTTTTTTCTCTCAGCAGGCACTCCGCATCATTTTCTGCCACCTCATTGTAGCAACAATAAAATACATGTTAGCAAAAAATAGCTTTTGTAAGCATGCATATAAGCCTAACCAATGGACACAGACAGCAGGGGTGTGAAGGCATGAGTGTGGGGGGGGAGCAATGGGTCAATAAGGACACATATGTAATACCTTAATCAATAACGAATAAGTAAATAAATAAATAAATAAATAAGGGGGAAAAAGAGAAATGTTATTGCAAAAAAAAAAAAAAAAAAGTAGCTTTTAAAAAACAAATCAGTCCAGTTCCCAAATAGAAAACAATTTCTAAAAAGTATTGTATTTCCTCTAGGGTAATTTTTCATTTTAGTCGATTGTTCACGACTGTAAAAAAGAAAGTTACAAACTACATACAAGAGGAGAAATAGCTTCAGGATCTGTATAACTTTGAGGAAGAGTTGTGTGAAATTGTCAAAGGACAACTCTCTCAGGAGCTTCAAGTGTTAGAGGGTTATTCAGGAACCGTTTTCGCTCTGGGCAATGCTCATACCACTCAGCTCCAGATGAAAACGCACCTCAGCATTTAAGTTACATTGCCTTTGACTAGCCCTCCATACAGTGATGGCACTTCTCTTTTCAACACATAAAATGAAAGAAAAAACTGAGGAAATCATACTGCCAATTCTGGTAAAACATAATATCCCAGATAAGGAGGCAAAAGGGAATGGGAGCTTTGAACTATGCAGATAGCAAGCTGAGCTCTCAACTTCACTTTGCCCAAATTACAAAGCATTTTATAAATGAAGTTTACTGAACAGGGATTTCCAAAGATTATGTCTAGAACCCGAGTAGGAAACCCCCAAATCCATTCTGTCCTTGGTATCTAAGTAAAAAGTGGCATTAATAGAGGCTGTTTTAGTTCTCCTGTGTTGTTCAAATTGCAGAGACTCCTGTGTTTACCAATAGACCACCAGGCAAAATACTCTCACAAACATGGAAATATAATTGATGTTTATTCAGTTTGCACTCTTTTTTTCTTTTCTTTTCTGAACCTCTGGATGTTCATTTCTCATGAACCATCATGAGAAATATGGGCAACAGCTACCAAAGACTCTACTTCTGTCTCCTTCCAGTGAATCCATTTTCACTAAGAAAGTGACTCTTCTCCCAGTGTCCATCACACCCCTTCTCTGCATTTGCCTCCTATTATTTCCACTTAGCTGTTTTATGCTCTTAACTGCTTCTGGCCTGTTGTCACCACTGATGTCATGACTCTCTCTGCTCCAATGACCCACCTGCAGGATGTGGGGCCATCAGCACTTGGATGTCAGGCTGCCTGCCGTGTTTCTCCTGATGATGTATGGTCATTGGATGTGACTTTGGAGCTCATCGCTGCACATGGACTGATGCCCCTGTCTATTCTCTATTTGATCCTTATTGCCAGCTAATATAAAAGAAAACCCTATGCTCATAAACTCCTACTTCCAAACATTAAACATTTCAAAATTCTTTTACTTGTAGACTGCCAAACTTTGTAACATTTTAATTTGTTCATTACCTTACTATTACTAGGTTGATTACCACTTGGTTTTCAGCAGTATGTGTGACAATTGGTGGTATATTTACAAGTTTACTCCCTGTGATGTCTCATTTTGTGTCAATTTGACTGGGCCATAGTTTGCCCAGACATTTGGCCAAGGACTATACTGGGTATGTCTATCGAGTTTTTTTGGATGAGACTAATATTTGAATAAATGAATAAAGCAAATTGCCCTCCTTAATGTGGGCAGACCCCATTGAGTCATTTGAAAGCCTGAATAGAACAAAAAGGCTGACCCTCCCATGAACAAGAAGGAATTCCTCCTTTCTGGCTGCCTCTCGGGCTGGGACACTGGTTTATTCCTGTGTTGGACACAAATAAATAGGGTGGCTCTTTTTGGGTATTGAGCCTGTTGGTGTTCTAATAAGAAATACACCAGCAACTCTCCTGGGTCTGCTGACTGCAGAAGAGAGACTTGTCAGCCTCTGTCATCATGTAAGCAATTTCTTAACATCAGTCTCTCCATATGTGTCCTATTCATTCTTCTTCTCTGGACAAGCCTGACTAATGCATCAGCTAACGCTGCTATTTGTTTTGTTTACTACCCAAGTATATTGTTTTCTAAATTACAAATTTAGATGATTTCATATTAAATGTCTCCAACTAGTACATAATTGAGAAATGTCATTCCCAAAAGCAAGCAATCTGTGAACAGCTTGCCTTATTTTCTTATAAATATGGAATGAAAGCAAATGTGTATTGGCCTAATAGCCCCTCTGTAATGATAGAAGGCTTTCCATCTTGTTCAATTTCTCTCCTGCTAAGTTCTCTGGAACCCCTCAAACTATGCCTCATATGTTTTCACAAACAGATGTCTCCCATGGTCTTCTCCTGCTCATGACTCACTTTTAGCAGTTTGCTGCTTTACATTTTCCACAGCTGGCAAGGCCCCGTCATGAAGTATCATGTCTATGGTGTCCCCAAAGCTAATTGCCAATTCTTGAGGACCCAAAGTAGTACTCACTTCTGTAAGACTGAATTCCCCCTGAGTTAGGAAAAGGATTTCTCTTTAACTCTGTGCCCCATCCATCCAAAAAAAGGGATGACCGCTCAAGGGATGATGAAACTGTCATGAGTGACTATGCAACTCTGGGCAGAAGCTGAGCTCCTTGTCTATTCAGTTTTGACTTTCCCCCTCAAAATTTGACAAATTGAAGTCTGTTTTAGTGAGAGCTCAGACTCAAGGTAAAGTGTACTATTTTTCTCTACCTTCTGCTAATCTCATAGATATGTCTCCCAACACAGGGCCGTGATAAGGAAGGAAACTCAATATGGAGAGGTGAGCTTCGTGCAGCTACATTCAGAGATCACTGCCCTTCCCTGTTGCATTAGGCATTTTATTTTAAATTTAACCTTCCTCAATGTTTGTGAAAAAATAGAAAGAAGGATCCAAGATGGCTGCCAAGACTGCAGGCTGCAAGATAGTGAGTGACAGAATGAAAGGACAGTGCATGGATGTGTGGGGAGTGTCTGTATTTGTGTGTGAGGGACAGCTATATTCCAAGGGACAGCTATATTCCAAGAGGCCAGGCAACCTCTACTGCTGCTAAAATCTCTCCCAGAATTACCAGCTCTGCTGCAGAGACTGCACCATCTTGAAGGGGAGACCAGCTTGATGGGAAACCCATTCTTACCAGGGAAAGTTTGGGTACCTCCCGGGACCCTACAACTACAAAACCCAGGAACCAGCTGCCTCAACTGTGAACCCATGAATACCCTGGGTCTCCAGCCACCCCAACCTCGGGCACTTAAATAGTCTGTCCAAAAGGAGACAAAGCAGCATGAATAGGTGGACACAGATGAGCCCTGCACCTTCTTACAGAGCAGCTAGAAGGAGCAGCTAATTTGAGCAACACCCACTTGGAATTGGCAATGTAAGCACCAATCCACGGATGGAAAGGTGAGATATTGCCTAGAGAAAGGTGAGGTTGGCTCGAGGAAGAAATGTGTGCAGCAGGATCTAGAGTTTCAGAGGAAGACTGAGCCCCACAAAATCCATGGCAGTTGGGGTCAACGTAGCCCTCAAATGTAAAAGGGGCTGCACAGAGCTGCTGGCAGAAGGGAACTCTAGAAATCATCCCACAGTTGAGCTGGGAATAAATGGGCAGCCTGAAGTTCTACCAGCATACTGGCTGCACAGTGCCAGGGGGGAAAGACCTGTGCAGAGACCCGTGCAGTGCCAGGGAAAAAATTACTCTGGCTTTTGTTTTCTCTTTAAATTCTTGCTTTTGATTACTAAGCCCAGTACATAGGATCTTACAATTAAAACCACTCATAGAGACTGCAGGAGAAAGTTATTTTTGTGGAACCTGGGGATCAGGTAGGGAGAGAAGAACAGAAAACCAGCTCTAGGGCAGTCCATTCCCCCCAAAATGGACTTAATTCCCCCAGTATTAAGTGCGGCAGGGGAAAAAAAACAAAACACTAAATACTGGATAGAGAGTACTTTTAGCCCCAGATGTCAGTACAGAAACATTGCCACCAGGGGTTGAATTTGACTCTTGTGTAAATACAACTAAAGGCAGACTAAGAAACAAAGAAATTCTGCCTGCCTAATAACAGGCTTATGACACAGAGGAGCGGTGGATCTCAGAGAACTTCAATACTGTCCTGATAATAACTTTAAATGTAAATTGATTAAATGCCCCAATCAAGAGACATACGGTAGATGAATGGATAAGAAAACATTACCCATATACCTGCTGTTCTGAGGAAACCCACCTCAGAACAAAGGACTCAAGCAGACTGATGGTGAAGGGATGAAAAATTTTTTTTTCAGGTGAATGGAAATGAAAAAAAGCGGGATAGCAATACTTATATCTGACAAATTAGGCTGTAAAGTGAAGGCTATATATAACAAGAGATAAGGAAGGCCACTTCATAATACTAAAGGGAGCAATTCAACAAGAAGATATAACTCTTCATAATGCACCCAATACAGGAACATATATGCACCTAATACAGGAGCACTCAAATACATAAAAGAACTTCTGGAGGATATCAAGAAAGATATTGACAGCAATACAGTCATAGTAGGGGACTTTAATACCACAGTAGCATCATATCCTCTAAAGAAAAAAATCAGCAAAAAAAAAATCAATCCTAAATGACTTACTAGATCAGATGGAATTAATTGACACCTTCAGAACATTTCACCCCAAAGCCACAGAATATACATTCTTCTCAAGTGCACATGGGTTATATTCAAAGACAGACCACATATTGGAACACAGGCAAAATATCTTCAAATTCAAGAAGATATAAATCATATCAAGCATCTTCTCAGATTACAATGGCATAAAACTATAAACCAACTACAATAAAAAAAAAAAAATCAAACACCTGGATGCTAAGTAGCATGCTATTAAACAATGATTGGGTTACCAAAGAGATCACAGAAGAAATAAAAAGCATCATGGCAACAAACAACAATGAAAATACAACAATCCAAAATCTATGGGACACAATGAAAGCAGTCTTGAGAAAAAAGTTCATAGCTCTACAGGCCTACCCCCAAAAACAAAAAATAATGTAATAAATAATCTAACCCTAAAACTCCCCACAACTCAAAGAGTTAGAAATAGAGCAACAAGAAAAGCCCAGTGTAAGCAGAAGGAATAAAATAATAAAAATCAGAGCAGATATAAATGACATAGAGAAAAATATACAAAAGATCAACAAAACCAAGAGCTGGTTCTTAGAAAGGATAAACAAGATTGATGAATCTCTAGCCAGGCTCACCAAGAAGCAAAGAGAGTGGACCCAAATAAACAAAATCAGAAATGAAAGTAATAACCGATCCCACAGAAATAAAAATGACTATGAAAAAAATACTATGTACAACTCTATTCCAACAAAATGCACAACTTAGATGAAATGGACATATTTTTAGAAAAATAAAAGCTCCCAAAACTCATCCAAGAAGAATAAAAAAACCTGAATAGGCTGATAACTACTGAAGAAATTGAAATAGCAATAAGTAATCTTCCAGCAAACAAAAGCCCTAGTCTGGATGGGCTTTAAAAGAGAGTTCTACAAACCATTCATTGAAGAACTAAAGCTACCTCCTGCACTGCTTGTGAGGATGCAAATGGTGCAGCCACTGTGGAAGACAGTATGGAGTTTCCTCAGAAAGTTGAGAATGGAACTCCAATTTGACCCAGTAATTCCACTTCTAAGACTATATTCTAAGAAACCAGAAATACCAATCAGAAAGTATATATGCATCCCTGTGTTCATAGCAGCACAATTTACCAAAGCTATAATTTGGAAACAACCTAAGTGCCCATCAGCAGATGAGTGGATTAAAACACTATGGTACATTTACTCAATGGAATACTATGCTGCCATATAAAATAAGGAACTTCATCATTTTCAACAGCATGGATGGTACTAGAAAGCATTATACTAAGTGAAATAAATTAGTAAGAGAAAGATAAATATCACATGATCTCACTCATATGTGGAATACACTGATCAACAAAATTTGATGAACAAGAATAGATCCAGAGACAAATGGTAGGGGATGGTGGTAGGTTAGAGAGCAACCAAAGAACTTGTATGCATATATATTAGCATAACCAATGGACACAGACACTGCGGTGGTGGGGGCTTGCCTGGAGTAGAAATGTCTGGGGGAGAGGGGAGTCAATTGGGGGAAAAAGAGACATGTGTAAAACTTTAGATAATAAATAAAAAATAGCAAATAATTTTAAAAAGGAATAGAAAGAAGAATTATCCTTTTTTAATGTCACTATTTTAACAAAATGCATTTACAATTATTTTATTAAACAATCATTTTTTACATGTCATCACACCTTACCCCTGAAGTGCAAACAACAGTCTGAGGTATTAAAACTGAAGGAACATTTGCACATATTCTGTAAGGTTTCCACACTATAGTAACCAGAATAGTTAGTATAGCTACATACTACATGTAACAGCAGGTTTATAAGAACAAAGATATATAAAACAGTTCCACTTTATGCAGAAAGGGTGGCAAAAAATAATATGAGATTTAAGTTGCTTGAAAAATGTTATGCCCGTTATTCAGTTTTACAATATGGTGTACATAAGTTAAAAGGTCAATAGCTGAAACAGTAGCCATACTAAAACACAAAAATCAAACTGACAAACTAGTGGCAATGATATTATGTCCTATTCGTAGGATTTAATCCTCAGGCCAATGGCAATTCACTTAAAGTATCTGAAATAGAGGTTTTCCAGAATATTTCTCTATGATCTACATCCACTTAGGGTCACATAAGTACCATTGTCCATATTTTTCTTTTTGCACAATTTTTCCCTTTATATTAGAAAATAAATTTGCTAACACAGATATAATTCAGAAAGTCACATCAAAGGTGTTGTGAAGAATTACAGAGAAGATTTGCTTTTTAAGTAGTAGACTTAATATTGAAAAAATTATCCAGAGATTTTTCAGATCTCATGTCAATCTGATTATGCCTATAACTTGAAATAGAAAGTTGAGACCTTTATATAGCTAAATATTGTAATATAAACACTTCTGAACTATTCAGGTAAATTGAAAGAAAAGCACTTTTTTTATTTGATGATTTATTTAATTATTAATTTAAGAGTGTCAGTACTTACAGACTGTCTCATGACTAAGAGGAGGTGGTGGCTAGATAACAAAGGTGAAGGGATTAGCCAAAGAACATATATGTATCCCAGGGACACAGACAATAATTTAGTGAAGGTCAACGTAGGAGACATGGAGGTGGGTGGAAGTAGGCAAAGAGGGTGAAAAGGGAAGAAACCTGCCATAGTGTCAACATTAAAAAATGCTAATAAAAAAACAACCAAAAAATACAGATCCTTTATTTGAGTCAAATCTAAATTTCGTAGTGACTCGCATGTAGTATAGTAATTTAAGTACTGAAAAATGGGTCACAGATGTTGAATAGAAATTAGTTTCTTCAAAAATTTTTATAGTTAACACAGCATTTCTAGGTTTTGATGTTCGTTACTGAATTATTTTATTTGTTCAATTGTATGGATAGCTTGAAAAAAGGGAAGGTTGTTTTGTTTTGGTTTTGGGTTTGTTTTTTTTTTTTTTGGGGGGGGGGTTGTGTGTTTTCTTCTTATAAGAACAGAGACTGCTTAAAACTTGGCTTTTTAAAAGTTTAGCAAAACTGGCTCTAACCGATTTGGCTCAGTGGATAAAGTGTCGGCCTGAGGACTGAAGGGTCCCAGTTTGATTCTGGTCAAGGGCATGTACCTTGGTTGTGGGCACATCCCCAGTAAGGGATATGCAGGAGGCAGCTGATGGATTTTTCTAACTCTCTATTCCTTTCCATTCCTCACTGTAAAAATCAATAAAATATAATTTTAAAACTTTAGCAAAACTGTAAAGTGTCCAATGCTTCTTGCAGCTTATTATTAGGAGAAAATACTGTTAATTCTATAGCAATTATGACACTTTTAAAAAGACATTTTTAAAATAAAGCCTCCTCCACAGTTTTGTCAGCATTAGAAATTTGTGGGAAAGAAACATATTTTTTGGAGATTCCAACAAAGATATGCAAAATATATTTAACCTATTTTCACTTTGATCTAGGAGAGAAATAAAAGGACCTAGATCGTTAAAATCCCACATAGGAACATTCTGCTTATATTTGGGGACTAGGTCCTCTTCCCACAACTACAGCTTGCTTTCTCAAATAATGGTTCTTGAGTTAAAAGTAATCTTTGCAGTTGTCTCACTGCTGGAAGCACAGCTGCTGGAGAAGAGCCAACACATGCTGACTTGGGGAAACTGATCACAGCCAAAGGAATAATGGTCTATGGGCACTTAGTATCTTTCAGAGGTTGAAAAGTACTTTTACTGTTTGATCAGAAATGGATACCCCACAACTAGGTAAAAAAAAAAAAAGAAAAGAAACAAAAAGGTAAAGGGATTAAGAAAAAACAAAACACTCATAGACCCAGAAAAGAATATAGTGATTTCCAGTGGGAAAGAGAGGTGGAGGAAGTAGAAAAGGGTAAAGGGGGATAAACGGTGATGGAAGGAGACTAGATTAGGGGTGGTGAACACACAACACAATATACAGATAATGTACACCTGAAACCTATTTAATTTTATTAATGTCACCCCAATAAATTCAATACTTTTTTTAAAAAAAAGATACATTTCCCAAAGGTTTTTCTAGAAAATTAAAGTTGATTTGAGAAATCATCCCAAAAAACAGGAGGTCATAGAATGAGTAGTTAAATCTCAGATGTCTAAATTGGCCAATTCAATGAAAGTATATTCCCAAGTGAAATCATCTGGAATAAAACAAAAACAACTTTCGTTTCAGGACTGCAAATCTAAATGCCAGCACATTGAGTTTTAATGCTTATTGGGCAAAATGTAAAAAATTCATTTTTTTCTATTTCTATCTTTTATCTCTATAACCAATAATCAAAAGAAAATTGAAATAAAATAAAATATGACTTGTAAGATATAAATCCTGAATGTTATTTGCTTATTGTCAGTATAATCATTGGTGCCATACAAATATGGCTGACCACATCCATAAGAGACAACAGCAATATTATCAAAATTCTTTCACTAGCATCACGCTGAAGAGCTACACTGTGAAATCTACCAAACCTACAAATATCAAGTGCTGGCTCACATTCAATTCAGATGGAGCACAGACTGCAGTCACACAGTGAGCCTTCTCTCCAGAGCCAGAACCTGTTGCAGTCAGTCAAAGACTGGGTTCCTTATGCCATTCAACACCAAACTGTTGGGTGCCTTCTTGTGCAGAAGGGCCAGTGAGCACAGGAGTAGCGAAAAGCTCATGACGCCCAGAATGACCATTCCTGATATCAGTGCGCTGGTGACGGCATTCAGCTGGAATGGTGGTTGATTTGGAGAACCTGTAAGTAATAAGACAAACACAGTGGAAAGGCCCAATGTTAGATTCACATTACCTTATCCCTGCATATATGCAAGCATCTGCCATCGGTATCTTATAGAATAACAGCATGACACTAGATCAAGCAACAATCTATGTGACTATTTTAAAATGAAATAACCAAGGGTTTATATTGTTTCGAAGCTTGGTAGCCTCAGAGTATCAAAAAATAATAGTCATCTATAAATTCAACAAAACCTGACCAACAGGTTACAATAAATTCAGAAATCCTCAGTGAACTGTTACTTAAAAAGAAATAAACTTGTAATATATTTAGTTGATTATGAATTTGCAACTGATCACCAAAAAAAACTTTAAAATTTAAAAAATAATTTCAGTTTCAGTATATGTTAATTATCTTACCAAGCTGTGAGTTGTTGGTTGGAGTCTCATCTGGAAGGGGGGGAAAAAAAAAGAATAGCAATATTGGGTCTCCAAATATTTATCTATGTTTATTACAATTCTATAATTACTTTTTACCAACATGTCTCTTCACCTTCACCCACAAGCTCCATGGGGAAGGCAATCGGTAATAAAAATTCTCCTAAACCATTCTGCTTTCCAATTTTCCATCCCACATGTGAAAAATTTCATCATCTATCTGTTCCCCAAGCCCATACTCTGCCACAAATATAATTGCAAAATATACTGTTCTGTATTCTTTTCTGCCAGCTTTGTTTCATCATTATCTCTTTAGTCATGTTAGTGGGGGCAGTAATTGTTAACAGTTATTACATTTTTTATAGCCCTATAGCCTGCCATTTGTTATTCTGTTATAGAGAAATATTCATTATTTAGTGCTGCTCTATTTTAAGTGTTGCCAATTTGCCCATCGAAATCAGCAAAAGCATCATTTTACATTCCAAGAAGATAAATTCACACTTAATAATTAACTGAAAGGGAAACATGAAGTCTAAGCTTGAGTTGTAGGTTAATTTGCATCTGGGAAGCTGTTGATGTTTCACTTTTTTCTGGCAAACATAATAATACATGCAATGAACACATTCACTTGGCTTCACAATTTTTGTTACCTGTTTAGTAATCATATAGCAATTAACCCGTAAGCTTGTACAATGAGTGAACTTTGCATTTGTATTTAAATATGTGGTTGTGTGTGCATCTGTGACTGTTTGTTATTTGAACCATAAAATGAGTGCAGTTGACAGATTTTGGAGTATAAATATTATGACAATTAATGTGCAAGTAGTGCCATACAGTTTATAAAGTGCTGTTTTGTATGTTATCACATTTAATCCTCATAATAGCCATATGGATTAGATATGACTGCTACCCCCACTTTACAGATGAAGAAACTTCCATCTGTCACAGCCTCTTTGATAAAGTAAACATGTGTTTAAGCAAAAGCTCAGTTTCAGCCTCCTGTTTCTAAAATAATATAAACTATCCAAGTATGAAAAAATATTTTTAGTCAGAGATGAATATCTCAAACTACAAAACTCTAAGATCAGTATTTGAAATCATTGATGGGAGAACTCGGTGAGATATTTATAAAACATCTGATGCCATTTCTTTTTAGACATGTGAGTCTTGGCAGAAATGATGGTTCCTCTGTTTGATCCCTGAAGAGCAATGCCCAAAATTAATAGAGCACACATTCTCAGGAATCTTTAGAATGGCGCGGTGCATTGCTACAGGACAAAAAGAAAAACAGCTCCAATTTTCCTTATAAGGCACCCTTAGGAAAATCCTAACCTCCAAGCAACACCATTTTATAGACACTTTCTTTTCGTGGAAAGAGATGGGATGAAGGAACTGTGATTAATTCATCCAAAAGGTCCACATGACTCTTTTCTGAAGACAAACTGCCTCCCTGGAACATGAAGAAGAATATATAAAACTCTAACATTTTTTCTAACAGTTATTCTTTGTTTAGAAATCAAACTCATTGGCTCTAAAACATGTTTCTGTTAAAAAAAACAGAAAGCTCCTTTCTCCTATATGACCCAAATTAGGCAAAAGTATCCCAACTATTTTCTGCACCCTTAGGTTAATAAGAAAAGTCAGAATATGCCCTCCTCTCCCACATTATCTCCAACATTTATGTAAGAACAATATCCCAGGTGTCACCCACAAAGGCTTGGCTATGAACAAAATCTCTGTGGGGACACAAGGCCACATGGGCTATACCAGCTCCAGGTTCAAGGACTCTGAAACCGGAAGCATCCTACGTTTGGCAGATGGCTGAAATCAAAGCATGTGATACTAGAACATTGTATGAAATTATATTTGATATTGGATAAGTGTAGAGAAAATAATTTAATCTGGCTGCTGTTTCTGATGCCCAGCAATATTAGTATCATTGTAATTTAAAAACAAAACAAAACAAAACAAAACAAAAAAACAGAAAAGAAATCAAAGCCCCATTGAGCCCAGAAAGGGGAAGTAGACATTTTCCAGAAAATGTTTGTCACCACACACTCCTGTGTATTTTTTTAAATTATGTTTCTATATTTTTGTTAATCCTCACTCAAGGATATTTTTAATTGATTGTTAGAGAGAGTGGAAGAAAGAATGTGTCTCTCCTCCTTTCTTCCACACAGAGAAAAACATGATGTAAGAGAGACACATCAATTAGTTGCCTCCCCCACATGCGGACCACCCTTTAGTCTCTGGGCCGATGCTCTATCCACTGAGCCAAACAGGCTAGGGCCACACTCCTGTTTTTTGTTTGTTTGTTTGTTTGTTTTTCATGTCTTCTTGTTCTTAATAGACATATCTGCCGAAATAGACCTTTGGAATTAGATCAGATTAAAATACTAAACTTGATGGGTTCTTCAAAAACACAATGTTAGCTGAGGACCAATAGGAGAAAAGTGGTCACAGCTGTTCCAAAGCCAGAAGTAGCAGATAACTTATTGTCTGCTTTTCTTTCATATAAGTAGTTGAAATAAATCGGGGGGAGGGGGGAGAACATTAGTAAAAAGATATATGCAAAATGAAGAGTTTTCTTTCTTAACACAAGCTATTTTTTAATATATATTTTATTGATTTCAGAGAGGAAGAGAAAAGGAGAGAGACAGAAACATCCATGAAAGAGGCACATCAATCAGCTGCCTGCTACACACCCTCCACTGGGAATCTAGCCTGCAACCTAGGCATGTGCCCTGACTGGGAATTGAATCTGGGACCTCTTGGTCCATGGAATGATGCTCAGTCCACTGAGCTATACCAACCAGGCACAAGCTATTAAAAAAATTTTTTTTCTATTACCTATATAGTAAAAGGAACCACATATATCAAGTTCAGAGCCTTCAAACTTTTTATTTTCCACCCTGTTATGTTTGTTCATAGTCTATCTCTACCTTTGAATTCTGAGATTACTGAGAGCAGACTGTGGCCTGTTTTATATTGTATTCTAAATTTCAACCAGAGTGCCTATCCCTTATAGGGGCTAAATAAATTCACTTGGGTGAATTATTAGTTACCAAAAATACTCAATGATACTAGTTGAACAAGAGTTTGTCTTGGACTTCTCCCTTGGAATGTATGTAAACAGACTATATATTACTATTGTTTTTCAGTGATAATACCTTTAAATTTCCAGAATTGTACCCCATGATAAGCATTTTCCTATCAAATAGTTTAAATATTTGGGAGCTTAAAAGAATAACACTTCAGGACTTTTATAGATATTCGAATTTTGAGGATGTAAATATTTTCCTAAATCAACTAACAAAATGATATAACCAGAATGGATTTGATCTCATTAAAACACAAAACAAAACAAAAGTTCTAAGGTTTAACATCTTATTAAACTTGACTAAGCCAAATGTCTAGGGGAAAGGAGTGATTCAATGAGTAAAAAAGAGCAAAATTTCCAAGTATCAGAGAGGTTTGACCAGAGCAAATCAAGCCTGAAATTGGACTTCTCTCTATAAAATCGGCCACAGGATCTGGAGAAATGAATTCTAGCTGACATACGGTAAAAATAGAGTGAAACTAAGGAAAGAAGGTTGCCTTGGTCATTAAGCAGGACATTAAGTTTATATTGGATTTGCCTGTGGATGGATACAGCTTGATTTCCTAAATTCTGTGTTTACATGGAATTTAAAATATTATTTAGTAACTAAATACATTTTTAGGAGACCACCATGAGCACCCAAAATTGAGAAATGTCCTAATCTAAATTATTTAAAAAATAAATTCACAGAGAGTCAGAGAGGAGGAAGGGGATTGTAATGTTTGAACATAATCCTTTGGGAGCTTTGCCAGTGGAGAGCCCGAGGTGACTAAGAGACAACATCAGTGTGCTGGGAATAAATATCACCCATGAGGTAAAAACAAGTTGAATATAGAAAGGAAGAAATCTCGCATGACATTAGTGGTGTTGTGATTAAAGACATTAATTAGTTCGTTAAGTTTTTAACATAGATATTTTGGATGACTAGATATGATGTAGGTGAAACCTACAAACCTGAATCGCTGGTTAGCTATTTAGAAACTTCTACTTGCCAATCTGTAGAAATTTTGGTGTTTTTAAAAATTATTTTACTCTAGCTAATTATTTGAAATGTGTAATATTTAAATTACAGAATAAATTAATTGAATTTGGTTCCAGTAAAAACAAAGACAAGGAGGTTAACAAGAAGAAAAGCCATCTATTCACCTTTCAAGGTTCTTTCCTCAGAGCAAACTGACACTAACCACACTCTATAGAAATAAAAACATTTTTATTGTACCAACCCCAAAGCATTCCTAATCATTGGCAACAAGAGCTGAGTTTCCATGCAGTGTGATTCTAGAAGCTATTTCAGACAGCTAAGTTGAGATAAGATTTGGGCCTTTTATAAGCCACTAACTAGTTACTTTCAAACCATTCAAAACACATACCAAACCCTCAGGAGTGTGGACTAAGTTTGAAATTTTATATTTAATAAATGTCTGTATTATTTAAAAGGTCTATTAGGTGTTTTTTTGTTGTTGTTGGTTTTTTGTTGTTGTTGTTGTTTTATGCTATGTTGATACAAACATAGGGGAGTGAATAAAACAATTGTCTGGATTTTTCAGGCCCAAACCACTTTTTGCTTAATCACCTATTTCAGGTAAAACATTTTTCACTGTGGGATGGAAGAAAAGGTAAAGATAATCTAATTGAAATACAACATTAGACTTATGGCTAATATAAAATAGATAAAAATATTAAAATATAACCCAAGTCAGAATTCTGCTTTTTAAGACAAATTGAGAACTTATAGATTTAGAAATAATTTTTAAGGGTATTTTTCAAAACCTTTATTTAAAACAATGGAGAAACAGCTACCCACAGAACTGAGATAAAATTCAATCCCAAATCACAAATCTTGTCAGGGCAAAAGATGGAACTATCTAGTTTTTTGGTGTTTGTTCTTTTAAGTTAAAATTTAATTTGTTTTGTTTACACTGCATGTCTGTTTTATCCTGGATGTCTTTGGTTTCATGCCGATATAAAGCAATATCACTTGAGAGAGAGAGAAAGCATACACATACACAAATATTGTATTTTGCATATATGAGGATATATGTGTATGAACACTTGTGTACATAGATTCATGAGTATGGAAGAGTACATTAGATGGGGTTATGTAATATTCAAGATCCTTGGAGGGGAAAAAAAAGGGTATGCAAACTGGGCAATTTAAGGAGAATTTAATAGGACAATTAATAAAAATATAGGGAATTCACAAGAGAAAGTAAAGCTAATCCAGCAATGGGTGAAGGAGAAGGACCAGCTCTGAGACCAGCTCTGTGGAGAGAGTTGTCTGGCAGGAGCTGGGTGGACTTCATTCCCATTCTCTGACAGCGCCACCTATTGGCCAAGCCCAACCAAAAACTGGATGGCAAGGCTGCCTATAGACCAAGTTCACACAGGTCTATCAGGGGCAGAGGGCAGGGTGGGAAAAGTGGAGTGAATTGGGAAGGGCAAGTGAAACTGTCCAGGATAGTATACTTTCTCTCTCTCTCTCTCTCTCTCTCTCTCTCTCTCTCTCTCTCTCTCTCTCTCTCTCTCTCTCTCTCTCTCTCTCTCTCTCTCTCTTTTCTCTCTCCTCTAGGTAAAAGGAAATGTGATCAAGCCAATATTGCCCTTTGTATAAGCTGAGTAAACAGGAAACTACTGTGAAATTAAAGTTGTTTAGCAGTTTATCTTGTCTTACAGTTAATTAGCGCTCTTTAGGAACCACTTTGTGTTCTCCTTAGAAGCCAACTAACAAGCCATTTTGGACTATTACTACACACAAAAGGAGGGGCGCTCTTACCACTCCGGGTAATGATGGGCCCCGCAGAGAGGATGGCATTTCCAGAAGTGCTCTGGGGGCTCCACGTGGTCCTCCTCCCTGCGTCTCTCCTCTCTCTGTGGCTGCAACTCTGAGGAGTTAATGAAAACAAATGAAACTCCACACTGGCACAAAATGGTTTCTTTATGGCCATTGGGAAAGTAGATTCTTTTGGAAGAGATACCACATGTTTAATTTTATTCATTTACTTCTGTGCATTTATTTACTTTACATATAACTGCTACAGTGTTTCTTATCCTGGCTTGGGCCACATTTCTTATTTCCTCCCGTTATAGTGGTGCATTGCCTCATTAATTTACACAGCCCAGTGGCTCTCCTGAAAAAAAAAGAGCTGTGTTTATCAAACTTTCCCTCTTTTATTTCTCTCAAGCCTTTAATAAATCTTTCCTGAAATGTTGGTCAGCACAGAGCCAAGGTAATGTGGACTCTCCATTTAACCCCATCTGATATAGCTAGTTAGAACTAAGCTAGTCTATAACAATAAAGAAAATCATGAATTTGAACATAAATATAAACATAATAAAGTCATTTCATGTTTATAAAATGTGCCTATATTTTCCTCAGATTAATATTGACATGACCCTAGAAGGTCTGTCAACAATGGAAATTTTTTTTATTCAATAGTAAATGGGTCTATAGTTTATGTGATGGCTTTCAGCTATTCAGAGTCTCACCTTTTACAGCTTTTAATTTTTAATCCAAGGGATTCCTAGGCCATCTGGGCAATCTCCCTTTCTAGTGCCAGTCCTGCCCCCTCCCCTGGTTTTCCTTCACCTTCCACTCTGCTCCACAGCCTTACTGTGGGACTGGAGGTTCCCTGGCTACTCTGTTTCAGTGTTTGTGACTTTGACCTTTCTTTGGCATGAAGTGTCTTTTGCAGTCTTGGTTTATTTTTTCCTTTTGGGTCCATCCATCTTCTGGCACAGCTCAAGGTTCATCTCTTCCACCAACCATCCTAATATCTTCTTCGTCTCCCTCACAATGATGGGTGCTGCCTCTTACTACAGCCCATATCTATATCTGCCTTGTGCCATAACATTTTTTTCTTGTTTCATTTCATGACTATTTCTGCTACTAAAGGACGAGCTTACTGAGTTCAGAATTCATGCATGCATCTCTGTATTCCCAGTACAATGCTAGGCACAAAGTCGGCATTCAATAGATCTCTACTGGATGAATGAATAAATCCTACTGCAAACAGTTTGACCTGGTGCACATCCACTCTCACTATAGAAATTAGTAAGCTTAAATCAATTTGACAATTTAGACTAAAGTTGCTAAGAAACATACAGGCATAAGGAAGGGGCAGTCATCAGCTCTGCAGAGCTTGGTCACGCAGTGCAGGAAGACGGTGGACATTTTCTGATTCTTGTGCTTCACAAATCGGAACACTTCAAAGGAGAACCGGCCCTGCTGACTTCTGCCGTTTTCAATGACCGTGGTCTGCGGGTCTTTGTCGCAGCTGCATTGTAGGGAATGTGAAAACAGGATGTTATTGGAAATTACCAGCCCATTGGGACTTGTAAATAAATCTCTGCAGTCTTAAAAAGTACCCTACTACATTAAGAGCTAACAAAATCATGCCATGCTAGAGACATTTAATAAGAGAATAAGCTAGCTCAACAGATGTGATAAGAATGACTTTGATCATAGAACATAAATAGATCAGTTCCTGATTATGATATTACTGTCAATTTTTAGAGGCAATTTCACATGGTAACAATAAAAAATATTATATATATATATATATATATATATATATCCTCCCATCTTTGACCCTGTCCATACTAATCACACAGTCACATCCACATAGAAATCTGCCTGAGGTGATCCCACTTGCCTTGTGTTCTCCAAGGAATGTACAAAAAAAAAGCACAAGCAACATATTCTTATTGTTCCTTCCTTCTTGCACAAGCTGTAGCACAATCTATATGTTTGGACCTTGCTTTTTTTTTTTTTTAACTTAGCAATGTACCATAAAAGATCGTTCCATATCAATACTTAGTGAGCCTCCTCGTTCTTTATCCACAGCTGTATAGTATTCCACTTGACAGAGTTTATTTAGTTACCTAATTGTGTATCCTTAAGTATTTTGCTTTTTACAAACAGAATAAATAATAGGTTGCCTTTATAATGCAGCATTTTGAACATGTGCAGGGTATTTATGCAATATATCTGTGAGATTAATTGATAGAGTTTGCTACATTGCCCTCTATAAATATTGTTACATTTTTGTACTTCCTCAGTAATATATGAAAAAAAAAAAATCCCCATTTTCCTCCAGAGCTACAGGAACAATGCCTATGGGGAAAAAATGCTTGGATTGTCCCCTATTTGATAGGAAAAATAAACTACTACCATATGATTATTATTTACATTTTTTGTATGCGTTAGAGCCACATTGTGTTTCTTAATCTGAAAACTGCTTATGTCCTTTGCCCACATTTCTATTTTTGGCCTTTCCATTCTGATTCCTACAAGTTCTTTATATGTTCGGAAGAGGGCATTCTTTCATCTTTTATAAGTTGCATATCGTTTTAATTTGTTGTTTGGCTTTGGACATTCCTCACAGTTTGAGTATGTGTGTGTGTGTGTGTGTGTGTGTGTGTGTGTGTGTGTGTGTGTGTCTGCATGTGAGCACACATACACACTTTTATTTTTATGTTATATTTTCAATATTTTCTTTTATAGTGTCTCATATTTGGGTTGAAGACAGAATTTCCATATTCCAAAGTTTTAAAATATTTCTTATGTTAATATATTTTTCAACCACTTTTAAAGGTGTAGTTTTTATACTTAAGTTGATAATCTGTGTAAAGTTTATTATGGTGTATTGAGTGAAGTATACAATAGATCCAGTACTACATTTTCTCATGGTTATCCATTATCCAGCACTATTTTAAAAACCTCTGTTTAACCCACTGCTTTGTGATATCACAGCCTACCATATAGCAAATTCCTACATTTTGGAACTATTTCTCAGCTTATGTGTCTAGTCTTACATAGTATCACATTTATTTAATATTTTTAGAGTTTTTATTAACTACTAGTGGCCTGGTGCATGGAATTTCTGCACATGGGGTGGGGGGGGTGGTGTCCCTCAGCCTGGCCTGCACCCTCTCCAATCTGGGATCCCTCAAAGGATGTCCTATTGTCGGTTTACAGAGATTGGGCCTAAACTGGCAGTCAGACATCCTTCTCGCAATCTGGGTCTGCTGGCTCCTAACCATTCACCCGCCTGCCCACCTGATTGCCCTTAACCACTCTGCCTGCTAGCCTGCTCGCCCCCAAATGTCCCCCTGACAGCCTGATCACCCACAACTACCCCTCCTTGCTGGTCTGCTCACCCCCAACCTTCCTCCCTCACCAGCCTGATCGCCCCTAATGTCCTCCTCACCGGCCTGATCACCCACAACTGCCCTCCCCTCTTGGCCTCTAACTGCCTCTACCTCGGTCTCCCAGTCTAATTAGCATATTATCTTTTTACTAGTTAGATAGAGGCCTGGTGCAAGGATGGGGGCTGGTTGGTTTGTCTTGAAGGGTACCCCAGATCAAGGTGGGGGTTCCCTTGGGGAATGGGGCAGCCTAGGCAAGGGGCCTGTGGTGGTTTGCAGGCTGGCTATACCCCCTTCAGGGTGGGGAGTCCCTGCTGAGGTGCCTGGCCAGCCTGGGTGAGGGGCTGATGGCTGTTTTCCCAGCCCCTCCTTGAGTGGAGGCCAGGGCAGATGGGAAGCTTGACTTCCTCCATCACCATGGGCAACCCAAGCCTCCTGCTCACTCTAGCTCCATGGCTGCTGCCATCTTTGTTGGGTTAATTTGCATACTCACTCCTGATTGGCTGGTGGGCATAGCGGAGGGATGGTCAATTTGCATATTTCTCTTTTATTAATGTAGATAATATCTAGTAGGGCTATACCTTCATTTCCATGTTTTTTATTATTGTTTTTATGAAGTTGTACTTTATCACTTTTTTCTTGATTTGAGTACCTTGTACTCTATTTTATGTTTTTTTTAAATAACTTAATTATTCCTTATATTTTCTAAAATGTTGATTCATAATTCCATTTCTGATCCAAATGTTATTTAAAAGTTTTAAACTTCCAAGTGGTAGTGATTTTCTATTTCCTGATATTGTTTTAAATTGCTAGCTATCAATAAATAGTTTATTTATTATGTCACTTAAACTTCTATATCCTTATTTAATTATCAGCCACCAGAACTAAGTTTCCTGAGAGTTAGTAATTAATCTTCACTTTTATTATATTTCTGACTATGTCCCTCCAGTTTCCATTTTGTGAAAGCTTCAATATTATTCAATGTCCTTTCATTATGTTGGTACAGATTTCTTTAATTTAGGAGAATATTCTTGAGCTATATTTTTAAATATTTGTTTTATTCTATTATGTTGGTTTCTTTGGGGGATTCCAATTATGCATATTTACATGAATTTAGTTCCTTTTGCCATTTATTATTTCTATTGTTTCTACTCTAACCTTTTTATTGTCTCCTTCACATTTGTTTCTTTTTAATTGAATTTCTTATTTTTATTTTCCATGTCCCACACTATACTGTCTGCTGTGTTATTTTCCTTTGCACACCTTCTAATTATGTCCTCCATTTGGAATAGATTTTTTTTTTAATTTCATCTAAAATTCTCCCAATTCCCTTTTCACATTTTCATGACCTTAAATTTTACTGTTCTTCCTAACCTGAGTTCTTTTGATTGTATCTTCATAAATATAATTACTTCTTAAATTTTAAAACAAAATTATTGTTAGAATATTTGATTACAAATCTATGTGTTTCATGGCAACATTTATTATTATTATATTTTAATCATCACCAAGGATATGTTGAGAGAAAGAGAAAGAGAGATATATCAATGTGAGAAACATTGGTTGATTGCCTCCACTATACAATTGGACTGGGGATAGAACCCACAACCTTTTGGTGTATGGGATGGCATTCCAACCAATTGAGCTACCCACCAGCACTTGAAAATATTTTTCCTAATGAGTTTAATTCATCCTTAACAATTTTTTTCTGACAGTTTTGCATTTCTTTTGTAGTATATAGGTACATTGTCAGAAATGCCTTAATCTATCGAGATATATATACATATATATATATATAAAATCATCGCAACTGAAATAACCAAATGGATGATTGAACAGACTGCTTGGGGCAACCAGGTTGGTAGGGGTATTAGTGAGGGATGACCAAATGACTAAACAAGCAAGCTGTATGGGGCAACCAGGCCAGCAGGGGGTTAGTGAGAACCAACTAAATGACTGAGCAGTGGCTGTGTGGGGTGACCAGGCTGGCTGGAGGGAGGGGAGGAAATGAGGAGTGACCAGGATAGTGGAGGGGAAGTTGGGGGCAACCAGGCCAGCAGGGGAGGCAGTAAGGGGTGACCAGGCAGGCAAGCAGGTGAGCAGTTAGGAGCCAGTGGTCCCAGATTGTGAGAGGGATTTCCTACTGCCAGTTTAGGCCTGATCCTCAGGATCAAGGAAAGGGGACTGCCCTCATCCATGAATTTCATGCACTGGGCCTCTAATTCATATATGAAAGAGTTGGATATCCCCAGACTTGTTTGTTTATTTGTTTGTTTCATTTTTACCTTGGGGACTCATAGGGTAATGTAGAATATTAATGACCTTCCTCAAGGGTTTCCCCAATTCATGGGCTCTAACAGGCAATTTTTTTTTAAATAATGTAAATGTGCAGCTAAGTTTTCTCTTCCCTTTGTTTCTCAAGTTTATTCATAAGAATATTCCACCATTTTCTCTTAATCTTAACTGCTTTTATTAGCACTATCATATTTTGGGTTTTCTATGGGCTTTCTTTCCTCCTAGTTTTACTGAAAATGGCATTTTGGAAATTTCTCTTAGTTACTCACCACACTCTTCTATAGTTTCCAACATGAAAATTGAAAAGTTTGAGAACTAAGCTGAAGCCAGGGTCATACCAGATAGAAGTCTGATAATTGTATTCTACATTGGCAATTTGTGATTATTATAGACGTTTTGGAAAAAGGAAAATGTCAGAACAAAATTATCCACAATTTCATCATGCATTAGTAATCTCCATGAAACATTTTATGTATTTCCTTACAGTCCTTTCTATCATATTTAACATAATGAAGTTATCTGTACATATAATCAGATATGATTCTTTCACTTTATACTTAATACATTTAAATTTTAAGAACTATATATTTCAAATACAGAAACACCAAGAAGATGGAAAGGGAGAAAGTAAAATACAACCAATCATTTTTTTTTTCTATTTTACAAATAATTACATGATTGCAGTGCCTGGGTGAGCTCTCAATTTACTGGATCTCTGTAATTCACCTAGCCATTTCCTCATTGCTGAACATCCAGTTTGTTCCCATGTTTACCATTTTAAATAGCACTGATAGACTAGAAAATTATCAATATTTTAGAATATGCTTCCCAATTTGTAAACATAAAGTCAAAGAACATGAAATCTTTTAAGGATTTTGATAACCTTTCTCAAAAATATTGCCTAAATTAACACTTCCAGCAATACAATATAATTATCAGTTTGACCATAACCTCTGAACATCATCTTCACCTTGATTAGCCATTAAAATAGATTCTTTTGGTTTCTCATCATATTACTCCCATCGTGTGTCAATAAGCAGCACTGATCTGAGCCAAGTGCATTTTGTAAGGATGATTAGAAGCCATTGCTTGACTCTCAAGTCTGTTCTGCTATCAGATAAAAATGCTGAAAGGGAACTGAAATGATTGAATGTTTTTATGATCAATGTCCCCTTTCCCAAATTTAGATTACATTCACTCTATCACTGTCTATTGGGGAATGAAGTTGAAGTTACTGGCTCTAATCAAAAAAAATGAATAAGAGGCTATTTTATACTTTTATATTAAATATTGATAAATGGAGAAAAGCATTTTGGGGTCTAAATTATCTAGACCATTACTTTAACTTTACTCTCCTTTTGACTTGCGAAGAGTCAAGTGTAGCTGTGAATATATAGTACCCTCCCATTGGCTTTCTCTTATTGACAATAGTAGCCTAGCCATGCTTTTGCTAAGACAGTGAAATATTCTCATATATCCTACACATGAATAAAGCATCTTTGATGAACCTAACTTACTTGCAACTCTCATTCAACAATAGCCTCATCAGCATTTCCTGCTAAAAACTGGTCTCAACTTTTATACTTTCAGCTTTATAAGGAATAAAAGATCAAAATGTAAAACTTTACATTTAAAAACTATAAAAGTATCCTATAATTTATATCAATGGCTTGTATTTTCCAATTCAATTATCTACAATTTAGTTTTTGCTATCAATGCAGGACTTTAGACACCTACCTAAGGAAGAGATCGTACCGAATATCATCATTTGGATTCCCTGATGGGGTTGTGTAGCAATAATCCATTAAGACATTCCATCTGCAGGAAGAGGCAAACAAAATCTAGAGTCACAGCTCCTTTGGGTAAGGCAAGTAAATATTGACAACTGTCTTACCCCATGAAATATAGTTTTTTGTTAGTTATTTGCAGAAGATTCTTATTGATTAAGACATTCTCCTAAACTCAAAGGTGTTTTAAAATCTGTAATAAGTTGCCATCCTACACCAAATGGCTGTGTGTACAAGGCAACTGAACGGTCAAAGCCTGAGGAAACAAAACCCAAAAGTGAGCTGCATAGATGCTCCTAAGTTCACTGTGAAGAATGGTAGTTTGTTTCCAAAAGTTACTGTCTCTAACAGAGGACAAGAATATTACAATGCCACATACAGCAAAGGAGTTCGGTGTGTAAATTACACGCTCTACATTATGCCAGAATCAGTGGTGATGGATAGTAGAAAGCCATGAGGCAAAGATATGGCCTTCCTCCACAAAGCCAGACTATGCCTACATTTATACATTACTTCATTTCTACTCTGGTTTTATAAAAATTACTAGTCCATGGAAATTGAATGCCAATAAAAGAAGACACACAGCCGAAACCGGTTTGGCTCAGTGGTAGAGCACCGGTCTGCGGACTGAAAGGTCCCAGGTTCGATTCTGGTTAGGGGCATGTACATTGGTTGCGGTCACATCCCCGGTGGGGGGTGTGCAGGAGGCAGCTGGTCAATGTTTCTCTCTCATCAACGTTTCTAGCTCTCTATCTCTCTCCCTTCCTCTCTGTAAAAAATCAATAAAATATGTTTTAAAAAAAAAAGAAGACAGAGAGAAACTAATGTAGAACCAAATTTCTAAAGTATAATAATATCTTCAGGATACAAAGTTTAAGTAATAATATGTGAGAAACCCAA
The DNA here is from genome assembly GCF_014108245.1 of Pipistrellus kuhlii. Taxonomy (NCBI): domain Eukaryota; kingdom Metazoa; phylum Chordata; class Mammalia; order Chiroptera; family Vespertilionidae; genus Pipistrellus; species Pipistrellus kuhlii. Next base: position 69,246,025 of record NW_023425515.1, read on the forward strand.
AATAAGACATTTACATATTAAATTTTTATAGGAGAGGATTGGATCTTTAGTGTTTGAATTCTCTTTGAATTTTGATCATTCTAAATTTCCTAAGTATCATATGGAAATGGAATGATTTTTTTGGTGGTTTTTCTTTACATAGATGTTTCTGAGGATTATTTTATACAAATTTGGTCAAGATTCTTGTGAGGAGAGTTCTTTAATTTTTCAATAAACCCTTTTAATTGAATAGTAACATAGTACAAATAGAAAAGCACACAAATCATAAGTTTTCACAAAATGATAGCATCTGATTAATCATCTTTCAGGAGGAAAAAAAAATACACACCAAAAACAGAATATTCTGGCATCTCAGATTTCCCATTCCCTCTTCCAGTCACTACCTCTCCTTCTTTATAGGAAGACTTGTTGTTTTTCCAATTAATGACATAAAATGAGTGTTACCCCTTAATCTTTGTAATTTGTTATTTCTGTTTAGTAGCATGATCAAACATTGTGGCAATGACAGTACTTTTGAAATTGAAAGGAATGAGTTAACTTTGTGATTCATGAAGTTTTGCTGATTCATAAAACAGCAAAAATGTTTTAACCAGCAAAAGATAAGAGTGTGACAGTACCTGCCATCCAGATTAGTGGCTTGCACAGCTGCAAATACTTTGGTTTTTAAAGGCAATCCTATACTCGGGATAATTAACTGTTGACTGTAGGTTGAATCCTAATGATGAAAAAAATAAACAATACATTATTGCCTTTCTAACAACAGTATATTTACCATTTAAAACAGTAATGCCATCCAAAAGGGGACAAATCAATGTATACCTACCAAACCAACTCCAAAAAGGACCTAGTTAATCTCCTAGTTCTTGTCAAAACTGTCCTAAACCATATCCAAGTAACAAACTCTTTTCCATGCATAAATCTTTTTTCCCTAGTTTACAATATATGAGATAAGTGAATTTAAATTATACTTAATTGTTAATAGTTAATGGTTAATATTTTGTTTGTTTCATATTCAATTATTAATATTCAGTTTACTTAAACTAATATTTCATTTATTTAAAAAGTTTATTTAAATTATATCTGCTTTAGTTTAAGCCCTTTGCCATGGGGATTGAATGTCTCTATACACTGGAAAATATTTACCTAAAATCACTATTCTGACAATTTCAAATTACTAAATTTAATAGAACCCCCTCCCCCCAAAAAAAGAGAGAGAGACCAACATGTTCTCCAAGTTACCAAAATGCCTGACCTATAGTTGTAAACTGTCAAATCATTTTGTCTGGAGGTAAATTATTTCTCTCAAATTCAGTAACTCTGAAGTTATTGTTATTTTGTAGCAAAAATAATTTGTAAATATTCATTATGCAATTTCAAAGTTATCAAGCAAGCAAGAAAAAATACAGAGCACATGTTTTAAAAGGCTGGAAAAAAAAGCAACAGATTTTGAATTTTTAAAATTAAAACAGTAATAGTTTATATGTTTAACTTTTTAAAAAGTTATAATCATGTGGAATATTATTTCATTCCCAAATAAGCTGGATAAATGAAAGATTATGCGCTGTACTTATTTTCTTTATTTCTGTGCTAAATGATAATAGCTCCTCTAGCCATTTCAGATAGGTAGTATTTTTATTTAATGATATTTCTGACTCCCTGTAGGGACAAAAAAAGACTTTTCCTTTTCTTTGTTGTGGCCTTCCACAATTTATGAAAAACACCTGGTAACTAAACCCATGATTGTTAGCTCCTCAATTCATACTGTGCTACAAGTTAAGTTATTCTCTCTCTTTTTTAAAAAAAATATATTTTATTGATTTTGTACAGAGAGGAAGGGAGAGAGATAGAGTTAGAAACATCAGTGAGAGAGAGTCATTGATCAGCTGCCTCTTGCACACCCCCTACTGGGGATATGCCTGCAACCAAGGTACATGCCCTTGACTGGAATCGAATCCAGGTCCCTTCAGTCCCCAAGACGACGCTCTATCCATTGAGCCAAACAGGTTTCAGCAAGATAAGTTATTCTCAAGGCTACATTCTTGCACCCCCTCCCCCTGCTGTTTCCACAGCACAAGGATAATTCATACCAAGTAGTCTCGATCTCTACTTAGTAGAAAGTTCCCCTATTCTCCTTTCCTTTAAACAAGCCTCTTTTAAATTATTTATAACTTTTTATCTAAGCTTGTTTTACAGATTTGGGAGAAATACTGATATGATACCCTCCTAGGACATCTGATACTATCTCCTAGAAAGCAAACAAATGGTAACTTTTCAAGACAACCCCTGGTATCTGCTCAACTTACACAGAATCCCCCTTCCTTCCTTGCTTAGTAACAGCCACTGCCTAAAAGAGTAGGCCACCCTCTCTTCCCTGAGCTGTACTGACTAGCAAGACCTGGCCCTTTTCTATCCTGGAAAGTAAAATAAACTTTCTCTCTACATCTGTTCTTTCAGTTGGGAATTCTTTCACCGTCCTTGTCACTTACTGGCCAAATCCTAAACCCTCCCTTTTCCAGCTTTCAAATATTTTTTTCCTAACTATTCAGCACTTTTCTCTTATATTTGCATCAATATTGCCCAGAAGAAACTTACTTCTTTACAAATATTATACTGCAATGTCATTTGCAAATAATGTAGTTTAATCATGAGTCGTCACTTTTTTTTTTTCCTCCTAAAATTGCTTCTAAAAGATAGTTCTCTATTTTGGATAGTTGCCTTTACTCTTGTGAGTACAATATTGTCTCTAAAATAAATTACATTTATTTTAGTTTTTTATTCAATTTTTAAAAACATTCATTATTTCAGATTTACTATTTTTGTATTTGCTTATAAGACACCTAATAATTAGGTACAATTTAAATTCACAAGATCCTATTTTTGCAGGAGAAAAAACGATATACTTATATTGCACAGAAATAAGGTCACAGATCAACTCAAATTCACATATATGAAAATACGATAGTCGATATAGTCATTACTTTTTATAAATAATTTTTTCTAAGTAATATTTACTGAATCCCAGAACACATAGAAATAAACAATTGCACTGAATCCCAATTGGGTAGCATAAATTTCCTCTCGAAATGACTAACCAGAGAATAAGAGTAGTAAGTACATAATGTAATTTTTCATCATTTTTAAAGGTTAGAAATAAGAGCCTGCATGTGAAATAGGAAGATAGGACTCCTAATGGTTTTAAAATAATGTTTAATTTGAAGTGCTATAATAAAATTACATTTGGGTAGCAAAATGTTAGTGTTTCCAACAAGTAATAAATATGATTTGGGATTAATTAGTGAAAGTATAATAAAACATTTTTCTATTACAAATTACTAGCTTTTTGATGTCTTATAACTTGGCCAAATATTATTATAGTCCCATGTGTGTGTTTTTTCTATTTGTTTGTTAGTTTTTTAATTTTTTTAAAGTAATTTAGGGCCAGAAACTCTTGTGTAAAGGTAGACACATGTCAAAGATATTTGTCAAAACCCACAGAATATAGAACATTAAGAGTGAACATAAATGTGAACTATGGACTGCAGTTAATATTATGTCAATATTGCTTTATCAACTGTAATAAGCATTACCCAAAATAATAGAAGTTGGCTGCAGACAGAGGAGATCTGTGGGGATTCTTTGTACTTTCAGGGTCAGTTTATCTATAAACCTAAAGCTGCTCTTAAAATAGTCTGTTAATAAAATAAAATAAAAAATACGAGTTGTTTTTTTTGGGGGGGAAATGGTTGAACTCTATTAAATAACTGGTAATTAAATAAATTTTAAATTTAATTTTAATTCAATCATTAGTAATATTTTTATTGCAAAGTTATTAAAAATGAGAAGTATTCTGGCACTACCTATTATTTCACTGTAATCTGATATCCAACAATTCATTACCTTTTACCATGGAATTAAAATTTTAAGATTATCACTAAACTATAGGCTTTTGTTTAGCATTAAGATTGTAGAAACTCTCTAAAAAATCATATCTAGTTAGCAATGGTACTATTACATTATTTTTAATAATAAAGGGAAGGCTTTAACAGTAGTTTTCCTCAAATTATCATGTCTAAATTTTTATTTTCTGCTTTTCCAATGAGAAATAGTTTAATTCACAGGATATGCTATATAATAAAAGGGTAATGTGCAAATACACTGAACGATGGGACAACTGAACAATTGGTCACTATGATATGTGCTGACCACCAGGGGGCATGTGTGGAACATGGCTGATGTCAGCCACAGCAGGATGGTGGAGCAGGTGAGCAGGGGACTCCAGACCAAGGCGGGATGCTGGTCACTGTTATTAGGGTAAGCCTCTGGTAGTCACTGAAAATTCTTTGCTCCTGCATGCCGTGGTCCTGCATGGTGCTAGCACCTGCTGCCAGCACTGGAGCCACTGCTTGCACCTGCTGCTGGTGCCCAGCACCAGCCCTGATCTTTTGGCACCATCAGTAGGTGAAAGCAGTGGCTGATTACCCCAATTGCCCCTGAGGGCTTCTCCAACTCCTCCTGCTCCTGAGGGGCTATCGGGGCTGGCAGCTGCCACTAGCACCCACTGATGGTGCCAGCCCCAATCGCTCCACAATGTCAGTGAGTGCAAGGGGACTGGTGCAATCAGCACTTGCGAGGAGCAGCAGAGGGATTGAGGCTGCCAGAGGCCAAGACAGGAGGGGTTGGACAGGGGCGCAGAGGATGGGCTGAGACCCACCCCTATGCCCACTGCAGCCTTGCAGCCCACAGTTTCCTTTAAGGTTCATGAATTCATGCACTGGGCCCCTAGTATGGTTATAAAATGCCATGTGGATACATTTTTCACTTTTTTTAAGACAAGAAATTATCATTCTTGTTTCACTCAATTATAACAAATAATAGTGAATCCACACCAGTCGTTTGACACAAGGAGCTTATACATACAAATCAACAAAATAGAAACTTTTCAAATTAAAATATTGTTCACAATAATAATAAACATTTGGTCATATTGGGAATGGATATTGGCACATATTTACTGAAATTATATAACCAAGTAACTTAGCAGCCCCTTACACAAGAAAGTTTAGAAATGACAGAAAATCATACCAACAAAAGCAATCTTCATTCCAATAGATTTTAATTTGTTGTTTAGAACTCTGTGGTGTCAGACTACAAACTTATAAACATGATTTTTAAAATGCCTTTGGAAAATGTCCTACTACAATATTTATAGCTCATTATATTCAAAGTATAAAGCACTGACTTTTAAATCAGTTGTGTAAATTATAACTCAGTGCCATGATGACATGAATAATAATGTAAAAATCAGATTCATAATTTATAGAAATGTTGGTTGATAGATTGAAAAATTGATATTTAAATCAGGCATTTAAAATGTATGAATAAATTTTTTTAATCAACATGAAAATATCATTTAAAGGATTAATGTTTGAGTTATAAATAGAAATCCATGTACTTTTCATATTTTCCTGCCACTGTTGATATTTACATGATGAACATTTAGGTAATATTATGTAGTCAACCCAAATTATTTTAAATGTGACAGAATTGACATCAATCAAAAGCCATGTTAAAGATATTAACACATTCATAACCAAGTATGCCTTCAAGCAAAGTGTCATTTGGACTTTTCTTAACTTTTTAATACAAATTTATTGTTCTTCAAATCTTGGCCCTGACTGTGGCTACACACACACACATACACATACACATAAATAAACATAAATACTTAAAAATAGAGAGACACTTAGAATAACTGTGCAGAATCACATTTATGAAATAAATTTAAGTCATTTATCAACTTTTAGGAAATAATGAATTTTTATAACACCTTTATTACCAAGATATATGAAAATGGTAGGAAAGATGGATAAATGTACCAAAGGATAACAAAGTTAATGTGGCTTTAAGTAGATTTTTATATAAAATGCATTTGAATAAATGGTTCCCCAGAACAGTGGCAGAGAAAATAGCATCCTTCACCCATCAACTTACGTTATAAAGGAGCAGGTTCAAAGTGCTGACAAATGTACCATTGTTCTCTCTTACAGAAATAGCAGCTGAGGACCTAAAATAGATTTAGGAGGGGAAAACACATTGATGGAATTTCAAACTAAAAGTTCCAGCTATACCTTAAGGTTAAATTTAAGGCAATAAAATTGTTAAGTAGGCCTGTCATATTTTTAAGTAAGGCCTGGTTGGAGTGGGTATATGGTTTAAATTACTAGAGATAGGTAATAAAACAGCAGGAATAGCCAAAAGTAAAGATAAACTGTCCCTTATATTTTTTTATTTATAAAAGCATCTTTACCCCCATTTTGCATTACCTATATGATACTTTTTGCAGAATTTGAATCTGATGCAAATATATTTTCATCAATTCAATTAGAAGTTTCATGAGATCAAGGATTTTTTATTTTTTTACTTTGTTCATTACTTGAACATGTCATGGTACATATTGATGTATAAAAAATACTTATTAAATAATTGAATGAATGTCCATGCACAGTGGAGCTCAGGTATGTTAGTGTGGAGATAGAGTGTGGGCAGAGTAAGACCTGCTTTTTTCTACACCTGTTTCTGTTAGACTCAAGGACTTTCTTGTCCTGTTTTCCATATTAAAAACTTGTTTTTGACCAAAATATTTAACATCATTATGCCATTAAAATCGGCTATGAATGTTTTTTATCTGATGCAAAATGTGTTCTTCACATTTCCTTATAACTAAGATTAAACAACTATATTTTTGTGATAGAAAACCCTGAATTGGAGAAGGAAGATTTTCTATAGAACACCCCATTTTGTCAAAGATACTTGACAAATTTTAATGCTTATTTTGTAACTAGAAGCCTGGTCCACAAATTCGCAATCTGGGACCCCTCAGGGGATGTTGGAGACCTAGTTTTGGCCTGATCCCGCACTGGTGCACTGGTTTTGGCAAAGAACCCCACTGGTGCACGATCGGGGCTGGGGAGGGATACAGGAGGTTGGCCAGCTGGGGAGAGACCATGGGAGGGCTCCAGGGTGTGTACTGCTCATCTCGCCTAGTCCTGATCAGCCAGACCCCAGCAGCAAGCTAACCTACTGGTTGGAGCATCTGCCCCTGGTGGTCAGTGCACTTCATAGCAAGCAGTTGAGTGGTCTTGGCATATCATTAGCATATTACACTTTGATTGGTTGAACAGATGACCAGATGGCCAGTCACTTAGCACATTAGGCTTTATTATATAGTATGTGGATATAACCCTGTCTTGAAATATGTGTTTTTGGAAAAATGAATGATACATAACTATAAACAAAGGCTATGAAATCAGTCTATGGCTGGAGCTCTTTGGCTCTGGGCCATGCCACCTTTCTTTGCCAATCATCAGCATCTGGGCAGTTGACACCTCAGATTCTGAGACAGCAGAATACAAGCATGAGTACATGGCAATGACTGAAGGCATACAAACCCAACAAGGTAGTCACTGAATATTCTACACACTGGAAATATGACAGGTCCTTCTGGACTGCACAAGCACCTAAAGTTCTTGGGCTATTTTGAAGGATGCAAAGAGAACCCGAGGCAGACACCTGATTAGTTTGAGGTGTAATTTGGAGGGAAATATATATAATAAGTATATAAAATATAACATATATTTTATCTCTTGAGCTTTTGATACTTGATATGTACCATAACAATTTAGATAGATGGTAGATAGATAAGGCCTAATAGGGTTGCCATTACATTAGTTTTGCTACTCTCAACAAATTCTTCTAAGTAAATTCTTATAAATCTTTATAATTCCTTTAAGGATAAGAAATGACTCAAACATAAAGGCAATATGAGACACCAAGAATAAAATGCAACTTACGAAGCAAGCTGTGTATTATTAACCAGGTATTCCAATGGATAACTACAACTAAATTTGTAAAGAAGCCCAGGTAGATAGCTGATGATTGTTGGTGGATCTGGAGTATCAATGTATCCTGAAATATTTCCTATTTGTACTGAAGTTGTGTTTCCATAAGCACTGGCTCCAGGGACTGTGGATACCTGTTGGGATGGTAAATAGCTATAAATCACAGCATTTTATATGCAAAATAAAACATTAGACCAGATCATTACTAGGGTCTCTTTCAACTATAACATATCATGATTGGAAATTAAACAAACATAATGCTATCTTGAAGTAATTATATGTGTATGAAATAAATGAAACTATATTTACCAAAGGCAGTTCATAAATAAAAAAGAGATTATATGTTCATAGTGCTACAATAAGCAACTGAAGATGTTGAAAATTTTCATGACAATTCCAAATTCTGTGGCATGGTTTAAGATTCCTATTAATCTGATCTTGTTTTCCACTTTACCTTCATATCTCCAGGTTCCCACTCTTGGTTAATAATACTGCCCCAGACCCATTGGGCCTTATTGCTCAGGGCTTTGTGCGGACCCCTCCGCCTCCTCTTTCCCCACTTCACCATGACATATGCTACTCCTGCCTTGCATCTCATCTTCCTTAGGAAACTTCTGACACCCTCCTGCCCCTGAACATGCAATGTCTATCTCCATCATAGGAGTGGCCACAGTGCATGAGCAGCCTCCTGACTTGGCAGTCTGCTCAGCCAGAGTCACACACCCTTGTTCACCTTCATATCTTCAGTATAGCCCAGTGAGGCCAGCATCTTGGGATCCCAAGATAAATTCTAAATAAATGATTTAAGGTCACAAATGTTCTGAGAGTCGATCTTCTCAGCCAGTCTTCCTCTGTGGTACATACAGATTCTATAATATCTCCTTCCAAGGACAATAGTTCATACATGGGTTTCAGGGGGATCATGAACTCCCAAAAGTATAGTCCATGTGTGTATTTTCCTGGGACTGATTTGCTTTCACTGTACTTTCCAATCCCACTAAAATTTAAGAACTACCATACCATATTAAGAATAATCATAATAAGGTAATGCTCTTGACCTTCATAATATCATAGAGGAATGCAGCCTCTTTCACTATGTCAAATACCTATATGACACTCAATAAATATTTGTGGCAGATATTATGGAAACCTGTAGTAGTTAATTTTGGATGACAGAATAAACTTTAGATATATATGAACCTAGGAGCACATGGCCAAAGCTAATGTGCTCATAATTCATGAACAGAGCCAGATCATTATGAACACTTTGATTCAAATTCAAGTAATTACTAGTCTACTTAATTTTTTCCATGAAGGATTATCCTTGGAATAGACTCCAATGCTGGTGACATCAAAGACAAAATCAGAAAACAAGAAGATTTTCCTCTTCTCTCACCACTTATCTGACCCCTCGCTAAGCATACCAGTTCTGTCTGTGAAATACACAGACACGTGCTTTGCCTGGAATTTCACCTGAATTGTTTTCTAGGAACCAGGGCAAGACTAATCCAGAAAAGAAAGCTTAGTGAAGGAAAGCCTTGGGGTGTGGCCCCTTAGGCCACTTCATAACCTCTCTGCACACAACTCAGAGAGATGAATAAATGTTTTTAATAAAGAGTCAACAATACTCAAGCTGTGGGGTTGGGATGGTCATGGTCACAATATTTTAACCAACCCCTGGGAGGAGATAAAAAAGTCTCTTTTTCCTATCGTTCTCTCTCACCAAGTCTAAGAAACTCTGCCCTTAGAATAAGCAAGCCTCCCCCATAATCCCAAACAATAATGTATGAAGAGGAAAAGCCAATTTCTCTTTCTTCACTAGGCTAAGTGACCTTGCTCATCATAGTTCATTTTTGTCTTTGCTAGGATTTATCAATAATATTGTATTTAAGTAAGCAAAATGAAAAAAAAAATAACAGTACAAAATGAATCTCAGTGTAACTCCCCAGATCATAACATTTTTACTTCAATTAATTTTAATTCCCAGGAGAGCCAATGGTTTATTCAATTCTATTTTTGGTGTTCAATGCATGAATAAGTAAAGGGACAGCATAGACTCATACTAGTAGTTCTTATTCTGGGTGGAGATATTTGAAGTGATGTTTTGATATTCTCAGTGACTAGAAAGAGTGCTACTGGGATTTCATGGGTAAGATTGGGAATGATAAGCATTAGGAAATTCAAAGGACAGCCTCACACAATGGAGAATTTCACACTGGATATGCTGACAGCCCTCTTTTACAAAACATTGGTGTGAATTATTCAATGTTAAACAAAACAAAACAACAAAAAAACCTAGACAATTCTAAAAATTCCCTTCTACCCTTATCTTTCTTTCTGAATGAGGTCACTAAGAAGCAATAGGCCAAGGGATTCATTGCCAAATGCACTGGAACAAATAATTTCTGTATGATAAGATACTTCCATAAAAAGCATGAGGAATGTAGCTAATGACAGACTGGAGAGAAATATTCATCAATGTCATTCACACAAAATAATGTTGCTCAGAGTAGCACAGCCCCTCTCAGGTCCCTCAACTGCCCAGCTACAATAAAGAAAACTATTTTTGAAAAAATAAAATTGTATGTTTGGGAGCAGACACTTCAAGCAGGCAAAGGAAAGTGATTTGTTCAGTTTTATTGGAATTTTCTCTTGAAAGATAGATTGAACTTCTGGTTATTTCATGGAATTGGATTTTTTTTTTTTTCAGTTATGACCTCAAACCCAGCACACTATTTTACACGAATCTTACCACTAAGTTATTGCCACAGCCCTCCAAGGTGCTGAGATTGATGATGAAAATAACCACAGCAGGAAAGGTGTTGTTATTGATGAACCCCCTGCAGTGGGAATCCCCATGCCTTCCATTCAGGGCAAGATCTGTTTCAGAATAACCGGAGAAAAGTACTGTGCAAAAATTAATCTTCATTGTAATGGCCTGCACCCCACAGTAGACACTGATGTCTCTTTCAGCTGAAATAAAAATACATAAAAAAACAAATATAAGTCATAAAAGCACAGTAGAGGATACAAGAATGACTCTAATATCCCCTGACATATTTATTTGCCCTCTCAATCTGTTCAACTCATTCCTGTATTTGAATACACCATAATCCAAAGTGAAAGGTATAGAAGAAAAGGAGCCAGGAAAAACAATATTTGATTTAGTTATTCAGGAAGTGATCTTTAGGTATAGGGATTAGTTTATCTCTGTTTACCTCATAGGGATATGTGTTAAATGTTGGCTGGGTGTTATCAAATGATTAGAGAATTTAGTGGGGGGGAAATCAGATTTCTGAGGAAATTCAGAACTAAAGTAACTGAATTATTCAGATCTCCTGTCTAGAGTAGTAAGGCTCACCACATGATGAATGTTCCCATCATAAGGAAAAAACAGTTAAAATCCATCCTAAGCCAAAATTGTTGAGCACTTTGATATTTAGTAACCTATCTTACCCAGGATGTAGAAACAAAAGCCATTCATTAGAATACCATTTTGTTACCTATATTAAATTCCAATAGAGAAAGAAAATGAAAAATAGTATTCTGGTATGGCAAAAATATGCATAGACTAGTCAAAGAAAAGTTTGCCAATCACTATGCCTCAATAAAAGGAACTAGGTATAGAAATGTTAAACACAATTTGCACAGTTTCCATGACTGTGGGGTTAGCAAGTGATGGGATCCATTCTAGGTTTGTAGAGGTATACACACACACACACACACACACACATACACACACACACACACACACACACACAAGCTTTTAATATCTCTTTTTTGTTATTTTTCTACATGTAATGAAGAAATATGTGTAGAAAGTGAAGAGGTGTCCTGCGAGGTAACTTGCCAGAGGCAAAGGCATTTACTTTTATTGGTTTTGGTAACTGTTAAAAGTTGAATTGAGCCCTCCATCCAGGAAAAAAAAAAAAAAAAAAAAAAAAAAAGGTACAATGATGCCCTAAGCCCCAGTACCTCAGATTGTGACCTTATTTGGAAAGGGGGTTATTCAAATACAAGTAGGTTAGTTGAGGTCAAACTGGAGTAGTGAGGTCTCTAATCCAATATGACTGGTGTCCTAAGGAATGCCACGTGAAGGCACAGAAACCCAGAGGGAACATCACGTGAAGAGAGAGAATTGGCTTCTATAAGCCAAGGAGTGCCAAAGATATTGCCAGCAAACCATCGCCAGAAGCTAGGAAGAGGAAAGGAAGGACTATATTCAGAGCCTCAGAAGAAGCATAGCTATGCTGACACCTTGATTTTGGACTTCTGACTTCCAGAATTGTGAAAAAATACATTTCCAATGTTTTAATGACCCCGCTTGTCACATTTCATTATGGCAGCTCTAGGAAACTAATGCAGTAACCTTGCCGGGTTTTTACACTCTGTTTTACCACTTTGATAAAGAATGCAAAGCATTCATCAGGTTTCCATACTGCGATCACAAACAAAATCAGAGTAGACTATGTAGAGAAATGTGATTGTTCAAAAAAAAAAATACAAGCAAATTAAAATATATTTTTAAAATATATTTTATTGATTTTGTACAGAGAGGAAGGGAGAGAGATAGAGAGTTAGAAACATCAATGAGAGAGAGTCATCGATCAGCTGCCTCTTGCACACCCCTACTGGGGATATGCCCACAACCAAGGTACATGCCCTTGACCGGAATCGAACCCGGGACCCTTTAGTCCCCAAGCTCATGCTCTATCCATTGAGCCAAACCGGTCTTGGCAGCAAATTAAAAATATTTTTGTTAAATGATAGGATGTTCACCTAAGAAAAAGTAAATGTTATTCAGGGGTTTTTGGCATAGAATTATTTTCCTTAAATACTTCAATTCTAATATAGGGGTAGAGGTATTCAATGGCATATTCATTTGGAGTATTTAACCTCTATTCATTTTTATTTTATTTTTTGCTGGCAAAGTGAATTGTATTTTGAGTATCTGAATAAGTCAATATGGAAATACCTATGCTTAATAATAATTTTAAACTCTTTACAAAACAAATAAAATTTTTTTTTTCATGACCAAAAGGCAACATTCAGGTAGTTATTATGGAAAATTCCAAGCAATATTTCCCTTGTAGATAGAAAAAGAAAGTTAATTCATTATGAAGTATACTTTATTAACATAGAAAATAATAATTACAACTTCCAGTTGAGACAGCATCTCTATGAGCCTTCAGCAACATTAACTGTTTAAATGTCAACATGGTTTTTAAGTGATGCTCTTTACTAAAAGAGTAGAATTAAATTTAATAAAGGTTTAGTGAGTGCCTACTTACTTCAAAATATATCTTCAATCTATTGATATTTCTCCATCCTCATAATATTCCTTGGCCCTTGCTACCATTCTGGAATACTACATTAACTCCCTAGCTAATCCCTTTATTTCCATTCTTAATCCCTCTCATTAACACAGCCATTAATACATGAATCCAATCATCTCACCTCTTTGCTCACATCTTCCATAGCTTACTCACTTGGGTCAAAAGGCCACATCTTGAACCTGGTCGTCAAGCCTCTCTGTGATCTTATGCTCTGCCGCCCACCTGCCTCTGCATTCCCGCTCTTTACTATCCCCCTTGCTCCCTACATGCGTTTCACTGAACTTCTCTCAGTTCTTTAAAAGCATTACTAAGAGTGATAGAAGTCAGAAGAGTGGTTACATTCTGGAGTGGAGCAGCCTAGAATAGAAGAAACAAGAAAAAAATTAAGGAGTAACGAAAATGTTCTCTATCTTAATCTGGGTAGTGATTGCATTCTGGGTAATGATTGCATGAGCATATGTTCATGTTAAAATTTCAAGATGTTCCCTGAGAACTGTATAGTATTGTATGTGAAGTATTCTTTGATAACCTACATCAAGCCTTGTTAAAGCCCTAATAAAGGTTTTCTACACAAGTTCTTCAGTATATGCTCTTTCATCTGCTTGGGATTCTCCTCCCACCCCCCAGCCTTTGTCTAAGAAACTCCTATTTTTCCTTCAGGTCTCAGATTTCATTGTCCTTTTCCCAAAGACATCCATGATTTCCAATCTAATTTATTCCACTCTGTTGTAAGCTGTTCTATTGCCTTAAAATCATATATGTATTGTATATTCCTCTTTTCATTAAAGTGAAAGTCCTGGAAAGCAGGAAGCTATGATATTCATCAATGTGCTCCAGTGAGTGTTCAATGAATTAATTAATCAATTACATACAGTGCTGGAGCCACAGACTGCACCGAGGATTTACAAAGCAGTGGCCCTTGTTGTCAAGTGGATCACAGTCCATAAGGCGAGATAGATGTGGCCCACAGTATCAGAAGGACTGGGCAGAGAGGTGGAGTGGCATGGGAAGTGAGCCTCACCCAGACCCACGGGTTAGAAGTGGCCTCTTAGAGAAGATGGCATTGAGCTGAATTTTGATGTATCAACAGGAGTTAGCTGCACAGAGTGAAAAATGTGTAAAATGGAGTGGGCAGTGTAAATAATGACACACGTGTGCAATAGGCTCTAGTTGGAGCTGGAGAGTTCAGTTTTCATTAGGATTTAAAGTGCAAAGGAAGAAATGGCAGGGAATGAGAGCAAGTGGTAAACATGCAGGCAAGATCACCGGAAACCTTTCTATAGAAAACCATCTCTGTAAAATAATGCAATGTCTACCTGAATGTCACATCAAATTCTCAGTTATTAGAGGGTTCACTAGGAGCTCTGTATGTCCAGGGAAATAGAGAGCAAGCATCATTGCATTATTTGGCATGTCATAAATGTGTCGAAGTGAATACATATCATTAAATGTTACAAAAGAGAAATATCATTCTTCTTAGCTTAAACCAACTGAAGACTTGAGTTTTATCACCTTTACTTCAGAGGAATTCATTGATGTTTACAATAGCTTTACAAATGGTGGTGATTACTTTGTCCAGATGTAGAGCTTTTCTGCTTTATCACTGAAGAGGTGTAGCCCCTGCAATGGAACTGAAATTGCTACAGGCTGATCCCACTTGGAGATATGACAACAAACTAAAGGCTTTTTGCAGTGGAAGAAAAGAGAACTGTTCAAATCCATCCTAACCCAGTTTTCTAAAGACTTTTCACTGCCTCTTCCAAGGAACACATTTTTTTTTTTTTTCTGATTGTAGATACTAAAGATATCCATTCAGCACCATATGTCCATTTGTGAGGCTCTGGGGGCGGGGGCGGGGGAGTTACTTCAAGCCGCCAATGGTCAATTTCTGACAAAGGCAGGTAAATTTTTTTTGAGATACTAAATATCAGATGCTCTCAATAATTAAATGTTTTGAGCTTTTTTATTGTTCAATCCCTGGCCTGTATTGTGACACCCCTTGGGACAATACTTGATTATTAAACAACCCATTATTAAACAACAACAAAAATCATTGAATAAATGCTTTTAGATGTTGAATTTTTAGTGCTTTGTGTTTAAAGATACCAAGTATGTCTAAGATGGCAAGCCTCCTTACACAATTTATGTGCCATTATGTTGCCAAATGGCATTTTTCCCTTGATACTTTATCCAAGCCAACCTTTTCATAGAAATTTTAAAAATACAGTATTTTATTGAATTCAGGTTAGAGAAATGTTCTGCACCTCTTTCACCTATGAATCAGGCAATGAATTTGTTTCAGATTTTTAAAAAATTATTATATTTTAAATATATTTCACACTGTCAACCATTTATCTATATATAAAAAGGTGTTCTGATTAGGGGTTCATAGAATATGGTTGCCATGTAAATGGGAGTCAAGAGGAGATGGATCTAATTCTTGGAGAAAAAAAGAGGGGACACCTATAATACTCTCAACAATAAAGATTTTTTTTAAAATATCGCTTTACTTCTTTATTCACAATAAAGTTCCATTCTTAGAACACCTAATTATACTTTTCCTTTTAGACATAATTAATAATTACTGACAATATATTTGCAGCATATCATTCACATATCTAATAAGTATATCTAACTTTATTCTTGTTATCCACAATTGCATATTCAACTGGCTTAAAACTAACAGCATCTGAATGAGGCTAAGTATTCCTGGCTGGTGATAGACAGAATGACTTTCAACTCATATCAATACTTTTACGTTTGAGAATATTTCCTTTCACTAAAGTAAAAATATTTATTTTAACATTTTTATTATTACCTGGACTAATAAGAGTGCAGATCAATGCAATTATTCAAATAATTTACACACATGTATTCTGCAATACAAACAAACCTGATAACACCCCCAAATTGAGCTGTCGGCTTGTAGTTAGCACAGTGGCTCAAAATGTTCCTTCACTAATTATATAAAAATGTAAAATTCTGTATAAAAAGCCATCTTGGAAGTCAGTGCATAATATAAAAAAGGGTAGGTTGCACAAGAACAGGAGTTGAAAACACAAAATTAGTGCCACTCCTTTAAATAAGTTCTCCTAATTTCAAGATCTAAACTACATGCTACTTCATGTCAACAACAAATTCAAGAAAAGTATGTACTGTTTACATATTATGTATCAGTCTCTGTGCTGGACTCTGAAGATAAAGACATTACCAAGATTCCTTTACTACAAGGAGATTATGGTTGAGTAAAGCAGATAGAAGAAAACCAGACAATTATAATGCAGCCTGATAATGATACAACAGAGGTCTGTGTACCATGTTATATACAACCATGTTTGGTAGGATACAGGCATTTGGAAAGAATTGTTGGGGGAAAATAAAATAGTTATAACTGGCTAAATTTTATGAAAAGTTGAATAAAAGATGACATTAAGAGAAAAAAATGTTGAACTGATGCTCAGGTATCTAGCTTTCATGACTGAGTGCATTATTTTCTGAAGTGAGGAATACAGGAAGGAAAAAGATAAGTTCATTTTTGAGAGGTTTGGGTACATATGGGACATTCAGGCAGAAATATACAGCAGGTAGTAGGAAATATGAGTCTAATATTTGGAGAATAGAACAGAGTAAAAAATGTAAAATTAAGAATCACCAAATACTCAAGTTGTCAATAATAAGCAATAACAATAGGTGAACTGCCCAAGAGAGCATTCAGATAAGAGAAATAGGCTGAGAACAAAATAATTATTTCTACATTGTCCTTTAATGAGACTTTTTCTCATTTCCCTGATGGAATATAATGATTTTCCACATCACTTTAGCTGTGAGTCTACTATATTGCTTACATTATATCTAGGAATGAATATTTACTTTCTTGCTAAATTATGAACTCATTGAAAGCTCTGAGTTTTCCCAGAGTGCATACAAAATACTCAGCAAATGTTTATTAAAATATACTTGATTTAATTATTTCACAAACAGCATGCATAGTTTCTAACTTTTTAATATTAAGTCCTAAGATTCACAGACAAAAAAAAATGTGCACAATTAATAGGAATTTGCCTAGACTGTCCATCTGAAGCTCGTATTTCCTATCGTATTCTGCCAACTGCCTAAGATGATTCTTGTTTTCAGAGTTTTAGGTGAAAATTCAAATCCTTAATGTCAGATATATTCTGACTTTTAATTAAGAAAATTCAACCCATTAAATAATATGAATATAATGGATTTTCATTATTTGTTTAATTACTTAACCTTTTTTAAATGCATTAGTCTTAGAGACTAATTATCTTCCCTCATTATTAATGAGTTGGGTTTTTTTAAAATCACTTCCCCTTAATAGTGATAGATTTGTTAATCCATATTATCATTAGTAGCAAGCAAGTGCATGACAGCCTCTGAGGTTGGCATAAGCACCATTGCTATATCGTAATACAGAGTTAACAAATCATTATGAATACCATGTCCAACTTTCACTTTTTTATGTGTTACTATGCATATGTATTACCAGAGTCTTATTAAAATGCAGATTCTGATTCAGTAGATCTGAGTGGGGCCTCATTTGTGCATTCCTCAGAGTCTCCCTCGTGAGGCCAAAGTCTCAAATCTTTTATTAACCACTTGAGTTCCTTAATCACAACTATATATTTGACTGGGCAGAAGCTAACCCTTAGGTAGAATCTGTCTGGCGAGATCAAATACTCCTACCAAATATGTATTATCTATTTGTATGATTCACATGCTCATAAGGGAGAAATTTATAGGATAAGGGACAGGAAAGAGACAGAGAGAATGAGTCATGAAGCAGATGGATGTGTTTCATCTGACTTTCTTCCTGAGGAACTAGCTGATTTCACTCTCAGTAAATAAAGATTCATGAAAAAATTTTGTGAAACTTAGCCCAAATGAATCCATTCTGGTGCTTAGGTAGCAATGTATCAAACAAACTTGGGAATAGGATTTGTCTTCTCTTACCTCCACCTCTACTCCATTCAACAAACCATAGCAATTTAATAACTGAAGGAAGGAGATAGTTCATCTCAAAGGGCAGTTATGCCCTGGGAACTCTCTGAAACTATGGTCAGAGACATGGGGGGAGGATAGGTGAGTCTATTGTGAGCAGTTCAGACGCAGGTATTCACATAAATATCATTGCACCTGTATCCTTGGCTCATAGAAGCACTGGTTTAATATTGACAGTATGAGCCAAAATCTCTCCAATCTAATAGGAGAAGCCTTTTCTGTATGCTGGAGTGAATCATGTTGTATTGCTATAGAAACATCACCTGGAAACAATTTACTTCCTGGTAGATATTTCAAAACTAATGTATACCATTTAAGCAGATTGAAGAGTAATTGATATGCCATTTCTGTTTCTATCCCTGTAAGAGAAGAACAGCAATATTTGGCATTACATAAACCGAACTGCTAGGGGACACATGGTATATATGCTGCTTTAACTCATTTTTTAAAAGTTACTATTCCTCTTAAGTTTTTAAACAATTTGAGGTTTTGTTGTTAGAAGAGCAAGAAGTCCTGAAGGGGTATTGATATTTCATTTACATGAAATGCCAGCAGCTGATGAAGGATTTAAAGTGGATTAGGAATTCAGGTTTCCTCTCTATATTGAACAGGTTTCTTGCCATCTCAGTTTTTCACATCTGTTTCTCTTTAGCAAATGCAAGCTGTTGTTTCAGTACTGTAGAAACAGTGTGGCAAACTTTGCACATGTATACCCACACTTGCTTCCCCAAATCAGAGGAGCTTGGCATCTTTTTCAGGAAGAAAAAAAAAAGCATATGGGTTTTGCTTCTACAAGCAGAGGAAGTGAAAAATTCATTCAATAAAGAACTTTGTTATTAAAGTAAAAAAAAAAAAAAGGTAGGTGCTGAATTATTCAACCACTGAACTTGCTGACTAATTACTCTTCTCTCCACTGCACTTTATCACTGTAGATTAATCACGATGTGATCAGCAACTGCTGCCTGGATCAGTTCTTCTGCCTCATTGGGTGCAATAATTTCAGTCACAGGTGCATAGTGGAAGTAGGCAAACTCTTCACAACTTAAGAGAGCAAAACACCACTACAGAGGAAGAAGGCAAGAGAACTGGTCTTTCTTATTATCTACACAGAGGTCCAGAACATATTCTCTAGGGTAATTATTACATTTCTAGAGGCCCGGTACATGAAATTCATGCATGAGAAGGTCCCTCAACCTGGCCTGTACCCTCTCCGATCTGGGACTCCTTGGGGGCTGTCCGACTGCTGGTTTAGGCCCACAGGGACCAGGCCTAAACTGGCAGCCAGACATCCCTCTCACAATTTGGGACTGCTAGCTCCTAACCACTCGCTTGCATGCCTGCCTGAGTTCCCCTAACTGCTTTTGCCTGCCAGCCTGATTGACTCCCTACCTGCCCTCCCCTACTGTCTCAATGGACCCCAACTGCCCTTCCTGCTGGCCTGATGGCCTCCAACTGCCTTTCTCTGCTGTGACCTGCCTCCTCTACCAGGACCAGCCTCCTCCATGCCACGCAGAGCATGGAACGCCCAGGTACATGTGGCCATCTTGTGGCAGACATCTTGTAGTGGCCATTTTTTGGTGGCCATCTTATGATGAAGTCATGCATGAGGACCACCTAGGCTTTTATTAGTATAGATTTACT
The DNA here is from genome assembly GCF_014108245.1 of Pipistrellus kuhlii. Classification (NCBI taxonomy): domain Eukaryota; kingdom Metazoa; phylum Chordata; class Mammalia; order Chiroptera; family Vespertilionidae; genus Pipistrellus; species Pipistrellus kuhlii. The sequence continues at coordinate 69,265,922 of NW_023425515.1, forward strand.
CCTACTTTATTTTGGGATATAGAACATCGCAAAGGTTAAGCAAAGCCTAACACAAAACCAGGCAGTTCATTTTGCTGGTTTGGGATATAGAACATCGCAAAGGTTAAGCAAAGCCTAACACAAAACCGGACGGTTCATTTGCATGAATTATTATATATTGATTAAATAGGTGATTCCCTCTTTTATTTCCTGTGGAACACTATTATTCATTTAAATGTTTGTTTCCTTGTGATGGGAACTTTTAGATTTTACTAAGCTGTCATTACTATATTGTACATTACATCCCAGAACTTATTTATTGTGTAACTGGGAGTTTGTACTTTTTAATAACCCTTCATCCAATTCTCTCACCATCCACTCCCACCTCTCATTACTGCTTCTCATTGTAATCTCTTTTTATGTGATTTTTTAAGATTCCACACATAAGTGAGATCATATAGTATTTGTCTATTTGTCTTTCTCTGTCTGACTTATTTCACTTAGCACAATGCCCTTAGGGTTCATCTATGTTGTAACAATTGTCAGGATTTTCTTCTTTTTTTTAAAAATGAACTAGAGGTCCTGTGCACGAAATTGGTGCATCGGGGATGTGTTCCTCAGCCCAGCCTGCATCCTTGCCAATCTGGGACCCGTAGAGGGATCTCTAAGTGCCCGTTTAGGCCTGATCCTACTGGACATCCCTCTCACAATCCAGGACTGCTGGCTCCCAACTGCTCACCTCCCTGCCTTCCTGATTGCTCCTAACTGCTTCTGCCTGCCAGCTTGATCACTCCCAACCACTCCCCTGCCAGCCTAATTGATGCCTAAGTGCTCCCCTGCCAGCCCAATTGCTCCCAACTGCCCTCCCCCGAAGGCCTTGTCCTCCCCAACTGCCCTCCCCTGTTGACCTTATAACCCCTAACTGCCCTCCCCTGCTGGCCTAGTCACCGCCCAACTCCCTTCCCCTGCATGCCTTGTCTCCCCCAACTGCTTTCCCCTGCAGGCCTTGGTTCCTCCCAATTGCCTTTCTCTACAGGCTTGATCGCCCCCAACTGCCCTTCCTTGCAGGCCTGGTCCCTGAAGGATTTGGGGAAGCAAGTGTGGGTATAATTGCCCTCCCTTGCTGGCCTGATTTCTAACAACTTCCCTTCTTTGTAGGCCTGGTTCTTCCCAACTGCTCTCCCCTGCTGGCCATCTTGTGGCAGCCAGCTTGTATCCACATGGGGGCAGCCATCTTTGACTATATGGGGGCAGCCATCTTGTATATTAGAGTGACAGTCAATTTGCATATTACCTTTTCATTAGATAGGATAGAGGCCTGGTGCACAGGTGGTGGCTGATTGGTTTTCCCTAAAGGGTATCTGGGATCAGGGTGGTGGTTCCCTTGGGGCATGGAGCAGCCTGGGCAAAGGGCCTGTGTTGGTTTACAGGCTGGCCACACCCCCCAGTGACCCAAGCATAGGCTGGAAGCAGGTATCTGGTATTTATGTATCTTCTATAATTAAAACTTTGTAGCCCTGAGCAAAGACCAGGGCAGGCCAGGGCAGGGCATCACCAGGGGAAACCTAAGTCTCCTGCTTGCTCCAGCTCTGTTGCCACCACCAACTTGGTTGGGTTAATTTGCATACTCACTCCTGATTGGCTAGGTGCGTGGCTTTTGAGTATAGTGGAGGTACGGCCTATTATCATGTTTCTCTTTCATTAGATAGGATCGTATTCCATCGTATATATGAATAGATAGATATAGATAAATAGATGATATAGATATAGATATAGCTATAGCTATAGCTATAGATATAGATATAATATAGATAGATATATAGATAAATTAGATATAGATATAGATATAGATATAGATATAGATATAGATATAGATATAGATATAGATATAGATATAGATATAAATATAGATATAAATATAGATATAAATATAAATATAGATATAAATATAGATATATATAGGTGATATAGAAATAGATAGATATCAAAACTAATTTATCCATTCATCTGTTGATGCACACTTGGGTTTTTTCATGTCTTGGTTATTTTAAATAATACTTCAATAAACATGAGGGTGCAAATATCTCTTTTACATAGTGATTTTGTTTCTTTCAAATATACACCCAGAAGTAGAATTACTACATAATATGGTTGTTCTATTTTAAATTAAATAAAAACACCCTTTATACTGTTTTCCATAGCAGCTATACCAATTTTCTTTACATCCTTATCAGCATTTATAATCTCTTGTCTTTTTAATGATACCCATACAAACAACTATAAAATGATGTCTCATTGTAGTTTTGATTTGCATTTCGCTGATGATAGTGATGTTCAACAATTTTTACATACCTTTTCAGGTTTGGAGCCCATCTTTCATTGGATTATTTTTGTTTATATACATCATTGTTTCAACTATTTAAAATTCACTTTTAGGCATCATTGTTTGATTAAAAAGTCTATTTTTTATTTTATAAATTTATTTTATTCATCAATTGCTAACTTGGCAGCATTCTATTCTTCAATTTAAAAAGTTGTTTGCACCTAGCCATCATGACTCAGTAGTTAAGCATCGACCTATGAACCAGGAGATCACAGTTCAATTCCACGTCAGGGCACATTCCCAGGTGGTGAGCTTGATCTCCAATAGGTGGCATTCAAAAAGTAGCCAATAAATGATTATTTCTCATCATTGATGTTTTTATCTTTCTCTCCCTTTCCCTTCTGCTCTTGAAATAAAACTATATATATATATATATATATATATATATATATGTATATATATAGTGAAAAAATGGTTTTATAATACTTTCCTGACATTCCCTCAATTTCAAATGCATGAAAGAAAATGCAATACTATTATTTTCTAAAGCGTTGAGATCTTGCTCCCTGACATATGTTATTATAATAGTTTGCCTAAAAAAAACCTCATAAAAATTTTCAAAAAATTGTGTTGCATGCTTGTTTTAAGAAATATAAGAGAGAATTATGTAATTTTCCTAGCATTCAATATGTGGAAGCTATTATTTTCTTCCTTATTAATGATAAGTTATGTGACACTGGTGTACATTCAGTTTCCCATAACTGGTTAGTCACCATAAAACAGTGTCAGGCCACAAAGGTTATGGTACCATAAACCTAATCTCTCCTTGGTTGTACCTTTATTATTAAAGACTTCTTTAGAAATCTGCAAGTTTAGGTTAACCCTTATCAACTTGTCCGCAAAAGGGTCTAGTTCCAGAAGGTACCCATCAGTAACAGAGGTCAAATGCAATTATCTATGTATTTCACTCCAGTCAAATAATTCCTTGATACCCTTAAAGTCAACTGTGGTTTGTGTTTTTTACTGGAAAGAGCACTATAATGTTAGTTGGGCATATCTTTATTTCCTGCTATTAATCTGGAAAGCCAATAGTTAACCATCTTAAAATTAAATATTATCCCTTTAAATTGGAAATGAATTAGACCATGGTATTTCCCTTGGCTCAAGGATAAATGCCATGGAAATTAAAGAAAATAGTTCTAATGTCATGAAACACAAAGGTCAGATAGGGTGAGATGATTGCTCTCATTATTAACATTACTTTGCATTTAGATAGCCCCTCTCCTATACCAGACTCATTCTCATTCTAGCCCACTCACTGCTCAGTAGCTGAACTGCTTCTGAAGCTCCTAATGACATCAAGAGTGATCTTGATATGGTAAAGTGAGTCAAGAGGAGAGTTAGCAATTAACCTCTAGGCTTTATTAGCTCACTCTGATCTTTTGCAAATGACCTACAAAAATAGACTTACTTGAAAGTAATCTTATATAATAAAAGTCTAATATGCATATTGACCAAACAGCAGAACAACCAGTGGAACAACCAGTTACTATGATATTTACTGATTACCAGGGGTCAGATGCTCAACACAGGAGCTACCCGTAGCACCCAGGCCCCAGTCAGCCAAGGGAGGTGACTGGCAAGGGCTGGAGTTGGAACTGGCAAGTGGGCAGCACCAGGACAACCAGGGTGGGTGCCAGCTGGGACCTCCTGATCACCTCTCAGGTCACCCCACGGATTTATCCTGATTACTGGCCAGGCCTAGGACCCTTACCCATGCATAAATTTTGTGCACTGGGCCTCTGGCACCCATATAAACTTAAAGCCTCTCCTGAATTCCTGATTTATCTGGATTTCAAATGTTGTGTGTATGTGTGTATAGGTTGTTGTCTAAGTCAGACAATACTAAAAATGCTAAGATTTACAAAGACAAACAGAAATTAAAAATACAAGGCTTAGTTATCCTTGTTGAAAAAAAAGGAAAAAAAAAAAAAAAGGAAAGGACTTCTCCCTCTTTTAGATAATTTACATCAGAAAACATAATTGTAAGTACTTTCTCCTCTCCTTGACATGTATGTAAATCCTGTGGGAAAATTAGACAGGTCTTTGTCAGTTCAATGATCTAGAAATGTCTTTTTGAAGTATCTCTTGAAAATGTAAATATCAAAAAAGAAAGCACCCAGTGGGAGGGTGAGAGGCTAACTTCAGTGGGATCCTTGCTTCACGATGGCAAAAGTACCTCCTTTCAATTAGATATTCGGATTTTATTTTTCCTCTGGATAAAGCCATTACGCTAACAGAATTATCAAGTAATTTTAGGATAAACTCTATGTGACAAATGGTAGTATCAAGTCCTCCTACTTCAGGTCTTATTGTTGATAATCTTGAAAACATATCCTTAATGGGTTGCATCTGCTTGGCTATACACTAATAAAAGAATGAGATTTATTTCTGTCTTTGCAACCTCTTGGTGGATTGCCTATGATGAGCACCACATTCCAGCTTAATGTTTATTCAATGATAAAAGTGTTTTTATCTCTACCGTCTTTGTGGAGAGGATTTCCGGATTGAGAGATTTTTGTTTTTAATTGTTTCCACAACACATGACTGAGTTTTTAGATGGAAGATTGGACTTGAGAGAATAATAGAATATACTCTGTCACTTGTTCTTAACCATAAATGTGCATTTGACTCATCTGCAGGGTTTAAAATACAGATTCCAAGCACCATACTCAGAGGTTCTGCCACTACATATTTTGAGTGAAGTAGTGGGCCTGGTGATTTTGATGCAAATGGTCTGTGGGCACCATTTTAACATAATTTTTAAATTATGTTAAAATGGTGCCCACAGACCATTTTAACATAATTTTTAAAATTTACTATATGAAAAATTCTTCCTTTTACTGCCTAATCACTAACTGGCTCATTTATATATTTTATTTACCTTTACAAATATATAACTACAACAGCAGCTAGATCCTCTCTGCTAAGCAATCTTTTTACATTTGAGCTTTCTTTTTCATTCATCACAAAGTAAGAAAACATTGACCATCCCTCTCAGGCCTGGCCCAGGCCCTGGCCCCTCATTCTCAGAGCCCCTGCCTCCCACCTCACTGCAGAGATAGAGACAATTAGCATCTCTCAACTCCTCTGGCTGTGTCTTATTTCTCCTTTGCTTCTAAATCAAAGAATCAACTACCACTTTTCAAGGTTAACCCTTTCACCTGTTCCTTAAGTCTTATCCCGCATTTTATTTCCTTATTATCTCAATTATTTCAAATCTCTGGAGTACTTTCCCATTACTCATGTGTATTCAGTTGTTTCTAGTCCTCTAATCCTAAAATTCTTTCTTCTCATTTAAATAGTTGAGTTAGGTTACTTCTTCCTTTCCTTCATCACCAAAGTTATCTAGCTAGTAGTCTATTTTCATAACTTTCATTTTCCTGTTTCCCCATTTCTTGCTCACTTGCTGCACAGCGATTCAGCTCTCACATAGTTGTTTCCAGCGTCAACCTCTCTCCTTAGACCTAGCATCATATTTCCTACTACTGGATAGACGCTGCTACTCTCAGTTCTTAAAGCTCCACAAGTTCATGTTTTCCAAACCCAAAATTTCTTTCTAAAATATGCAAGTGCCCTATGCTTTTGCTGTCATGTAACAGTATCAACATTCAGTTATCCATGTTCAAAACATCCTCTAGTCTTCTCTCATGTCCCAAATGGAATCAGTCCTAAGTGCTGCTGGGAGTCCACCACACAGTATCTATGCTTCCACTGTCACTACCTTTGTGATATTTCTCTTGGCTTCGAGTCCCTTCTGAAGTGTGTCTCTACTTTTCCTAATGTCTGCTTTTTACAACAAAATGTGACATTTAAAAACGCTTCAGAAGATATGTTTTTAAAAAGACTAAATAACTCTTCTCTGCCTATAAAATAAAAACAAATACTTTTATTAAATAAATAACATATCAAGTATTATTGTAAAAAAAATGAACCTGACTTTACTCAAATCTCTAGCTCTAATTAGTTTATAGGATATACAGGAAAGGAGGAGCATATTAAATGACATGTCAGAATGGCAGTCAACCAGATCTAGAGTGTCAGAGTCCTACAAAACAAATGACCAAATTACTTAAAGAGATAGAATTTTAGAAAAGTGAAGGACAGGGAGGAATGGTTATAAATTATTTTAGATTTAAGACACATATTAAAAAATGTGGATATTTTAAAAGCAAAATGCCTGAGTATTAGATAATATTAAGGTCTCATTAAGTTTATTAGATGTGCACATGAAGTATAACGATTTTTAAAAATTCTTCTTTTTTTAAAATTTATTTTAAATATTCCAGAGATGGGATTGATAAGGAAGATAAAACAAAATTTGTAAATGTTGATAATTGGTGGAGCTGATAATCAACATAAATGCTCTTTTTATTAATCTCTGCTTTTGTATACATTTGAAATTTTCCATAATAAAAAATAAAATAAAACACAAACAAACCAATGCAAAACATCATTTCTGGTATTCAAAACCATTAACAAACCTCCTTTAGACATTGTCTTTCCTGACCTCCATATTTTAGTTAACCTGCCAAACATCTGCTTCCTAGGTCTGAGCTCATGAAGACATTCCCACACTCTTTGGTCTTTACTCTGGAGGAAGCCAGATTGCCTCTCTGCAGATAAACTAGAAATCTCACATCAACTATGTAACAAGCTACTGATTGCTCTATGCAAGTGTGTGGTTGCCCTATCCTGCTCTGGACACAGGAGTAATGACAGGTATGGAGAATGTGAAACGTGGTAGAAGTTTTTCAATTTGGATGGCAGACTGAAAAAGTAGTTTCAGATTATCTAACTTTTATTTTGAAAATGTTGAACTGTGGTTCTATAACTTTATCTCATATGAAATGACAAATACTTAAATGAATTGTTAGATTTACATCCCATTGAGTGCAGATTTGAGGAAGCTGAGACACATGTTTATCAATATGGTCAAAATCTCCTATCTGTCGCCAAATTGATGGGTTGCTGTAAAATGCACTCTGAAGCTGGCCGTGTATTTTAGTGGTGACCAACATTTTATTGAAATAGTATTTTTTGAGTATTGCATAATATTTCACAATCATTTCTTAAGTGTTATTTCTAATAAGTCTATTAGCATATATGAGCAGTTTTGAGAATCTGAATTAACTTATGAGGAAAAAAAGGCATAAATTAGGCAAATTTGGAATAAAATTAGCCTTTCCCAATTTTATCACCCACTAGCCAATATTTTTTTACATCTGTGAGCAGCCATTATAATGATATTAACTACGATGAACACTTTGTATGTTAATGTGGATATAATTTACAACTCCAGAAAAATGTCTTTTGTCATTTGCCATTTGTTAATATCTACTTAATATAGAGGGATCCCCACATCATTTTTCATATGTATTTAAATGATTTACTTTCCAAACATAATCACTCGTTCAGACATAATTAGAGAAAAGATTAGGCTTAGACTTACCAGGAAATCTACTGTGGAGGTTGGCATCACAGTTGTAGCCATTGAACTGAGCAGACCCCGGAAGTACTCTTATTGTTAGAAGCAACAGCAACCATATCTGTTCCATTGCAAAACCTAGAAAAGATTTACCTATGATGTTATCACCAACCTTCACTCTTACTTGCTGGAAATACTGAGGCTGATCTAACTCACTGTTGGCTAGGCAAGCAATCTATATTCCTGCAAGCAAAGGTCATGAAAGGCCCAAAGACTCTCAGAAATAATTATTAGCAACAAGGCAGAGATTTTGGTTACAATAAGTCAAAATTATTTTCATTCGTTGGCTTCATTTTGCAAAAGGTGACAAAGCCAGGCTTTTTTTCATAGAAGAGCAACTAGTCAGGTGTAAGTTATCAAATTTGTAAAAGGAAAAATCTTTAACATAAATAGGAAGAACTCAAACTAAGTATTTGGCAGATTAGAACACCATCATCAGGCAAACTGACCAATTTGGAGAAAACTCTGCACTTGAAAATACCCATATACATAAAGGCAGAGGAATTTAATACTTACTACTTGATCCTCAGAGAATTGTAATACTCTCAATGACCAAATAATGTCAGGAAAAATTTCCCCTTAACAAAAAAATTCCAGACTACTCCAAATCATTGGTTTGTACATCATTTTGTCAGGAAACACAGCAAAAGGGAAAATAGAAAGGCACTGTGTGTGAAACTACACCATGGTTCCTCCAATGGCTGGCTGTTCACTGGTGGGTAATAAGGATTACTAGACACACAAAAACATTGGATTCTTACCAAAAAGTAATGGAAGATGATATTTTTAAGTTGTCAATGTGGATTGAATAAACAAACATAAATTGACTTTAATACTTACGCACCAGTTAGTCTGGTATTTAATTATTGTTTTCTCCTCACTTGGCCTGATAAAGTTTCTTTTTATTAGCCTGATAAAGTTAAAACATGTTCTAGGAGTGCCCATCTTATTTATAGAGTATAGTCTTTTCACTAAAAAAAATAAAAAAAATAATAATAATCTTTTAGGTTGGTGGTTTTGGTTTATGCATAAAAAGCAAAAATAAAATAAAATTGTAATTGGTTGGTTCAAATTATTTAGTGCACTTTAAAAGCTTGAGGTTTGGGGGAGAATATGATGTTTTAGATGTCCTTAAAGATCTTCCCTTGGAAAATTACTCAAGTCTTTAACAAAAGGAAGAAAATACATCTTGTTTTTGAATAATCATTTTAATATAACAAGTTCATGGTGAGTGACCTCACTTTGGTGAGGATGTGGGAAAGGAAGGCATGAGTTTATGCTCAAAAATAGTCTGAACAAATAGTAACTCAACAAGAGCTTCCTTTCTTTAGCATTATAACATAATAGTCAGGCACAAACCTAATGGCTTTTGGGAGAATAACCACAGGCCTGATTACTTCTGCTCCCCCAGGACAGTCCCTAAACAAAAGGCTCACACAATTGCTGGCCCAGATGTGGGCTCTCTTGGCCACACCTACACCTTCATTGTCTAGTTCCTGGAGACCCTGGAAATAGATGAAGTCATCCCTGCTTGTTTGGAGACTTTGGAAGACCACTAGTAAAAAAGAGCAGCTTGTTTCTGAGTGGTATCTTCCACCTCACACACACCTATCTCAGCCCTGCCCCTCCCTTCTCATGATAGGTGCCCTTGAAACTCTATGCCCACACTGTTGTTTTCACTCTGGAGATGTCTCCCATTCCTAGGAACTCACAGAGTCAAGCGGTTTCAACAATGAGTTATTTTATTATTCTGAATGCTTTCTAGCTTTTATATTCTTTCATAAGAGAAAAATAACATTTACTGAGTACACTCTGTACACATAGAGGGCACTGTGTACCAGACCATTTACCTACAGTGTCTCATTCATATTCCTTATCATAGTTGGATGGTACAGGTACAGTGAAAGAAAAATACATCTTGGGAAGTTTAAAGGACATGGAAAACAAATAGAAAAACTGGAATTCAACTTCAGGTCTTTCTGATAACAGAGTTTACTGCACAGATTATCTAATATCTGTTAAATAAATTCAGTTGTTTTTTTCTTTCTTTTTTTTTTTTTTTGTTGCCATTTATCATCAGTTGCTTTCTTTCAATTTTTGAATTATGTACTCTTTAATATTATCTGTTCAACTGAAAATGAATAAACAAATTCTTATGTAGTGAATGTAATATGTTTAACAGGTGTATTTATAATATGAGCATAAGGGGGAAACATTATGTTTTTGATAAGGGAAAGGAAACTCTTATTATGAAAAGAGTGAGAATTATTACTATAGACTAAACTGGACACATGTGTGTTTATAAAAAACGGATGAGAAATTCAAGCTATTTGAAAGAGTCTACTGACATAATAGTAAGTCTTTGCTTTACCACTTTAGATCTGATCTGAGGTTGTCCAAAAGAGATATGCCTCTCCCCTTCATATCATGAATAAAACCTCCTGCACTGTCATGGAGATTAAAACCCTTAATGAATATTTTTAAAGAAAGGAAGGTAACAGAAGGCAGCTTGCTTCAACAGAAAATACATTGATCTTGAAATAAGCAGATTCAAATAAATGGATTAAAATCCCCCTTCAGTCAATCTCTAGAGTTGCCATTTAAAAATCAAGGTGAGGATCAGAACACAGCATGTCAGTCTGGACACACAGAAGGTATTGAAATATTAGCTTCAGGGCCACCACACATGGATGTGCAAGGTGCACCCAGCACGGGGGCATCCAATGGAAAGAGGTGGGGACAGAGCCTGTTCTCCTTTGGCTAAGCCACGTGTGCTGGAGCTAGACAGCTCGACACAGAGGAGTCCATAGACTAGGGTCAGTTCTGATAAGTTGAATCACATTATTCTATTTATAGCATTATCTGCACTGGTCTGTGTTTTAGTATGAAGAAACATTGAGCAGGGCATTTTTGAAAGGATATTCACATCTCTTGTATAGGCAGCATCTATTAATACATTTGGTCCCTTATAACATTAGCAGTACTTGTGGCATATTTAAGACTTTGAGAGGCTTTTTATATTCCATCTACAGGTTAAAACAAACGATGAACTATTAACTTGCAAACTTCCTGTTCCCAATCAAATCTCCATCATTTCCCCTGAACATAGAAAATCTGAGCATCAATTCACAGCAACTAACTTGGAGATACTACCTTGCCACAGTTCCTAAAGTTCATTTCTGAAATAGGGTCACTTGGAATTTAAAGAAAGGAAAGTAGCAGGTTGAAATTCTTTATACTCCTCAAAGCATAATGTCCTGGTTGCTCGGACTCCCTAGCTCCTGGGCAGGAGCAGTTCTAGACAACTGTACTCCAGAAAACGTAGCTGAGCTTCCTGTCACAGGCAGAGTCTAATTCCCGTGGTCTGCTGTGGGGTGGCCTGAGGTGTCTGCTGTTCCACTGTGGCTCCAGCAAACTCTGATTAGAGAACCAGATAGAAGCATCTTCCCTCTACTCCACCGTAATTAAGTGCAGGAACCAGCGCCCCTATCATGGTGCTAACAAGGTGTACAAGGCTGCCTAATGCACCCAAATTATAAAATATCAACAATAGAGAATTAGATAATAGATGATTGGATAATAATGACCTTCAAGATATGTCTGCCTGAAGTTTTTGTACGTTTCTTAGAACTTCCATAAATTTAAATTGAATGCCCTTGTGCAGAGTACACCTTGCACATCCATGTGTGGTGAAACTAATATTTTAATACCTTCTGTATATCCAGACTGACCATGCTGTGTTCTGATCCTCACTTTGATTTTTAAATGACAACTCTAGAGATTGACTGAAGGGGGATTTGAATCCATTTATTTAAATCTCTTATTTCAAAATAAGAGCTGAATTAAGGAATTCAGAGGTGTTGATTTTAAAAAGAGTCATGTTCATCTTTAAACTGATACTAATGGGCTCTGTGTTTTATCCTTAGCAAAACAAAGGAGATTCTAAATAATTTTCTGTCAAGTATCTCAACATTTCTCATATTAAAATTTTTTAAAATAGCTTCTTCTAAAATATGAATTTCTAATATATTTTCTTAAGATTAAACTTGGATTTGGAGAAATATAATTTCACTTTCAATTCTCACTTAATTTTATATCAAATTATACAGTTCTGTCAGAAACATGGTTCTCTAGATTTTATATATTTAATTTTTTAACCTTCTTATTATTGAGATCTGCTATGTGCCAGGCACTGCACTCTGCTTGATATTCAGCTGTTAACATAAATTTAAATTTCACCCATGTTAAAAATGTGGAATCAGAGCCTAAAGTTTTTATTTGGTTTACCAAGGACCACATACCCAGGAAATGGCATAGTAGACTTCAAAGCCAAGCATGACTCTTGGAATTATAACTCTACTGTTTGACTTGGTTGGAACTTGTCAGATAAACAAAATTAATGTCCTGCTAATTTTCAGAAAGTAAATTATATAAATAATGTGTGCTTAAAATATGCTTTGAACTAAAAGATTTAGAAGATTTAGGCAAAATATTTTTAACTTCTACATAATTGTCATGACACTATTTCACTTAGGCAATGAGTGCATCAAGAATATTCTTTGCACAAATTGATTTAATGATAGGTTCAGTGAATGTTAAAGGGTGACAGTTTATGAGAATGTACATCTATCTTTTTTGTTAAGCACTTCATACATGAGATAAGTGAATTATACCCTTATCCTGGGAATGAGATAACTAAAGCACAGAGATGTTAACTTATTTGTCTAGGGTTAAACAGACAACCAGTGTTAAAATCAAGATTCAATGCACAATGACTCCAGAAAGCAGCCTCAACTATGAGGTGGTACTGCCTTCCAAAAAGTGATTCTTTTTTTTTTTTTTTAATATTTTATTGATTTTGTACAGAGAGGAAGGGAGAGAGATAGAGAGCTAGAAACATCGATGAGAGAGAGTCATCGATCAGCTGCCTCCTGCACACCCCCCACTGGTGATATGCCTGCAGCCAAGGTACATGCCCTTGACTGGAATCGAACCCGGGTCCCTCAGCCCCCAAGCCGATGCTCTATCCATTGAGCCAAACCGGTCTCAGCCAAAAAGTGATTCTTATAAGAGGAATTAGATGTAATTTGTCAGTTCCTTACTAAATCTGATCAGTAGCAATTTATTTCTGTATTTATTTATTATTATTGAATGCTTACATGTGCCTGGGACTGTCCAGGGAAAATGAAGAACAGTCATTAGAAGACATTTATTTGCATAGAAATTACATTCTAGAAGACAGTCAAAAGAAAACAAGCTATATAAGTAAAGTACAGACTATATTATGTTAAGTGTTATGGAGGTAAATAAAGTAAAAAGAATGATAGGAAGTTCTGAGGTAAAGAAGAAGTAGTATTGAAATTTTAAATGGGATGGCCAGGGTTATAAATCAATCCATATACATGAAGCTCAAGGAGGAAAAAAAAATCAGTTATGAACTATAGTATCAACTTGTCTTTAATTTGTACTTTACTTTTTTTCTATTTAGACATTTCCCAATTAAAATACACTTTTAATGCATAAATTATTCTCTGGGAATACCTTGGACATTTTGAACAGCTATGTTAACCTTTTCAAATGAATAAAGGTAGCTTTTAGTGCCCAAGAAAAGTAATTCATTAAATAACACTCCTGCGACCTGAGAAAAAAAGAGAACACATTCAAAAGTGCCTTAATCTACTCTTGAGAAATGACTTTTGCAAAAACAAGTGGGCTCAACAATTTATCAAAGTTTCATACTTCTTTAATTTTATTGCCTTTATATAGGCCAGTCTGCATCAAGCTGCTCTAGTTGAGAAGAAAAATAAAATACTCAAACCAAACCGCAATTCTTCAAATGTCTAAACATCAATCTAAGATTTGTGCATTTTCGCACTAAACTAAATCTGCTTATCTTGTCATACAGAGTCACAAAATTATAGAATGGGCTGTATGGCATTGGTGATGGCCCCAGTCCTGTCATTCCCAGCCTTCCCCTGCATTTATTGACCAACTAGCCTCTCAGCACAGCCTTGCTTGCCCTACAGGGGGCATAACTTTATTTCTGGTGCTTCTGTATCACCTGCCCAAGCCTGATCCTCAGGAAAGATCAGAAAAAGGTCACTAGACTTTAAATGACTAAAATGTTTAATGTTCTCAGGAAAGGGGAGGAGAAGAAATGTATGTATTTTAACATAGATCAAAGTTTACATTAAAAGAATAAAGCCTTACTCTAGCCTTCAAAGCAACCAACAGAGCCCAGATAAGATCTGGAACAAAAAGGCATTGCAATTAAATAGGCCAGCAATCTCTTGCTTAGTGAAATCTCATGGTATTACACAGTCTTGCTTCCAGAAAAAAATACTATTAGCTCACCCTCCAAAATCACCAGTTGTAAAGTGCTATAAACCATTACTATTTAATAAAGAAACATGCTTTTTAATGGAGTAAATGATGCTCTATGTTCTTTATTTCCTTGTTGAACATTAGAGGCAACATATGTATTCAAAATAAATTAGAGGCAACATATATATTCAAAAGAAAATGAAAACATAAAACTTTCATCAAAAATACCCATTATTATGTATGTCCTCTAACAGAGCATGTCCTTGTCTTGCTAGACACTTGTACTTTTCAGAATAATGCCTCAAACAGAAGGAAATAAGTTTAGCCATCAAGAAGACATTCAGAAATTTTATAACTCTAAAGTTGCTGATGTATACCAAAAGAAAGTATAAATGCTAAAGGCTGTTCCTAAGGAAAAAAACCTCCAATTTTTTCTGACACAAAGTGAATGTTCATTTATTTCCCTTTGCCTGCCTTTCTCACTTGACTGTTCAGGGTTTTCTTGAGTAGCGTTTAAATGATCTGTGTTTAGTTTAGAACATTTATTCTAGCACCTTGTTTGGGGGGTACTGAGAAATTGAACTAAGTCATTCTAAAAGTTTTTTTTATAATAATTCACCAGGTTCATTTTCAAGATATATTTCATCCTTCTGAAGCAGCTCTGAAGATGTTAATATGTTGACTTTCTCATTTCATGAAATGTGATAACAAATTAAAAATGTAACTATCTTAAATGTTCTTTTCCTTTTAATTAATTTCACAATTAACTATTACTATGATTATTTCAGAATGAAGATATTTCTTTCTCAATTGAGATGATATACAAATATTTATGAGCTACCACAGCTTAAGAATAGGCAATAAGAAGGGATACCATGCTGATATATTCTGGCTGAAGATTAACCCACTTCCAAAACATCAAAAGCATTTGTAATGATAAGAGAAAGATAAGTTCATATTTTTTTACTCTTGCTTAAGAATAAAAGAGCATCTATCTATCAATACTTCACTATTTTATATTTTTCTATTAACGTATTCAATTATTTATTCATTCCGAAATTTTTACTGAGCACTTTCTAGGTGTCAGACTCAGGGCACTGGGAATCCAGTGGCTAACAAAACAAACGTGATCCTTACTCTTACAGAGCTTACAATGTAGAGAGGAAATAGTCATTTAACTAGTAATTACATACGTAAAAGTATTCTCACAAAATATATTTGGTAAATGCTATGAAAGAAAAGTAAACAGTGCTTCAAGAAAGTAAACCTTACAACCTAATTTAGCTGGGAGATGTCAAGAAAGACTCCCTTAAAAGTGTCACACTTAGCAAGAATTAAAGGATTAATTTGAGTTAGAAGCAGTCTGGAAATGAGCACTCCAGATAGAGCTCACTGCACAGCCATGGGTCCCCACATGGAAAAACAATTAATTTGAGGGATGTGTGTGTTGGAGGGAGTGGAATTTGAAAGAAGGTCCATGATGCAAGCAAAGAGGAAAGGGCCAGGAGAAAAAAAAATCTGAAGGTACAGAACAGGAGACTATGGTGCACCATTTTTTTCCTACATGGAATGGGAAGCAATTAAAGGCCTTTAAGTTGAGGACTAGGATTGTAATATCCTGAGTGAGGTAAACAAATTTAGAATGTTCTTTTTAACCAAAAATAACAGGACATGGTGTTTAATTCTAAGTGCAAAGGTAAGTAAGATAAATGAGTCAAGGGTATCTCTCAAGTTTGTCTTGGTTAAGCAGGTAAACAGCAGTACTCAAGTATATTGAGTTGGAGAAAATTTGAAGGAAGCAGGCTGGAGAAAAAAACAAGATATGAGTGAATTAGGGCCAAATGCAAGGGGGTCTAATTTTTCCGTACAGAAACTGAAATATTATAAAAGGTGAAACACATAGTAAGAGGCAGTATAACAACCTCATTTTAAGTTGCCCTCATAGTGCAGGAGGCAGCACATCCATCTCATAAGTTGCCAGGGCAAGCCTCTGTTGCTTATCATAGAGGGTCTTACATGAATATAATATATACTTATAGGAGAAGGTTTCTAACATAGTCAGAAGGATAACATCTTATTGAGCAGTTAGAGTCTATAGATACCTCATATAGTCAAAATCACCCCCAAAGTTTCTTAATTTTCCCATCTTTATGTGAGATTCATGAATAATAGCATAATAATCTTTTGGATAAGTTTCCTCCTGATCATTTATGATGGCCCACTCTTTGAGGAAGATGAGAACAGAACCTATATGAAAAGGAAAATATTGCCTAATTCTGACTTCTAAATGTCCTTCTTTTAAACTCAAATTAGAGAAAATAGCTATAAAAATTCATGGCTTTTGCATGCTAAAGACAAAGAAGATGTGTGAGTCTCTAACATCTGGGCTCTTAGGTGAAGAGCTTGGAGACCTGAGCCCTTGGTTTACACTAAAACCCACAGAGGAGATGTGAGGTAGCATTTGTCGTAATGAAATGCTCTGTTCCATGGGAAGGAGCTTGGAGAGAAGTGGGAAAGCAAGAGTGTTTAGATTCTGACGTGGGGTTTTCTTTCTGATCCTCCTTTTAGATAAAAATATCCAGGCAGGTACATGGAATCTCTAAGCAAGAAAACATGCCAGAGTACATGCACCCACATTAGGAAGTCAAAATTGAGAGCGACAGTGATAGGACAGATCTAGAAAAAGAGATGGCTTAAAATAGCTTCATATATAACCTCCATTCAATATTCCAATTAATTAAAAATCAAGATGTGTTATATTTTGCTGGAAAGCTGTTAGGTGGTGGGGAACTGCAAGATGGATGGTCCAAAGCTATGGATAGTTGTGGAATGTGTCAGAAGTCTGAGTCATACAGCAGCAGTGGGAAATTATGTGTATAAGGTATAGTCACTGGTAGAAGATAGGATAAACCATTGTGCCTTCATTATTTTGAGAAAAGAAATCATAAGTTATGCCTGCCATGGTGGACACAGCAATGGCAATAGCGATATCTAAAGATCAAACAGATAAGAGTTATCCATTAAGCCACAATAGGATCACAAGATAGTAAATGAACCAAATACCTTCACCAAAGCCAGGAAAATCACTTTTTTAAGTAGTTAATATAAACAATAATTAGTACTATTTATTTTATTTACATACATGTTATAGTTTATTATTTATGACCTTTTAATTATTACTGCAACCTTATCTGATAAGTACTATAAATGTCCCTATTTTACAGGTGAGAGGAATGAAGCACAGAGAGGTTAAGTAGCTTACTCTATGTCACTCCCTACAAAAAGGAAGAGATAACTTCTGAACCCAGGTAATCTGGCTATAAAATCTATGCTCTTAAACCTATACTACCCTATCTCCTTCCCTTCCCTTCCTACACATCACACATAAGGAGGTTAGAAGAAGGGGAGTAAAGTAAATTTTGACTGTAACTAAATAGTTAACTCCAAAGAAATTAAATTTCAAACCATCAGTGACTAAATTCTAAATCAAAATTATCTTGAAATGGCAAGATTAGATGTTTTCTGCTAGGGGCAAAAAACAGACTCTTGTGTAATTTGAGTTCACTTAATGAGAAATAGCAAAAACTTCATTCAGATGTACCCATGATACAAATAAATTTTATGTACAAAACCCAGGACAGAGACACACTGATCCATGAGCTCTTCACAGCTAGTTTTTCTTCTCACAGTTGAACTGATTGCTGTCTTTAGAGATGAGATCTGTATTATCAGGATTACATTCTCAGCAGCTGAGAAATGGACGTGCTACCAAGATTACATATAATATTGAAATATTCACAAAAATATAGGTTAAACAAATTTAAAAGCTATTTTTAAATCCGTAAGCATTAAATATTTGATATGGCTTGTTATTACAAATAATTAAACCCATTCAAACATATTAAACATCGGTTAATTAAAATGTAGTATATTTGATTTCCTTTCAGTACATTAACTACTTTTGCATATATAATAGTACCAGATATAATTTAAATACCCATAAAATAATTGGTAAAATTTACAAAACTTATAGACAAAAAGTCTGAATTTAAACTTAAAATCTTTAAGAATGGCTTGGTTTAGTTATTTACTGCTTTAATTGAATATTAATCCTTAAAAACTTAGAATGTATTTTTAAATTATTCAATATAGAGCATCAAGGAAACCTCACATTAATCACAGAATACATGGTTGCCATGCTTCAAAAGCCATGTTAGACATAGAATCCGCATCTGTAAACACTAAAATCATCCACCGTGTGTTGAGATGCTTACACTCAGAGAGTTATAGGGGAACCAATATCAACTAAAGGATGTCAGTTTGATGTGGTCTGTCTCACATCTACAGAGTCATAAATAAATTCATTGACTGGAATAACAGGAAGACTACATATATTATTTAATTAATTGCATTTCTCTTTCCCTCCCAAGATTACATAGTTGAATTTTTTATGATAAATGTCAGATTGGTGTGACTTCACTAAATGCATAGACTATGCATTTCTGAATACAAATTTCCACTCTTAAAAAGTTTTTAATCAATTAACAACATTAATAATTTTAGCTTCTAGAAGTTAGTTTATAGGAGTATCTTTATGATCTTAGGGTAATAAAGATTTCTTTGGGAAAAAAACACATTGCTTTATCATCATAAACCTTAGGCAAGGCCTCCCAAAACCTTCCTAGAAGCTCACTGAGATATTTTTGTTTTCATGTTGCCTATTAATCATCTAACATGACATTTATGCAATGTAAACTATTGAAGTAGTATATCCTTGAATAAATAAAACCATAGGCTTGGGCTCTGGTTTTCATTCCATTATGAATTATCTGCGTGGTCTTGGGAAGTCACATAATGTGCCTCACTCTCAGTTACCTCATGTGTGAAATGAAGTGCTTGACTAGAAGATGACTAAGATCACTTCCAGCTATAAAGAGCCAATGAAGCCATGACGTTTTAATAACTGCAGGAGAAAATAGTGATAAATTCCCCGAGGCCTTCTTTCTAAAATCACCTCCATCTCAGAATTCTGGCTTTACTACATCAGGAGGCTTGAGAGATCTTCTACCATTTTCTCTCCCTATCCTTGACAATCGCTGAGGTGGCAAATCTGGATCACCTTCATATCTATTTCTTGTCATTTAATAAGCAATACTAGTAAAATCAGTAAGCAGTCCCACAGACTAATCTTCATAGTGTTAAAGGAAGGCTGTAACCCTTCCACTTTCGAATGGCCTTGTTCTTCCACAGACAAACGTGGCAAAATTAAAATTACATGAAAGAAACATAAGTAAGTTGCTGTTGGTTTTATACTTTTTACCTCCCACCTGCTCCTGCTTTGTGTCTATATTTCTATTTGTTTCTCAAAGGCTTCAAAGTTCTTTAGGAAGCAATAATCACAAAATAAAATATACTGCTGGTAATGTAAAACAGCACTTCACTCTCCCTCAAATACATTCTCAACCCTATTCTCATTAATGTTCATGGTATTTTTTTTATTTGTTGAGCTTTTTTGGGGGGATGCAATATTAACCTTCATCACTCTGAAAAATACACTGAAGCCAACGAAGCTGCCTCTGCTTTTAGATGTGGAAATTGAATTCAAGTGGCTAAATATGTTCCCAGTTAGTGCAAACTCATTATAGATAATTTTTAAAAAGATAACTAAAAGTAGGTACTGAGATAATAATTTCTAATATTGCTAATTTAGCTGTTGCTTAACAACAAAATTGCATCCATAAAATTTGCTACTTGGGGAATGATGAAATCAGTTTCCCAAAGTTTTAGCCAGTTGGGTCAAGTAGTATATATCCAAAAGTGACTTAAAAATTGATTTTCAAATCAGGGAGAATCCAAACTTTAAATACTTCTACTTAAACATTTTTTAAAATATATTTTATTGATTTTGTACAGAGAGGAAGAGAGAAAGATAGAGAGCTAGAAACATCAATGAGAGAGTCATCGATCAGCTGCCTCTTGCAAACCCCCCACTGGGGATATGCCCACAACCAAGGTAGATGCCCTTGACCAGAATCAAGGGCAGGCCGATGCTCTAGCCACTGAGCCAAACCGGTTTCGGCTACTTAAACATTTTAATTAACACCATAATAATAGTTTCTATTTTATGAATTCAAATGATGATCACATCAAATTCTTACTTTGAAAATTAGTAATTAGAAGGTAGATATTAAATATTAATTCTGACTTTCAAGTAGCATCAATATTTCTGTTTTAAAATAACTCATCAAAAAAAAGTGTGTGTGTGTGTATGTGTGTGTGTTTATTTGTGTAGGAAATATGGCAAAATATTAAATATCATATTATTTTAATCTCTTGTATATTTTAAATTTATCAAAAAAAAAAACTCAAAATCAAGTGACCTATATAGGTAACTTATTCTAACTATAGTACTTAAATAACTCATGTTGCTTCTCTAAGGTCCTCTTGTTATCTATAATATAATGACATATGTGATCTAAGTGACTTAATAACTATAACAAAGTAGATCTAGCTGTAGAAATTTTTAAGGGACATTTCATCTTTTACCTAGGTAGGGAAAAGGCAGAAATCAGCCTAATTTATTTATAAGATCAAAGGCAATGGTTTAGGAGATTGGAGAATGAGATTTATGAAAGAAAAGATAGCTACCACTTCTTAGAAGATACCTTATGAGCTCTTATGTCCTGGGTAAGATGAACATAATTTCAACAAAATCATAAACCTGTAATAGCCAGATTTAGGAATATAAAAATGTAACTCTACATACAACTTTTAAGCTCCATCTCATAAAACAAATGGTCTCCAGGATCCAAAGCACCAAACAAGCTCTAGATGTGGCAGTGGGCCAAGCAGGTAACATAAGCTGTCCTTACAGTGGATCTCATTCAAAGGTAAGTGAGAGGGAAGGAGGTGAGCATGGAAGGAGGTTACCAGAAGGATGATTTATCATGGATGAGACTGCAGACAACATTGTGTTATAACTAGTAAATCAGGGCCTTTGGAAAATCTGAACATCAATTTTGCAGGCATTTGGGATTCCCCCATCTTTTGGAGAGTTTATTTTATTTTGTGGGTGACTGTTAAAGAAGGTGAAGGGATTAGCTAAAGAACATAAATGTATACTCCATGGACATGGACAATAGTGTGGTGAAGGCCAAGGGAAGGGGAGCAAGGGTGGATGGAGTTGGGCCAAGTGAGAGGTGAAGAAAGGGGGACATCTAAAATAATGTAATCATTAAAAATTTAATAAAAAAGAACAGCATAAAAACCAAGACTTTTCATGACCAAAATAAAAATGTCTCTGAATCAAAGATTTACACAAAAGGTTTTACTCAGCAATACATAATTAACTGCTAAGTGAATTTCAGTGGATATTTAGTTTGGTCATTCACTGAATGACTCCATGAAAAAAAAAAAAAAATGGGACTTGATGAGTAGGGACTAAGTATATAAAAAACAGGAAATAATCTCATTTTCTCCTATATACAATATTTGAAAATCTAAATAAATTAACTCTCTTTACTGAACATAAATCAAGCAATGGAATAAAGAACAGCTATGTTTTCAAACTATCTACACATTCTTGAGAGTTTTACTGAGACCCTTAGAAGGATGCTACCTAGACCCTCAAAATCATGAATTTAGATTAGAATAACTTTTAGAAATAATTATTGTTCTAGGATATTGGTTTATTAGGTCAAGAATAGCACTTCTCATAAAATAGAATAGGATGATATTTTAAGTTTGATGGAATAGGATATTTTTGTAAAATGCAAAAGTGTATGTATGTATTTATGGTATAGGTATTCTAGATCATAATGTAAAATATCAGACTGTCAGTTATAGTAAAAAATGTGAAATCCACTTGGTTTAGAGCATGGTAGCAACATGGTACCCATGGGCTCAATGTCCCTACCCACAAACATTTTTTCATTATCCTCACAGAGAAAGCAAGTAAAAAAAATAGCATTCCCAGACTGAACTACCCATAAGAATAATGTTGAAAGAAAATATAGTCCTAATGTTCTGAGGAATGACTCAAAGTTAGATAACAGGGTCTAATTGGTTATTTCTGTCTTAGGATGATGTTTGTTAAAAAAATATATTAAGGAAGTAGAAGGTATAGATACTTGCTTAAGGAAGTTTGTGAATTAAAAAAATTAAGAAGGAAATTTTTTTTTTTTCACAAAGAGAGCATTGATGGCAGAGAAGAGAAATGCAAAGGGAAATATTCAGGGGCATAGGGAGAAGACAATTTTAACAATAGTGATTTCTCTTCTGTTCATTGGTGCAATGTTATAAACAACTCATAGAGAATTAAGACTAAACCTCCATTTCTTTTCTGTTTCCTGATAGATGAAAAAAAAATTTACCCCCTTTAATAAAACATATAACTATTTGTTAAATAAGTGTTAGAGCTAGTAATTTTAATACTTTTTACAAGAATGAGTCAGTGTTGATACAATTACAGTAGCCCAATACAATATCCTGTGGCACATTAACAAGAAAATGCCTACATTTTCAAGGTAGCCATCTGGGATGGCGGTATGGTCTACAGCTAAAGAACAGAGAATAGGCTACAGGAAGATCAGACTCCTAGGCTTTTCTGGATTGCACCATTCTTACTAGTCACATTAACCAACCGATCACAGTGCTAGGAAAATAAAATAAGACCTTCTGGAAGTATAAGTATTACTGTTCAAAACTCCATGCTCAAATTTCTAATTATTTCTCTGCTACCTGAATAAGGCTTGGCTAACTTGTAAATTTGTAAGAAATTTACAAGTAAGAAATCATACACTAGTTCTTTTTTGGTCTGTAACACTGTCAGAAAGCCATCATTTGAAAGTTGATATAGGCTCCAAAAAATGAAAATGTAGTTTAACTCTTAATGGAAATAAAATGAAAGTTTTCTGATGAAAAATTTAAAATAGAAATAATTGCAAAGCCAAGTTAAAATGTGAGATTAATAATTTGTATCCATAGCATATTTTCATGAGTAAATCTGGGTGTTTTTGTTTGTTTGTTTTGTGTGTGAGTGTGTGTGTGTGTGTGTGTGTGTGTGTGTGTGTGTGTGTGTTTTAAGATACCTCAATCTGTCCCCCATCTTCAGGAGAAAATCTACCTCTATGACAGAGTAAGAAAAGCTCTCAGGATAAATTTCCTAATTACTCACCCAAACCTCAAGTCTTACTCCCATACCCAGTCTACCCAGCCTAGACTTCTTATAGTTCCCAAAGATAAGAAAATATTTTCCACATTCACACCTTTGTTCATTTTGCTGCCTTAGTCTGGAAAGCTTCTGATTCCAATTCCTTCCCTCCACAGGAACATCTCCCATTCAGCCTTTCAAGAATCAACTCAGACATAGCTTTTCTTTTGAATTATTCCTCTATTGAGACAACCATGCTTGCTTTGTTGAATTGTCAAATTGACCAATTACTCTTCTGTGTTCTCATCAGAGTCTGTGCAACATTCTAAAATAGTAGCTCTAAAAGTGTGTCACACTTAGATCAAGCACTACTGACATGTTAGACTGGATAATTCTTTATTATATGATGTTTTAACATCACCATAGGATGTTTAATAGGCACTCTTGATTTCTACCTCCTGCAGGCCAGGAGCATTCTCCCTCAAGTTATGACATTCAAAAATATCTCTTCCAAAATTGTCAAATGTCTCCTGGGGTGAAAATCACCTCAGTTGACTAAGATGTACATCTTCATTCTCCCCTGATAAACCTTTAAACCTCAATATTCATGAGGTCAAGAATAGGCATTCACCTTTGGTATTTAGAATCTAGCAGAGTGAAGAGTCCACTGTAGATTCTCAAGATATATTTGTTAACTGAATAGTTATCATGATACAAGGGGTGGTGGTACCATACTATCACAATGCAGAATATCAATTGTGTCAGCATCTAGTTCTGGTCAGGATAATGCTTCACTTTTTAAAGATTACATTAATAATAAAATTAAAATTTCCAAGTCCATCTAAATAATTAAAATCTTCAAATTAACCCATCCATTGCTAGAAATAGCTTACACTGATTTTTATATTTTTAAATACAAAATAAAATGAATCTGGGGTCTAGAACTTTATTTGAAGTTATAGGTACATTTGTAAAACTTGGATTAAAAATTGCTTAAATTTAGTCGGTTTACTAATCTTGTTAAATGCTCAGTCAGTACAATTATGATATCTAATTAGCTTTAATTAATTGCCTACTATTTAGAAAGAATGTTTAGTGAGTACTTTTTATGCCTTATAAATAATATTTTCCATCTTCAAAGTTCCTAAAAAAACTAAAAAGCACCAAGCTTAAGTAATTCAATCCTTTGCTAAGTCTCATTTTCACTCCTCTTAACACTGATGTCAAACATTTCTAAGAAAGAATTGATAAAGCAAGAAATTTTGGAAGCTAGAAATACTGTATATTACTTTAATTTTAAGTGCTTATTCAAAATAACTTTCTAAATAGAATTGCTGTGCCAGAATACAAATATATGAGCAAAAATATGCATAATTCACTAATATACACACATTTTAAAATGTATATATTCTACAGATAATGATTTAAAATCTCTAAAAAATTAGTATTTTTTAATTATGCAATTATTTTGACTTCTTAAATCCAGGTTAGAATAAATTACATTTGAAAGAGAAAGAAAAAGTATCATGAATTCCAATGCCACAATGTATTTCCTCAAAAGAAAAATTGTTTAGTTTGAAAGTACAATTCATGTAATTTACAGAAGATTTATTCAGTAGTTTAATGATGAGATAGGTGTGTTCAACTGAGGGACAATGTAGTTATATGAATTCTGGCTATTTATTAAATAAGCATATATGAGCAAATATAGCGCTTTAAATTATAATACCTGACAATAAGTGGTCTTCATTCTTTCTTACTTTAATGATGCAAGTTTACATTTTGTTAAGTACCATTCAGTCAGCTCCAACATCTGATGGCCCAACGAATGTCTGATGTTCACAAAGTCTTGTCCTCAACAGTCCTGCACAACTCCTGTAGACTCACATCTATAGCTTCCTTTATGAAGTCAACCCATCTCAAATTTGGTCTCCCTCTTTCCCTGTTGCCTTCTATTTTGCCTTTTCCAAAGAACCCTGCCTTCTTATGATGTGCCTCAACTAGGACAGCTTTAGTTTTGTCACTTTTGCCTTCAGCAGTATTTCAGGCTTCATTTGCCCAAGGGCCCACTTGTTTGTCTTTCCAGCGGTCCATGGCGTCATAGAGCCTTCTCTAACGCTGTATTTTAAATGAATGTGTTTTTTTTTCCTATTAGCCTTCTTCACTGTCCAACTTTTGCATCCATACATAGTAATTGAAAATATGATAACTATAATGACATTGGAAATTTCAAGTTAATCTCATTTTTTAATTATACAAACAAAAAAGATGCAGACATTTTTACTTGGCTTTAACAATCTTTTAAACAAAGTAAAAATATTTTTCAGATATATTATTTGAATTTTTCACAGATATAGCAACAGAAATAACAAAATGGTCATATTAACCTGACTTTAATTTTGCTGTTCTTGAAGACTAGAAACTTTTTTCACTGTTTAGCTCTATATTTTTAAAATATTTTGTCGCTATAAAAAAATGAAAAAAATCCGTGTATGTAATTTTGTGTTTGTTGTTTTTATATTTCTGGACGTGCTGGTATATCTTCCTGTGAATTCTAGAAAATTAATGCTTTAAAATAAAGGTCAGAAAACCATAGCCAACAGGCTGAATTCTATCCATCGCCTATTTTTGCATAGAGTATTAGTAAAAGCAGGTTTCACATTTTTTAAAATAGTTAAAAAATAAAAAAAAATACTTCATGAAAGGCAAACATCACATAAAATTCAAATATCAATGTCTACAAATGTAATCTTATGAAAATACAGCTAAGCTCACTTGTGGGTGTCTTTTCCATGGCTGCTTTTGAGCTGCAATGACAGATTTCAATAATCATGGCAGAGACCCACAAAGACTAAAATGTTTACTATCTGGCATTTTCTAGAGATGTTTTCCAATCCTGCTTTAAACAATTAGTGTATGACTATATCCATATGCAACACTACATTTTGGGGAGAGAACATAATATATGTCTAAGAGGATTTATTTTAGCCAATATCATCTTTTTTATTTTATCATTAATATTTTTTTTTCTGTAAGCTTCGGTAAAGGCCATAGGCCAGCAGCAATAAAATATTTTCCATGATGTTCATTCAATATTTGGAAAAGTATTAAGAAGCTGGTCAAATCAATCGTTTACTTTTTTTGAGGTGTACCTTTTTTCACCTCATCATCGAAGTCTTCCAAGTTTGGAATTCCTATAATTTTCTACTGGAGATCGACATAGACATCTAATAATAATCAGCAATGACTCTGAATATGTAAAACAATGTTTACTTTTTCATGTCTTGGTAAAGCTGTTAAGCCCAGCTCCCAAACTACACCATTTTGTAACAAAGACAAAACACAGAAAACCATATCAAGCTTAACTCATAGTCTTGACCTAATTTAAATACAAAAAAAGGGAATTTTTTGTAAATTATCCAAAAAATTGAATTCCTTGCAAGCAAACATTGCTAATAGGTATTTAAATGATGTAAAAGATTATCATTCTCATTATCAATGAACTTAATGCCTTCCAAGCTATTGAAAAAGCTACAAAAACATAAATCTTCAGTAATGCACTCTATGATGCCATTACTAAATAGATTATAGTGTGAGCATCTGCTCATGCTTCAAAAGTTACCTTTAAAATAAGATTCTGTGGCTTAAAATTCAATTGTTTATTACCTTTGCATCATTAATATAGTCCTTCTTGAAACAGGTGGAGGGGAGCTTTAAATGTCTAAAAAGGAGTGTAGAATTGCCGTGATATCTATTCTATATTATGTGGCTGTTAACAATAATGATTACTATATTTTATTTTGAAGCTGTTTCTAAAAATCTCTAAACTGAAAGTATAGATTTTTATATTTATCCAAGTATTATAATAGCGAAGAAAACTAAAAAATCACTTAAGGACTTTAAAAATGTGTAACAAGAAGCAATGGCTCAAATAATAGTTCTGATATGTGTCTCAAATTGTAAAGCTAGTGACTACAAAATAAAATAATAGGTATTTTCTATTGTGTATTAAAAGAATTATTAGATTTTAACTATACTCAAGCCTCTTTTGTGTTGCTACCAATTTTACTTAAACTGACATCTTAGATTTTTTTCTTTGTCCCTAAAATGAATTATAAAAGGCCAATTCAGAGTAGCAAAATGAATAATGTCATGCTCCTAAGAACCAAAAATATTATCTTAAATACATGAAAAATTTACTTCACTCAAGAAGTGAAGTTTCTTTCTTAATATAAAAAAAACCAAAACTGATTTTATCAAGGGCAATCTTGGAATGGAAGGAGCCTTAGAGACCCCCTGAGAAATGGAAATCACAACGTTTCCTTTGAGTCATGGATGACTTCTCCCAGGTTAGGTGAGCGCCATGTCACTTCTGACAATTTTAGGTTCATCATTAAAATAATTTTCATTTAAAAGAAAATCAAACCATTATTTCATGATCCTATTATTTTGGTAATTAGAGATGTTTTTCTACACATTCAGCGAGCTTTTCTGGTATGATGAAATCCTGATAAGAAATGTCAAATATAAACTGTTTGCTTCCATTAATGGAGCACCTGTCAGCTGTAGCTGACTGGAGGTGGACTGTAGATAGGACTTAAGACAGAAATGCAATGGTGTGATGAATCCTACACAACTTTGACCTCAAGTTCTGACCTAAAAATTGAAGAAGCTACCAAAAGAGTCAGTCCTTTCTCCAAATCTAATCAAACTATTTGACATGGTAAAAATTTACTTCTACCTTTCTATATCCAACTATGGGAAGATGATTTTCTCTTCCTTTTGCTATATTTAAGGTACTTCCCGGCCCAACCCTTACCCATCCCTGGAACCACACCACCAGAAGTTGCCTTGTATTATAAAAACATTATTAAGTCAAAATGAGTTTTTTCTGTGCTGCCTAAAAAGACAGCGTTTGCAGTCACTTTAGGTGGCTTCAGTGCTGGGCACTTACCCAAGTCCCTGGTTCTGTGGAGTCAGCTGTCCTCCATGTGCCTGGTTCTGCCGCATGTGACTGAGTGTCCAAGTGCCTGGCCTTAGCAAACGTTTTCAGAAGAGTTTCAACCCTTCAGATGAGAGAATAATTGCTCATTATTAGAAGTCTTTTAAAAAAGAAAGAAAAAAATGGATTTTAGGCAAAATCCACAGGTCTCAGAAGAGTTTGCAAGACTAATCATCACCAACATGAAACTTGAGCTCATCTTTCACGGACCTTTGTTTCCTTCCCACTACATTTCTTTCAGTTTTCATTTCATTCCCTTACTCTTTTTTTCCTATCTGTTTTTGATCTTCTACTTTATATTGTACAGAAGTCTTGAGGGGTATGTGTGAAGGGAGCCATCATCAGCCTGATGAGGGAAAGCCTGCTGGTCTAAAAAAAAAAAAAAAAAATCATAAAGTAAGAAATAAGGCCTGAGATTGAACCAAGAGTTAATCTGCACAGTTATCAATGTCCCGTTGTGCTTTGTGAAAGATGCCTGGTCCTTTCAATACTACATTTCAAGTACCGATGAAAATGGGATATGGAATATCATCGTGAAACTGTTTTTGATTGAGGGGGAAAAAAATGACTAAGAGGCTGTCAATGCAAAGAACTCAACAGGACACGATTGTGAAGAATGAGCGAGGCACTGAACCTATCTCATAAACTCGGCTTTTGTTTAGAGGCCTCCGAACAACTCTCAACCCACCAGCCTTTGGAGCCTTGGGCCCAGTTTGGATGTCATCTAAGGATTCCACTCCAATAGCTATTATAACTTTTCATGGGGAAGAAAAGTGGGAAGCTGGGATTCCTGTGCCACAGGGAAAGCTTTTTGAGAAACTTATTAAAGTTTTTAAGGCTTTATTTGATGCACTAGAATTCTTAGGGATGAGTGTGGGGGAAGACTGGCACCCATTGTGTAGGCTTATATTACTCCCCTTGCTGTTTAATAAGAATAGCTGCCCTAAAAAGGCGTGGGAATATACCTTGATAAAATTGTTTTTTGCTCAATCAGTTTAGGATGCTCTAACAACATTTACATTCTGAATTGCCTCTGTGGTAGAGGCAAGTTGCCTATGGCTACTGGGAATGGAGATTAAAATACAAGAGTTTTCAGCTTTTTAAGATTTC
The DNA here is from genome assembly GCF_014108245.1 of Pipistrellus kuhlii. Lineage (NCBI taxonomy): Eukaryota > Metazoa > Chordata > Mammalia > Chiroptera > Vespertilionidae > Pipistrellus > Pipistrellus kuhlii. Next base: position 69,295,359 of record NW_023425515.1, read on the forward strand.
TAATCAATCCCCCTTAACCACACTCTTTCCCTAAAGGGTAGGTGAACTTAAAGCTGATGCAACTACTGAAAAAATAGTAGCCAGAGGCCTTCACATTGCCTTTGAGCTCCTGTTTAGTGTTGAGAGAGATTTCCAGTGCTTTCTACCTCAAACCCAGGTTCATGTTTTTCAGAGGCATGTCAGCTCCATAAACAGGCATAGTTATGATGCCATTCTAACTCATGAGTAAATATGAGATACATGGAAACCTACCAATTTTTCGAATACCATTAATGAAACTGTCCTTGCATTTTTATGGTTAAGCACTCTTATTAAAAACATAAAAACAATTCTAGGAAGCCACTTCCTAATTGTGTTGACAGGAACTGCAGTTTTCCTCCCTCTTCCAGAGGCTGTTTGACTCCAAAACTTTTGAGCAAGATGTTTTCAAGAAATGCTCAGCTTTTACTTTGAAAGCATGACCGTTTTGCCCTATACTATGTTTTAATTAAAATGAAAATGTAACGGGTTCAAGTAGCAATTAATATGTTCTTTCATTTATGAGGGTGGGAAAAATCAGTCGCTTCTATCCTCTGAGAAAATAGACATTTCATAAATATTGAATACCTCTACCCACATATTCTACAAGCTGGTTAGCTAAAAAGACAGTAATTCCATTAGAGGCTTTCAGCAAGGAAAAGATCAAATAGATGAGATAAAGTAACTGACATTTGTTGTTACTATTTCATTTTTAAAATGTGGTGAACAGCTATGTCATACATTCCACAAACTTTCAAGGGAAAATTTTACCAGCTTTCTGAAAACTCTGAGTTCTTTAATAGAGGATTTTTTTTGTCTTACAGGCTATGTGACGTGGCTGAGTGTTTGGTTAGGGCTACATGAGCATGTGCTTATATCAGGAAATAATTTTAGCCATATAAAATATTCATTAGTACCTGATACAACCAGAAGTGGAAATCTAAGCAGTTATCCTGTCCAGAAAAGGACATAATGTTTCATAATAGGAGGAAAGTAACCAATGTCCTTCAGTTCCTAAAATAAAATAAAACAAACAAGCAAACAAACAAACAAACAAAAACACAAATTTAGACTAGGAAGGCACCCTGACTCAAACTAGCAGGCTCATTCGTAACTTCCTTTAGAAATCATGTAACTAAACCACAATGACTGAATTGCCCCAGCTAGAAAATGAAAGTAAAAAGCCCTCTTGGTCAGATGCAGCCATTAAAAGCATAGTGAATGAGTCAGTATTTTAGGATCCTACTTATAGGAAAGTTACATCTTTTCTAGCATTCAACATAAGTATATTTTCAATATGGGACAAGACAGTGAGATTTTATTTTTAATTACACCTAGAATGATGAAATTGACATTCACCAGCAGCTGGTACCATGGGTGAGGAATAAAGACAGATTTTCACCACTGCCTCACGATGTTACCTCTTGGCGATGGAGCTCAGAGCTGTCTTTTCCCTCTTCACCTACCTTGCCATACACAAGGTATCTGATATTAAATTACTACCAGAGTGATTCTATCCCAGCATATTTGTAGTACAATTTCCTCACATATTCCATAATGCACTTATTTATAGGTCTTCTCCCTCTGAACACATACCTAAATGTAACTCCTTGTCCCTAATACTTTCCTTGTCCTCACAAGACTGCCTGGCATATGAGGCCTCAATAATATTTGAATAAATACATTAATGGAGAAAGATAATAAAGGATTACAGAAGATGTATATAATGCTTCAATACAATTTGAAAGTGGTAAAATATGTTTTTCTCAAAGTTAAAGGAAAAGGTAGGCAAGACCAGTTTTAGCATAGTTTTCTATTTAAACAAATTTAGCTTCACACTAAAAATTATGTTATAAAATATAAAAATTTTGTATCTCTATACCTTCAGGATTGATGAAGTTTGTATCATCCACATGTGTAGCCTCAGTCACAGAGTTCCTTTTTGTTTTAAAATGGACCTGAACCCAATTATATAAAGAAAATCAGAAAATATGTAGACATTGATTTTAATTTTGATCATTCAATTAATCCAGCAGCCAGAAAATAGTTTTGTCCTCATAAATCTTCCCTCACCAACTTGCTTTATGTTTTTATTCTTAACTAGTGGCTCAGTGCACAAAATTTGTGCACGGTGTTGGGGGGAGTGCCCCTCAGCCCAGCCTGCACCCTCTCCAATCTGGGACCCCTCGGGGGATGTCCGACTGCTGGTTTAGACCCGATATGGGATCAGGCCTAAACCGGCAGTTGACATCCCTCTTGCAATCCAGAACCACTGGCTTCTAACCACTCACCTGCTTGCCTGCCTGATTGCCCCTAACCACTCTGCCTGCTGGCCTGCCAGCCCCCAACTATCCCCTCACCAGCCTTCTCATTCCCTACTACCCCCCTTGCCAGCCTGATTGCCCCCAACTGCCCCTCCGGCAGCCTGCTCACCCCCAACTGCCCCCATTGCTGGCTTGATTGTCCCCAACTGCCCTCCATTCTGGCCTCATTGCCCCTAATCACCTCTGCCTTGGCCTTGCCACCATGGTTTTGCCCAGAAGGACATCTGGAAAGCCTCCCGATCTAACTAGCATATTACTCTTTTATTGGTATAGATTGCCTGTGGCCATATTTTAGATACAGCTTTATGACTGCAGAGCTAGACTATAGAACTGTGGGTTTTTCAGGTTCTTACAGGATCAGCTGTAGCTCGTCTACTCTTACACACAAATGGATTGAGTTTATGTTGTAATGAAATTTCAGGCCACAAAGCATTGTACATAAATTGTAAAAACAGATCCAGCCACACTCAAAAGAGGGCCCAAACAAGCTTGACACATAAATTCAATCACTTTCCCACCAGTGCAAGTAACTTAACAAAATATTTCTAATCTCAAGAGCATCAAAACAGGATAAATTAGCTTGATAAGCATAACTTGTTAGTTAATAAGTTAGCAAGCAGATATAAAGATAAAGTTTTATTGTACTGAGGTATTATTGTACCACATAGGGGGAAAATGTTATTAAAGGAATGCTGAATTTATTATCTTACAACCACCAGTGGAAATACTGATATATTGCTGCTCATATATCACGTGATGCTTAAGCCTTTGTTTGTTTTTTCAGGTATTTTTAGAAACTTTTCCTTATATACAAGGTTTATTGATATATGCAAAATGCTCTTCATGGTTATTACAGTTTTTATAGTACATAATTGGTTGGTAGCTATTAATTTACAGTTGGTAGCTATTAATTTACAGGAACCAACTTTACTAGATATCTGATATTGAATAACTTTAAGAAAGCTTTTAAATCACCCCTAGATTTATAAGGCATTTCCTTATTTCTTAGATTACATAAGCACACTCATTTCTAAAAATGCCTAGCCAAAAGCATTAAATTTAATGTAATTGTAAGTTGGAGTATTGATAGTTATAAAAGTGGAATTACTGTATCAGTTCACCAATACAACTCTATTTACCAATAAAGGCACTGAGATTGTGGTTTGTATTTACAGCAAATCTTTGTTGAAAGCCACAAACTGGATAATGGTAAGGAAAATTGTTCTAATCATATCTCTGTTGTCATAGTAAGACAGGCCTATTCCTTTTTTTATTGATTTTTTTTACAGAGAGGAAGGGAGAAGGATAGAGAGCTAGAAACATCAATGAGAGAGAAACATAGATCAGCTGCCTCCTGCACACCTCCCACTGGGGATGTGCCCGCAACCAAGGTACATGGCACTTGCCTGGAATTGAACCTGGGACCTTTCAGTATGCAGGCCAATGCTCTATCTACTGAGCCAAACCGGTTAGTGCCAGGACTATTCCTTTTAAAACCAAGGATTCTAAGAAATGTCGAAGACAGAAACTCAGGCTATCACAATAGTTTCACTATACTTTCTAGAAAGGTAGAAATTTGCCTGGAACTCCTTATTTAAATTGAGCCTCACCTTTTTCTTGAACAGAAAACAAACTTCAAGAATCACAAGGTCTGGAAGGCAATGTAAGTAATGGGAGCCACCTGGTGAATGGACATGTGGGCACATCAAGTGAATAGCTGGACTCATGGCCAATTAGAGAACACAGAGCTTGCCTGAAGGCATCAATGACTACATTCTTGCAGGAGGTTGTTGTCATACAGAAGTGCATTACCCAACATTGCCAGAAATTCCAGTATTTTAAGAAAAGAGATTATGCTTTTTATTTGCAACCACTCTAACTTCATATATTGTTTCATGTTGTTAAATCATTGGCACATATTGGACTGAATTAAACTTTTGAAAAACCAGTTTGCCACCTTGTCTAGAAGTCTGAAAAGTCAAAAGCATTTTATAACTAAAGAAAAATAAGCTAGTTTTCTGCTAAAATCTTGTTCTTTTGGGGTGGTACTCCCTAATTAGCCAGTAGTGGAATTTTTGTGAGTCACAGAATGAATTTCTTATGCCCATTTATACATTCACTATAGATCCAGTGTACAAATTTGTGCACAGGTGGGGTCCCTCGGCCTGGCCAGAGATGGGGGCTCATTGGGGCTGATTGGCCAGGTGGAGGAACTGTGGGAGGTTGGCTGGCTGTAGGAGGTTGGCTATGGGAGCGTATTGATCACCTGGCCGGCTGGGGGAGGGACCACAGGAGGCTGGCCATGGGAAGTTGGCTGTGGGAGTGTACTGACCACCAAGGAGCAGCTCCTGCATTGGGCATCTGCCCCTTTGTGGTCAGTGTGCATCATAGCGGCCAGGTCATTCGATCATCCGGTCATTCAGTCGTTTGGTCACTTGGGCTTTTTTCTATATAGAACAGTTGTTACAATGGAACAACTGAAATGACCAGAATGACTGGTTGCTATGACATGCAGTGACCACCAGGGGGAAGATGCTCAATGCAGGAGCTGCCCCAGCATGCAGACCTTGATCACTTATGGGGCCTGCTGGCCAGCCTCCCAGTTTCTCCCCCCAGCCAGAAGGCCCAATCACCCAATTTGGGCCAGACCACAGGCTGGGACAGGGAACTGGGAGTGGTTGGCTGTGAACATAGCCTCTTTCCCAGGGGACCAAGGGCTAGCTCCTTCCTCAGGGCCAATGGCCAACCTCCCAGGTCCTTCCCCCTGTCCCTACCCCTGGCCAGCAGGCCCCTATTGACACACTTCCTGCCCACCGTGGTGACGGTTGGTCCCTCCCCCTGGCCAGCAAGTCCTGATTGCCTGACCAGGACTGGGCCCTAGGCTGGGATAGGGAACTGGGGATGGGTGGTGGCAGACAAGGGCAGTGAGGGAAGGAGGAGGCGGGGAGGCAGAGAACCTGATTGGCCCTGATTGCCAGCCAAGCCTAGGAACCCCACCTGTGTATGAGTTTTATGCACTGGGCCCCTACTATATATATAGATTATACTAAATGTTTATGAGGCCCAACATCACAGGTTTATGCATATATTTTTATTGTAACAAGAAGTATAATACATTGAAGGAAAAAAATGCTAAGTCCAAATGTACTCTTGATATTAATTTTATTGTAATCACTTCAAAGTAGATTGATCATACCATCCTAGTTAATTTTTTGGCACATTAAAAAGGTATTTGGTGGCGTTCTAAGAAAATAGAGGGTAGGAGATAAAGAACAAAATTAATGATTCCTACATTTTTAAACATATGGCTCTGAACTATAGAAATGTATCAATTGAAAAAGTATTCATTCTCTTTACTTTTCTTCAAGAATGGAATAATATTAATAACTTTTTCTGTATCATCATCCTATTTAATAGAGAGGGAATAAGCAAATTGACTACCATGCCATCACAAAGATGGCAGCATCCATAGCCACAAGATGGTGATGCCCAGGCCTCTTAGCCCTGCCAAAGTCCCCAGTTCTTATAGCCCAGCTGGGGGGCGGCAGGCACATGGCACAGCCAGACCCGCCCAGCTGCTCCGTTCACCTACCACCAGAGTCCCCCAATCCTTTTCCAGAAAATGGGTTTCCTCAAAAGTTAGTTAAGCTTCTTAGGACAAAAAGCATTCAAAATCTTTGAAAAGGGAAATCCAATATTTATAAAAGTTTGGACTAGACAATTCAAGGTTATTTCCACTACAACCTTCTATGATTTTGTGAAATTAACATTCTGAATTCACATAGTACCAGCTATATTGTATGTAAGTAGATATTATTTTAAGGAATAGACATTATTATTAAAAACAACTCATAAAACCACACTGTTTATATTTCAAGAACATTCTGTGTGGTTTTCTTAATGGCTGGAGTTAATGCCCCTAATCTGGCAGTTGGACATCCCCCAAGGGCTCCCAGATTGGACAGATTCCAGGCCTAGCTGAGGAACACCCCTCTCCATGAACAAATTTCATGCACCAGGCCTCTAGTTTAAAAATGTTTCTTCACCCTGGCCAAGGATCTCAGTTGGTTGCAGCATTGTCCCATACACTAAAAGATTACTGAATCAATTTCTAGTCAGGGCACAGACCTAGAATGAGGGTTCAGTCCTGGCCAAGGCACATATGGGAGGCAAACAAATAATGTTTTCATCAGTGTTCTCTCTCCCTTCCTATCTCTTTAAAGATCAATTTAAACACAAACACACACACACACACAAAATACCCTCAGGTGAGGATAAAAATAAATGTGTCTACCTTCTAACATTTTTCATATAGTTAGCATTAAATATAACAATGAAAGAGAGAGAAAAGGCTCCTTCTGTTTCTTTGGAGGACCCAGAACTAATATAGCAAGTTTATTTTATACATATGGCTACTAAATACCTTCTCCCCTGTCGTATAACTTAACACACTTTTTTATTTTTAGTTTTTACTCATCTGTACTGGAAATGAAGGAATTTGTATTTATTCACAATAAACTTTTTTTGGTAGAGCCAACTCATTATTCTTGGCTGAATGATTCTTTGGTTTCCCACAACTTTATTGTCTGCCTAGGTTTATTTCAAATACAGAGGATAGACTCATACTTGCTTCATCCAGGCTAGGTTTTAAATCAAATCAATGTAAGTTACTTGGCATTCTAAAAAATATGGTATACCCCAGCCACAACAAATGTTGAGTATTGAATGTTGTTACTGTTTTTCCTAAGCATAAAAAGCTCCCTTAATAATTCTTTTGAATTGTATTAGACAACTTATAATGGTAAAATTGAATGACACAGTTTATTCTTTCTTGGCTTATTACATTCTCAGAAGAGACCAAACCTTTTAAATGAATAATTTCAAATAATTCCAAGTACTGCATTGAGCCCTTGTACTCCAAGGGGATTTAGACCATCTGCTCATTCTGCTGGGCAAAGGCTTCTACATCTCTCAGCTCTGGAGAAGTAGAATCCAATTTTCTTCCAGCTCCCATCTTTTCATCCCACAGTTAATTACTTTGACTGTGTAAGATAAACTTTTGCAATCACCTTGTGTTATTTGAACCCAATGTATTTCTTCCTCACAATGAACATAGATGGATATATTAAGAATGCTGGAAGGGTATTGTTGAAACAGACACAGTTCTCTCATATAATATGATGCCCTTTAAAAATTATTTCCTGAAACATGTATTAATTTTAATATAAACAATTATTAGATCAAATGATTCTTTCCATTTTGCCCAACTACTATTTTGGAAGGTGAACGTTAGATTTTGAAATGTCACAGAAATCCATGGGTATTATTATTTAACCACCCATCTGATCCCCCTACCCTCTTTCTGGACACAGGTATTTGTAGAAAGCCTTTTAGGAACAAGAAATCCATTCAAGACTCAGATACTTGAGCCAATTTCCACTCAACAGGTTTACTATGCATGTTTGGTGCCAAACAGCAATTCTTAGGTTTCTTCAAAAGAATTCTTAATAGAGAGAGGATTAAACTCAAAGTGGCTCCCCAATTTCACCATTTCTGAAGTCCAGTGTTAGGTTGCTGAATGTTCACTTCATTTGTACCATCATGAGCCTAAGAGGCTTTATAAATTGAGTGAGTGATGTATTGGTGTGTGTGTCTGTGTGTGTATGTGAGTGTGTGTGTGTATGAAATATTGCAGTAGCTAGCAATCTGTTATGTTAAAGGCACATACACACTTTTGAGCATCTTTTTGAAAACAGTTCTGTGGATGTTCTAAATTACAAGTTTAAAGAAAGAATGTGACATAAAAATTATGGTACTTTAAGTAATAATCAGTATAGTAACATGAAAGCAAAAGTAATGAAATACATGTATTTGCCCAATATGGATTCTCAATATTTACTTATTATCTGAGTAGAAAAAGAAAAAGGTCTTCAGGGTGGGAATGCACCAATGAATGTCCAGTCCATAAATTCCAAAGTCCAGATTGTGGGAATGTTTCTACATATTCATGTTCAATTAGATAAATATAATCAAGATAAAAATGAAACATAACTCACACTTGAATGGGGAATTCAAGTTATCAAATGTGAAATTAAACAGGAGAGAAAACACTAAAACTACTGCTTTTATAATATGTAATCAGTCACTTAAAAAATAAGTTTTATACAGATATAATGAATCCCCAATAATAATTTTGCCAAGTCCCACCAATGCTGTTAGGCTTGTGTAAGCCTTGTCTGTTACCATCTTCATAGTGATTTCTTGTTCTAAGCATTGTCCAGCATCTTCTGTGCTCTCTGAGGCATGTGGTTGTTAAATATCCACATTTAAATCATGTGATCATGCAAAACCATGTGTAAAAATACATTAGATTTAAATCTACCGTTGAGCTCTTAACTCAAAAAAAGGGGGGAAGGGGAGGGAGAGCATTGCTGGAACAAATAACTCAGGGAGGATCAGTTTATAATCACTATTTCAGCAAGATGTGGAAATCCATAGGCAAGAGTTATTTATTGATATTTTTCTTAAGTCATTTTCCTTCTCTTCAAGTTTAAAGAAATGCAATCTAGAAAGATTAAGATGGATCAGAAAACAAATATTTCACATAATATGAAATTAATGGATAAGATGAATATCTTTTATATTTGAGTACTATCAATAGTATGTTTTTAAATTTGTCTTAATTTGCATGATTCCTATATCACAAGGGTAATACTTTGGCCAATTATATATACATGTGGCTCTGTTTTTAATAGTCATGTATTCTGTTTATTGAGGACCAACTCAAGGTCCATTGTACTAAATATTTGGTTAAGAAAATCATAATGTTCAAATGTGGTATTTTTTTTCTATCAAGTTTATAGTATTATTATATTTGTTTATTTCTTAAAAGTCATGGCTGAAGCAGGAGGTTTTTAGCTACTTCTAAACTGATTTAAGGAATATTATAAGTATCAGGAATAGATATAACAAAGCTATTATGAAAATGTAAAGGGCAATAAAAGGGGAATTCAACTTAATAGTATAAAAAAGAATTGACTAAAGTTAAATATTATCTTCAATAGCAACTTTACAGAAAATAAAGAGCACATACATTCTTATTGTATTGTTTCTTATCACTGCTCTTTAAATATTTTTGAGAAAAAAGGTTAAGTGATAGGAACTTTGTATTGCCTATTAATCTCTCAATAGTCTGAGAATTTTTCTTTTTTTTTTCTTTCAAGTTTTTGCTCTCATTTTCTTCAGAAATCATCACTGTACCAATCATTTATAATTGTCTTCCTAATATTGATTCACTCCACTCTTTCTAATTGAACACAAATTAAAAAATTAGTGGGTAATGCCTCTGTTTAAAAATACTCAGCTTTCCATACTTCCATGAATCTAAAGATGGTCCTATGACTCAGTTCTGAGCAAAGAGATCTAAGGAGGAGTTATGGGTTGGGCTTTTCAGAGTAACATTATTGTTTTCCTGAAAAAAAATGGGCAAAACTGCTAAATATATCTTATGCTTTTTCCCTTTCCCTTTCCTCAGGAAGATATTGCTGAAAAGGAAGAGGAGTCTGGGACCTCGATGTCATCATGTCACCATCACAATTCTGGACTACTGTCTGCCTGTAGACTCATGAAAGATACTGTGAAATGAAGCACTTAGAGTTTCTATGACATACAGAGGAGTGCAACTGTAACTCAGACTTCCTTTATGTGTCTCAGCTCCACTCTGGTTTAGGTGCTCCTTCTTGTTCCCATGGCATTTCCTATAATCCCAAACATAATATTTTCTGTCCCTCACTACATCATAAATTTCAGGAAGATAGATATCATATCAACCTTTCAATCAACCGTGTCCTCAGAAATTTGTCCATGTCTACATAGCACATAGTAGGGTCCCAAAACATTTGTTGAATGAGGGAATAATAAAGAAATTATTGAATAAGAACAAAGCCCACTTCTATCTACCTCGATACAAACACTAGAGTCAAACATTTCTCTCTTTTTTTTTTTCTACCTAGACTACTGAGATAGCTTCCTCATGGCTATCCCTGCCTTTTCCCGGGTTCAAAACCCTTTCATTTGCCTGAAATATCTCTTCCTATACCTTTTTTTTTTTATTCTGTGTCTTTCAATCTGAAGTGGGTCTCTTGTAGGCAACATATGTATGGGTGTTGTTTTTACTGCAGCATTATTTACAATGACTAAGGTATGAAAGCAACCTAAGTGTCCTTAGATGGACAACTGGATAGAGAGGAGGTGGTACATATATACAATGGACTATTTCTCAGCCATAAAAATGAATGAACTCTTGCCATCTGCAACAACATGGATAAACCTACAGGGTTTTGTACGAAGTGAAATGGGTCAGACAAAGAGAGACAATTCCATGTGATTTCTCATATATGTGGAATACAAAACAAAACAAAAAAATAAATAAACAAACAAATAAAACAAAAATAAACTTATAGATACAGAAAACATTTTGATGATTGCCAGTGGGAGGGGGTTTGGGAGAATAGATGAAAGAAAGGTTGTGATTAAGATGTGCAAACTCCAGTTATAAGAACACTTATGGGAAAATAAAGTACAGCATAGGGAATATAGTCAATAATATTGTAATAGCTATTTATGGTGTCAGATGGGTAGATTTATTGGTAGATCCCTTGGTAAGTGATCACATATAATCATTATGTGGTACAGTTGAAATTTATATACTATTTTATGTCAACTGTAACTGAAACAAATTACTTTTTAAAATATTTCCATACCTTCCCATTGCACTTAGAATAAAATCCAAATCATTTTGATGTTCTGTAAAGCGTAGCATGATCTGGTTACTCTCTACTTCTCTGAATATAGTTCCTTTCCTTCTCTCCATTACACTCCAGTCACATTAGATTTCTCTCAGTTATTAAAACATTCCAAGTTAATTTTCAATGTATGATCTTTATGCCAGATGTTCCATTTCCACAGATTTTCACATGGCTGACAGCTTCTTGCCTCAATCTAAAGGACCTAATCAAGTGTCTACCTCATAACTCTTCTGTGAGACTAAAGAGAAAATATTTCTGTTTATGCATAATTAAAGCTTTCTGAGAAATTGTTTACTAAACCTTGAAACCTGGGCTGAACCACAATTCTTAGGAAATGATATCTGACTGAATATATAAGGTGAACACAAGATGTACATGTTTACATTTCAAGGAGGCATAAGACCAAGGACCATGGAGACATTCCAAACAGTGAGAACTCCAGATCCTTCCCATTACTTTTCAAAAAAACTCTCTCAGCCAAAACCGGTTTGGCTCAGTGGTAGAGCATCAGTCTGTGGACTGAAAGGTCCCGGGTTCGATTCCGGTCAAGGGCATGTACCTTGGTTGCGGGCACATCCCCAGGTGTGCAAGAGGCAGCTTGTCGGTGTTTCTCTCTCATCGACATTTCTAGCTCTCTATCTCTCTCCCTTCCTCTCTGTAGAAAAATCAATAAAATATATTTAAAAAAAAAAAAAAACTCAGAAGGTGAGGGAAGACAGCTGCCTCTTGCTCATGTATAAATGCCCAAATTTATTGTTTAGAATTTTTGGGGGGAGAGATTACTCACCTTCAATACAGACACAGTATGTGTAGAGTGATATTGTTTAGAATTTTTGGGGGGAGAGATTACTCACCTTCATACAGACACAGTATGTGTAAAGTGACCTCTTATTCTCCTTGCATGGCCCCAGAAGGAGGACATTGTAGCACAAGGGAGCCAGCATATTATTGGTTATAAACAAAAAATAATAGTTGTGCTCTGCCCCAGAAACCGCATGAATAACATGAATAAAGATAGTATTAAAAACCTAACATCTCCTTTATTTTTTAATATCATTTTGGCATCATCTGGTACTGGGTATTGCACATTACACTATGGTGGTCCAGGGGTTCAGAGTCTTTGCTATGTTTATAACTAGTACCAAAAAGAACTTATAGTAGCAGGTGAATGAATAAATAAATAAATCCCTAAGAGACATTTTTTTTTTTTTGAGAATGAGATTGTATAGCTTTATACTGATTTAGCTTAAAGCAGAGGGGAGTTTATAAATTTTAGAAAAAATGTTGTTTATCTCATATGGCCTCTGAAACAATAGTGTATATAACGTGTTTTAAAAATTAAGGTTTTATAAGTGCCTGAAATGAAGACATTTTGTCTTTTTAATGAATTGATGTCCTTGATTTTGCTACTAGTTGTATAGTTAATGATACAGTCAAACCTCAGTTCTTGAGCATCTCCCATGTCAAACAATTCAGTTCCGGACCACATTGTTCACAGAAAAAAAATTCTCTATTGTGGATCAGACTTGATTTTCTTATTTGCAACACTTTCAAGCTGATACCTCAGCATAACAAAAAGCATCTCTCAGGCAACAAACAAAAAAGAGAATGTTTTTGTTGCTGAGAAAATCAATGATTAACACACTTTTAAAACATAAAGAGGCCATCAAGAGTGCTAATGTTGCTAAGGGTGTGAAAGAAACAATGATCACAGGCAATTGAAGGGGTACAATAACCGTTGTTGATTTGAATAAAAGAAAAAAGCACTTAGCCCATGACAACCATTTCAGAGGCAGTGATTTATGAACAAGCAAAGATGCTGCATACTGACCTGAAAGGCTCTACTGGACCAAGTGCTAAAAGTTACCCCTTTAAGGCTATTAGGAAGTGGTTTAATAAATTTAGGAAAATAAGTGTTTATTTATAGATTAAACAGAGCATTAAACATGTACTGTATATAAGAAAGGTTAAAATAGAGAATAATTTGGGGTCCTGGAATGGATTAATTCATTTTACATTATTTCTAGTTGAAAAGATGATTCTTTTTTTTAACAAATGGCTTCAAGAGTGGCCTTCTGAAACAAATTAAGTTTGAGAAATGAGGTTCCACTGTATTTATATTTTTATGTAAATATTGAATAATTTATCTGTATTCATTCCCAGCTGTCAAGAAACTAAATTGGCAGAAACAAGACTCCTCTCAAGAGCAGTTTTAGTTCTTCCCAAAATTTTTCTTTAATCTTTATTGTTGAAAGTATTACATAAGTCCCCCTTTTCACAATTAAATCCTCAGAATTCTGCATTACACATTAGCTGGAAAACTTTAAAAGAGCATACACTAGTAATTGTCAATTTCTATTATAGACAATAATTTAAATTTGTAGAGAACTACACCTTAATGATATCTAAGATGAGTTATTCCCAAAATAGTCTTTGCAGAACATGCAGAATGGATTTGTTAAGTACCATTTACTTGAATATTGAAAAATACCTTCAAATAATAATTTTCATCTTTGTGGAGTCAATAGTGAGAACTTACTTCTCATAATACTTGCATAATTTGTTCAAGCTGACCATCCTATTGTAGAAATAAAATAAATATATTGACACCATGTATTTATTAATTAATTATTAATTAATGATTCACTAAAAGGGAAAAATAGGATCTGAATTATGGTGGTGCTTAGGAAATGGCTAGATTTAGCCATTCTCTTTCAACTTTAAACACTGTTAACAATTTCTTACAATAAAAATAATTTATTCTTTAAGAAATACTAAATGTGGGAAAATTTTTAGTTCTATCATAAAAAAAAAAACTAGTCAAAATGACCTAGAATTTGAGAAGGAAGCAAGCAAATGTACTTTAGAAAGTGAAGCTAATCAGAACCTACATATCTACATATTTAACCAAGCATTTAAAAAGGTATCCGTCCTAGAAGATTATTTACAAATGTTTTACAACTGTGGATAATGAGGTATAGACTAAAATCTGATTGGGATGCTATCCACCAAATATTACTGACAGAAAAACTGTATTATAGGACATTGTAAGATTGCAACAACCAATGCCTTCAGAAGGGTGAAGTCTGGGTAAATAAGAGTTGAGCATAAAATATTGTGTAGCTGTGTCTCTGGAATACCTCATAAAACAGGACACCCAGATTGGCCTCTAAGCTTCTCAGCAATGATGTCATCGCAGCGAAGAGCAGTGCATACCAATTCATTAACATTATTATTAAAGATCAGCTAAATCCTGTTTGGGTTTTCTTAAAATCATCTGATTTCCCAAACAGATGAAGAAAAGGTACTGACCCCTCAATATCAGTATTTTCAACCATTTATCAATTCAAAATGAGCTAATACATGAGATTCTTGTAGGTTGGTAGACATGAATTAGTTTTCCAGTTGCTAATACCAACAGAGGAAGAAAAAAAAAACCACAAGAAATAAGATTTGAGATTATAATAACATAAATAACTTTACATTATACATATAATTATACTACATTGCATATTTTATATGTTATACTGTATATAAAACAATATTGAAAGAGTGATGCTCTTGCTACTTCCTAATTCTTGCTAAAAAAAAAAAAAGTTTATAAAGGCCTAAGACAAGGGCTGGACACATAATTGACAGGGCTTAGTGCAAAATGAAAATATGGACCCCTTGTTCAAAAGGTAAAGAAAAAGCTTTTTCTATTTATTTAGAGAAACATACGGATTATGAGATGCATTCACTATAACTCTTATTTTGGGATCATTATAATACCAAATGCTTTTATGATGAGTCCATTCCAGATTATGACATTTATAATACAGAAAATAAGAATCTATAATCATTAGTATTGTCAGATAAATAAATATTAGAGAAGTTGTTACTAATTTGAAAGACACTGATGTCTTCCTAATGTACTTAAAATAGTTTTCTGTTACAAGTACTAGGAAAAATATATACTACTAAGTGAAATGGCCCTTGGGTAAAGGATCCTGAGGATATTATAGCTTTGATATGGGATTCTCTGTTATATAAAATGTAATTTCATGTCTCAAAAGACCACTTGACTGAAGGAGCAACTTTCTTCTATCAAAGCATTTAGAGTTGAACTGGAAATACAGACCATGTAGGAGGCAGCTAAAGTACATTGTGCTTCATCTTGGTTCTTGTTTCTACTTAGAACCATGTCAACTCTTAGATCTAGATCAAGAGAGTTTTATTAACACTGGCAGAGAGAAATTAAATTCTTCATCATAAGTTATAATGAATCCTAACAAAAACACCTGGAGCTCAAAAGCAAAAGCAGATTTACTATCAATGCACCCTTACCTGAAGCATTGTCACAGTTCTCACTTTGGTTAACACATAGTCCCTGGCACTGTTCTCTGGGACAGTTCCAACACTGTAGAATTTAGAATTTTTAAACAAATGCCTCAATGAGGGCAGCGTACCCAGGCTATCTGTGCTTCAAAGGCTCACAATAAAAAAGATACAGGAAAATAAATCACTTAGACTTCTTAGTGGTAAATCCCTCATTTTCTTGTTGTGTTTACCCTTCTGACCCAACAGAACTGTAATGTATACCCTCTCACTGCACTCTTGAAAAGGTTATTTACACTGTATATTCAATGAATGTGTGCCCCATGCAATAAATCATCAGCTCTGAAATGTGTGTGAGGGTATAGATATCATTATTGGAGGAATTAACCTTGTATATAAGAAGCACCCTTATTGAAGCTCTGGACTATGGTTATTCAAGAGTAACACAGGAATACAGGCAGTTTTCTGCAGAGTTATAACAATCAGTCTTGCAAATAGCCACTGAATATGAATAAATAACAATATCTTAAAAACAAGTGAAGAATTTTTACTTCATTTTAAAAAATATCCCTGTGTTTGTAATTTTCAATGCCAAGAGAGCAAATATTGTGAAGATTTCTGCTATATAGAATTAAGGGCTTATTCATCAGCAGGAGCCTCTGTTTTGAACAGTCAGGAGGAGAAAACACAGGAAGAGTAGAACCTTTTCAAGCCACACTGTCTGCTGCTCACAGATCCTAATATGCCTAAAAGGTTCTATGTCCCACCCTCCATTCAGTCACAATGATACAACTTCAACAATCACAACTAAGAAATACTAGGATGAACTAGAATTATATCAATTCCTGACTCATTAAGAGATTTTAGAAATCTAAGGGTATGATCAAACTACTAAGTTATAGTAGCTCAAAAACAAGTTATTAGAGATCAAAGAGACAGCAAATATAGCCTCGCTTAAATAAAAACCTCAGATAGATCATTTGACTTTAATTCCAAACATTTTGCAACAAAGGAAAAACTTCACAAATTAACATGGAATTTTGGGATTCTTCCTCTACTTCCCCATTCTCTATTCACAATAACTACCTCCTCTTCCTTGTACCTGGAAGAGGTGTGGAAGAAGATATTTTAGAGTCAATAATTAAGAGAATATGAAAAAGTTTGGAAGCAAAAGCTCCTCTATTTAATGTCATTTAAACTTTTATATAAGACTCAATTACCAGGTCTGAGCATCAGGGAGTAGAGGAAAGGAGAATTTCCCTCTCTCCCATATGGATAATACAGAATTTATAGCATCATAATAATAAATGTAAATCCCCCAGCTAATCATAGTAGAGATGGAGCTAAGTGTACTTATTTATAAAAATTTTACAGATAAAGATTATTGCATTCCAATGTCTTTAATTTATATCTCAAAAGCAGAAATGTAAGTAATAATAATAATAATAATAATAATCAGTAAGGGTGGATAGTAGGTGGAAGTAAAGATAAAACAAGAATGGCTGAATATTGAAAATATTTTAAGTTGGGCAATGGCACATGGGAGTTCATGATACTATTCTATTTATTTTGTATATGTTTGAAATTTTCCACAGCTGAAGGCTAAAAAAATACTAATTGTTTCACTTTTATCACAAACCCCCAGCCACAACTTTTATTGCTATGAAAATTGTGTTTAAAATCCACTCATATGCTTGACATTTCACAAGACAGGCCAAAGATATCACTTTCACACAACCCAACCTGAAGGAAAAAGCTTGGGATTTTTTGTTTGGGTCTTTGCTTGAATAAATATGGGGCATTAAAGAAGCTTTCTCATAATCAACAGATAATCCAGGGCATCATGTGAACAACTCTGCACAGTTAGGGTTTTCTTTGTCTGCAGTATTGTATATAATTTCTTTACACCCTATAGACAGAACATATCTATATTTATCTATCGATACATCCTTTCACTACTGACTTAGCTTTTATGTATTCTACTATTTCCAATGTCTCCATATTAGGAATCCTCGGGTTTTGTACCATTACACAGTATCCCACTTAAAGTACCAATATGTTGATACTACAGTCTTTCTATAAATGTTCACTTGATATTCAAGCTTTGGTACCATCCCAAGCAAAGATAAAACTGCTTTATAAGCAGGCATGTTTTCATATTAAACAAGAAAGGGTTGGTGCTCATTAAATGAATGAATGGTGGAAGAGACATATTTAAATAAATGAAAGTATTTTATAATTAACTTCAGAGGCAGAAATAAAGAAAACCAGTAAAATACTTAAGAGAGAAAAAAAGAGCATTTTAAAATATTTAAAATTGTCATTGGAAAGCATTTATGGAGATATTGTAGGCCAAGAAATGCCAAATGTACTGACGCTTTAAAAATTTACATATGATGCTCTTTAATTCTGAAAAGGACCATAGGTTGAAGAGCTGCTAAGACAAGTAGTCAAAACTCTAGGAAAAAACTTGTGTTTTTCTACAGTGCATTTATTGTGGGATAACTTTAAGTTTGATTTTTGTTAAAATTGGTTTAAAAATTCTTACCTTTGAAACCTAAAATGAGACAAAAAGAGTTGTGGAGCCTAAATTTCCCGAATAATTATTTCCATCTCTCCTTCACTTTTTATCTCCCATGTACTGCAACAGAGAGCTTAGATAATTGTAAACATTCATAAACAAGGGTGACCTCAAGCCTGTACTAGGCATTCTACACAGTAGTTTTCTTTTCATAACAAACAGTGGCAATCCAATAATCAGCAGTGTCAAAGGCCAACCTTAACAAATTAAAACTCAGGCAAAATTAGCTGGCTTGGGTCCTGTCATGACTCCTGGTGCCTAAGTAGTGCCTGATCTCTCATTTCAAAGAGCACCAGTCAATGCTGTCTTTCTAGGAACTGGAGAAAGTACCCAGCCTTTTAAAGTATATTGTGAAGACAACCTGTCAATCAAGTGACTGAGTGCCCATAATATGCAAAACATTCAGAAAAGATCACAAGAAAAGCTTCCTTGCATTGTATGTTCTTCATATGCAACTGTTAAAATAGTTTCAGAGCAGCAAAAGCATAAAAATGTACAAACCTCTGAAATGTTGCTATGCCAGGACATAAAAATTCCAATAATACCTGCATCTAGGAATTTGATTTAAGCAGTTTGGAGACTATATATATATATATATATATATATATATATATATATATATATATATCTCAGTATAGCTCACTACAGAGGAAGCATACTGTAGCTAACAAGGCATGCAAACTGACCATATAACCCCAATTTTCTCTCACTGGCAACTTTTTGATGCTGTTTTTCCTTCTAGGCTATGGTTTGTTTTCTTCTTAAAGTCAGATTAACAGTGAATTGTAATGGAAATCTTGCCCTAAAAACATTTAGTCATGAGTTCAGTTGGTTAGAAAACAGCTAATGAAGTCAAGGTCATAGGCTCATTGATATACAATCCATATGAAAGAAAAGTATTCCACATCTGGCATCAGCTCTGCTCAGGGTCAGTAGCCTCCTGCTGGAATATCCTAGGCCAAAGACACACTGGTTTAAGAGGTCTATCTTCCCTCAGCTGTAGTGAACAGTCAGAAATGTAACATGAGCATTCTTAACTTTTCTCTTTAAAATGTGAGAGTCCCTGAATTAGGTTTGGAAAAGAGAATGGTGGTGTGGCAACATCTCTGCCTCCAAGCACCACACAACTCAAGTGAGGGAAGGAAGACTCATGAAAGAGATAAATAATAAGTGATGAAGTACAACATATTTTCAGACCAATTAAATAGTGCAGCCAGTAAGCATAGGAGTGAAGAAAAAAGAAAGATAACCATTTTTGCTGTAGCAAGGGGGAAATTGTGGAAGAGGCAACCTTGGTGCTAGCCCTTCTAAGCATGGAGAAGGCAGAGGGTGGGCACTCAGTAAAGGCTCATCTCCACAGAGAAGCTTGGGACCCTCCATCTAGGCAAAAGTACAGCTCAGACTTCTCAGTGGGCAAAGCAGGAAATCACTAAACTCTTGTGTTAGCCCCAGCACCACTGAGCCTGTGGCTCACCAGTTAGTTCACAAGGGAATGCAGGAGGTTGTGTTCAGGAAAAAAAAAAAAAAATCTAACTAAAAATGTGCTGAGGAAAGTTCAAATCAAGGAAAATCATTAAAGCCATCCATTCCTGAAGGCTTTCTGAGCTCTAGCGTGGCTCAAGTTAGAGCTTCATAAAGTTCATTTCATGACACCTTAGCTTCACCTCTAAAATGTCCTTCATGAATTATGCCTTAATATCAAGCTCCCTGAATAAAACAATGGTTACCAATAGCTGAAGAATGGGACAAATGCGGGGATGTTAATCAAAGGTATAAATTTTCACTCACAAGATAAATAAGTTCTGGGATCTATGGTACTGCATGGTGACTATAGTTGATACAATACATATTGCATACTTTAAATTTGCTAAGATAATAGATCTTAAGCATTCACACACACCCCAAATCTATACTAATAAAAGGGTAATATGCTAATTGGACCAGATGTCCTCCAGACATCCCTTAGGACAAAGCCATGGTGGCAGGCTGAGGCAGAGGTGGTTAGGGGTGATCAGACCAGTAGGCAGGTGAGTGGTTAGG
Organism: Pipistrellus kuhlii; assembly: GCF_014108245.1. NCBI lineage: Eukaryota > Metazoa > Chordata > Mammalia > Chiroptera > Vespertilionidae > Pipistrellus > Pipistrellus kuhlii. The sequence goes on from NW_023425515.1 coordinate 69,315,446, forward strand.
AGACAGTGGTCCTGGATTGTGAGAGGGATGTCTGACTGCCGGTTTAGGAATGATTCCACCGTGGGACATCCCCTGAGGGGTCCCAGATTGGAGAGGGTGCAGGACAGGCTAAAGGACCCCTTCAGGCATGAATTTTGTGCATCAGGCCTCTAGTATTATAATAATAATGTGAGATTATGTGACGTGATAGGATGATGGTTTTGTTAATTAGCCTAATTGAGGTAATTATTTCACAATGCATACATATTTGGAACCATCAAGTTGCATACCTTAAATGTATATAATTTTTATTTGTTAACTTTTCCACAATAAAGCTAGAAAGAATAAAATTAAACTCTCTGGCTTGGCAAAAATCTGTCAAAAATAACGATCTTGTATTCTTTTATGTGATTGTTTCAATTCAGGCAATCACTCCTATAAATAACCTCCTTTAAGCATGTATATATGTACAGATGATCATTCATATTGCAGTTTATTTATTTTTTCTGTAACTGCAAAACACTGGGCAGAACCTTAATGCCAATTGGCAGAAGACAAGATGAGTGAGTTAAGTTGTATCCCAATGAGAGTACCCTGAAGGTAATAAGGAAGGACAGTGTATGCCATATAATACTGGCCTGGAGCCAACAAACTAAGAGCTGACACCTGAACCAGGGGAGGAGATATTCACCTGAAAGGTTAGAATGTGCCAGATTAGGTGACAGCAAAAGCAAGACACCTTGTATGGGATACACTGTTAAAAAGGACACCAAGGACTGAAGTGGGATGGATGAGGAAGGGAAGAGATGAAGATAGAGGTCTGAAGATGTATAGCCCTGAAGGTGATGGTGGAGAGTGGCACTGTATCCTAATTATAGTGGTAACCAGTAGAATATTTTAAGCAGTTGCCATGGTTTATGTTTTAAAATATTCACTCTAAAACACACACATACACACACACACACACACACACACACAAATAATAATAATAATAATAATAATAATAATAATAATAAAACACACAAATAAAATAGTCACTCTACCCTCTGTATGGACAGGGCTGACAGTGGAGTGGGGATACAGATAGGTGGTCACTGCAGCAGTTTGTGCAGGAGACCTGGTGAGCCGGCAGTGCAAATCTGTGGAGTAGATTGCTTGGGGAAACGTTCTAGAGATAAAATGCTGATTTCATTTCATTTACACAATACTCCTTTATTTCTAATGTAATGGTGTCCTTTTACACCTGTATTTTACTCTCACCTTTGAAAGTAGGTGAGATATAAGTGTGAAGTTTTATGTAAAAGAGAGAGAGAGTCTACCTGTGTGCCTGTGTACGCATAAAGGTAAAAGCTAAGTAGCAACAGCATGAATACGCATATGCCTATGGAAGGATCAAAAAGCCAAAAATCCAGCAGACCTGCCTTCAAACTTGTGCTTTAAAGATAATTATTTTCTTTTACGTAACAGGTTGTGAGCATTCATAACTATATATTGGTGTGAAGATAGAGTTGATATTAAAAGTGCACAGTACAATTTCTAGTACATTGAATGGTCATCAATTTCTTAGGATTAAAATGGGTAAAATCTTGGATATCAGAAATTAGGGGGATATCTAGGGATTTATGAGAAGTGGGCAAGGATGCCCACCAGTGTTTTACAAAGCAGTAGTAGATAGAAAGTTCTAGGAGGTTGTATATAAGGGGGAGGGGCCAGTTATGAGATTGTTGCATTCTTCACAACATCTGTATTAGAAAGCGAAAAAAGAGAACTCTTTATCACCATTTACAAACAAAGAAAATAATGGCTCCCTTCAGCTCAAACAACAAATCAGGGGCAGAAATGAGATGAGGCTGAAAAAAAATCAGGCTACCTAGCCTAAGTACACTGATTCTCTACCCTGCTGCCTGCATTATTCAAATACACTACATGAATCTGGCTCTTCATATGACCTTTTCTAAACATTGATGTTTGATGCAACCTACTAGATAAATAATATACCAATAATAAGAGAAAGATGAGAATTGTGGTTTCTCCCAAGTTCTAAAATGTTTTTCTTTCTTTGGGAGTTGTCTCTAATTTCTAAAAATTTTCTAAAATGAAAGGTTTTTATTTAAATGGCATCAGAATTTTCCTCCTTGCCCTCCTGAATGTCTATGTCTATGTGTCTATGCAGTGCATGTGTACATTCACATATACATTTATCTCCAAGGTGGAAATGATCTGTCAGCATTAGCTAAGCTGCAGAAAATGCTTCTAAAGAGAGACTATCATTTAGATTACCACGTATTTAGAGAAAGTAAAGGTTTTTACAAGTACCTAAGAGAAAGTATTGTAACCCAAAATGGGAGAACTTAAAAGCCATGGTGATTAGCAAAGAGTACAGTCTATCCTTTGGAAACAAAACACCAAGTCATTTAAGATGCTTTAGTAAAATATTGCTGTAATTTCATTGAGTTCCAGTGTGTATTCAAATAAGGGAATTTGAGTGAGGTAGTATCCAGACAGAGAGTGTAATGCCATCCTCTAGATTCACCAAGCAATAAGGAGAAGTCACTGGCATAAACGTCCTGCATTTAGGCTTCACCAGACCTAGTGATGCACCATGTGGGACAGAGTAGAAGGAACCTATATAAGAAGTCTAAATGTCCCTGCTTTTGAAAATTTGAGACTTCAACCCTTAAAATACCTTATCAGACTTCACTCATTTATAAATTATGACTGAGGAAGGTACCTAGATTATTTTTGAGTATCAGCACAAGACTGATTGATACAATTGATTGAAGAGTCTCCTGTCAGCCCTCTTTCTACAAGCAACATTCACTTACAAATAAGGGATCTTACTAAAGTGTAACCAGTGAGAGTCTGCCATAACTATTATAGTAACTAAAGCAGTAAGAGGAAAGAGGTAATGAAGAGGACCTTCTTGTTCAGTCTGCCATTGATTCCCACTGCCAAAGACTCTCTCCTTGACTAAACTTCTCAACTAGGCCTTGACCTTGGCCTTTCATGCCCATCCCTGCTGAATCCACTTTTATCAAAAATTATGCTTTGTCACCTCTGCATCCTTGATATTTGATCACCTGTTATATCTGATCAAGTTTCTCATTTTCCACTTTGATGTCTGATCATCTTTCACCAGAAAACATTTTATTAAATTGGTTTAGCTTCTTGGTTTAGCTATTCTTTAATCCTGCCCTTGCTATCTCCTCTTAGTAATTTTCCACCCAGTGACGCCCTCACTCTGCTGTTGGCTATAAATCCCCACTTGTTCTTGTTGTATTGTGAATTAAGCTCAGTTCCGCACTGAGGTCTCTTTTCCTCCCACTGTGATAATACAAAGTAAACTCTGTTTTTACCATTTTTAACTAGCATCTGGATCTGTTTTTTCTTTGACTCTAGATAGGGGTTCTCACTACATTTCTTGTAACATCATTAATTCTCCCTGATGATAGTAAAACTAGCAATGGGCATGTACAAGGTCAATGGCCAAAAAAGTTTTCTGAGTGTAACTTAAATAAAGAGTATGAAAAAATATACTGTGAAGTGGTAGAAGTGTTGGAAAGAAAGTAAGAAACAGTTTATTCTTATTGTCTTCCTCTTCTCCTTCCCATTAAGTATAATTTCTATCTGCCTGTCATTGTTGCTAAACATTTTACCTGCATTATTTTACTTAACTCTCACTGAAAACCTACAAGGTATGAATTAAGTAATCTGTCATTTGGAAATGAGGTCACTGAAGCCTAGTTAGTCAGTGGTGGGGCCAAGATTCTAGTCATGTGGGTCTAGAGCACATTCCCTGAGAAACTGCTGAGAAAGGTTGCCAGATGGATAAGTCGAGACCATGTGCTTACCACACAGAGGCTGTGTGGTAAGGGAACAGCTTGTTCATGAATTTCATAGAAGTTTAGTATAGATTGTGGGACCAGCAAAAGGGGTAGGGTCTAGAGTAGTTAACACCAAGCTTTAGAGAGAAAGCCAGCATCTTCTGAAAGCTGCCTCTGCTAACTCTGACACCTTAGGGAAGTGATGTATCTTCTCCCAGCCTCAGTTTCCTCATCTGGACTGTGCTATATTAGGTACTATTCATATCATTGCCATGTTTCTTGGATCCAAAAAGGGCAAGATTTTTAGTTTGATGTTTCCAAATATCCAGAGGTCATATAATCAATATAAATAACCTTTTCAACTGAACAGCATTAGAGTAAAATGCAGCCCAGTTGTTTTTGACCTGAGCAGAGAAAACTATTTGGCCTAAAAGAGTTTTTTCATTAACTCATTTCAGTTTTTTGCATTGGAAGCAACACATGCAACTCAATTTTCACCAAACTATAGATCTCTAATTGTAACTTAAATGTCTTCAAAAAAGATTACACTATGAGGGCAATGAAGCAGTTTGAGTATTCAGAAGACTGTCACATCCAGATAATGCAATTAGAGACAGAAGACATTACCAGTGTTTCAGAATAAATCATAAGACTTTTAAAGGTAGTGAAGCATAGCATGGCGATTCATGCATTGTGAAGGACTATCACTGGGCACTAACATCTGCCTGACAAACACTTTACTAGATTTTAAGAGAAACCATTGAACTTCCAACAACATTTCATTCAATTAAATATATACATTGAGTGGCCAGATTATTATGATTTCTGAATGCATAATAATCTGGCTATTCAGTGTATATCATATATAATAAAGGGCTAATATGCAAATTGTCCTCTCAATCAGGAGTTCGACAAGCAGGCAGGCCAGCCAACCACCCATGTCCCCTCCCCCTGGCCAGGCTGGCTGGACTCCACCTATCCACGAATTCATGCACCAGGCCTCTAAAATATATAATGAGTGGCCAGATTATTATGCATTCAGAGATCATAATAATCTGGCCACTCGGTGTGTGTGTGTGTGTGTGTGTGTGTGTGTGTGTGTAACTATAAATCCACAAGAAGCAAATGCAAACAAAACACCTCAAAATGATGTCTATCTCTAAGGAAATTGTACATGGTTATTTAAAACAGTATATTAAAATCAAACAACTCTCAATAACCTAAAGAATATCAGAAGTATCATTAGATTCTGACTTCAAGGAAAACTTGAGTTCCAAGTTTGCTTGTCATATTAAAAAAAGATTAAAATATGTAATTGCATTGATTAAGATAAGCTATTGTTAACTCATAAAACAAATGTTTGTGTTTTGTACTCACTGCCAAATCTTTTATAAAATTAGTTTTGTAACTTACAATAAATAGCATCTTTGAGACAAAGTAATATGATGTTATCATTATGAGTGTGTAGAAGTGCATTAGTTTCCTTATTGCTATTGTGACAAATTACTACAAAATTAGTGACTTAAAACAATACAAATATATTGTCTTATAGTTCTGGGTGTCAGAAATCTAAACTAGGTCTTATAAGGGCAGTGTTATCAGAAAAATTCATGAGTGCAATTTCTCTGTTGTTAGTGGGGGTAGAATTCTTGGATTAATATTGGAATAAGCATTTACAGGGACCCCCATGAGAGGATGAGATGTTGTTGAAAGCTTTATTTGCATGGAATTATATTTCTAAAATTCCAAAGTCCCATTTTCCTTAATCCAGTCCTGGAGGAGGTACAGCTGGGGATTCAGCAGAGTTAGAAACAAAGCCAACCTCCAGAATCTCCATGTCATGGTGTAGCTGGGTCCAGTGTAGCATCAGGCTAATTGTAGTCTATTAGTCCATTGGGTGTGGGGTCAAAATGGCCATGAACCATGTGGGTGAATGCAGGGGAGCCAAGAGAGTGTGCCCCTCTGCAACAAGAATCCCAAGAGAGCAAGAGGCAATAGAGATAGCTCCTTTTTTTTTTTTTTTTTTTTTTTGAGATTAAGTAGATCTCAAATCCCCCTACACTTGTAATGGTCATGCCTACTATGGCCAATTACCTGTTCACAGGTGTGAATGAAAGACAAATATTGTCCCTATTTCACCCAGACCTTACTGGGCATGTGTCTAAATTGCAGTATTCTAGCAAAGCTGCACAAATGGCATGCCCAAAATATTTGACCTTCCCCTTAGGTTCATTACCATGTTGTCAACATGGCTGCCTTCCTTTTGGAGGACTAAGGAAGAATCCATTCCTTGTTTATCCAGCTTCTAGAGTTGTCTGCATTTCTTGGCCATTTTTCATCTCTAAAGCCAGAAATTCTGACTCTTGCCTCTGTCATTGTATCTCCTTCTCTGACTTTCCTATCTCTCTCTGTCCGTTATAAGGATCCATGTGAGAACATTAGGCCCATTTGTTGATGGTTGTTTTTCTTTTAATACTTTTAATTGATTTTTATTACAGAGAGGAAGGGAGAGGGATAGAGTTAGAAACATGGATGAGAGAAACATTGATCAGCTGCCTTCTACATACCCCCTACTGGGGATATGTCACAACCCAGGTACATGCACTTGACCAGAATCAAACCTGGAACCCACCAGTTCACAGGCAGATACTCTGTCCATTGAGCCAAACCAGTCAGGGCTATTGGGCCCATTTGGATATTCCAATATAATCTCCCCATCTCAAAACCCTTGATTTAATCACATTTTTGGTATGTAAAGTAATAATAGGCAGATAATCTGGGGATTAAGACTTGGACATCCTTGGGTGTCCTTGATTCTGCCCATCACAAAAGGTAAGCTGGGGCTTGTTAGGGGCTTGCAAAGGAGGAATGCACAAGGCCAAAAGGGGTGTAGATATAATTTCATGCAAATAAAGCTTTTAACCACATCTCATCCCCCCATGGGGGTCCCTGGAAATGTTTATTTCAATGGGGTCCTTTGGCCTGGCCTGTGGGATGGGGCTGAAACTGGCTCTCAGATTGCAAGAGGTTGCAGGTCAGGCTAAGGGACCCCACCAGTGCACGATTAAGGCCTGGGAGGTTGGCCAGCCAAGAAAGGACCATGAAAGAGCTCCAGGGTGTGTCCGGCCCATCTTGATCAGTCCCAATGAGCCGGACCCCAGCAGCAAGCTAAACTACCGGTCAGAGCATCTGAATTCTGGTGGTCAGTGCACATCATAGCTAGTGGTTGAGTGGCCTTAGCATATTATTAGTAGATTATGCTTTGATTGGTTGAATGGCTGACTGGTCAACCAGACACTTAACATATTAATAGTAGACTTTCATTATATAGGATTGTTACATCTGTGAGCAGGAGGGATGAGGCTAAAATGGCATCAGTGGGGCAGAGTAGGGAGAGTGGGGTATTTATGTCTCTTATAAGGGTCGGTCAGGGTAACTGGCTGAGCCAGGTGCAGGTGGGGGCCAGGTGTAGATGATCCACTGGAAACTGGGTGAAGCAGTTTACTGGAAGCCTAAGATCATTATCATGAAACCTATAATGAGAATAACAGGAAGATCGCTGGGAGGGACAAGAGCTCCTATCAGGGCATAATGAAGTGCAAGAATGTCAATTGGGGAGAACTCTGTTTATCACATCAGACATTTAGACTTTTTGACCAAAGTAGTAAAGCATTAATAAAGGTTGCCTTCTACTTTCTGGGTCCTCTTCCTCTACCCTGCTGACGTTTTTGCTTGCTATTATCTATTTTCTAATCTAAATTAATATTCAGTTTCTAATCTCACAGTTCAGGTGTGTGTTTTTTCTGATGCTGTGTTCCACATCTTTAATTCTTCTCTCTCTTTTCATCATATTTTAAGAGTAGTAGTCTTTTGAAAGGGCGACACTGCATTCTGTGGGGGGGGAAAAGGGGCCATATGCAAACCTGACTAATTCAAAGAAGGCTTGCATGGTAGCCTTGCAAACTCTAGAGACCTAAAGTAACCACAAAGGATGGTCTGAAATTAAAACCTTTAATTAAAAAAGCATTTTATAGTGGGTAATAATGTCCTAAGTCAGTATTGTCTCTCTCAAAGATCAACTTTGATCTTTACTGAGCCTATTATCTTCTTGTATCTAAGGTAACATACTTGTAGAATGTCAGGTAACTTGTAACTTCCCCTTTTCTGGACCCTCAGAGCACAACAAATGGTGCCTGGGTGGAGACCACAAACTCCCTCATTATTATTGTTATCCTGTTAACTGTTGACTGTTAACTATTTTGTACTTACCTATAAGAAAAAAAAAAAAAAAAGTATGTGTCTATTATTTTACTTTTTATTCAATGCCAGAGGTTTCCCCTCTTTGCTTTCTCCCATCTCACTAATCTATCACCAATGGATTTAATGGAACCCACTTACATCTCCACTTTTGCTGGTAACTTACAAAAATAGGTGAAAAACCACCATACTCTGGGGCATTCTCTCAATACATTGAGATTTTGCTTCTTAGCAATTGTTGACAGTTTGGCCAAATAAACTCACAATTTATTTATTTTTATTTTTTTTACAAACTTGAATGTTTTCATATGTTAACACTATGAAATCTATTAGATGTGGACATACCACCCCCCCATTCCCTTTCAAATTGTACTTCATAGAATTTAGAAATAGATAAATGTGTCAGAGTCCATTTGTTTAGAGAAGGCAGCTCTATGTTTAAATGAAAGGGTCAAACCACAAAACCAGGTTCATGCTCAAAGACATGGATGACCACAAACTGGGGACTGAGGCCATGATTCTGGTTAATTTTACCACTCAGATTTAAAATCACTTCAGTCTGCTCTATGGAGACTGTGGGTAACTCTTAACTCAGTTAACATTAGTGATCAATGGACATTCCCCCCCTCCCCCACTTTCTTAAAAAATAAGGAAGGAAATGAAAAACAAAAATCTATGTCAATGAAACTCTTCAAGTTTCCAATTTAAACATAAAAGCCAGGAAATGTAAGTTAAGTATCTCAAGAGAACATTAGCTTGTTCATATTTCATGTGCTTCATTTTAAGGTATAACACTTAACAGTATAATTAGCAATCAAAAATATTTTATCTGTGCACTGTGGTGTTTGATGTTATTATGAGATACTTGATTTTTTCATTTCCTGACTTTTGTGTTTAAATGTATAACCTTAATGTTGCATTATTGTCGTGTCTTACATTAGTTATTGATGGCTTGTAAATGAAATAGATGCCCTAACAGGTCTTTCTACCTCCAACTTCCGTAGATAATTTCTGCAGACACACATTTTATGAAGCAACATTACAGAAGCTCTATAAAAACCATAATGGAAAACAACACAATTCTTGCTGAAATGTATGGGGGCCCTAAAAGGTTTTTCACTTTGTAACAATTATGTTGAATCTCTTTGAAAGGTTGTTACTTGTTATGCTTCTTTATGTTATCACATCAATTTTACTTTGTGCTGAAAACATATTTCAAAAAAATTAAAGCTCCACAGCAATTTCCAACCTAAGAAAAGCTTTCTAAATGCAGCCTTATAAAGCCTGTAGTATGTTGTTTTCTCTAAAAATCACCAAGACCCCAGCTAGAGATCAGTGAGTCAGTATGCTGATTGTGTAAATAATTCCTTTGATATTCATTTTCCATGGACACATTTCAGTGACAAGTGACAAAGTGATAGTAGTTTAAATATCAAAGATATTCCAATTAAAAATTTTACCAACTCAAAACTCTAGCTTTGAAACAGAATAAGTGGTTTTATAAAAAGTAGAAAGAAAAACAAAGATTCCAAAGAACAGATGCAAGGTGTGAGTACAAATCCATAGGCTCACATCTACTCGTCTTCAGACAGCTCCCCATCTCCCTGACAAAAATTTGATTCAGAAGAGTAAGCAGAATTCAAATACACAAACTTACATTGTTTCTCGTCTAAATCCAAATACTAATATACTAAATTACTATTATTACTCATAGTACACTGAGAAAGTTTGTATACCAGCAATTGTTGAACCTATGATTAGATACATGATGGAGCTATCTGTTCATTGTAGTAACAACAAAGACAAAATTATTTTTTGGCCAAATTCTATGATTTTACAGGTACATTGAAAACATGAAACAGCACAGCTGCTTAGTATAATTCTGGGCTGGTAGTTGGCTGGCATAGTGTTAGGTAGAAAGTCAGACATGAGTAGCTGGGGTAGAGCCTGGCCTGGAGTCCTGACAGAGATCTAACCACTGTTGCCTTCATACTGCTTGTCTATGGGTGGCCCTGCAGCCAGCAGTTGCTGAAGCTGCTGGAGCAGGTTCTCAGTGTAGCAGAGAACCAATGGGAACAGTGAGCTCATGGGACCTTACTAGGCCCTGCACCAATTATAATAAAATTTGCATTGTGGTTTTAATCCTCACCCATGATTTTTTTCTGTATGTGTTTTTCTGTATGCATTATGGGTAAGGGCATGCACAGAAGAAATATAGTTACTTAACCCTTTTCTGTCACTCATTCATCCATAAAATCGCTCATTTAAACCAAATAACCTATTAAGTTTGGGGCCATTTTCTCTCTTGACTGGCCTACTTCTCCCTTAGAGTGTATTTTCATTAAATCCCACTTTGCTTTACTTTCGTTTTCTATGGTTGCCTCTGCTGGGCTTTGCTCTGCACAGGAAGAACCAAAAAGCACACCAAAACTGGCCTTTCCATCACGGGGAAAGGAGGCATGTCAGCAAAAGGCCCTAGGCTCCCTATGACCCACCTTCACCTGCCTTTGCTTGCCACATGCCCGTTCGGCTCAGTCACTGAAAGAGTGGTACTCAGGTTGCATGGGTAGATTCTCAGTGAGTTTAGGGCAAGTGGTGCTCACCAGATCAATACAGGCTCACTTTTGGTACCAGTGCTGGGTGTCAGGCCACTCAAAAAATGCTGCAGGGTTTACTAAGTCCAGTAGCCATCCACTGAGTATTCACACACCTTTGTGGTGTGGAGCAGGGTTTCAGGGAGATGTCAGGGTGTGGCCAGCAGAGTTTATCAGGTCCAAACAGAGCCAGATTTAGCCGTGTAAAAGGAGGGCTCTGCACCAGTTGAACATAGGAGGGGAAAATGTTCAAGAGAGCCACACAACTCTGTCTGAGATTCTGCCCAGAACCCCATCTCAGCAGGGCAGAGCTGCCAGAGTCAGGAGAGTGGGCTAGTGGATCTCCCTGAGGGGCAGGTTCTGGTTAGGCCTGGAAAAATATGGGGAGAGTGACCCTCACCCAAGAACCATACTATTCAGTCTGACCTGGAATCTGCCCAGACCTCAGCAGGACAGAGCCAGCAGGAGATAGTATTTGGGAGCCATGACTCAGGAGAGTGAGGCTAGTGGATCTCCCATGAGAGAAGAGGAGCACTTAGGTTCATGGGAATGTGGGAGAAATGGCTCCTGACATTCCATTCAGTCACTGATAAGATTTCTAAACCCTGCCCCTCTTAGCTGATTACTCAGCAGGGTGAAAGTTCCACAGAGTGGTGTCACAGCAAATTCAGAGGGTGAGGCTATTGCATTCCTTTCAATTGATGGCATATCGAGGGGAGTGTTCCACCCAAGAAAAAGGGCTTCTGTAGTGTGGGAAAAGAACTCAGCTCAGGGATCCTGGCAGCTGTCCCTTCATCCTTCTCCCCAGAGCCATAAACCACAGTCTCTCCTCATAGGACTCGTCTGCTCTGCCCTCCCTTGGGAACCCAGGGTGAGTTGCCATGAATGAGATTTTGTGAGTTGGCCCTTTAAGAGGGGATTTGTGTCTCTAGTGAACTCCCCCTAATGGACAGAATCCCCACTCATTTTCACAGCCAGATGTTATGTGGGTGCCTCTTCCCAGCACTGGTGCTGTGGGCTGGGGAGCCAAGTGTGAGGTGGGAAGCCATGCCACTCAGGAAGAAACTTTGTAGCTGAGTTCTCCCTCCACAATCTCAGCTGCTGCCTCTAGGAGTAGGGCCTGCCCTTTTTACCTCTTCACCCTTCCTGCCTTTCTTGATGTGGCTTCTTCTGTAAATCCTTGGTTATAAGACTTCTATTCAGCTAGTCTTCAGTTGGTTATTCAGGCTGATTGTTCTATAATTTAGTTGTAATTCCAATTTGGTCCTGGAAGGAGGTGAGTGTAGCTTCCATCCTCTCTACTACCATCTTGGATCCCTCTGGCCTATTGTATCTTAATGAGGAAATCAATAAATTTGCCTGAACTCAGTAAAACTTTACTGCTTTTGAAGTTTAAGTTAGTTGTGAAAAATGTCATGGTAGGGTCCTTATTTCTGAGTGTTCTTCTTGTTGCCAAGTTTTTCTTCCAGCATCAAACCAGTGGCACTAATTCACACTAAGTGCCTGAGAGCAGATAATTATAGAGTAGAGGTCAGCAAATTTCTTCTGTAAAGGTTTAGATAGTAAATATTTTCATTGTAGCAGGCCACATGTAATCTCTGTTACACATTCTTTGGCCTTCTGTTTATTTGCTTGCTTGTTTGTGGTTTTTATTTTCAATAACACTTTTAAAATATAGAAACCATTCCTAACTATGGGTCTCAATTTTGCCTACAGACTGAGGTTTGCCAACTTCTGGTATGAAGGAAATAAAAACAAAATCCAGCCCTAACCGGTTTGGCTCAATGGATAGAGCTTCAGCCCGAGTCTGAAGAAGGGTTCTAGGTTGCATTCCAGTCAAAGGCATGTACCTTGGTTGTGGGATCAATCCCCAACAGGGGGTGTGCAGGAGTCAACTGATCAATGTTTTCTCTCATTGATGTTTCTCTCTATCCCTTTCTGTAAAAAAATCAGCAAAATATATTTAAAAAACAACAACACAATATCCAGTTTAATTCTCAGCAAAGTTAAGTTTGAGTCCCTGACAAAGCACTCAAAAATTCAAAAGCACAGAGGCAATTGTTCACTTTGCTCACGGATCTGCAATGTATACCAAGTTCAGTGGGGAGAGCCCTGCTGCACCACTGGACTGTGAGCTTAGGGCTCAGCTGGAAATGGAGGATTAGTGTCCACAATAGTTCATTCAGGGCTGGTGAAAGGGTTCAGGATATTGATTTCTTCCCAGTTACGTACATTTTCTTTTGTATGATGACTGTCCTAAGAGTGTGTCCCAAGAGAATTAAGCAGAGTTGTATTACCTTTTATAGCTAGCTTCATTATATCATTTCGCTATAGTCACCACAAGTCCACCCTGAGTCAAGGAGTTGGAACATTGACATCCCACCTCAATGGGAGGACCTTCAAAGAAAGGAATGTGAGATGGGAGACATTGTTGTGGTCCTTTTGGGAATGTACCACCTCATGGTACCCAAGCAAATTTTTCAAAAAAAGATATACTTTTCCCTTGGGACCTGCAGTTCAAGTTTTCTCTCCTTGCTTCTAGTGTGGGGCAGGTTTGAGCATAGCTACATTAAAATATATACCTTTATTGTCTAATCTTAGAGAAGTCTTTGAAGTACTTTATAAAACTTTCTGCAAGTTTAACATATTTATTTGCAGGATTTAAGTATGGACAGTAGATTCCGTACGCTTCTTTAAAAATAATGACAAATAAAAACTGGCAGAAGGGCAACTCTTCAGTTTGTTTAAAATAAGTTAACAAAGTCAGACTGGTGCAGCCTCTGTGGAAAGCAGTATGGAGATACCTCAAAAAACTAAAAATAGAATTTCCTTATGAGCCAGCAATTCCACTTCTGGAAAATATATCTGAAGAAATCCAAAACATGAATTTGAAAGAACATATACACCCTTATGTTCATTGCAGCATTATTTACATAACCAAGATTTGGAAGCAGCCCACATGTCCTTCAGTAGATGAGTGGATAAAAAAGCTGTGGTACATTTACACCATGGAACACTTCTTGGCCATAAAAAAAGAAGTAAATCTTACCCTTTGTAATAGCATGAATGGACCTCCAGAATATTATGCTAAATAAAATAAGCCCAGTCAGAAAAAGACAAATACAATATGATTTCACTTATATGTGGAATCTAATGAACAAAGTAAACTAAGAAACAATATAGAAACAGACTCACAGATACAGAGAACAGACTGGAACATCTATCTGTCAGAGAGGAGGGGGCTTTAGAAGTTGGGTGAAAAAATTGAAGGTATTAAGCAACAGAAAATCTCATAGACAGCAGTGATTATAGGAGTGAAGGGGGAGAAGTAGGAGAGAATAAAAGGGGGATAAATGGTGATGGAAAAAGACTTTACTTGCAGTGGTAAATACAAAGTATTAATAAAATATATAGATATGAATTATAGAATAGTATCCCTGAAGCATAAATCTTTTTATTAACCAATGTCACCTAAAAAAGTCAATTAAAAAACAAAGTAAGTCAATATATTGGCAAACCAAAACAGAAGAATTTATTAAATGTATTATTTCCCTTCTGGGTGGTTTCCCAAGGATTCAAAATTTACTTAAAAAGGACATGAGATCCCTTTCTAAGATTTTTATTTGAGAATCTAGAATATCACTGGTCTTACACCTTTATTATTTGAGATGCTTTTCAATTTTAACAGCTTATACCTACCTTTAAATTGCTTCACTTTGCAACATTCCAACAAGCTCTCACGGGTTGGGTTATTGATCTAGACACATGGCTATGAGTGACGAGTTAAGCAGTGTGTGGCAAGGATAAGACAGGCTGTGGTGTGCACCACTGCCCATTTCAGCAATCAATTTAGAAAACCACAACTTTATCAATTGTTTAGAGTTCTATATCCATCATGAAGACCCATAGCAGCAAACCAGGCGTTTCATGTTTGTTGAGCTTTGATTTGATTTTCTCCTGCTCAGGGAGGGAGCTGACAGGCAGCCTTAATGGAGACATCTGCATCATGTTGAATTGCTAGGATAATGCACACAACTTAAAAACCTGTTGTTTGCTCTAAATAGCTGAGCACACCAGACTTAACTGAATTAGAGCTTTCAAGACATGTTTTTATGGATTTCAAAACACATGTGCCCTATTTCTCAGCAGATTGTGAGTACAGATATGATTATAAACTGTGGTTACATGCTGTTATAATATTTCCTTTGATAATATGATAGTGCTAACAAATTTTCTAAATAGGAGAAACTTAAGTCTAGAAATCAGGTTGAGAGTTGAAGTTGGGAACTTGCTTTGAAGCTATTTACAAGAGAAAACACACTGTTCTTATATTGTGTGTTATTACTGAGACTTAAATTACCTTTGTGAGAAAAGCACATGGTATTAATATATACTAGAGGCTTGATGCATGAAGATTTATCCAAGAATGGGCCTTTCTTTGCCAGGCTGCCAGCATCACCTTTGCTCCAGCAGGAGCCACCTTTCCACCTTCCCATGCTGCCCAGAGGCAGGGAGCGGCTAGGGTGGTGAGGAAAGCCTGATTCGTTGCCACAGTGATGATGCAAGCATCCCACCCTGCCCCCAGCCACTCGGGGCCCATGTATGCAAATTAACCCACCATCTTTGTTGGGTTCATTTGCATACTCACTCCTGATAACCCCCTTTTATCAAGCCATGCCTTATAATTGTGGGGGAGAAAACATAATATTCCTATTTCCCTTCTAAATTCTCAATGGGGTCACAAAACCAGATTAACAAAAGAATAATAAGTTTATTAACATGCATAACTCATGTATCATAGGAGATCCCAAAGAGGAAAATGAGTAACTCTTTAAGGTGGCTTAGCATTCAGGCTTAAATACTATCTAAACAGGGAAAAGGAAGGTGTAATATAGATACAGGAAATGATTTTTAAGAAATATGAATGAGCCCTAGCTAATTTGGATCAGTGGATAGAGTGTCAGCCTGTGGACTAAAGGATCCTGGATTCAATTCCAGTCAAGGGTACATGCCTAGGTTGTAGGCTTGATCCCCAGTAAGGGGCATGCAGGAGGCAGCCGATCAATGATTCTCTCTCATCATTGATGTTTCTATATCTCTCTCCCTCTTCATTCCTCTCTAAAAACCAATAAAAATACATAAAAAAAAGAAAGAAAAATGAATGGAATGTGTCTTTTGAGGAATAGATGGGAGGTAGGACAGTTTGTGACAAGAGTTATCTGAATATGGTGTCAAAAACTAGTCACCTCTCCTGTGATGTGCCAATCATCCCTGAATAAAGGAATTTCCCCTGGAGGGGTTTGAGGACAATGGAGTTCCTCTCTCTAAACAGATTAAGGGAATTCAGAGAAAGCCTCTCTACATTTACTGTTTTTTCTATGCCTTCAGCTCAAGATAATACACTAAAGCAGAACACTTAGTGGTGGCATATCCTGAACTCCTACAATCATATTTTGAGCTGGCATATTCTGCCACCCTTCAGCAGAAAACTGACAAATTTGCCAATATAACAAGAAAGGTATAATAAATTGGATATCCCTTTTGGCCTCATTTATAAGCCAGCCTTCCTCAAATCCAAAACACATTTACATTTTTTCAATATCCAATATGCTATCAGCCTTACCATTTTTATATAATGCAAATAATCCTCAATAATCTGTTCTTCAATCAGCATCAGAAAACCATGACACTCAAGATCTCATTTTTAAGAATATAATCATTAACTTTCTGTTGCGCTATCTAAAGGCCTGGCAAGAGAGAAGATATTAAAAGTGACCATCTAAAAATATGCAATTCATCTGATTCTTAGGTTATAAATTAAATTCATCCCTACCTTTGGATCAAGTTATAGAACCAGAAAGCTATATAAATGAGCCACATTAACCTAGACCCATGCAAAATCACTTTCCCTGAGTTATGTCTTAATATTCAGCTCCAAAATTTATACCTCGAGTCCAAATGAGAAACATGAAGCATGCTGCCATGGCACCATAAAATCACGTTAGAGTTATTGCTTTTCGTTTATTCAGAACCTCCTACTTTGAAATTTGTTGAATAGGAAATACAATGTTTTCTTTGAAGTTGCTTGAGCATGGCAAGGACATGGTTTAACCTAGAATTTATGTTCATTTGAGGTATCTTAGAAACATTTGATGGGAAAAAGTAGGACCTAAAACCCCCACCATGAATAAACTAACTAACAAAATAGAAGCAGATTGATATACATAGAGAACAGACTGACAGCTGTGGGGGAGGGGGAACTAAGTGAGAAAGGTGAAGGGATTGAGAAAAAATGAAACACACTCATAGAGAGACTGCTGTATAGTGAAGGAAAGGGGAAGGAAGATGAGGGGAAACAGGAGAGCATAATGGTGGGTTAAATGATGATGGAAGGTGAACCTTCTAAATGATTGAGGTGGTGAACACACAATACAATATACAGATGATGAATTATAGAATTATATCATTGAAACCTATAGAATTTTATTTACCAATGTCACCCCAATAAATTCAATAGTAAAAATAACCAGCACACACACACACCGAAATACAGATCTAAAGCTTAGTGCTCAAGAAACTCTCTGAGTCAAGATAATTGTCCAACTATAAATGTTTATCATTTTGCCTCGGGAAAAATCCAGTACATCAATTGTAAAGGAATAAAACATAACAATTGAAACTTAGTGGTGACAATCTCTCCCATATCATGTCATACTAGCCCCATTCTAATTTCTTAAGGACTGGCCCTTTTCATTCACTTAATTACCCTACCTGAGTATGTGGGTGCTTGAGTGTACAGCCTGTGTCCACAAGGAAAGAATCACAAAGGGGAGATTGTGCAACAAAAATGATGGTGTTGGGAAACATAGCATTTGCCTGGGAAAATGAACTTGAAAAGAGATGCAGCTGAGGGTGGAGATTGGGATTTCTAAACACCAAGAAAAAGGTAAGACTTGGGGGTAAAATAGGAACATTAACTAAAAGTCAAGCTCCCACTCTCTTCATCATCATCTGACACTATGGTATCCATTGCTTGGACCAAAAAAAAAAAAAAAAAAAATGAAAGCCTCTTTTAAATGATTCCCCAAGTGCAAAAAAAAATTTTAATGTATCACATTCTAACAGTTTTGACAGTCACATATATGCCCAACTGCTCTACAGTAAACCTATCAAAAGTCTCAACTGTGCACTAACCTCTGATGTAATTTATATTGTTTTGTTTTTAAATATGAATTGGCAGCAAGCAGGAGATATTTGAGGCAAGCCTGCAACATTGAGAAACTCATGTTAAAGAGAAAAATGTCATTCCGGAGGAAATATACATAATATAGGATTTAGAAGACAACATTAATATAATGGAAATAACATCCTCAGAAATAAAGTAGTCTATATGGACATAAAGATTATAGATAGATGATAGATGTATGATAGATAGATAGATAGATATCACAGGGGTAAACCAACATATTTAAATTAAAATTTTATATATTTAAATTAAAAATTATAGCTTAGCAGAAACCTGTTTGGCTCAGCGGTAGAGCGTCGGTCTGCGGACTGAAAAGTCCCAGGTTCGATTCCGGTCAAGGGCATGTACATTGGTTGTGGGCACATCCCAGGTCGGGGGGGTGCAAGAGGCAGCTGGTCGATGTTTCTCTCTCATCGACATATCTAGCTCTCTATCTCTCTCCCTTTCTCTCTGTAAAAAAAAATCAATAAAATATATTTTAGAAAAAAAAATAGAGCTTAAAAAGTAAATTAAAATCATTGAGAAATAAATATTTTTAAATATTACCAAAATCCTAGAAAAACTGGACAGAAAATGGAAGAAAATACAAGGTTTAGAGAACATCCAACATCTAACCTATTAGAGTTCAGATGATCAAACCAGAGTAGGCAGAGATAAGAAAATCATAAGAGAAAAAAATGAGTGAGAATTACTCAAAATTGAAAGACACAATCTCAGGATTGAAACATCAATTTTAGTGTTATCATAATGAAAGAAAAAAATACCCATATATGGACATTTTATTGTGAAATTTTGGAGTGCCAAAGATAAAGAGAAAATTGAAAATGCTTTGGAGAGATTAAAATTTACCTAAAAATTAAGGAAAATTATCAACAGAAGACATCATCAATACTGGATGACAGGAAATTATATGGCAATGCCTTCAAAAATAGGAGAGAAAATTATTATTAACATAGAAGGAAGTGCCAGAATTATAGCTTTGAATCAAGAACGAGTATAGATTGTTAGAACAGGAAAACCAAATTAGTAATTAAGGATAGTGGTCTCTGTGCTTGGGGGAGAGGGTGGTGGGGGAAAGGTCAATGGGAGAAAAATGGAGACTCGTGTAATACTTTAAACAATTATTTTTTTAAAATGCAAATGTAATAATCCAACTCATTTCTTTGAAGCCAGATATTAAAGAGGTTTGTAAAAATGAAAACAATGCCTTACTTCTCACTAAATTATTTTTGCTTTGGAAAATATAGTTACTTTTCATAAAAAAAGAAAAAGGATAGTGGTCTTTGAGGAAGGGACTCAAGAAAGAATCTATACTAATAAAAGGGTAATGTGCTAATTATACCAGAAAGACCAGATGTCTTCTAGAGGGCATTCTGGTCCTCCTTCCTGACAAAGCCAGGGCCTAGGCGGTGCTGCCTGGATTCTCAAGTGCCTAGGGCCAGCCAGAGAGATAAAATCCCAGGTCCTGAGTGCAGAGGCTGAGGCAGAGGCAGATAGGGGCAATCAGGCAGGCAGGTGAGTGGTTCGGGGCAATCAGGCAGGCAGGCAGAGTGGTTAGGGGAAATCAGGCAGGCAGGCAGGCAGGAAAGCAGTTAGGAGCCAGTGGTGAGGAGCCAGGTGTCCTGGATTGCAAGAGAGATGTCCGACTGCCAGTTTAGGTCCAATCCCACAAGGCCTAAACTGGCATTCAGACATCTTTCAAGGGGTCCCGATTGCGAGAGGATACAGGCAAGGCTGAGGGATCCTCTCCCCTCCCCAATACATGAATTTCATGCACTGGGACTTTATATCTAATATAATGAATGTTTTAATAATGACAAGATACAAAAGAAAGTAGGGAAGAAAAAGGAGCAGGGTATCTCAAAGTCCAAAAGTCAAACCATCTTTTCAATTTACTATCCTTATATAGTCAGGGTAATGTGAAAATGTATATTAGCTATCAAATTAAGACAGCTATAGGAAAAATATATATTCTATAAAATGGAATGTGTTTGATCAAGCTTGATTGTGTAAAATTAAAAATGACAGAAGTTGGAAGATGCATGAAAGTGGAAGAGAAGGTCATGGGTGCTAATATCCTTGTCTTATAAAGTGAGGACTCAAGAGATACAGCTCATAAGTAATGTGTGAGAAAAATGACACAGATATATAAATTGAAATCAGAAAAGTGGCCAGGAGAGAATAGAAAAATAATAATGTATTTAATGGAAGGATGGAGGAAATGTTGGGGATGGTATATGGCTAAATCCTTCCTATCATGGCAGGAAATTAATAGATGTCAAAGAAATAATTAAGAAATAACAGCATAATCATATTATTTAGAAATTCTAAGATAGCAAGTGTACAAAGCTGAAATACTTAAAACTGGATACTTCTGGAGAGGAAAGCTTTGGAACGTAAGTCTTGTTTTCATTATGAATAATTTATTAAGAAGTGTATGTTTCTTTGATAACTAAAAAATAAGATAAATTAAATACTTATAACTGCCAACATATAAAATAAAGGTACTAACATTTAATATATTAATCTTTTAAGTATTTTAAATAATATGGTTTCCTGTATTTCTCATATACCCATTTACTTCTAAAACCCAACTTTGGGGTAATAAGACCCAACCTCTTCTTTTTAGATGTCATTTTATACAATTTACTTCTAAAATATCTAGGAAGATGCAAACAACCTCTTAGGTTTTAAAATTACCGATTAAAAATAAGCTTCCAATAGTAAATATATCTTCCCCTACAAATCTTACAAACAATTTTAGAGAATTCAGAAGTAAAGTCACGTAGAAGGAAAGAATGAAAAATACTTAAAAGCCCATTCATAGCATTACAAAATGGTGAGTAATCCTTTGGGTGCTTCCCAGAGGAGCAGTTGCCAAGCCTGGCTACATAACAGAATTGCCAGTATTTGAAAAAATTAACCCATTAAGTCAACTCCCTGGGGTACACTGTCTAGGCACAGATATTTCAAAAGTAGCATGTATGTGAATTTAAAGTGCCACCAACGTTGAGAATCACAGTCCTAAAAAGAGGGCCTATTTTGGGGTGTTTTTATAAAGAATCTCTTCCTAGCATTTCTGGGTGGTGTATATGTTTCTTTGGAATCAGGAGAAAGATCAGTTGAGATATGGAAAAAACAAAAAATATATAATTATCTTGTAAGAATTAAAATGTAATAAATAGCACTGGCTCAAAATATTCTAATAGTCAACTGGGAGTGGAAGCAGGAAATGGTGACAGGAGACACAGAAGTTATGGAAACTGAATAGGAGCAAGAGGAGAGTTTCCTGTATGGCGTGTGGCTATTGCTAACTATGTGTTCATAGCCCTGTTTGCTACTAACAGTAAGTCATGATTGCAAATAAAATAAATATTAATAAATTTATATGCATGTGCTATATAAATTTAAACAAATCCTATGACTAATGTCATAAAAAGTAAGTTTGGGAAACAAAATAAGTCCTTATATTGGCAATTTAGGTACATGATCCTGTGTAGTAAGAGACGTTAATTTTGCTAGGATTCAGAACATTCCATTAGTTGAATATAATCCAGTATTCTTTACTGATGTTTATCAGAGTTTGAGTATGCACTATCAGTTATAGTTCTTTGCAGACACTGCTAACTTAAATATTATATTTGATTTCCCATCTTACTTTTAAGTCCTTTACCCATTTTGACTTTATTTTTGTGTATGGTGTTAGTTAGTGGTCTAGTTTCAATTTTTTGTATATATATGTCCAATTTTCCCAACACCATTTATTAAAGACACTGTCTTCACTCCATTGTATGCTCTTGCCTCCTTTGTCAAATATTAATTTAGCATAATGGCTTGGGTATATTTCTGGGTTCTCTGTTCTGTTCCATTGGTCTATATTTCTTTTCTTGTGCCAGTACCAGATAGTTATGAAAACAGTAGCTTTGCAATATAGCTTGATATCTGGTATTATGATTCCTTCAACTTTGTTCTTCTTTCTCAAGATTGCTGCAACTATTTGGGGTCTTTTTTTTTTTTTTTTTTTTTTTTATTCCAGAAGAGTTTTGGGAGAGTATGTTCTAGATTGCTTTAGGTAGTATGGACATTTTAATGATGTTGATTCTACCAATCCCTGAACATGGTATATTCTTCCATTTCTTTATGTCTTCCTCTATCTCTTTCTTCAGCAACCTGTGATTTTCTGAGTACAGGATCTTCATATATATATACATGTTTTATTGATTTTTTTTTAAAGAGAAGAAGGGAGAGAGATAGAGAGCTAGAAACATTGATGAGAGAGAAATATCGATCAGCTGCCTCCCACACAGCTCTCACTGGGGATGTGCCCACAACCAAGATACATGCCCTTAACCGGAATCGAACCTGGGACCTTTCAGTTCGCAGGCTGATACTCTATCCACTGAGCCAAACCGGTTTCATCCCTCCTTGGTTATCTCAATTTTTTCATTGCAATGGTAAATGGGATTGTTTTTCTTATTTCTTTTTCTGTGAGTTCATTATATATATATATATATATATATATATATATATATATATATATATATATATATATATATAAGAGCCAGGGTCTGTAACATCAAAAACAACCTAAAGGACAACTGAACACCAGGCTGTGCACACAACAGGCTCAGGTGGGCAAGGGCTGGCGAGTGGGCTGCACTGCTGACCTCTTGAAGAGAGAGAGAGAAGCAGGGTCTGATCCGCAGGCTCTGTGGCAACTGCTGATCAAGCCTTGCCTCTCTCTCTATCCGAGCCATGCCAGAGCCACACCTCTCTCCCCGAGAAGTCAGAAGTTCAGCCCACCATCAGCAGCCTGGAGCAGCTGCTGATCAGCCCCACCTCTTTGATCAGGCCTGGAGATAGGCCGTGAGGCACTGACTGGCACAGAAACTGGCCAATCAGAACCAAATCTGGGTGAACTATGAAGCAAAACCTTCATAATTCTGCTATGAAGACCCAGGCCTTCGCTGAAGCCAGAGTCTGCCTTCTTTGTCTTCTCTGCAATCTTATCTTCGCTGTGGCACTCCACTCCTGCAGATCCCTTTTGCCTCTCCCTCTCCCTCTGCCCCACACCCTCCCTCTCATAGCAGGAATCCTGCCCCACCTGGTCACTCCATGCCTGGAGCAGCTGGATGGTAGCCATCTTTGGCCTTCTAATTTGCATACTCACTCTGATTAGCTGTGGACGTAGCAGAGGTATGGTCAATTTACATGTTTGTCTATTATTAGGTAAGATAAGTAATACATAAAAAGTTGGTGAGTCTCATTTTATCTTCTCAAATATCAGTAACAATGTAACCTATTGTGTTTATCTTGTCACTTTGTCCATCAAGACAAAGAGAACCTGAGAGCTAAGTACTACAATTTGTTGCAGTATCAACATTAGGCATTAGTTTAGTCTAATTATTTTAACCTCCTTTTTACTATTCACTAGTGGCCCAGAAATAAAATGTGTGCACTGTGAGGGGGTACCTCAGCCCAGCCTGCACCCTCTTGCAGTCCCAGACCCCTCAGGAGATGTCGGCCTAAGTCCCCAGGTGGAAATCCCTCTCATAGTCTGGGACCCCTCGCTCCTTACTGCCTACCTGCTCACTGCTCCTTACCACTCAGCTCACTGCTGCTTAGTGCTGCCATGAAGGTAGAAGAGGCTCTCAACACCACCACTGAACTCACTAGCCGTGAGCCCTATCTTTTGTATAGTTGTCTGTGGACCAGGCCAACTGCTCTCTTCCTTCTCATTTAGGTCGATCATCATGTGAGGGCAAAGTGTGCTGTCATGGAATGCAGAGGGCTGCCCAGAGTTGAGGGGAGTGGCCGGGCCCACAGAGTGAGAGGTGGACACAAAGGACGGCATCTCACCCAACTGTGGGGCGGGCTGGCCGGCCTTCATCTGCCTGACCCCACTCAGGGAGGGACCGAGCAGAGTGTCCGCCTCTCCATTCTCCATCCTTCCATCTGTGACACCTGTCACCCTTGCCAGGCCTCCCCCAAGTGAGTTCAGCTCAATCCCTGAATATAAAAGGACACAGGGCCTCCACTCCAGTGCCCTTCAATTTCCATCCACAGGACCTGGTCGACAGGGCCTGGTCTCAGGATAGTGGCCACAGCTCCAGAACATAGATCTGTTTCAAGAAAAATTGGGAATGCAGACTTTCTTATGAGCCCCTATTCCAAAAGGTGTCAGTTTATTCACCTTTTGGCAAAGACACCTTCAAGAGTAACATAAGTGAGTAAAGTCAGGGCCAAGTCAGGCCATTTCCTCATCCAATCTATCTGAGGTGCGTGGAGAGAACTAAGTCTCAACTCTACCCAAGACACTTATGGGTGTGTGTGTTTTTTAAGCCTAACGGACAGTAGCCTGTCTCCATTCTTGTTCTTTGGAATTTTTCATCGACGGATAAAAAGATACATACATTGGAGCAATCCTCTTCAGATACAATATTCCAGTTGCACCCATGTGATGATGACAGTGCCCCTCATAGGGAGAGAGACAACATATGGGGAACAGGGAATTTTGAAAACCAAAGTGATGACAGAGATACTAAGCCTTTCCTCCATGTGTCTGACACCCCTCCCCAGGCGGCCTCAAGGCCGGGCATCTGCTGGACCTTTACCACTTGATGTCCTGGCAGGCTGCCCTGAGTCCTGCTAGGTGATGTGCAGGGCAGCCTGACCTTGGGGAGAGTCGCCCCTCTCCCCCAGTCACCCCTGGTACAGCTCCTGCATATGGGCACTGATCTCCGGGGGCCATCCTGGGATGGCAGCATAGATGCCTTCCATCTGCCCCAGCAGTGCCCTGTCTGCACGCCTGTTGTCTGCCTGGGCCTGGCCCCTGCTGCGTAGGCATCCCCGGTGTAGGACAGGACCTCCACCAAGTGGCAGGGGAATTTGCCCCTCTACAGCTTCAGGACCACTTCTGGATGTTCCGAAAGCCGTAAACAGCCTCAGAAAAATTGGGAATGCAGACTTTCTTATGAGCCCCTATTCCAAAAGGTGTCAGTTTATTCACCTTTTGGCAAAGACACCTTCAAGAGTAACATAAGTGAGTAAAGTCAGGGCCAAGTCAGGCCATTTCCTCATCCAATCTATCTGAGGTGCGTGGAGAGAACTAAGTCTCAACTCTACCCAAGACACTTATGGGTGTGTGTGTCACACCCATAAGTGTCTTGGGTAGAGTTGAGACTTAGTTCAGAACCTCTCCGTCCCTTTTAAGGGTGACCTCCTGGAAGTCTGTTCCTCAGGGGGTGGTAGGTGAGCACCCCCACATCCTCGTTGAACAGCTCCTTGGCCATGGGCCTGATGTGAGCCAGGTACCCATCAGAGCTGGCACCCTTATGGAGCCTCACCTCTTCCTCCTTCATGTCTCCAAACAGAGTATCCACGGTAGAGTCATTCAAGGCGAGGTCACTTTGCTCCATTATCTGGACAATTTCACCTGAGTTTAACATGCAGTCAGCACCCTTCGAATTATGCAAGGCTATAGGAACATCTTCTCAAAGGGCTTCCAGTTTCTTGTCATAACACGGGGCCACAATGACGTGGAAAATCTTATCTGGGGACAGATTCTGCCATCTGGTGAAGTAATCCTTCACCAGAGAGCCCATGATCTGCTGGGGAGACTTAGCCATGCAGAGGTGGGGGTGATGGGGTGACTGAGCACACGCTCTGCATATTGGTTCCAGCCGGGGCAGGCGGAGGTCAGCATGGGTAGCCGGGGCTGGCAGTACCGATGCACTAATTCCTTCTGACTCTCCAGGGTGCTGAAGTCCACAGCTATCTTCATGTCAAAGACAATGATCCCCAAGGCTTTTGAGAAAGCCGCAGAGCCTTCTAGATGCATCAGTGACATTGAGGCTGAATTTGGCAGCAAAATAAGGCAGAGACTGAGGATACACGGACACTGCCAGCACCTTGTGCTGTGAGGTATCACATTTCTTATTAAGTTCAGAACACGGAAGAAGTCCTTGGTGTTCTGCTGAGAAACTTGGGCTTCTTCCTCTGCAGTCACACACCTGTCACACGTCAAGCAGTCACTCAAAAATATCTTCGTATTGGCCAACTTTTGGAATTCTCCCTTCTTTCCGTTCTCCTGAGCCCAGACTCCGGCTGGTGACTGCCGCATTCTATCGGTTATTGGTTGTTGTTGGTTTTGTTTTGTTTTGTTTTTCCAAAATGTTACAAAATGTATGTGAATATGACATACAAAGATGTACCCTCCTTTGTAAGAACAGGGAAGGAAGGGGTGGTTAAGTAAGGCACATGGAGTTGCAGCAAGCACCAGCTGTGGGGAGGGCTGAAGGGGAGAGGAGGTTGGCACTGGAGCTGAGGCCCTAGAACCGTTGCTGGGGAAGTAGGGATCCCCTCTGAGTGCCAGGTTCTGAGGCTGAACTAGTTGGTCAAGCTGAGGCAGAGGTGGTGGCCATATCAGCCATCTTTGGTGTTGTTTACCCTTTCCCACCCCAGCTCTGTTGTAAAACCCCGGAGCCCTGGATTCCAAAGGCCCCATCCACAGCAGAGGCTCTGAAAGGGGGTGAGAGGAAATGAGTAGGGCACATTTGAAAGCTGATATGCCTGTTTGCTGAGGGATGGCTGGAGACAGTGGTGAGAGGTAGCAGGAGAAGGGCTCTCATACATACCCTTCTGTGGGGGCCACAGGTGAAGGAGGCCAGGGGAGTAGGGTAGGCATGGGGCTTCATGGTCACAGCCTCTTAGGCATCCTGGTCTGTCTCTGCAGTGTACATGGAGGAAAGGGCTGCCTCTGAGGAGGGGCCAGGCCAGGTGACCACCTTGAGTTCTGGCTGATGACAGAGGGCCCACTGCCTCCTTGCTTCTCTAAGAACATGTAGTCAATGAGGAATGTGGCTCCCAGCAGTACAGCCTTCACTCTCACTTCCAGATCCAGTGGGAACTGCAAGCCAAAGTCATGTGCATCCATGAGGGCTTCTTGGAGCAGCCATCTCCCCCTCCCCCCCCCCCACACTCGCACTGCTGATGCGGCACACACTGCTCCTATGGGGATCGGCATCTTGAATGGAGAACTTTGGGCGGAAGGGATGCCTGGTCTGCAGCACATGGCCAATGGTGGTGCCTGGTAGTGACTGTACTTCCATCTCTCATCCCCAGGGTCCACCAGATGGATGTGAAGAGGCCAGTGGGCCCCACAGCACAGACGTGCACAGCAGTTTCTTTCTTAAGCCAGCCCCTGAGCGCAGTTCATACCAGTTACTTGTCTCCCAGCCTAGGAGCGTTTCCATTCGTTCAGCCCTCTGGTGAATCAGTCCATTGGAACCTGGCCTGTCCTCTGGAGATTGGACCATGAATTCGAGGCCAGAAGGTACCCCGGACATTGGCAAGAGGAGGGCAGCAGGCCCAGCAGCAGACACCAGGGCACTGGGGCCGGGCAAGGGGAAGAGAGGGAAGCCAGGTGCAAAGACATGCACTGGGGTGGGCACTGGCCCTGGTCCAGGCCCAGGATGCTGCACCTGCTCAGGCTGCCTAGTGGTCACAGGGAAGGGAGGAGGGGGTGAAGTGGTATAGCCTGTGAGGGGCAAGTATCCTGCCATAAGAAAGGGATGAGAGTTCACAGGTTGTCGCTATACCAGAAGTTTAGTTCCAGAAATGGAGGCAAACTTGGGGACAGACAGACAGACACAGAGACAGACACAAAGATGTACAGGCAAATGTGGAGAGGTGGCTGTGCCAGGCGCCCAGCCAGGGTCTCTCCGGCAGCACCTCTGACTCAGAGAGAAACCAAAAGTGTCAGCAGGCAGCACAGAATACCTGGGACCATGGATTCCCTCTTGGGTTTGCTGAACCACCCCTTTCCTTTGTTCTTCCATTCTCCTTGAGGTGGCTGCTGGCAGAAGGCAGGATGGCTGGATCCGTGATCAGACCCACAGCTGAACCTCAAGGGAGGTTTCCTGACCTCTCTGAGTCCCCCACTCACCTGAATTCCCTAAAATAGTCAGGGTCCCCAGTGCTCAGAGGCCTCTGAGAGCTCATGGAGGCAGGCCCTTGATCATTGTTTTTTTTTGTGTTTTTTTTGTTTGTTTTTTTTACTATATTCCTTCCATGTGCAGTGATTACACTTCATCTGGAGCCAGCTCAAGTGACCTGGAGGAAGCATGGGGAGAGCAGTCACTGCTGTTTGCTCCTGGTGCTGCTGGTGGTATTCTTTCTTCCTCATGGAACATCTAAGAAGGGGAAGTAGCCTCAGTGCCCAAGGCCAAGTTCCAGGAGGCTGGAAGCACTGCTAGGATCATGCTGGCAGCACTGGTCCATTGGTACCTGGCCTGTCCTCTGGAGATTGAACCTGCAGCAATACTAAACGACCTAGTCCCTTGTTCTACCCCTCCTCCACCACATATTGATTGGAGTCTGAGAGCCAGGAGGAGAGACCAAGAGGTCTGTTTTCCAGCTGCTCCCAGTCACCGCTGCAACAGATTGATCAGCTACCTCTCCCTCAGCTCCCTACCATGATGTATGTAGGTCATCCAGGTTGTGACAGCCCCCGGCTTTTTACATATTAGGATATTTTGATAGCTCTGTTTCAGATATTAATCATATTTCTATATATAATGATAAGCCACCTCAATGGAGTACTAAGGAGCAGAAGAGAACACACAACATTGTATTATTATTTCTATTTTACAGATAAGAAAACAGATTCAGATGGGTTTAATGAACTTGTGAAGGAAATGAAAGCTAACTATCTATGAATCCGGAGCTGAAATTTAAACCTTTATTTTCTCTACTGTACTACAACACCATTTTTCTTTCCACAGGAACTATAGTTACTATCAGATAATCAATGACACTTGTTTGACCTGGTTGTGATTATGTTATTATTATTATAGAGTAGATATAACCATTTTCTCCCTCTCTCTCTCTCTCTCTCTCTCTCTCTCTCTCTCTCTCTCTCTCTCTCTCACACACACACACACACACACACACACACACACACACACCTTTAAATGCCAACAGGTGCATGAGCAAAGACAAGGTAAAGCAAAACCTTCACAAACTGGTTTGAGCCCCTGCTTGACTCCTGCACAATGACATTTTTGTTCACTCTCAAATCAACCTGGGAAAGTACATAAATGGACATCAGGTCTAGGAGATCATGCAAAGCAAGAGGGAGGGTGAGAATTCTCCCCATTGATAACCTCTGAAACCGGAGCTGAGGACTAGGGTACAAGGTAAGAGCAGAGTTTTGGCACACAAGACAATTGATTAAAAAAAAAAATGTTCTCTGCAATGCTGTGGATCTACTCAAAAAGAAAAAGAACAAAAATGGGAAAATTTATCTTTCTACTTCAATACTGCCAAACTGAATAGGATTATTAAAATTTGTGAGGGGGTGATTACAATGGATGAGTATATAAAATTAAACTGTCAAGAAACAAGTCTGAAATATTGCAAATCGGTAAGGTTCTCTGAAATAAATTTTCTACAAATATAAAACTTCATATTTTGACTATTATGGTCTCATTCTAGGGACAGAAAAAGAAAGCACATTCACATAACTTCAATTATCCTTCACATTACTGGAGAGAAACTGTAAGGTAGATGCTAGAGCAATTTGCTAACTATGATTATGAGACAATCAAAGCAAATGCTTTGCAACAAAATGAAACATTATAAACTATAGCAATCAGAGGAGCACAATTTAAATAATCCATAAAAGTTTTTAAAAACAATAAAACTATTCTTACAGAATTTATAGCTCCATTTTCTCTCTGCGGCCCCCTACCCCACTTAGCTGGCAAATGTGTCTATCTACTTATTTACTTATTTAAGTGCTTTAATCAAGGGAACTGCCCGATTGTCACATTTTCTTAAATGTGATCTTGAACTTAGCACAACAGAAGGAGGTCATGATTGTGCTCTGAAGCTCCCCTACTAGACACTCAGTAAAAGGAATGACTCCATCACTGATTAAATAGATTTTTATAATTAAGTGGGAAAATTATGTTCTTTTGCCTTATTTAGCATTAGCAAGTTCTTATTTGCATCCTATATTTTTAAACTATTTTTTTAATTGTGATTAATTTTTCCTATATACAGAACAGTTATTTATGTTTAAAGTACTTTATAGGGAAGGCTCAAATAATCATATTTTATTGGCTCTTCTGAAAAGTAGGTGAAGACTATCCTTCCATTTGGAAATGGAGAAGAGGGTACATTAAATTTAAGTGAGTTAATTAAGGTCCAATCATAAGAATAATTTATGAATGGATGTTTTTAAATTCTAAGATGCTATCAAGGAATTTTAAAAAAAGCATTGTATGAAGTGAAGTTATTTTATTATTCCTTTAATGAAGATGGTTAGCATCTTCTCAGAACCAATAAATAAAAGATGGTCAGAAGTTATAAACTATGAGTAATATTAGGATTAATAATCAAATAAAGAACTAAAATACAGTTCCCTTGGAATTCCCATGGTTTGGTTTAGAAGCTACAATACATACTTACATAAACCTTGTATGTACTAGTCAATAAATAGCTTTGTAAGTCAATTTATAGACACATTATATAAAACTTAATTAGTTCTATCAGCATTGTCAGCTTTGGCACATGCAACCAGAGATTGTTCTTTAGAGATATTCTACTACCAGAAATAATTACAAAGTAGTATAAGGAAAAGTGTAGATGGCCACATAGGAAGCAGAGCTGCGTATTGGATATACACTCCCACAGACGGCATAGTATTATCAGCTTGGCCTTCATATCAGCCCAGATGTCCTGCCTATTGGACTTTGATATATAAATCAAAGCAAGCACCAGGAATGCTAGGGTCTACTCAAGAATGCAAATAAACTCCTTTAATCCTAAGTTTTAGTGATACTTCCTGCTATTTGGGGGTATAAAATAAATGTGCTACATGGGCTCAGGGTCTTCCTGTCCCTTCATCAAAGTGGCAGCATCCCACCTGGCTCCCAGCTTTGTTTCTATTTTTCTATCTTGTCTCTCTCAAATCCTGGCTGCCTCCCCTTAGAACCCATTCATTCATCTCTCTTTTCGTTCTGGACACGGAAAAGGGAGATCCCTGCCATATCTGGCCCCCACCACATCTGGCATCTGCAGTAAAGGATCTCACAACAGGATGCTCACCATCTAAATATGGACTCCATATTTAAGTATGGTCTTCATTATGGATCTCAGAGAAGTCTTGTCCATGATATCCTGTAAGGAAAACATGCTCTTAATGGATTCATCTTCCAAACCTACCCTAATTCTTCTATTAGCAATGATAGCAATCAAAAATCTGTGTTAATTATTCACAAAGTGTTAGATAACTGTAATCCAGACATTGTTCAGAAATTATTTTACAGGAGATTAGAACAGGCACAGAAATTGGAAAGACAAGAAAGAGGATGTAGATCACAAAGAAAAAGTAAAATTTTTTGAGATCATTCATTCATTTGCCCCATGAATGCTTGTCTGTTTTGTATTAGACACAAACTAGGTGCCAGAGATACCCTGGAGAGAGAAAACAGACAACAGCTGCTGCTTTGTGAGACTTACCATTTGTATGTGAGAGAAATATTTTTATTTCCCTTTAATTACTCATAAAAATAAGAATAAAGAACAAAATATAACAGAGGCGAAATTTCACGCCTCTCCCTTCCCCTTTCTTTCTAGTCATCAGATGTTGAGACTTGAATCCAGCAGCCATGACTTCAGGCACATTCTGTCCTCACAGTAGAATGGGAGCTACAAATGCCCTTATTTAAAGGGTTATTGTGAAGATTGAGATAATCAATGTAAAGCACAATGCAGAACAATCTGTGGCATACAGTAGGACTTTATGTTAGCTACCTGCTGTTATAATAGTTATGATTTTTATTACAATTTTTTCCATTTTCACCCTTTAGTAGTTGAAGCAAAACTCCTAAGAGATAGTGACAATCTCAAGGATGCAGTAATTCCTGGTCAGTAAACACCAGGTAAGTAAAGAGCTGGCTCATTAATAGAAACTCTGAATTAGGTGTCTTAGCATGTTCAGGCTAAGTTTTAACCATCACAGGGTGTGTTAGTCTGTCCTGGATAACTAGAGACATATAACAAGACATGGGCAGGCATTATGGAAAGTAGGCAGGCCGTTAGCAGATTGGAAAGATACAGATGCTGGTTTTTGTTGTTGTTGTTGTTGTTGTTGTTGTTTTAATATATTTTATTGATTTTGTACAGAGAGGAAGAGAGAGGGATAGAGAGTTAGAAACATCAATGAGAGAGAGTCATCAATCAGCTGCCTCTTGCACAACCCGTACTGGGGATATGCCCGAAACCAAGGTACATGCCCTTGACCAGAATCGAACCCGGGACCTTTCAGTCCCCCAGCCAATGCTCTATCCACTGAGCCAAACCGGTTTCGGCCAGATGCTGGTTTTGCTTCTAGACTTTAGAGCCAACACAAGCACCTCCACAATAAGTCAAAGCTAAACAGGGCACCTACAGCAAGTACCACGGGAAGACCAAGAAACTGGTTCCCAGAGGCCAGATGAGATATCCTTTTGGCAAACCCAATATAGAGGGTGTCCCCCAAAAATGTATTCACACACCTTGAATAATTATAAAGGCAGTGCTTTTTAAAATACATTTCATTTTCAAAATTGAGCTATCAGGTTTTAAAGTGTGTATATATTTTGGGGAGTCACTGTATTTGGGTGAAGAATCTGAGCATTTCTAGACTTTCTGCAGAGCAGGCATTAATTTATCCACAAAAATACTGATTTTTGTCGGTAACTTTGATGCTGTTATTACCCATCAATTTATATGATTTAGAATATTACAATTCTGCTGCTCCTAAATAACCACTTTAGAATTTTTTAATGGGTGAACATTTAACTGTGTATTATTAAAGTGTTTCAATTCCCACCTACAGTTTGGAAGCAGCAATGTTTTTCTCACTTATTTTCAACAGAGAGTAAAGTTTACTTCCTGGAAAGTGAAAAGTGCTTAGCATCGTTTTTATAAAGATAAGGTTTAGGAAACTCCACACTGTTCTCCACAATGGTTGCACCAGTCTGCATTCCCACCAGCAGTGCACGAGGGTTCCTTTTTCTCCACAACCTCGCCAACACTTGTTGTTTGTTGATTTGTTGATGTTGGCCATTCTGACAGGTGTGAGATGGTACCGCATTGTTGTTTTGATTTGCATCTCTCGGATAATTAGTGACCTTGAGCATGTAATCCCACTCCTAGGAATATATCCCAAGAAACTAAAAACACCAATCAGAAAGGATATATACACCCCTATGTTCATAGCAGCACAATCTACAATAGCTAGAATCTGTAAACAGCCTAGGTGCCCGTCAGCAGATGATTGGAGCAGAAAACTATGGTACATCTACACAATGGAATACTACGCTGCCATAAAAAAGAAGGAATTCTCATCATTTGCAGCAACCTGGATAGAACTAGAGAACATTATGCTGAGTGAAATAAGCCAGTCAATAAAAGAGAAATACCACATGGCCTCACTCATTTATGAACATTAAAAAACATTATAAACTGACAAACCAAAAGATAGATATAAAGACAGTAAAGCAACAAGCAGACTGTAAAATTACACCAGGGAGAGTAGGGAGATCTGGGGGAGATAAGAGATCAACCGAAGGACTTGCATACATGCATATAAATACAACTAATGGACACAAAACTCTGGGGAGGGAGGGTATGGGGGGGCAATGTTAAAATATGTACACAGATAATAATTTAATAAATAAAATAAAAAAGATAAGGTTTAATGTCATGAAGCAATTCCCAATTCTCCATCATTTTTGGCACACAATAAGACTGCTTTTAATGTGGGCTGGGATTAATAACTATAATTACAAAGAATATTACTTTCTAGTACTTGTCTCCAGAGCAATATAAATTAATCCTGGAAATAGACTCCATCCTTCAGCAAAAGAAGTCTACTTCTAGCCTGGGCAAGTTGAAACTTAAAATTAGACACTCTGAGTTCAATGCCTAGCTTTTGGTCTCCTGCTAAACTGAAAGATTTTAAGTGAATTTTTAATAAACATGCTAAAGTAGGATCCCCAGTAAGTGCTGTTTTTAAAAAATGTTTATATGTTTGAGAACTAACTACTTATTTTGATAAAGGTTGTTGTTACTCAAGCCTGGATTAGAATTCATTTGAGAAATTTTTAGAGATAGTTCACAATTTATACAAAACATCAGACCCATTCATGTAAATCATATGGTCCCATCCTGTTCCTCAATTTAACTGTCAGGTTTAGTTCAGAATCCCCTCTGACCTCTTCAGAAGCTCAGAACCCACCAAAGTCAAGATAATTCCTCCGGTTATGGATGTGTTAAATCAACTGAATGAGGAGGAATTCTTTCATAATGAATACTAATATCAAATTATCACATTGTACACTTTAAGTTTCTTACAGTTTTTTTGTCAATTGCACCTCAAAAAAGCTAAAGAAACACTCAAAAATAATAATAACTTCTGCTGAAATAATTTTAGT
Organism: Pipistrellus kuhlii; assembly: GCF_014108245.1. NCBI lineage: Eukaryota > Metazoa > Chordata > Mammalia > Chiroptera > Vespertilionidae > Pipistrellus > Pipistrellus kuhlii. The sequence continues at coordinate 69,349,833 of NW_023425515.1, forward strand.
AGGAAATTTCCTAAAAGATGCACCTAATGACAACAATGTCTTGAGTAATAATGGGATAGTTATACCATGCTAATAATCTCCTGATAAGTTTTAAGAATAAAACTCTCACTTGTAAAAGCTTAAAAACATACCTTACAAAATTCATGTATTTATATATTTCCATCAGAAACACAAGTTTCAGCAAGGCTTAACTTTACTGAAATTGTTTTGGGGAGTTGGTAATTTTGAATTATTACCAAACAATTCTAACAATAGAAAATTACCTTATTAGTATACTGGCCCTTTGTAAAATCTTCTGGTTAAGATTTATGTTTGGGTATTTTCCATTAATATAAAAAGTCAAACCAGTGGCATTCCAGTAGATCTACCCTCCTGTCCACAGCCTTTCTTGACTTCAGGTTTGGCATGTTGGATTTTGCAGTGGGTTTTCTACACATAGTGGTCTGCTTGTAGCTAGGATTATAATTTCCTGGGTAGCTTGATTTATTTTTAAGTTTAACATTTTTATTTTATTCCTACAATTTCTGACACAGATAGACCCAAGTAGAATAAAAACCAAGCTGACTATGCAAGTTATATTTTATCAATGTATTAGATGAACTTCTCATAACTCTTTTTTTTTTTACTTTATCTTTATTATTGAAAGTATTACAGATGTCCTCCTTTTTCCCCCAGTGAAGCCCTCCACCACTCAACCCCCTGGCCTTCCCCACACTATTGTCTGTGTCCATGGTTATGTATATGTGCATACAAGTTCTTTGGTTAATCTCTTTCCTCCTACCCCTTCTGTCTGAAATTTGTAAGTCTGTTCTATGCTTCTATGTCTCTAGATCTATTTTGTTTATCAGTTTATTTTGTTCATTATATTCCACATTTGAGTGAGAACATGTGATACTTGTCTTTCTCTGCCTGGTTTATTTTGCTTAGCATGATATTCTCCAGTTCCCTCTATGCTGTCTCAGAGGATAGGAGATCCTTCTTTATTACAGTTGCATAGTATTCCATTGTGTAACTCTGTATAGGAAAACAATTTCCTCAACTACAATAGAATACAATGTATGTACTAACCTATTTCCATCAGGAATTTTTAATTAAAGGCACATTTTCTTAGAAAAAGGCTCATTCAAAAAGGACTTGAGTAGCTATTTTTCCAAAGAAACCATACATGGCAAATAGGTACATGAAAAGGTACTCAAAATAACTAATCATCAGGAAAATGCAAATTAAAATCACAATGAGATATCACCTCATACCTTTCAAGATGGCTATTATAAAAAAGATATGAGAAATATGCTGACAAGAATGTGAAGAAAAGGGAACCCTTGTGCACTGTTGATGGGAATGTAAATTGGAGCAGCCACTGGGGAAAACAGTATTGAGGCTCTTCAAAATAATAAAAATACCATATGATCCAACAATCACACTTCTAGGAATATATCCAAAGGAAATAAAATTTTCTAATCAGAGATTTTTTGTAGTCCCATGTACATTACAGAGTTATGCACAATAGTTAAGACACAAAACAACCTAAATGTGCATCAGTGGCTGAATAAAGAAAATATGGTTTACTGGTATATGTAGACAATGGAATAATATTCAACTATTAAAAAAGAGGAAAACCCTGCCATTTGTAACAGTATGGATGAACTTAGACAGATTAAGGTAAATAAAATAAGTCAAACAAAAAAAGAAAAATACCATCTGATCTCACTTAATGTGTAACCTGAAGAAAGTTAAACTCATATAAACAGATTAGATAGATGGTTGTCAGTGGCCAGAGGTTGGGGTTGGGAGTTATGGATAAAGATGTCAAAGGTTTCAAACTCCCAGCTAAAAGACGAACAATAATCATCATACAACGTATATGTATAGCAAAGAACACACTGTAAACCTTGAATTTACACAATATTGTATGTCAATTATATCTCAGTAAGCCCAGAAAAATACCAAAAAAGAGGGCCCCTTCATATATAATAGGGGAGAAGTAATTATTTGGGCATCTGTTACAGTCCTTGGATCAGAGCGTTTGGCACAGAGGTCTGAGGTATGATAGCTTAATCACAAATATCGAACTCACCACTGTTCACCCATGAAAGTCAGTGGATCTGACTGCACAGGAAAGCAGAGGACAGCCACATCAGGGCTAATCTACTATAGACATTTGGATGATATATGATTCCAGCCCCTTGATGATAAAGAAGGAAGCAGCAGCTGGAAGATTACCAAAAGCACACAGCTTTCCTTCTCTCTGCAGGCATATATGCAAAATAAATCATTCCTGAGATAGTGATTAATGTTTTATATTCTCCTACTTCTCCTGCCAATAAAATTAAATTAACGTACATCTACTTACTTATGAGACTGACTTCTTACTGCCTTCTCAAAGGCTAGTTTACTATTTATGAATGTGGTTAGCTGCTGTGCTTTTTATATCTTTTTAATAGCCTTGATAATGGTCAAGACATTAGAAGTTATTGTGCTTTTTTCATTTAAAGAGCTTTTTCTTAGCTCCCCTGGGTTGGGGTGAGTGGTGATCTGACAAAGAGACCCAGTCTGTTCTCTCCCACTGTCTGGTAGGGGTGTAGTCCCTGCTGCTTGTGGCTCAGCAGCCCCTATGAACAATGTTGCTCATCAGTGGACTCGTTGATCTGGAGTGACACTTTGATGATATCTAGTGTAGAGTGTTGTTGGCTACTCTCCCTCATACCTTTCTGCAGCTTCATACACTGTAACATCACCTACTTGATATTGGTATTAAATCAGAAATCACTTTCATTGAATATTTAACCAAGATAGGACCCTGTTTTCATGAAACGGTGATGTGTAGATGTCCTCAATGTTAATAAGTTGTCACTGGGCTTTATTCTGAAGTGTTGGAGGCAATAATGTAAAAAAACGTGGGAGTCAGAAAAAGTCCCAGACCTCCCCTTCATTATTTGAGTGATCTGGTCAAGATCTTTAATCTCTAAATCTCAGTATCCTCTTCTGTAAAATAATTAATTATCTGCCTCATAGTGTGATTGTGGGGATGAACATTTATACAGTTAAAACACATAGCACATAAGCACTTAGTATGTGGTAGCCATAATTAAATATTTTTCATTTTACAACTACTAATACATCAATAAATTGATAAATTCTATAGAACTAATTGTTCAATGAATAATAAGTTGATAGACTAGTAAAACTTTATAACTGATTTATCATATTTTAAATATGACATATAAATGCATATTTTTCCTCAATAGTTACCTAACTCAGATGAAAAATAGTTAAGATTTCATTTTTTGAATGTGCTTTTAGAAGAGTACTGGTAATTGTTATAATGTAGCAGAGAATAGAAATAATTTAGAATAGAAAGTAATCCACAGATATGTCTAGGTATTAGCAACACATGAATTTCAAATGCAAAGTTTTATAAAAACTAACCATAGCCTCAACCTAATATGGTAGCAATACAGGCAGAGCCATTGTAAACAGGTGATCAAACTACTAGTTCTAGAATATGAGTTTGCTTCTGTATCATCTTAAGATAAACTTTAATATTTCCAGATACCATATTTTAATAATATTAAATTTTACAGGTTTTCTAATTTTTAATCTTTCTAAAATATTGAGATTTATACATAATATTATAAATAAATAATATATAAATATGATTATCATATGTAATACAATTTTAATAATTGGGGCTGATCAGAACATATGACAGACATTGTCAATCTAATAAACATATACTATGTAATTTCCATGACTGTATTTTTCAAAATTATAAAAAAATCATATTCCTGTACAAAAAGCTAAGACAGCTCTGCCAGCATATTATTAGGACTTCCTGAACATAAGACTGCTGTATCCTTCTTGAAAAGTTTCCTTTTATTGGGATATCTTTCATCTGACTTGCACAGCAACTTAAGCAGCTAAAAATGTTAGACTATGAATTTGAATTTTAAGAATTACATCTTAGTAATAAGATGTTACTGAGACAATGTTCAGAAAGAAGTACAATTCTGTTTTAAGGGTGAAATTCCTTCTGAATCAAATTGTTTTCCCAGGAAGTGTACAAAGCTTCGCCCAATCAAAATTGCACAACTTTGTGAACAAATGGGAGCCACTGAAACTCAGTCACTGGGCATTATCAGAGATGGAGAACTTGGGGAAAGCACTGTTGCATAGTTAGATAATAGTGGCTGAAAAGAACAAAGTGGATTTTCTTGACGATTCTATTATTTGATAAGTTTCATAAAAAAAGTTTGTCTCTATCTCAGTAATATATTTAAATTTCTATGGAATATGATCAGTATGTCAGCATAGAAACTAAGATGTATGTTCTCATATCTCAGATCTAATTGGCATCAGAAATCACTTTCATTGGATATTTAACCAAGATTGGACCCTGTTTTCATAAAATGGTGATGTATAGATGTCCTCAATGTTAATAAGTTGTCATTGAGCTTTATTCTGAAGAATTTGAGGCAATAATACATATAAAACACATTACTTACTCACAGTAAGACAGTGGAGTGAGAAAGGATGGTTAGGGGGCCTGATATGAACCTTACACAGCTGGGCAGACTGGCAACCAGATTTGAGGACAGCACAGTCTAGTACACAATACATGGAGGCCAAGAGATCATGAAATCTTAACCACAAATGGGGTAATTTATAAGTTCTAAATTTCCAAGGAGTCTGAAATATGCCAGCAGATGGTGAAAAGCAGTGGTGAGAGAATCCAGGGGATAGTGATATTCTAAAACCCAGATTGCCAAAAGGCATCAGGGAGGGCTGTTCGATGTTAGGAGCTGGCCTCCATCCCCAGGAAGAAAGCAAGCTCCAGGCTTTAAAAGGTTTCTGGGAACATGTAGGATTTTAGTGCAGAGCATGAAATGGTGATCAGTGCTATAAACTGAGGTGCAGAGTGACCCTGGGCTCAGAAAATCAAGTGTAGAGGACCTACTCTCTGTTAGAGGAAACTGTGATGTAAAAGCCATGTGAGAGTCCTAGTGATTACAGAAAAGATAAATGTGCCAAGTGAGTTTTGCAGCAAGAATATCTCAATGGCCGGGACCGGTTTGGCTCAGTGGATAGAGCGTTGGCATGTGGACTGAAAGGTCCCGGGTTCGATTCCGGGCAAGGGCATGTACCTTGGTTGCGGGCACATCCCCAGTAGGGGGTGTGCAAGAGGCAGCTGATCGATGATTCTCTCTCATCGATGTTTCTAACTCTCTATCCCTCTCTCTTCCTCTCTGTGAAAAATCAATAAAATATATTTTTTAAAAAAAGAACATCTCAATGACTGTCCTCACCCAGAACTGTAAAAAGGGTGATCCAATGCAAAGACCAATCAAATGATATTTAGATTGAAGTTCCTAAAATTCCTTCATAATTACAACATGTTTTATTAACCAATATCACCCCAGTGCTTAATTAACTTATACAGGTTTCAAGTGTACAATTCTATAATACATCATTGATATATTATATTGTGTGTTCACTACCCAAAGTCAATCCCCCTTCCATCATCATTTATCACCTCATACCTCCAGTGATCACGGCTGTGCTATCCGTGTCTATGAGGCTTTTTGTTTTGTTTTGTAGTTGTTTGCTTTTTTGTAGGGTTTTGTTATTGTTGTTGTTGTTGTTGTTTAATCCCTTCACTTTTTTCACCTAGCTCCACAGCCTTGCTCCTCTCTGGCAGCTGCCAGTCCTTTGTCTATTTATAAGTATGTTTCTATTTTGTTTGTTAGCTTATTTTGCTCATTAGATTCCACATGTGAGTGAAATCATATGGTATTTGACTTTCTCTGACCGGCTTACTTCACTTAGCATAATGTTCTCTAGGTCCATCCATGCTGTCCCAAAGGGGAAGATTTACTTTATGGTCAATTAATATTTGACAAAAGAGGCAAAAACATATAGTAGGGTTAAGATAGTCTATAGTCTATTTAATAAATGGTTTTGGTAAAATTGGACAGACACGTAAAAAAAACTGAAACTAGGTCACCTTCTTATAGCATAAACAAGAATAAACACAAAATGAATTAAAGACTTAAATGTTATATTTGAAACCATAAAAAGCCTAAAAGAAAACATAGTCAGTAAAATTCTGACATTTCTCATAAAAATATTTTTTCTGATATATCACTTTGAGTAAGAGAAACAAAAGAAAAAAAAATAAACAAATGGCACTGCATCAAACTAAGAACTTTTTGCACAACAAAAGAAACCATCAACAAAATGAAAATATCCCAATGAATGTGAGAAGATATTCACCAATGATACATATGATAAGAGGTTAATGTCAAAAATGTATAAAGAATTTATAAAACTCAAAACAAAAAAACCCTAAACAATCCAATTTTAAAATGGCAAAAGGCCTGATAGATGTTTATCTAAAGAGAACATATTGATGGCCAATAGATATATGAAAAGATATCTAATCATAAAAGAAATCATATTAAAACTATCATGAGATATCACTTCACACCATTCAGAATGGTTATCATTAATAAATCAATAAACAACAAATGCTGGCAAGGATGTGGAGAAAAGGGAATCCTCATGCTCTATTGGCAGGAATGCAGATTGATGCCATCACTGTGGAAAGCAGTATGGAGTTACCTCAAAAAAAAAAAAAATAATAAGATTATCCTATGACCCAGTAATTTAACTTCTGGGAATGTACTTGAAAAAACCTGAAACAATTATCTGAAATAAGATATGCACCCTTATGCTTATTGTAGCATTATCTATACTAATAATAGATAAATATGTAAATTGGTCATACCTCTATGACACCCACAGCAAATCAGGAGTGAGTATGCAAATTAATCCAGCAGAGATAGCAGACCTGTAGGCAGCACACATACGTGCAGGCACCAAGCAGACGGGGTCAGGGCAGGGTGCCCACCTGCCCTCTGTGTAGCCAGAGTGACAGAGCAGGCATCCCCGGGACCCCACCCACTTCAAGCCTTTGGCCAGCACACACATGAGCCAGCACTGGGTGGCTGGGGTCCCAGGGATGTCACTGGAGTGTCCGGTCCTGTCAGCCTGTCCTGGGGGCAGGTGGAGTGTTCGCAGTTGGAGTGTTCACAGTCCTTTTGGTTTGTGCAGCCCCTGGGCCAGAAGTAGAAACCAAGAGCACAGGGAGCACCAAGAATTCTAGGAATCATAGTTCTGATGGTAGCCCCTGGACTGGCAGCAGAAACCAAGAGTGCGGGGAGTACCAGGTATGCTGGGAATCATCATGGCAGACACATTGCAGGATCTCCTAGACACCAGAGCAAAGTGAGCCTGGAGCAAGTGGGGATGGAGAAAAAGCAAAAGTGAGAGATGTAAGTAAAGTCACTGTGTTGAGGAAAAATTAAAAGGGAAGATATACTGCAACTTCTAGAAAATCTCCACCAATGAAGCAAAGAAAAAAAAAAAAAGACCTCTATTATTCTGTGAGCACCAAACAAAACTAGATCAATGGATAAAAAAAAGCTTTGGTGTACTTACACAATAAAATACTACTCAGTCATTAAAAAAAAAAAAAAAGGAAATCATACATGTGTTTATTATGGAACCAAAATATAATCTATCTTGGGAAGCAGGCATGGAAAAGATTGAGCAATCTGTGGCAAATAAGGCAAATTATAGATCTGAAATGCCAAAGTTCTGTGTGTGGCAAGATCAGTGAGTTCACCTGTGGAAAATATGGGGCAAGCAGAGAAAGGGGGATTGAGATATGAGTCAGTGTAGACAATGTGACAACTACAGAGAGGCGGTGCATGCAGGAGCAAGGAGGAACATGCTACATCATGAGAATACTGGAACAGTGTCTTCACATAAAATGGGAGGAAAACACCCAAAGGAAGCTGAGTCCTGAAAGAAACAAACCTTCAGAACTTCAGTGATTCTTAAAATAAGTCAAGGCAGTCCTCTGAGAAAAGTATGTGGATATGGTATGAATACATTGTCAGAAGTTTCCGTAAAAACTGTGGCCTGCTGGCCTTGTCCCTTTTCTTTTAGAAGCATCTTACTAACCCTCCAAATCCTGCTTCTTGGTACACTCAGGCTATCACCTCCCTATTTTTTAGTGAACTTGAAGTTTTACCACATTCCCAGGGTCTCCTTGGTAGTGTGTGTGTGTGTGTGTGTGTGTGTGTGTGTGTGTGTGTTTGCATGTAGTGGTATAGTGTAAAGCTGAAGAGAGAAGCAGAGGAAGTCTGGGTGAATTGAATACTGCCATTACATGTAGCATTTTACCTTCCATAATTTTTGGTAATGCATTAATCCATTAACAAAAGCAAGTTTGTGTATTGATGGCTGTATGTCAATATTAATGATCAGAGTAACAAAACCATGCCTGAGGGTGGAGACTGAGAGACTGCAATGAAATCAAAGTGGGCACCACCACAGAAACGTTTCGGAAGGAAGAGGACTTTATTGTATTTCAATGGAGTGCTTGTTTGCCACTTCTAATTAAAGCACTGAGGAAAAAAAGGGGCGATATTTTTTCCAAATTTCTTAGCATTCATAAACAATAGTCCATGATAATCACTTGAGAATGCGAAAAAAACATTCAAAATGTGTTTTTTTCTAACTGCAATGCAGTTTTTTTCCAATGTTTTTTAAACTTATCTGCACTCATATTTATCACTGTTATTTTATGTTCTTCCTTACAAATACAAATATTATGATTTGTACCACTATTATTGTTATTTACCATCAAGAAATTATTCAAATTCAGCTGCTGATATAGGCCACTCTGTTTTTAAAACATACAGTGTGTCACCAAAAAAGTTAAATAAATATAACTGATTTATACAAATGTAACAAAGTGGGAACCAAGTAAAGCTGAGGGAAAAACGAAGAGCTCATTTATTTTAAGGTGAAATGTGAAAGGGGGTGAGAAAAAATAATAAATGAAGTGATAATGTACTGGAACTTGCTATGTTTCTTTAATTTAAAGTAAGTAACTATGCATTTAGTCATAGAGTAATCTGAAATAAGAAGAGGATATTAGAAGAGAAAATGAAGCTAATTCTATACATTTCTTTTTAGGAAATTAAAGAAAGTTTAAAATTAATACTAAAAATTTATCCAGTGGAACTATATAACACACCATTTCAGGATCCCTATAATTCCTGAAATTGGAGGTGAAATCTCCAACACCTTCAGAGAGAAGAATCAAAATAAAAATATACCAGAAAAAAAGATACAGAAGAACTTAACTCACACAAAAGTGTAAAGACCAGAAATAAATGAACAGTGATTAAAGGAATAATTAGGACAGCAGCCCTATTCAGAGAAACAAGGAGAAATTCTTTTTTAAAAGTATATTTCACCTACTTTATCATTTTGCTCTGAGCTGGACCAGATGACCTGGAACTAAGGGGCTTCGAGGAACAATTTGCAATATGGGTGAATACTCTTGGCAATAATTTTCAAATAAGTAATGTCTGCCCGCATATTTATTATTCATTATCATGTAACCATGAATAAGTGTAAAGTCTTCTAACATGAAAGAGTACTGTGTTTACTCTTTAATCAATACCTCAAACTATAAAGTTCCCAATAGGAAGTCTAGCCTAAGTAATTACTGGATTAGAACTTGTAGCAATATAGAATTTGAGTAAACAGTAATCATTTTTGTAAGCAATTTTAATGACAAGAGAATTTTACAATATTTCCTTAATACACATTAGAATTACCTCATGGACACAAGGGTAAATTAGGTTTTACAAAATAATAAGTGGAAAAAATAGAAAGCAAGTAAATATGGAAAATATAAAAGTATATTTCTTCTTTTCCAAGATGTATGGCAGTTGTTTTACTTGAAATATTGATCAAAATTTTGTATGATAATAGATTTTATTTTAAACTAAAATAATTATAATTACAGGGATTTTCATAATAGTTCTATTTTTGTTAGCACATAAAAGCAACAAAATCAACATGGGCCTTTATTTCTTAGATTACCCTGAGGAATTCATTCCACTTGAGCCTCTTTGCTGCAGAGTTTTCCAAAGAATGAACTAGGAACAAAATATGGATTCCACCCAAGCATTTCGCCAATAGGTGCTGACGGGGATGATGCCTGGGTTGCCGTATCCTTTTAGAGAAAGCTTCTGAGAGGTTGCAACACAACAAACGTGTATGAGATTCTGTTTATTCTGATTTCTGGTTACAAGTGCAGTTATCTCCACCGTATATAGACTCAATTCCAGTGGACAATATTTTAGGAGCCACTAAGGATTCAGAGTTCTTTGCCAGGTGTGGGTTCTACAAATACTGAGGACATTAGGAGACTTATTTCTAAAGCTTACTGATTTTTCTAATGTAAGGTATGCCTCTTGATTGAAAAGGAAAAATTATTTTAAGCCACTGAAGAGGAATGAAATGAAGAGTGGTCCTCCAATAATATCTAAATCACCTTTCAGATAAAATGCTCCACCATTCCTGAGGAGGCTTGGATGCAATATGGTTGGTGAGTGGAGAAACAAGGACAATCCTATTAGCAGTGTCAATTCAGGCAAAGTGTTCTGACATAAAGAGCATTTGGAAAAAAATAATAACTCTATTTATGGAACTTGACAACTTACTTTCCATCTTTGATCCTTAAGTGACTAGTGTGGAAAATGAAAGTAATAATAGGACTATTGTGAGGCCTAGAAAGATTCCAACCAGGATAGTTATGTAAATGAGAACCAATACAAATGTAACACAGATGGTGGCAGATATAGGAAAAAAAGTTTAGGTAAAAATGTTACTAAGCAATAAAAAGTATAACTCTAAAGATTTTATAATATCAATAAGATATCAAACTAATGGTTAAGAACTTTAAAAGTCTTAAGATGCTTGTTTCCATGTTATAATGAAATTTTCTTTATTTCTGCTCTCCAGCCAGGTTCACAAAATATATTAGGTTGGAAGGTACATAATAGTGTAAAACTAAGTGGCATAAATTTATGTGGCGGAGCCGAGGATAAAATCAGGATGATGTATCACTCATCCCGTTACCCAGTTGTAAGAACAGAGGTCAATTAATCAAGCATTCAACAAATATATAATGAGTCCCCACTATGTGCTTAACAATATGAATTAGCAGATCAACAACTGCTCTAATTTTAATTCATATACTATTGGGAGATAAATAAAAAAAATTTTGTTGACTTTGGATTAATTTATATAGTTATACCTACAGGAAAAATGAAATCAGAAATTTTTATTCTTCATCCCACACTAATGCAGTTTCAAATATGTGTTGTCTCTTTCATTCGGCATCCCAGTGTTATACAGTCTGCCTTAACAACATATGGTTGGTGGAAAGAGTGCATCTGTGTTTCAGTAATCCATTCAATAAAGAAAAGTCCATTTATGGCTCAAGATGAATGTAACACAGGAACGCAGTGTGTTGGTTTTAGCTTTGCTATGACAACTACTCTTCATTGTGAAAAGAAAAGAAAAACTCAAAACATTCTCTTGCTGAATAATAAGTGAGAATGATTCATTTCCAGTTATTTTCTTTATGAATATAGTGGCTTATGGAAAGAACAAAAAGTATCCATTTCACTTACATTAGCTTTTGATAAAGTTAAATAGTTCCATTTCAAAGTAGATTTTCCCACGATACTTGTTAGAGACAATGCAAATCTTCCTGCTAAGTGGTCGCCAAGATTGTGATATTGAAAAAGAAGAAAAATTATCCACAGCATGAAATTATGGTTCTTAAAATGCAAAAGTAGAAACTAATTTCTAAGAATGTTTTGGAGACAAAGAAAAATTGGAGAATATAGTGTTTTGTTAAACAAAAGCAAAAATTATCAGTTGGTTGTTTGAATGGATGTTTCCATTGGGATATTTTTAATGAAGATAAATGAAGGCAACTTAGAAGGAGACACATGTTTGCTTTGCAGACTTAGAGCATGGTTTGGTTAGCTAAAAGGCAGGTAAAAGGAGAAATGTGTCCCCAGGACAAATGCTTAAACTTACTATTTCACCCTTCTTTGAACTTCTTATTTACCTACATTTAAACCAGTTTCTCCCATAGAATAAAGCTCCATATTGAGGGAGTTCACAGAAAATTCAAACCAAAAACATTATTTTATTAGACATATTTTAGAAAAACTAAGGACAAAGTAGAATTTTTGACCACTATAAACACTATTCAGCTTTGATTAAACTTTGACCCAGCCTAAATCTAGAGAAATATAATAGATACATAAACCAGTTACCCAACTTGGATAACTCCCTCACCATCTGTAAGTCTCTTCAAATATCACCTTTATGACATGGACAATGGTGACCACCTAATTTAATATTATGAATTGCCCTCTCCTGGGCATCTCAATCACTTTGTTTTGATGTTCTCTATTTTTTTTCTTCCATAGCATTTCATAATTGAGATCATCTCCAGAGCTTACCCATATCCCTGAGACCTAAACCCCAATATAAACAAGATGTAGAACATTATTGCTCCAGAAAATAAGGCTGGATCTTATCCAGTAAATAACTTTACTCTTTGCACTGGGAAATGCAAAATGATTAAGCAAGGCACTTTAATTATTTGGGTCTTTCTCTCTTCTATCAGGCAATAGATAATTTACACTAATTAAGCAGGAGCTTACTTTTCAAGAATTTCTATTGACCTTAACAATTATATTACAAACTCTGTCCAATTTCAGTAGATTTTCCACTCTGAAAGATACATCTTAGTCACTTGATTCCAGTGTACAAACACTATAAACACCCTGCACCAGTCCACTGCCTTTTGAGACACTACTAAACTTCTGTCGAGGTGATGCTCTCTGTTTTACAGAAGTAGGTCAAATAAAAAATTTTGCTTAGTCAGTAGATTGCCAGAAATCTTTTGGAGAGTCAAGAGTCAACATATTTATCACTTTCAGACATATAACACTTTTCATGTTTATTCTTATTTTTGTTCTCCTCCAACAAGAAAATTTCATGAAGGCAGAGATCCTTGTTTTATTCATTGACATATTCCAAATACTTAGGACAGTGTCTGCAACTTAGAAAATACTTGGCATATATAGAACACTCAACCACATAGCAGCAGAATTATCATTATTACCAAGTACACTTGGACTATTCTTTGAGAGAGATCACATGTTAGGTAACAAAATTAAGAAGAGTGAAATTATACCAAGTATTTTTTGCCAACCACAATGGAGTAAAACTAAAAGTCAATAGCAGAATAAAAACTGGAAAAGTCACACCTACATGGAAATTGAGCAATATGCTTTTGAACAACTAATGGATAAAAGAAAAATTAGGAAATACTTTGAGATAAATCAAAACAAACTTAAACTTATGGGATGTAGCCAAAGCAATGTTGAAGGAAGTGATAAATCCCTTCAGTAAACAAAAATAAATAAATAACTTTAACCCTCAAGATACTATAAAAAGAAACTAAGTATAGAAGGAAGGAAATGATATAGATTAGAACAGGAATAAATTAAATAGAGAATATAAAACAATAGAAAAAATTGGCAAAACCAAGAGTTGGCTTTTGAAAAGTTAAACAAAATTGACAAGTGAGACTTACTTAAGGAGATGATTCAAATAAATAAAATCACAAATGAAAGAGAGATATTATAAGCAATGCCCCAGAAATAGAAAGGATCATAAGAGACTACAAAAAGAAATTATATTCCAACAATTATAATCTACCAAAACTGAATTGTGACAAAACAAAAATTCTAAGCAGATCTCTAATTAACATGAGATTGAATCAGTACTTGAAAACCTTCCAACAAAGAAAAGCTCAGCATCAGATGGTTTCACAGTTGATTTATTAAACATACACAATGGAAAAATGATAGTCTCTTCAACAAATAGTGTTAAGAAAATTGTGTAGTTACATGCAAAAGAATAAAAATCAACCCATATTTTATAGCATTTATAAAAACAACTCAAAATGTATTAAATTTTAGTAAGCAGTAAGGAGCAAGGAATCCCAGATTGCAACAGGGATGTCTGCCTGCTGACTTAGGCCCAACCATGGCAGGCAGACATTCCCCAAGAGGTCCTGGACTATGAGAGGGTGCAGGCCAGGCTGGGGAACCACCTCCCTCCCAACCCCAGTGCATGGATTTTGTGCACTGGATCTCTAGTTAGTGTATTTAAAAAAGCATAGATTTCTGGGTATTAATTTTGTATGGTGCTACATTGCCAAATTCATTTATTAAATCTAGTAGTTTTCTTATGGAGTTTTTAGGGTTTTCTATGTAAAAAATCATGTCATCTGCGAATAATGAAAGATTTACTTCTTGTTTTCCAATTTGGATGCCCTTTATTTCTTCTTCTTATCTGATCACTATGGCTAGCACTTCCAGTACTATGTCAAGCAGGAGTAGTGAAAGTGGGTATCTCTGACTTGTTCTTGTTCTTAGGTTTTAGTTTTGAGTATGATGTTGGATGTTGGTTTGTCATATAAGGATTTTACTATGTTGCGGTATGATCCTTCTATTCTTATATTTCTGAGAGTTTTTATCAAGAAAGTGTGGTGAATTTTGTCAAATGATTTTTCTGCATCAATTGATATGATTATGTGATTTTTGTCTCTCAATTTATGTAATGTATTACATTTATTGATTTACAGATATTTTACCATCCTTGCATCCCTGAAATAAATCCCAGTTGGTCATGGTGTATGATCTTTCTAATGCAATGTTGGATCTAATTTGCTAAAATTTGGTTGACAACTTTAGCATCTTTGTTCATCTGGAATATTGCCCTGTAATTCTCTTTCTTTATAGTGTCTTTATCTGGTTTGGGGATTAGGATAGTGCTGGCTTCCTAGAAAAAAAGGAAGGTTTCTTGCTCTCAAATTTCTTGGAATAGTCTGAGGAAGGTAAGTTTTAGTTCTTTGAATGTTTGGAAAAATTTCCTGTGTAGCTGTATAGCCCAGGACTTTTGTTTGCTAGAAGTTTTTTGATTACTACTTCAATTTTCTTCATAGTCTATTTTTTAAATTCTTACTGATTGAGTTTTGGAAGATTGTATTTTTCTAGGAATATGTCCATTTCTTTTAGGTTGTCCAGTTTGTTTGAGTAGAGTTGTCCATAGTATTTTTTTACAAGACTTTGTATTTCTGTGGGGTCTGTTGTTATTTCACCTCTTTCATTTCTGATTTTGTTTATTTGGGTCCTCTCCTTTTGCTTCTTGGTGAACATGGCTAGAGGTTTATCAATCTTGTAGATCCTTTTAAAGAACCAGCTCTTGGTTTTATTGATCTGTCTGTGCCAGGGGAAGGAGCCTGCTCTGGCCAGAAGGCTATGTCTGTGCCTTTGTATGGGAGGGGGTATCAAGCAGAAGAGGGGTACTCCTGGCTTGCACCCACAGTAATCCTGGGACTCTGTGTTTGGGCTCTGGCAAGGACACACAACTTGGGAGGTCTCTCTTGCTACACTCACTACAGATGTCTGGGACCTCCTGTGTGGTATAGCACTGCTCACTGCTGGAGCACGGTGGTGGTTCCACTCAGGCTATGGCTGCAAATGGCTCTCTGTACAGGCCCAGGAGTGGTGTCCGAGGTTGGCCTAGGTGTTGGTGTGGCTGCACTTCTGGCCCCTGTTGCTGCCCTCTACAAGATTGACGTGGGTTCCCATCTACTGCAAAGCCTGGAGGAGTTCAGGAGCTTAGGCTTGGGTCACCCAAGATTTGCAGCTGAAGCAGTGGCCTTGACAGGAGAGGTACACAGGAGCCTGCAGCTGGGGAGCTGGAGTCCTGAGGTCTGTGGGTTTGCAAATGAGGTAGCAGGTCTTTGGCCAGAGAAGCTGCAGTGTCCAGGATGGTGTCTGAAATCAGTCTGGGTGGTTGTGAGGCTGGGTTTCTAGTTACAGCTGCTCTCCCCTTCAAGATGGTATAGTTACTGTGCCAGTGCTGGCCACCGGGGAGTGCTTGCAGCATTAACAGGGGCTGCCCATACCAGCCCCTGAGACTCATCTTTAATAAGAGGAGCAGGATATAACTGTCCCTCACTCATACACACACACACACACACACACACACACACACACACACACCATGCACACCCACACACTTCCTTTTCACTCCCTCACTTATTTACACTCTCTCCCTTACTGCCATCCTGCCAGCCACCATTTTAGTCCCCTCCTGTTTTGTTTTTAAATATATTTTTATTGATTTCAGAGAGGGAAGAAGAGGGAGTGAGAGATAGACATATCAATGATGAGAGAATCATTGATTGGCTACCTCTTGCATGCTCCACACCAGGGATCTGGAGCTCAAAACCTGGGTATGTGCCCTGACCGGGAATTGCACTGTGACCTCCTTATTCATAGCTTAACACTCATCCATTGAGCCACAATGGCTGGGGTAGAATGGTATTTACCAAGAGCTGGGAGAGAAGAAAATAGGAAGTTTCTGTTCAATGGGCATAAAGTTTCAGTTATGCAAAATGAATAAACTCTTGAGATATACTATATAGCATTATGTCTATAATCAACAAGAAATTATATACACAAAAATTCATTAAGAGGGCAAATCTCCTGTTAAATGTTCTAATTTAAAAAATGACTTACTATATTGTTCGCCTACTGCATTATGCTTCAGAGGTATGTGCAAAATACACATGGGCACTTGACCTATGAAGCAGATGCTGAATATAGTGCTGAGGTGGAATCCTGCAGGCATCCTACTGAGTAAGCTGGCCTTGCAGAATCACTGGGAAGATCAAAGTATACTGAGGCAGGTGGGAAAAGAGGAGTCATTCAGGGGGCTTGAGACTGCAGCTATTTCCCAATCAATGTGGAAGCATTTAGTGTCTTAACAAATGGTGAACATAGGTATATATCAGCTAAATATCAGCTCTTTATATTGTAATATTATTATTTCTATTTCATTGATGAAGAAATGAGACCCCATAGACTTGACCAACTTAACCAGTCACATGACCATTGAATGGAGAGGGTAATGCTTGAACTTAGACAGTCTGACACCAATTCCTGTTCTTGTAACAGTTATGCTATTCTGCCTCCTGTTTATAAATAAAATAATTAGCTTTAAAAACAACTAATTTGTCCTGGCTAGTGTGGCTCAGTTGAGCATCATTCCATCCACCAAAACGTCATTGGTATGATTCCTGGTCAGGGCACAGGCCTGGATTGCAGGCTTGATCTCCAGTAGTGGGCATGCAGGAGGCAGCTGATAGATGCTTCTCTTTCATATAAATATTTCTCTCTCCTTTCCTCTATCTCTAAAATCAATAAAAGCATATTTTAAAAATAATAAATTACTATCCAATAACTAATGGATTCCAGGCACTGTGGAGGTCAAGCTATAGGCGGATTCAAACATCAATTATGTAGAATTTCATAAAAGATAATGGTTCCAGCAAGAAGTGCTAAAAGTCAGAAAAGACTGTAACTAGAGTTGGAGGCTTTTCTTCAATAAACTGAAGGTGAAAATGAACTGTTTGCACATATTATCTAAATAATTGCTCCAATTTTCCATTATGTTGTATTAGAAGACAGTAGTTTGGAAACAAGAATTTGTAAAGTTTTTGTTAACATCTCCAGGGATGCAGCAGAAGGAGTTCCAACTGCACCTTGGCCAACTCTCTTTTCATTTTGGAAGTAGATAATTAGCCATAATTGGCAGCGATTGCCAATGACAGCAGGAGATAACTGGACGGGTCATGCCAGGAATATTAAATACATAGTGAAGAAAAGCAGAAAGAATACTTTGTTCCTCATTTTCTTTATTCTCTAATATTCCCCTCCCAGTTAGCACTCTTCCTGGTGCTCTGCCCAACTACCTGATGCTGGTTTGGCATAGAATGTGGCCTACGATCTGCGATTAAGGCTCTGGTAAACAATGTTCACCAAAAATGGATCAGTGGCACATTTGGAAATAAAATGTGGCCATTGTTTTCGAACACTAGATTAACCTTTCAATATAGTTAAAATAACAATTTGGTTTTACCATACCTCCCTCAAAATTATTTAAGGTGATGATAGACAAAGTGTAGATGACACTGCCTTTCTTTCAATTAAAAGAAAAAAAAATTAAACAACTACAGACAGAATTTCTTTTAGTAGTTTCATGATATTTTTAATAGAATACCATTACAGCCAAGAGTTTATATTAATATTTGTGGTTTTTAAATAGTACATAACTCAAAAATCAAATGATGATAATTTCAATACAATGAGAAGTTTGATCAACATTTAATAAACTGGAAAACAATACCAACTGGAGCTGAGAAACTAAATCCCATAATGCCAGCTTTCATTTCACATGATCTCCAGGTGGCTGCTGGCCAGTTTGCCACATGAAAAAAAGCCTGACACTTACTGGAAAAGACTCCAACTATTAAAAAAAAAAAAAAAAAAAAAAAGACTCTCAGAAAAGAATACACAATGTTGTGCTGAAAGGCTATGTTATTTTGCCAGAAAAAAATTCAATCTGTGCGCAAAATACCTCTTCCCATGTCTTTTGATCTGATGTAGCGCTTGTCCAAATGGATGGGCTCCCTAAAGGGAAAACCCATTTCGAGCACTGAAGAGCTCCAACAAACACGCAGCACTCAACCTCGGGCTTCAATATCCCAAATGGTCTCTTGCTGGTAATATGAGAACAAAATCAGTGTTTCACTCCGAAAACAGCTTTCCTGGCTTTTCTCTTCTGTTCCATTTGTGCATTGATATGAAGATCAGAGTCATCAACTTGAATGTGATTTAGAATCTCGATGCAAACAATGAGACATTAAACACTTTCTGGCGCTCTGAAATTTGTATTCAGACTCTTCTCTTTTCAGGGTGTAATCACAATTCCATCAGTATTCGAGGGATTTGAGCACACAGACTGCCTCTGTCAGAATTGTAGCCAGCGAGTGCATTCTCGTGTAGAGTGGTCCTGCGAATAACTGCTTTGGAAGGTGGATGTAAGTGGTGTTTTGACATATGCTGCTTTATATGGAGCACAACATCTTTTTGTTGCAAAGCCTTACAGTTTCAGCTTAATTGCTTGAAGATATGGAAAACAAAATTCAACTTTAAAAACAAAGTATGGAAATCATAATCTAACTCACAAAAACAGAGGAAGACAAAGACCAAAGTCATTATCATACTATGGCCAAATAAGAGGATCAGAGACATTGGGCTTTACTTCTCGTCTTTGCAAACTGAGAAATAATGTTGCTATTATTTATTCATTTCCTGTGACTTTACAACATGTATTGTTTTGCTATTATGTTGCCAATTTTTCTCAAAGAAAATTACTATTTCAAAGCTTCCCATAAACCCCATAACTTCTATAAGCTTAGTTTCCTCATGGGTAAAATGGGAATAACAATGCCTTGTTTGTCAGGTTGGATGAGGGTTAGAAATAATATAAATTCACCTAATACTGCCTGGAACATAATGGAAGCTTGCATTATTACTATTATCCAATAGCTTTATCTAGACATATAAATTGGAATAAAACTCTGAGACAGTTTCATACTAATTCAAACATAAGAAATAACACATTTTCTTGTAGATACAGAGAAATTGAGGTAAATGTTAAAACATTTATTTGAATTATCAAAACAAAATATAGATTATGTCCATTTTCCAATTTACATGTCCATATATGACTTTGTGAATAGGCCTGGGTGATCCAGGGACTTTTGAAACTTTGCCTATTTTTGAAGGCACTCAGAATCAACCTGGATATGTACCTACCAATAGGCTGCAGGGCAAGTTTCATCCATTAGTACGGTTAATGCATCATATATCAAAGCCAAGAAAACTGCCCAGCCAGCATGGCTCAGTGGTTGAGCATCAACCTATGAACCAGAAGATCATGATTCAGTTCTTGGTCATAGCATATGCCTGAGTTTTGGACTTGATCCCCAGTGGGGGGTATGCAGGAGGCAGCCAATCAGTGATTCTCTCTCATCATTGATGTTTCTATCTCTCCCTCTCATTTCTCTCTAAAATCAATAAAAAATATTTTTTTTAAAAATAAGAAAGCTAATCCATATATAGTTCCAATAATTATCTCTCGTGTGATTTAAATTAGTAAATGTGAAATTTGCCTGAATGGAAAGTAAGAGAAGAATGGGCAATTTTCAAAAAAATATATTTGTTCTGCATCAATGTAATCTCAGGCGGTCTAAATATATATGTGTGCACGTGTGTGTGTGTGTGTGTGTGTGTGTGTGTGTGTGTTCATATATATATATGAAGAAAATAAAACCTGTAAGAAACTAAAGGCAAAATAATTTTCATAGACACAGACAATAGCATGGTGATTACCAGATGGAAAGGGGGTTGGGAAGGTTTCAGAAGAGGGTATAGTAGTGATAAATGGTGATGGAAGGAAACTTGACTTGGGGTGGTGAACACACAGTACAATATACAGATGATGTATTATAAAATTGCACACCAGAAACCTGCATAATTATATTAACCAATGTCACCACAATAAATTCAGTAAAAAACAGCATAACATAAAAAAAGTTGAAAAATGATTTTGCCTATCTAAAATTAAAAGAAAAGCACCTACGTTTTGGTCTCTTGGGACAATCTTAACAGTTATTCAGGGAAAAGGGAAATATATTAAAAGGTTCTCAAAAAAAGGTGGGGGCTGTTGAAAAGGATATGTAATTGCTTTTTAATTATAGGTAATACTTATAAAGTTATTTAATAGCTCTAAAATTCTGTGTATATATTAAAGATTATTATATAAAATTTGAAATGTGAAAATTATCAACTCCATGTTTATATCCTATGAACAATAGCAGAGCATCAACATGATGTTTGGGTCATTTGCACTGATTCCAAAAATAATGTTTGGACAACAGTACCTAACAGAGCACTAAGAAATCCTGAGGATCTCACTAGTTTCCTCTATGAAATGAGAGGATCAGAGTAAATAGAATTCTCTATTCCCTCCAGATATAACATTACTCCTTTACCATGCAATTGACCTTTGGTTCAGGCCAAATAATTATACCACAAAGTTAAATTTACAAACACAGTTATTTTCATTGCATACTGGGCTATGTTGGAACTCTCTAGATTATGTCGCTAGACATAACATAAGTAAGGAGAAGCTCAGTTATATATTCCCTGGGATCAAAAATGAAGGGAAATAAAAAAGTCCTGAGGTAAAAAAAAAAAAAAAAAAAAAAAAAGGTGGGGGGAGCTCAAAAGAAAGGGACCTTATGACTAGGGCAGGTCATACACAAACCACCAAAAAGAGTATATTATTGCCCAGATGCAAGTCAGCTGGGAAAGACATCTAGGAGAGCAGTGCATGAGAGCAGTGCATACATTTTTTTTTAGTACAGGCAGATAAATATTAGTCTTGCAAATAAGTTTTATTTATTAGATATTGGGGAAAACTCTTAGAAACCACTCTTAGAAGTCAGAATTTACATAATAAAAGAACAGATTTGACTGAACTACTGGGTTAGTCTGAGAACCAATAAGCAAAAACTGCATAGCCCAAACATGACTGGTCAGTATCAAGAGGTACCTAAAAGAATCCTCTGGGTTCTACTCTTCCTTTCCACAACATGTAGCAGCAACCCCATTTCCCCCTGACAACCATGATTGGTCACCCCAATCAGGAGAGCAACTCTTTTATCTGTTTGTTGGTTTTGTGGCCTGAGGAGGCTAATAGAACCAAATGGCAATTTCAGTTTCTAGTTAAATAGAACCTTAGTTTCCTAGTATGATCACATTTTTTCTTAGGAAATAAGAGTTCTTATACCAGTAGGACCAAAAGATGTAGGAGGATAAAGTATAAATTTTATGAGAGGATTATTTGGGATAAGAGTGAATAAATTTACTTAAATCCCCTGGTTCCTGGACTCTGGTATTCTGGCTAAGGAAGATATATATGTAGTCATTTATTCAAAACATATATTGCATCACATTTGATAGTTACTCAGCTCTACAAATGTTGTCAGCCAGGTGGCTCTGTTACTATGTGTCTAATAGGCTATTACACTTTTCTATTAAGCCTCCCATTTTTTGACATGAAGGGATAAACAATAAAACTAGTGACCTGCTCTAATAGGTTTAGCCCATTGCCTCTACTTTTTATTGTACAACAGCTTTCTTAGTCAAAAGAAAGATTATGTAGGTTACCTTGAGGCCTTCACTTAGTCTTGGATGATGTTACTGGAAAAAACATTAAGGGCAAGAAAGGCAGAGTAAGTATCTTTCCCTCTGAGGACAAATTGCTGCTCCCTCTGTGATAGAAGAGGCACTAAGTGATCAATATACTACCTGGTGACTGGCTGATTCCCAAAGGCAATGGGGCATCATCAGGGGCTCAAAAATGGACACTGCTATTGGCAAGCTAGATACACAGCAGCAATGATAGCAACTTCTATTCCTGCAGCCATAACCACTCTGTTGAATAGATCATTTGTTACCTGATAATCAAAAACCTTATCTGCTGGTGTACACTCACATGTGACATAAATATTCCCCATGTTCTTCTGTTACTCAGGGTTCTCCAGAGAAACAGAACCAAAAGGAGAGATTAGAGATAGAGGTAGAGATAAATTATAAGCAGTTGGCTCATACAATTATGGAAATTGTCAAGTCCCACCATCTGCCATCTGCAAGCTGGAGACCCAGGAAAGCTGGTAATATAGTTCCAGTCCAAGCCCAAAGGTCTGAGAACCAGGAGAGCCAATGGTATAAAGTTCAGGAAAGGATTAGGAAAATAGAATGAGACAAAAATTCTCTCTGATCCCACTTTCTGTTCTATTCATGCCTCCAATGGATTGGATGAGGCCTACCCAAATTCTGGAGAACAATTTACTTTTCTCAGTCTATCAATTCAAATAATAATCTCTTGTAGAAACATTCTCACAGACATACACAGAATGATTCAACCAGTTTGACACATAAAATTAACCATAACAGTCTCCGTTAACAAATAGTAACAGTCCAATTCTAAGATTGCTATTCACATATTCTTTTCCCAGACATTTTTTTAACCAAAACATCAATCTTATTACTTCAAAGTTCCTAATTATCTAAAAGACTGTTAACAAATTACCCTGTGATCACTTTAGGTACAGACCTTTGGCTATCGCCTCTTTTCAGTCAAGTAAAACAAAGTATTCCAAGTTCTGCCCACATGGCTCAGGGGATGTTAGTTGATTCTTAGTTGTGTCAGCACATTATGCAGAAGTATCTGTAAAAAAGGCCAAATACTCCCCCCACCACCACCACCATCTTTGTCAACTAATCATAGAGAATGCCTCATGAGATCAAAGGTGATTTGAGGAACAAGGCAGCAATGTAACAAGAGTAGGGCCCCTTGCTAATGCCACTTACATATGATTTCAGGACACACTTGAACCTGATCTCATATGGCCACTTCTACATAATGAGACAGTTCTGTTGCCCAAGCCAAAGTTATGAATTTGGTAGTCACATGACACACAGTTCATAGTGGACCTTTTAGGTCCCATAGTCTTCTTCAATAAAGATTAGTTAGCAGTAGAGAGGATGAAATGTTTTCTCTAAAGCCTCCACTTAATTCTTTGCATCCAGCTGCCTAAAGAGTGGCAAGAATGTGAAAAAATCACATGGGATAATTTAATGTGAGTCCTGTATAGAAATTTAAGACTATACCCACATCCGTTTGGCCAAAACTCATGTTCAAGGCACTGTTGAATACCAAAGTGTCTTAGAAATGTAGTTTAGCTTCCTCCCATTCACCCCACAAACACAAGCACAGCTCTTCCAAAGACACACAGAAATAATACAATCTAGATATATTAGTGGTTCTCAAAATGTGATTCCTGGATCAGCAGCAATAGCATCACCAGGGGACTAATTCCTTTGCCACATGCTGAAATTATTAAATCCAAATCTCTAGGGATGGGACTCAGTAATCTGTTTTTCAACAGCCCTCCATGTGATTCAGATGCACCCTATTGTTTGTGAATTATTGGTCTGGAACCAAATGAGGAAACACCAAACTTCACATTATCTTGATAGCTTTCCATAACCCTTTACAGCCTCCCAGAAATAAGATATGATGCAACCTGGATGGAATTGGAGAACATCATGCTGAGTGAAATAAGCCAGTCAATGAAAGAGAAACACCACATGACCTCACTCATTTATGGATGATAAAGAACATTATAAACTGAAGAACCAAAAGATAGATATAGAGACAGTATAGCAACAAGCAGACTGTCAAATTACAGTGGGGAGGGTAGGGAGATCTGGGGTAGATAAGAGATCAACCGAAGGACTTATATACATGCATATAAGTACAACCAATGGACACAAAACTCTGGGGAGGAAGGGCATGTATGGAAGGGGGGGGGAGCAATGGTATATGTACACAGATAATAATTTAAAAAAATAAAAGAAATGATCCTATTGCCCAGTTAAGTCTTTATAACCTTTCCTTTACCCACTGCACTAACCCTGGGAAAGCCCTGACAGGAATTCTTAGGCAAAGATCAACAGTCCATTTACTTTCGGTTGAGCAGAGGGAAAAGGGGGTCTCTCTATGCTTCGAGGTATATCAGACTCTTCCAGTGAGAGCCACATTGATCTGTTTTTTAAGGTAAAAATTAGTTTAGACTAAGTTAATAATATCTGTATCAAGTGGTATAATTTTAAAATCTAAAGATTCAAGAAGGAATAAAGACTGATCATCTTAAACTGGCAAAGCAATAATCTCACTTAGTTTAAAATTCCATATTCTGTTGGCTTGATTTAAAAACTAGCCAATATCAACCTTGCAGTTTTTTAAATTAACTTAGGGTCTCTGAACCATAATGATTTAGAACTATAGTACATATTTTGCAGTTAAAGTGAAGATTAATTGTGAATATTAATTTGAACTCATTTTAATTTTCACTTGCTTTTTTATTAATAAAGTCAATAATATAAAATTGACCTTTTATACTTGAGAAGCAATTAAATTGTATTAAATTATGGTGTTGCATATTTTAGTTTGGTAGCTAGATTGATATATAGCATAAATTTTCATTAAGGATAGATTTTTTGAGTAAGCAAACTATTCTCTGAATAAAATTGAGAATCAAATTAAAGTTTTCAGAATTTTTTTGGTTTTCAAACAGTCATTAACTAATGTGTTTCAGGGAAATTGAAAAATTGAGGTGATCAGTTTACAATTAGGAATTATTCACTAAACCTGAATTAATGTCTTCTACCTTCTGGGAAGATCATATGTATTGGTTATTTATTCCGTAACGGATTACCACAAAATTTATCAGTTAACAATAAGTATTTAGTCTTTCATAATTTTTAAGGTTAGGAATTTAAGAATAGCTTAGCTGAGTGGTGTGGCTGAAGGTTCCCGCTAGATATAGTTAAGAAGTCAGTCAGGGCTGCACTTGGATCTGAAGACCTGATAAGGGAAGGATGTCCTCTCAAGCCAACTCATGTGGTTGTAGGAAGGCCCCACTTATTTGACAACTTTTGGTCACAGGTCTCCTATTCCCTTCACATGGGCTTCCTTTGTCTGCCTCAGTATTCGCACACCATGTCATCTGGCTTGTCCCAAAGTGACTGATGAGCCAGGATCAGTTTGGCTCAATGGATAGAGCATTGGCTTGGGGACTGAAAGGTCCCGGGTTCGATTCCGGTCAAGGGCATGTACCTTGGTTGCGGGCATATCCCCAGTAGGGGGTGTGTAAGAGGCAGCTGATCAATGACTCTCATCGATGTTTCTGACTCTCTATCTCTCACCCTTCCTCTCTGTACAAAATCAATAAAATATATTAAAAATAATAAAAATAAAAATAGAAAACAAAGTGACTGATGAGAGAGAGAGAGAGAGAGAGAGAGAGAGAGAGAGAGAGAGAGAGAGAGATTATTCTATATAGAAGCCACAGCCTTTATACCCTAATCTTGGAAATGATTTACCCTCTGCTATATGCTAATAGGTCACAGAAACCAAGCTTAGTATATGATGGAGGAGGTCTCCCCAAGAATATGAATACATAATTTGGCAGTGGATATTTTTCACACAACAGTCTTTACCTAAGATGGTGATTATATTACTAGAGACCTGGTGCACAACAGTCGTGCACTTGGGGGAGAGATCCCTAAGCCTGGCCTGCACCCTTTAGCAGTCAGGGAGCTCTCAAGGGATGTCTGACTGATGGAAGCTGACAGGCTCCCACCACTGACACTGCACTTGCCAGCTGTCAGCCCAGCTTGTGGCTGAGAGGCACTCCTCCTATGGGAGTGCATCTGCCCCCTGGTGGTCAGTGAGCATCATAGTGACTGATCATTTTGCCATTCGGTCAATTTGCATATCACCCTTTTATTATATAGGACATCATTTTTTAATGCCTAGGTATATTCTAGAAACATACTTTTGAAAAGTTTGCGTGAATATAATATTTGTAAATGCCTATTTTTACACAACCATTCCCCTCCCTAGACTGTGAATTCATCAGGGAAGGTACTATTTCTTATTCATGTTTATATTTCCAGCTCCATGATCAGTGGCTAAGATAGATGTGCTTAGTAAATACTTATCATCTGTGATAAATTGTATTATATTTTAATTCTCAAAGTAGTTTATATTTTTTTCTTATTTTTAAAATTAATGTATAATTTACGTAAAATTAAAAGCACAGCCTTAAGTGTTTATTGTGATAAATTTTGACAATTTTACATATCTATGTCACTTTAAATAAGACATAGAACTCTTCTATCACCCATGAAAATTCTCACGTGCCACTTTTCCTCTCCTTCCACTGTCATGCAGTAACTATTTTTATTTCTGTCATCATACAATAGTCTTACCTCTTACTGAACTTCAAATAAATGGAATAACTTTATGCCAAATGCTTATGTATTTGACCTTTTTTGTTTGTTTGTTTAATATATATTATTGAGAAACATATTGTTGCCACTTGGATAGTAGTTAATTCCTTTTTATTGGTGTAATAGAGGCCCAGTTCACAAATTTGTGCACAGGTGGGGTCCCTTGGCCTGGCTAGTGATTGGGACAGATCTACTCAGTAGAGGGACAGCAGGAGGTTGGTCCCAGCAGCAAGCTAACCAATGGCCAATTCCCTGAGGAATCAGGTTCCGTCATCCCTTTCATCTGGGTCTAAGGTGTAGGTGAACCAGATTTGGGACTAGTAAAGCCCCAGCAGCAAGGTATGAGTCATCATGCATCATAGCTACCCACCAGTCATCCAGTCATTCTGGTCGTTTGGTTGTAAAGGTCACTTAGGCTTTTATATATATAGATAATATTCTAATGTATGAATATACCTCAATTTATTTATTCATTCTTTTCTTGTAATTCATTTTGATTCTTTCTACATTTGATTATTATAAACAGAGCTACTGTAAATATTATTTTACAACTTTTTTTCTACAGACACATGATTCCCTTTTTCTTGGTTAAATAAATACCAGACAGTGAGATAGCTGGATGCAATTGTTTTTAATTAATAAAAAGACTTCTTTGTGCTCCAATATGTTTAAGAATTTAAGACAATTTTTTTTAAATCAGCTATATCTAATTGCCAAAGAAAATGAAGAGCAGACAGAAATAGAAATATTAGTTTTTACACTACGGTTTTAGAGTAATCAAGAGCAATCGACAGCATCAGCAGTGAGAAGACAACAGACTGAGGGCAAAGATAGCACTGGGCCTACTCCCCATTCTCTTTGGGAATTAGACATAGTCAGTGGTGACTGTCCTTCAAATTCTTTCTTGTCTTTTTTGTCTTCTTCGTCTCA
Source organism: Pipistrellus kuhlii (assembly GCF_014108245.1). Taxonomy (NCBI): domain Eukaryota; kingdom Metazoa; phylum Chordata; class Mammalia; order Chiroptera; family Vespertilionidae; genus Pipistrellus; species Pipistrellus kuhlii. The sequence goes on from NW_023425515.1 coordinate 69,377,573, forward strand.
TCTATATGCTCCATATTAGCCCCTTACTTATCAGTCTATTTAACAAATACTTATTGAACATGTACTATTTAGTAGGAACTGTTCTAGAAGCTAGGAAAAACAAAACAGACAAAAATCCCTGCCCTCATATAGCTGAGTGTATTTGAAAATATATATGATCAAAACTTGCATTTTACTTATATTTTGTGTTGTTGTTGTTTTTTCCCCCACCAAATAGATTAAAACCATAATATGCCCATATACACTGAAAAATTGGAACTAAGGCCTGCTATAGCATGCTCACATGCCAGGTGTTCATTACATGTTTGTTGAATGCATGAATGAATAAATGTCCCAAAGTTGGAGGAATTATTATGCAATAGAGATTCATTAGGTAAGCATATAAATAGGCTTTTTAGGAGGCTGCTCAGAAATATATCAGCAATCCTGAATCAAATTCTTTTTCAAAGTACTAATACTACTAGATGTACTACTAAATAATGACAGATTTTGTAATCAAAGAAAATATGATAATTTCAAGAGAAACATCAGAAGTGCTTTATTCAAAGTAATGTCCATTGCTAGCTACACATTTTCCCCATCTTTCAGGTAATTTGTAGATACCATCCCAATACAACTTTTCTTGTTTTGAGGCAAACCATTCAGAGACCAAATTTTCCACTTCTTAGTATATTTTGTTGAAGTGCTGCTCAGAAAGTGTGTGTGCGCCATCAATCAGAACAGGTGGTAATCTGAAGGAGCAAGGTCTGGTTAATATGGTGGGTGTGGTAATACTTCCTAGGCAAGATCTTTTAACATGTCTTTAAATGGTTTTGAAGTGTGTGATGGTGCATTATCATGAAGCAAAACTACTTTCTTGTGTCTTCTGGCACATTCTGGTAACTTCACAATGAAAGCATAGTTCAAATTGATTATTTGTTGTCAGTAGCAATTAGTATTAATAGTTTCACCTGGTTTTAGAAGCTCATAATACACCATACCTTCTTAATCCCACCAAATGCAGAGCATTGTCTTCTTTCTGAAGTGTTTTGGCCTTGCAGTCCATGTTGATGGTTGAATTGGATCAACCCTTGATTTTGTGTATTTCCGATTCTCAAAATAAATCCACTTTTCATTGCCAGTCACAATTTGATGCAAAAAAGACTTCCTTTCCTTCATTGGAAGCAACATTTTACTGACGACTTTTTGGTTTTCCATTTATCTTTTGTTAGGTTGATGTAGCACCCACTTTCCTTCCTTTAAAATTTTTCCTGTTGCTTATAAATGATCGGAAATTATTTGCTGAACAGCATTTAATCTTTCTGTGAGTTGTTTTTGAGTTTGACACACATCTTCATCCAATGTTTGTAATTGTTGGCCTTCAAACATTTTTGGTTGACCTGGATGTTCTTCGTCTTTCACATTGAAATCATCACTTTTAAAGCATTTAAACCAGTGCTCACAAGTATATTGAGATGGATCATGTTTACCAGAAGCTTCCCAAAGTCAACGATAATTTTTTCTTCAAAATAAAGTAACAGATTAAAACTTCCTGCAAATGCTCTTTTTTGGCACAAAATTTGACATTTTTAAGCATAAAAACATCTATGGTGTTAACAATTTCAGCAAATTTGGCATATGAAATTTTGAAGCTTGCTGTCAATACAACAAAATAGCATACATATCAAATTGCATATATATCAACATATGTGTAACTCTATCTATTGAAAAAATCCTCATTATTAACTGGTACACCTAGTATACTACAATTTTGTCACAGAGTACATGGTCTCAATATGAGCTAGAAATAAAGCTTGCTTTTCAAAAAAAGTCAGACCATTTTCAGAATGAAACTAAAAAGCAAATTTAATTTAATAATGTCAGACATTTATCAATAGCTTAGTGACCACCAACCAAATTACTTTATACTTGGCTTGTGGTTAAACCTTTAACACAAATATATTTCTAGATACAAAGGGAAAATTGCATTACATAAAATTCACCTGATTAAAAAAATATCACATCTGAAAATCACTCATCTGAGAAAGCTACAAACCTTGGGCTTGCAAGGACATGCTGTTTTCAAAGTGAATGTGATCAAAGGACTTAACATAAGAAATAACTTTCAAACAGCAAGACACCACATCAAGAGGGCATCACAAATGGCCAGTGGATAAGCATTAGCACTAAACTGAATTGTTTGACACACAGCTTTGTCTCACTTATTTTCTGATGATAAAAGTAACAGGTCTATTGTATAAAAATCAAGCATATAAAGTTATAAAGAAAAATGTAAATTACCAGGCATACTCACTGGTAAATATTAGTGAATTTCCTTCTAATCTATTTTTTGCACATATTAGTTGAGCTCTGCTATATATCAAAGTTGTGACTTTTTTTCATATGTAATACTGCAACACAAGCTTTCCCCCCTAGGTTATTACAAATATCTAATTATACATTCTCTTAGTGACTACATTATAGTTCATCTAACTCTTTCTTTATTTTGATTATTACCATTGTTTTTATATTTTTTCCTCTGTCTCAAATTAATACTCCATTACATGTTACTGGAGTTTGAGGGATTTGTTGGTTTCTGGTGATTGGGCAGGTGATTCAGAATTTTTTACTTAGGGTTTACCTATCCTTAGGGGGAAAATTAAACAATATGTATTGCCAATTATAATACAGTCTCATAAATCTAATACATAAAAAAGTAGTCACTCCCTATCCCATGAATATAATATTCTCTGAAAATCAATTCTAACCTAATGAACCCCAGTGACCTGACATCAGGATTTGATATAGATCCAAGATCCATATTTTCATATTTTAATACATAATTTAACCCCACTGAATCCTGTAATAATTTTATGGATATGTCAATACTCTAAAAGGCAGTAAATGTCCTTTTTGTGGTTCCTAGAGAACATTGCACTTTTAAACCTCATTTTATTAGATGCAGGAACATTTAATGAAACAGGTGAATTTAAATATTTTATCTCCTTAATTTCAATTGTTTGTACTCAAATGAAAATGAAGATACTTTCTCTCAAATCTACACTGATCAATTGAAGATACTTTCTCTCAAATCTACACTGATGAATTCTAAAGTCTAATTTGTTGCTACAGATCCATTTATCTCCTTGTTCAGGACACAATGAACGTACAGACTTGTCCCTGCAGACTGATGAAAGCATATCTGCTGAAATGTCCACTTTAATTCTTAAAATACCCCAAGACTTTAAACATGGTAAGCCACGAAAAGAATACAGCAGGTACAATAAAATAAGGCAGATGAGCACACAAAAACATACACCTGGCCCCAAATCTTAAGATATTTTTTCAGACCTAATTCCAAAATGTGGGGCAATGGAGAGCACTTTTTTGGGGTCATGTTTCCTAGAGTTTTAATGCAATTCACTGGGCATTAAGGAATCATCATGAACAAAGTGAACTCATTTAAAACAACATGTGATAAACCACTAAAACATGTAGGAAAAAAACCTGAAAGCCTTTTTAAACAAACTTTCAGAACTGAATTAAAATGCTGGTATCAAAAGATGATTATAGGTATAATTACAACAAATTGTTCTATCTTGTCACAGATAAATAGTAATGAAACAGGGAAATTAGAAGCAAAAATGTTGTGGTATACCTTCAGGCAAATATGAAAGATATATGGGTTTTCCTAAGCCATTCTTTAAAGTCAAGTGTCAAATAGACTCTTGGAAGGAAAACCATTCCACATCTCATTGTTTCAAGGGCAGAACTACAAAGCCAGATAAATGTAGTCACACATAATTTCATCTTGCTCTACAATTTTCTGGAAGTTTCTCTATGTTTCTTTTTTTTAATTTAATTTGACAGACATCTCAGAACTAAGTGTACTGCTGGGTACTGAGGATATAAAAGTGGTCAAAATATAATTTCTTCTTCAAGGCATTATTTATTAGCTAGAATTGTTTTATGACATAAGACAATAGCTGCACTATGGCCAATTGGGTACCATCAGAGGTATTTCAGTAAATGTCCATTTTATCTTTTGGTACAGACACAAATATCAATAATATAAGTCAATCCTCTCAGACATCATCTCACTTCATGTCCACAAAAGCCATGGATAAGGAGTATTATTGTTTCCACTCAGAAGATGAATAAACACAGGCTTGGAGAATCATGTGGCCAGTAGAAAGAGCCAGGATTCTAGGCAAAGCTCCATTGTGGCAGTAAATCATAGTGTCTGAGATTCAGATAATTACTTCAGTTTATTTTGCATGTAAAAATAAGTCACCATTCTGACATTAGAACCATTAAAGTTACAAAACCTTGAAATTCAATGCTTGATCACTGGAACACATAAAGATATCATCTCTTCATAACAATTATTTTATACCCACACAGTACCTTCAACATTACCCACTAGCAGCTAAAGAATATACATCCATGGTTATCACCTTCCTTCCTAGATTAATATATCCCCTTTACCTAAGGTGTTTCCTTCCTCATTTCTGATTCACTTCCAACTATTTCTAACATGGCTTTCATTCCAAGCACTACAATTCACTTGCTCTTGTCAAGACCCAATGGACACTTATGTGTCCTCATATTATTGCCTCTCAGGTGCATTCAGCAAAGTGATTCATGTCTTACTTGACTCACCTTTTTTGCTGACCTTTCATGACATAGCTCTGCCAGTCTCACTATATCTGAACATCCTCTCCATCTCCTTCAATGGCTTACCCACTACATGTTAATGACTCATTTTTTGGTCCTGAGCCCTCAACAATTATCAGTCTATATGCTTCTTCTATGTAATATCATTAACATCTGAAGCTTTATGCTGATAGCTACCAAATTTATATCTCCCAAATACCTCTCCTCTGAGTACAAGGTATAGGCAATTATATAACTGACATTTCCACTTGGCTATTGAATGACCATCTTACTTCCCACTAACTTCATCCCTAAACCATGATTCTCACCTTCACTTTCCCATTTCAGAAAATAACATTATCTTATGCAGTTGCTAGATAAAAATCTAGGAAACCATTCTTGAATTCTTGCATTTCCTTTTCTCGAATTCAACCCAGTAACAAATACCATCAATTATACCTTCAAAGTAAAGCTTGAATTTATCTTCTCTCTATCTTCTTTCTCATTAATTTCTCTAAAACTATATATATATATATATATATATATATATATATATATATATATATGTGTGTGTGTGTGTGTGTGTGTGTGTGTGTGTGTGTGTGTGTATGTATAATATGTATGTATGTATGTATGTATGTATGTATATACTGGAGGTCTGGTGCATGAAATTCATGCATCAGGGGTTGGGTGGATCCTTAGCCCATCCTGCATACTCTCACAATCTGGGACTGCTGGCTTCTAACCGCTTGCCTGCTCAATCACCCCTAACTACTCACCTGCCTGCCTGATGACCCTAAGTGCTCACCTGCCTGTCTGATCACCCCTAATCACTCTGCCTGCTGATTGCCCCTAACCACCTCTGCCTGGGCCCCCGCCACAGTGACATCCATAATAATGTGAAGAAGGTCATTCTGCTGTCTGGCCTAATTAACATATTATGCTTTTATTACTATAGATATCCCACCTTGGTTCTTATTTTTTTTCTCCCAAGGAGATTTTTATTAAATCACTACCAAACTCCTGCTCTCTGTTCTTTGTCTCCAGTCCTTTAAAAACAAAACAAACAAACAAACAAACAAACAAACAAAAAATGAAGTTAATGGGACAACGCATGCCAAGCATCACAGCTTTTATATCAAGTTCTAAAGGGAACTGGATCCCAAAGTTATTGGCATCTCTAAATCACAAAACCAGTCTAATGCTTAGGAGTCTTACCAACCACATTTTCTTCATCAAGAGATTCAATCTCAAAATCCATAATACCACAACATGGACCAATAATTTTTAGTACATCCTCTCTCCTCTTCATTTTGAACTGTAAACTCTGGCTGACATGGATACCAATTCTTAATAACATAACCTGGTGGTACGCTAGGAGGAGCGTGGCTTTCTATCTCTTGAGGGCAGTAGGGCTAACAGCAGCTGGCACACCTCAGTGGTCTCTCCAGAGTTATGACTCTTGGCTCATATTACCAAGAATCCTTACAGTAAAAGACTTACAAGCCCATAGCAGTTTCAGGTACAGAAATCACTATCCTTTACTGAAAAGTAAATAGTTTGTCTAAGGCTGTTCTTCATTTTATATTTAATACTAGTTCCAAAACTTATGAAGACTTCCAGAAGCTCAACTTGCTAATGAATCAGTATCTGATCTATCTGCCTGAAATATGCCAATCCTGGTGAACAGTCTAATGGAGGTGGTGATGGTGGCATCCACCATACCCCTGCAACTATACCTGGCTGATTATACAATGGCAGGAGTTGGACAGGAAAGCTCATTGAACCATCCCTCCCCATCAAAAAATCCATTGATTAATTCAATAATACTTATTGGTAGCACAGTATGTGCTAGGACCCTGGCCAGGCAGCTCAGTTTGTTAGAACATGTCCCAATACACCAAGGTTGCAGGTTTCATCTCCAGTCCGGGCACATCTAAGAAGCACCCAATGGATGCATAAATAAATAGAACAACAAATCAATCAATCTCTTTCTCTCTCCCTAAAATCAATCAGTATACTATTGTATGTGCTAGGGACTTTTCTATTAGCTAGAGATACAAAAAAATGACAAAAATTCAATGATTACAGAACTTCATTCTAGTGGAAATGGCACACAATAAACAAAAAAATAAATGTATTAATATGACAGATGGTGATAAATACTAAGGAGAAAAAATACTAGTAATCAAACAAAGGCAATGGGAAATGCCAGATTCAAGTAAGTTATAAGGTGAATAGGGTGGTTGAGTCCTACAGCAGACAAAGATTATACTTTTTTTAGTGTAATTAGTTCATATTATTATACACTCTAAAATTCTTCTAATGAGTCACATAAAAACCTAGGGTAAAATCTAAAAATTCTTATTTTGGGTCTCCTGCCTACCTATCCAACTTTCCTCCTTCATCATAGATTCTAAAAGGTTCCATTCAGTTTCTCAGCACTCTAAATGTTGCTGTGTCGAGGCCTTTGCACTGTTTTCTCTATCTGGAACATTCTATCTTAGCTCTACTTTTAGCAGACTCATCAGATATCACTTAGTAAGAGATGCCTTTTCTGCGCATACATTATCAAATAGCACAACCATCCACCAACATGTGCTTAACTTATTTAGTCACCTTATAAAACCTATCACAATTGTTTCAAATTTATATTATATAATTTTTCTATTATGTATTTTACCACTAGAGTGTATGTTTCATGAGGACAGACCCTCATGCTATTATATCTAGTCACTGCTTCATCCCCAACCTAGAGTTGCACCTGGCATGAGTAAGCACTCTGTAAATACTTGGTTTTTGATTAGTTGAATGAGTGACTATAAATTCCAATTCCAATTGCTTTCATTCAGAAAAAAAAATTATTAAACACACACTGTGTGCCGGACATTGGCATAATTCTTAATATTTGCCTGGTCTGTAGAATGTAGGCTGATTATCCTACATTATTCAGAATTAGAGAAATATGAAATTCTGGTTATAAAAGGATTTTTTAAAATGACTTTTAAATTCAACCTCTCGAGGAAAATTAAGCTAAAGAATGTTGAATAACATGTTTAAATCACGTAACTTTAAGAGTACAGTAAAACCCTACCCCAGTTGAAGACTTCTTCTGTGAGTACATTGTAATAAGAACATGAGCAGCAAAATGTCAGGCTCCAGAATGTTGTAAATTGAAGGAATGTTCACAAAAGATGCCAAATGACATCAATATTAAATATGAAGTGTAAATTTTATATGTTTTATGAAAAGTGAATAGATAATAATTTTAATTTACAATTTTTTTAGAGTGAATCCCTGAATGGATATACTTAAAGAGCATTGTAAGGATCACATTTTCTGCTAGACCAGCTAGAATGCAAATGTCCAAGGACAAAGCTCTGAAACACCAAAACTTTCATGATTAGGACACATTTGATTCAAGGATCGATCACCATTATCACCTTTCTCTCTCAAGACTCCAGTAAATAAAGATACAGAATTTAAAAAGGTAAAACATCAATCAAGATAATGTGATTAAGGGAAGAGCATCAATAGAAAATAGATTCCAAGAATCCTCTGGAACATGAGTGGGTGGAGTTATATAACTGAGGAAGAGGAACAAAGGAAGCATAGCTGGTGTGCTTACAGGAGGAAATGTAGAGGAGGGAAAACTGCTTTCCCTGCAGAATCCCAAGAGATTTGCCACACAGAAATGTCAAGTGCTTATGAAGCCAAAGGTAAAAACTAAGGCTGAAAACTAGGAGATAAACTGATAGTTTATAAGACATTTGACTGGAAATCTGGTATCAAACCTCACAAACTAAATAAACTTCTCCAAGGCAATGAACCAAAGGTCCCTCAACACAACAACCAGATGGCCACTCCAGTGGGGACATCTCAGTGGGTGGAGTGCTCACCTGTCTGTTGTGCTGTGAGACTCTGCCCATTCGTGGATGCCTCTAGGGCTTCTTAATTTCTTTAGGGAGGACCCTTTTGGTTCACTTGGGAACATTGAGATCAAATCCTAAATTTAACTGGAACAAAATATCTAGATGTTTTCATTGAATAGGATGCAAGCTTAGACTGCTAGTGGCCATCTTTTTCACCATTTGGTAAAATGAAGCCAATGCCAAGCAAAGCAGATCCTAAATATAGAAGGAAACAAAGTCCTAATAACCTCATAGAGCACTTGGCTACAGAGGGGCCTTTGCCGAGAACCAATTCCAGCATGTAATAATTACAAGCGTTTCACCAAAAGGTTGGTGAAGCTTGGGTGGCTCAATAAGGATGAGCCACATATGTAGTTTACCTGTTGGAAATGGTTAAATGGCACTTCCACCAAAACTGAATAGGATTGTTAACCGCCAGACAGTTCAGGGCATTTCATTGCCTCCTGTTGGCCAAACACCTGAACAGCTGTAAGCTATTCCCCAAACGTATAATGCTTCTGCACTCTACCCTTAGACACCTTACCCTTTAAAGTGTATATTTCCACCTTCCCTTAGGATAAATCATGTTGAATAAAAGCATGGGTCCTTGGTCAAGGGAGAGTCTTCAGTTCCCTTTAGCTGAAGCTCCTCTGACCCCCAATGCCTTTCAAAAATACCTTTTGTCTCTTTAATCATCTATGTTCTGCCCCTTTCTCCAAAATACTCAACCCTTTGTAAGGTTGGGAAAAGTATCCCGACAGGCCTTTATTTAGAGTTACCCATAAAATTCAGAGAGGAAACCAAATGAATTTTTTGCTAAATGAAAATCTTTAAAATCATAAAAAAATATTACAATCCTACCTAATAAAAGAGTAATATGCAAATTAACCATCACTCCACTATACCCACAAGCCATGCCCACCAGACATGCCCACCAGCCAATCAGAGCTAGTATGCAAATAAACCCAACCAAGATGGCTACAGCCACAGAGAGCAGGAGGGAAGCTTGGGTTTCCCAGGCAATGAAAGAAGCCAAGCTTTCCATCTACCCTTGCCAGCCTAAGCCTCCACTCAAGTATACAAAGTTTCAATGATAGAAGGTAAACAAATCCAAACAGAAATGGCAGCAGCCACAGAGCTAGAAAAAGTGGGAGGCTAGGGTTTCCCCTGGCAATGGAAGAAACAAAGCTTTTTGCACACCTGGCCAGCCCAGGCCTCTCCTTAAGGCTACAAAGTTTCAATTATAGAAAATACACAAACACCAAAAGAAATGGCTGCCAGCCACTAAGCAAGCAAGAGGCTTGGCTCCACTCCAGGCTACAAAGTTTTAATTGTAGAAAGTAAATAAATTCCAGATACCAGGGCCTCCACTTAGGTCACCAGCAGGCGTGGCTGGCCTGCAAACCATCATAGGTCCCTTGTCCAGGCCACCCCATGCCCTAAGAGAACCCTCACCCTCCTCCAGGACACTCTTCAGGGCAAACCAACTGGTCCCTACTCATGCACCAAGCCTCTATCCTATTTAATAAAAGAATAATATGCAGATTGACCATCACTCCAACACACAAGATGGCTGCCCCCATGTGGTCAAAGATCCTGCCCCTATGTGGACACAAGATGGCCACCACGAGATGGCCAGCAGGGGAGGGCAGTTAGGGGTGACCAGGCCAGCAGGGGAGGGAAGTTGGGGGCAAACAGGCTGGCAGGGGAGCAGTTAGACATTAATCAGGCTGGCATGAGAATGGTTAGGGGGTGATCAGGATGGCAGGCAGAAGCAGCGGTTAGGGGCAATCAGGAAGTCAGGCAGACAAGCAGTTGAGAGCCAGCAGTCCTGGATTGTGAGAGGAATATCCGACTGCCCTCGAGTAGTCCCAGATTGGAGAGAGTGCAAGCTGGGCTGCACTCCGTGCACAAATTTTATGCATCAGGCCTCTAGTATAAGATAATTTTTATAGTTTGTTTTTACTTATCCATATTTTTATAAAAATGGTGTTTGTTTTTGAGAGGGAATATACTTAGAGATATGAGGTTAAGTAGTATTTTTGTTTTTAAATACTGTATTTTGGAATTTTTGCTTAAATTTATAACTTAATTTTTAAAATAATAATAATAAAAATTTTAAGGAAAAATGTGTAAGGCAAGAGCTGAGAGAGATAAAGACAAACTGGATGGATATAAAATACAGACATGCAGGTGTGGGGAAGCACATTTCTGAAAAGAAGTCAGATTACAGAGAAGGAAAGGAATGTACTGATGGTAACACTGGATTCTTCCTTAACTTTATGGGCCTGGAAAACAGTAACAGTTAAAGGAGGTATTTCACCTGTTGTGTTCCAGAATATGTCTTATTACAAAGAAACACCTTATGACTTAGATCAGAGTCATAGATGCCCCATTTTTCTTCCTATGACAAGGATGGATACAGAGCCTCCAGATTCCCATTCTTTCCCTCATAATGACTAGCTGACTGTTTCATCCCTACTCATAAGTCATAAAAAATGAAATGTTTTTTAACTATATGCTGATTACATTTCCTTTCTCCAGGCCACTGACTTAATTCACCCTCAGCCTGAGCCAGTACAGCACTCCTCTTAATGCCCCTTCTGACAATATGTTAACTAACCTCAGGGTAACAGTACCTGATTTACTGTCTTTTCACAGCCACTCTCACTCATCCCATCTCCCAACCTGGTTCTTTCTTTTCTGACTACTCTTTGTGATTCTCACAGAGTTTATGTCCCACGCATTCTATTACAAAAGTTTCCCTTCTCCTATTGCAGGAGTCTCTTTCCTCCCTCTTACGATAAAATCTCTCCTTATGTATGTCTGATTTTGTTTTTCTCTGACACTAGTTAAAAGTTCAAGGAGTAAAGATCAACTCTAGAAAGGGGCTAAGGGGGAAAAAACGTTTCTCAGCATAATTGAAGTCAGCACAAAGATCGATGTGCAGGGAAGAGAGGAAAACTTGCAACGTTATAGAGATTTCAAACTGATGTCAGAAAAAGCATGCCAATCACACACATAAAACACAAGTCTTCTTAGGTACCTAGATGATGGTTCAACCTAACATGGGAAGAGGGAAGGCATAACAGTGGTCAAAGGAAACACAAAGTTAGGGCTATGAGATAGACATGCAGTCTACATATGAGGGATGGATGGCAGAGAGAGCGTACCTGGAAGATGCAATAGGCTCCCTTTATTCCTAAGGAAAGACCTGTGGTGGATGCCTAAAACCACAGCTAGTCCTGAACCCTATAAACACACACACACACACACACACACACACACACACACACACACATATATATATATATATATATAATTTAATTGATAAATTATGCAAATAGATTAAAAATAATAATAACATTGAACAATTATAACAATATATTATTATAAGATTAAATGAATGTGCTCATGTATGCTCTCTCTCTATCTTTCTTTTCCTCTCTCTTTCATTCTCCTAATAGATCTGTTAACCAGGATGGCAACCAAGTGACTAAGGATTTGGAGTGTATACAGTGAGGATATGCTGGACAAAGGGAAGATTCACATCCTGGGTGGGACAAAGTAGGGCAACCTGAAGTTTCATCACACTACTCGGAATGGCATGAAATTAGCACTTAAAAATTGTTTGCTTCTGGTTTTTTTTCCACTTAATATTTTCAGACCATAGTTGATCACAGGCATTGAAGTTGCAGAGGTAAAACTGTGGATAGGGAGGGACTACTATCCTGTGCTGAATGTTGAAGCAACACCATCGCAAAAATCAAAATCCTAACTGCCAGCTTCTGTTGATGAAAATAACTGTCCATCCTCTGCTTCCAAGCATACCTCACAACGGCAGCCTTAATGAGAGCTTCCTTGTGTGTGGAATCTGAACCTGCACAGGAGCCATAAGGAAAAATACCTTTTCAGCTACAATCCTTATGATCTTACTTTTCAGTAAAAGCGGTGAAGCTTTAGGTGCAGTAAACCAAGCTTTTCCTACTGCTGCTCATTGAACATGGACTCCACAGGAGTGTTTTTTGATCTTTTTATCCTGAGGCACTAACTCTAGAAAATGGGACATAGAAGCCAGCTTTTAATGACAAGCATTTGCAACAATCAAGGTAAACCCATGATTATCCATCCCTATTATTATCATTCTTAGTAATGTTAAGAACAATTGCAGCAGAACCTTTGTGTTTAGATGTAGTGGATTAGCCTCAAACAGCAATTCTCAGCAAGTAAGTAGGAAGAGATGCTATTCTTGGTAGGGTGCATAAGTAGGAAAGATGGTTGTCATAATATAGCTAATAATTCCAAACAAAATATCCATTTCATGTACTTATATATTTTATAAAGTGTATTATAAGTGATAGATGTAAATAAGAATCTCTCCACTGCAGGTTATTTACATTATTAAATTTTGGAAATATTCAATTTGGGGTTAGTTGAAAATTTTACTATATTCAAAAAATACAGCATATATATATATGCTATAAATCTATATTTAGAATCTTGATAGATAGATAGATATAGATATATACATGAAAGAATAGCTGTAATATGTTGTTGAGAATGAAAAAGCGAGTTACAGGACAAGCTGAGATAAACACACAGAGATGTATTCCCAAAAGATTGATAATGAACCAGAGATTGTGGCTCCTTCTAAAAAGCTGATTATGGGGTGCAGAGGGATAAGAATATGACATCAATTATTTTTTATATATTTCTGTATTCTCTTTTGTCAAGAAATAACTGCTGCTTTTTATAATTTAAAATATCAATTTTAATATAAAAATAAGTGCTAGGAACAGATAAATATTTTCTGAAAAGTTGGCCAGTTTTTGTTTTGTTTTTTGTTTTGTTTTTTCAACATTGCAACACTTCAATAAAGCGAATGAAAAGCGGCATATAAAATATGAAACTGCTTTGCAATCCTTAGAACAGTTAAAGCCCCAAATAGCAAGGACACATAAGACTTTGGGAAAACCACCAACACGAGGATTTAAAAATGCCCTTTGAACTATGCTTCAATCTATGCAATAAAAGCCACTAGCACTCACGATTAGGAACAATACTCTATCAGAATTTTCTGTCACATTTAGAAATGTACTGCTTTTATTTTCTTTAATCTCATTTTGTTATTTATGACTCCACTGCTTATGCACGTACTTCATTAACCCCTCAGCCCTCTTTAAGAATTTCAAGAGAGCAACAACTGAATTTTTAACAAGCGTGGGCTCCTTCTGAGAGAAAGACCCTGTGTGAATGTACGTGTCACACATCCTTAAAGCAGGCCCTGGATTTCAAGAGAAATGCAAAAAGTTGCCACAGAGCCAGGTTTGTGGAACATGTGGGAATTGATAGTCTAGGTATAAATGAAACATGTGCGGGAAAACAGACTGAGCTCTTCTGCTGTATAAAGAGCATTTAAGTGTCTGAAAGTTGCAACCACAGTGAATGGGACATTTATCGCATACCTGCTTATTTTGTTGTTTGGTAATTTCCTTTTAGTCCGTTTTTCACTAAGCTATTTCATTGGTAATGAGCATAAAAAGCACAAGTGGATATTTATTTTTTTAAATAGGCTTTTAAGTTCTGCTTCTCAAGGAAATTGATGGTGCACACGTAATTTGTGTTGTGTTTGTCAGTGTTTACCATCTACATTTGAGCCGTGGTGATTTCATGGACTGAAAACCAGAAGATGTCAGAATCTGGTGAAGAATTATCAGCATCCACTTCAACAGTTAATAGCTATTTTAAGAAAAATTGCTCAAAGACAATCATTTAACATGTACAACTCTCTCAAGCATAACTTTTCATTAAGATCAAAAGATTATGCTTATAAATTAATTTCACTTATTTTTATAAACCCATGAAATGTGAAATAATAGCTGTTAATGGGCTGGCCCTGTTCACTGTAAAACTTTGTAAATAGTTAAAGTTTGCCACTTATATATCAATATTATCATATACTGTAAGCAGAAAATCAATTGACTCCAATAATAGTTTAATAATTTCACCCAAATCATGAAATCAACAATGAAGCTTTGGTAAGTTCTTTCTGACAAAGATGAAACATTTGGCCTTATTTTTTAATCAACTTTACTGACATATAGTTTAAATATGATAACAGTCACCATTTTAATTGTATTGATGAATTTTGACACATGTGATGCACCACTGCCACAATAAATATATAAAACATTTCAGTATCCCATACCATTTGCTATTAATCCTTAGTAGTCAACTTCTTGGCCCTAGAAAAACACTGACCTGCTTTAAAATTTTATATAGAGTTATACAATATATAATTTTTGTATCTAAATTATCTTACCCAGTATGATTTTTTTGAGATTCATTTATGTTATTGCATATTCAATTTGTTTGTTTGTTTTTTGTTATTGAGTACTATTCTATTGTGTGAATATACTATGATTTATTTAGCCATTTATTTGTTGACATGTGGGTATTTTCAATTTGGAACTATTATGATTCAAGCTTTATGAAATTTGCTGCTCAGATCTTTCTGTGAACACATGTTTTCTTTTAAATGCCTAGGAGTGCGATCTCAGGGTCATATGTTAAGTATATGTTGCATTTTATAAGAATCTGATAAAATATTTTCCAAAATATTTTCATACTCCTACAACCAATGCATGCAACTTTTAATTGCTCTACATCTTTACCAACACATTAAAAATATTTTATCATTTTTTGAAATATATAGTTATAGCTCATTGTGGTTTTAATTTTCATTATTCTGGTGACTAATTATGCCCAGAACATTTTTGTATGCTTATTGGCCATTTATATATTTATTTTGTGAAGTGTATATTCAAATATTTTGCAAAATTTTGTTGGGTGTTTATCTATTCATTATAAAGTGCCGTTTTTTTGTTATAGCTTAGATATAAGTCCTTTTTCATATAAATGTATTATAAGTATTTTCCTAGTCTATGAAAATATAAAGTGATTTATATTATATGCAAAGCTTCATCATTTATAAGTTAGAACTTTTCATTATCCCCAATGAAACTCTGTATCTATCAACAACCACACCCCATTTTGTTCTTCCCCATAATCTGGCAATCACTAATCTATTGTCTATCTCTGTGGAGTTGCCTATTCTAGACATTTCATAGAAATGGATATTATAACGTGGTCTTTTGTAATTGATAGTTTTCAATTCAAATAATATTTTCAAGTTTCATCCATGTTGTAGCATGTTTCAGTATTAATACATATGTATATATAAGAGCCAAGTGACTGGAACAGCGGAACAACTGGAACAACTAGAAGGATCGGTCACTATGATGCATACTGTGGCAGCCAACCAGCCCAATTAGGGCCTTGATAGCCTCTTCCAACACTCTCAGCCCCTCCCCCTGGCTGGTCTGGCCCTTGGTTATCCCCCACCCCAATCAGGGGTTAGGGCTGGCAGCCAACCTCCCGCATTCCCTACCCCTCGTAAGCCCAGCCCAATTGTCCCCCATTGGGGCAGGCCGACCAGAGGATCTTCTTTTTTTTTTTTTTTTTTTTTTTTTTTTCCCTTTATCAATTAATAGATATTTTCGGGGGGAGGAGATCGGTTTCCTACTTTTTGGTATTATATATGCTTCTGCTATGAACAGACATTTATAATTTATGTGTGGACATGTATTTTACTTTATTTGGGATATATATTTATGAGTGGAATTGCAATAAGTTAACTCTCTGCTTAACATTTTAAGGAACTACCAAACTGTGTTCCACAGAGGTTGCACCATTTGACCATACTACCAGCCATAATTGGGAGTTCCAATTTCTCCACATTCCAGACAACATTTCTTATTGTCTTTTTTTTTTTTTTTGCCATTCTATTATATTAGGTGAGTTGTGCTGTCTTTTTTTAAAAAATATATTTTTATTGATTTGAGAGAGAGAGGGAGAAAAAGATAGAAATATCAATGATGAGAGGGTCGTCAATTGGCTGCCTCCTGCACACCCCTGATTGGGGATTGAGCTTGAAACCCTGACCAGGAAGCAAACTGTGATCTCTGATTTATTGGTCCAGGTTCAAACTCTGAGACACACTGACCAGACATTGTCATGGTTTTATTTGCATTTCTCCAATGATTAGTGATATTGATCATGTTTGTATATGATTATTGGCTATTTGTATACCTTTGAAGAAATGACTTTTCAAATCCTTTGGCCATTTTTTAATTGGTTTATTTGTCTTTTTATAGTTGGTCTAGAGGCCAGGTGCATGAAATTTGTGCATGGGGGAAGAGTTGTCCATCAGCCCATCTTGCATGCTCTCCAATCTGGGACCCCCTCAAAGGATGTCCAATTGCCTGTTTAGGATCAGGCCTAAACAGGCAGTTGGACATTCCTCTCACAATCCAGCACTGTTAGCTCCCAACTGCTTGCCTGCCTTTCTGACTGATTATCTCTAACTGCTTCTGCCTGTCATCCTGATGACCCTCTAACCACTCCCCTTCCAGCCTGATCAATGCCTAACTGCTACCCTGCAGGCCTGATTGCCCCCAACTTCCCTATCCTGCAGGCTTAATCACCCCCAACTGCCCTCCCTTGTAGGCCTGGTCCCTCCCAACTGCTTTCCTCTCTGGGCCTGATTGCTCATAACTGTCCTCCCCTGCCAGCCCCCCAACTGCCCTCCCTTGCAGGCCTTGTCCCTCCCAAATATCCTCCCCTGCTGGCCCAGACACCCCTAACTGTCCTTCCCTGCTGGCCATCTTGTGTCCACATGGGGGCGGCCATCTGTGTGTTGGAGTGATGGTAAATTTGCATATTACCTCTTTATTATATAGGATTATTCACACATTATCTTTCCATCTATATGATTTCCTAATGTATTTATCTCAATCTATGGGTTGTCCATTTTCTTGATGACACCATTTAAAGCACAAAAGATTTTCATTTTGATGATGTGAAGTTTATGTATTTTTTTCTTTTGTTGTTTATGCTTTTGTGTCAGATCTAAGAAACCATTGTGTAATGGTTTTCATTTACATTTTCTTATAAGAATTTTATAGTCTTGTTTCTTATAATTGATTCTCTGAAGTATTTTAAACTAACTTTTGTATATGGTGTGATACAGGGGTTTTTTGTTGTTCTTGTCAGGTTTTTGTTTTGTTTTATTTTTTGTGGGTTTTTATTTTTTCTTTTTGCATGTGGGTGCTCAGTTATAGCACCATTTGTTGAAAAGACTACTCTTTCTCCATTAAATTGTCCTGGTACCCTAGTTGAAAACACTTAGGCCAGTACCACCCCCTCTTATTATTGCAGCTTTGTAGTCAGTTTTAAAATCAGGAAATTTTAGTCTTTACCTTTATTCTTTTACAGGATGTTTGTGTCTTTTCTAGGTCCCTTGAATTTCTATATGTACTCTAGGTCACTTGAATTTCCAATTGAACTTGTCAAGTTCTGCAGAAAAGATAGCTGGGATTTTATAGGGGTTGCATTAACTCTGTAGATCAATTTGGAGATTATTGCCATCTTATGAATATTAAGTTTTTTGATTCATGATTATGGATTTCTTTCCGTTTATTTATATCTTCTTTTAACTTCTAAATGTTTTATAGTTTTCAGAGTATATATTTTGTACTTTTGTTCAATTGATTTGCAAGTATTTTATTCTTTTGATGCTATTATAAATAGATTTGCTTTATTAATTTCATTTTGAGTGTATTCATTGAAGCTGTATAGAATGACAATGATTTTTGTCTTTCTTTATAAAGTTCTATATAAAGTTTTTCAAATTTATAAAGAACTCATATAACTCATAATACAATATTGACCTTGTATTCTTTAACCTTGGTGAACTCGTTTACTTGTTTAATGGTTTCTTAGTGTGTGGTACAGTGTTTAAGCAAGGTTGTGCAAGAATTTCCTCCTAGCAGGAAGCACTATCAAAAAGAAAGATATAAGTAATTTAAGTAGAAGATGTCACATGCATTTGTACATTCATATATTTTTTTACATCTTTAAAAATAAATAGTTTACACTTAAAATTTAAAAAATAAAAAGTCAGAATCAAACCAGTGCATATAATGGTTTTAGCATAATTATAATTATATTAATTTTATGGTTTTAGCATAATTTTAATTACACTGATTTTTATCAATATAGACATCAGCAGTATTTTGCATACCTTTAATTAAGAATGTCCTTTAAAAACTCTTTTTGCTTCAAATTTCAAACAGAATGAAAAATCTCCTTATTTTCTCATGAACATTCACTAGAGAACATTAAATAGTGCCTCATAGACCTCAACAAAGCTGACTTTGATATAATATATATTAATCACTTAATAAATAAGAAAAATTGACTGTGAATTGAGTTTTCATAAGTTAATTTACATTTTATTGCATGAAAACAACCCATTATTTAGAAAAATTCTATACTGAATCTATGCATAGATAGGAAAATTATTATGAAAATTGATAATTATCATCCATTTTATTCATGTAACAAATTAAGATTTTTTATAAATAAAATTTTACTTAGTGCACAATATAGACTTAATTTACATTGTCCTCTGATGTTTTGGTCACTAAGAAATCTAAAACTTTAAGATTAATTTAGTAAAATAGAAAAACACCAAATAAAAGGTGTTATATGTTTATTCGGAAGTTGATTGCATTATATAACAATAATGAACTATCAGAAAGGAAACTAAGGAAACAATCCCATTTACAGTTGCATCAAAAAAATAAAAACACATCTAGGAATAAATTTGACAAAGAAAGTAAATTACCTATAGTTGAAAGACACCAAAAAAGAAAATTAAAGAAGATACAAATAAATGGAAGCATATAGCATGTTCATGGGTAGGAATAATTAACTAGAGTTTCCTTACTACCCTGAGAAATCAATAGATTCAACACAATTCTTATCAAAATACCAATGGTATATGTCACAAAGCTAGAAAAAATAATCCAAAAATGTATATGGAACCACAAAAGACCTTGAATAGCCACAGCAATGTTGAGAAAGAAGGTATCATCCTTTCTAATATAAAACTGTATTACAAGGCTATAGTAATCTACACAGCCTGGTACTGGGATTAAAAATAGGATCAGGCCTAAACTGGCAATTGGACATCCCCCAAGGGGTCCAAGATTGCAAAAGGGTGCTGTCCAGGCTGAAGGTACCTGCCCCCTTTGGGCCTCTAGTACATATGCTAAGGCATTTAATATCCAAAATTTATAAAGAACTCATATAACTTAACACCAAAAAGAGAAACACTACAATTAAGAAATGGGCAAAGGACCTGAATAGATACTTCTCCAAAGTGGACATACAGTTGGTCAATAGACATATAAAAAGATGTTCAACATTACTAATCATCAGGAAAAGGCAAATGAAAACCACCATGAGATATCACCTCACAACTGTTGTACTTTTGGTGAAGATGGAACTGCCTTATGACCCAGTGATTCTACTTCTGAGAGTATATCCAAAAAGTGCAAAACACTAATATGAAAGAATATATGAACTTTTAAGTTTGTTGTATTATTTACAAAATAATCATGGAAGTAGCTCAAGTGCCCATCAATAGATGAGTGGATAAAGAAGATATGATATATATATATATATATATATATATATATATATATATATATATATATATAATGGAATATTACTTGGTTGTAGAAAAGATGGAAATTTTTTTCCTTTGGGACAGCATGGATAGACTGAGAAGGTATTATCCTAAGTGTAAAAAATTCAGTCAGAGAAAGATAAATACCTTATAATTTCACATATATGTAGAATCTAAAGAAGAAAATAAATGAACAAACAAAACAAAAATACACTTATAGATACAGAGAACAAATTGATGGTTGCCAGAGAGGAGGGACATTGGGGTAATGGGTGAGAAAGGTGAAGGGACCTTTCAGATTGTTAGCACAAATTGTTAGTTACAAAATAGTCATGAGGATGTAATGTACAGTATAGGAAATATAGTCAATAATATTTTAATAAATATGGTTAGTGCCACAGAAGTATTGGAAATATCATAGGGAATACTTTGTAAAATATATTATTGTCTAACACTATACTGTATTCTTAAAGCTAATTCAAAATAATATTGAATGTATAGAAAAAGAACTCTAGAACTTTATACAAATTAAACTAATAGAATGGAGTTTTTTATCCTTTATATGCATGTCTTTTAAACAATACACTTATCAAAAATAGATCCAATAAACAGATGAAATATGGAGGGGGGCCCAACAAATATAGACACTGTTCTTAAAACAATACCCAGTTGACAATAGAGTGGGCTATCTGGTGAAGAGTGAGCTCCCTATTATTGGAAATGTCCAAGTGATAGATTAAAAACAACCAATCACAACTATAGTCAAGGAGACTTCACATTATATAGAGAATTTAATTTGTGACCTCTAAGAAAATGTACAAGACAATAAATTTTAGTGAGATTCAATTTTCTATCATCTAAATTGTTTTGCCTAATTTTATGCCATCTGTGAAATAAAACTACAAGTCTATGTTATATATTTACACTTACATATAAATGTATAGGTATATTCTAAAGAGGATGCTGCTGGGTAGAATTGATTTTTATGTTTGTGTGTAAGTATGTGTGAATATGTACAATACTGTATAAATAATGTGTGTATAAAGACTTTTTCTCATACTCTTATCCGTGTATAAGAAAAAAAATACATATTATTTCTAAAAGAAGAACAGTACTGTGAACTGTGAACCAAAAATTTAATTTAAAATCATCATCTTGTTTTCAAAAGAGTAAGAGGAAAAAACTTTTTGTTAGTAAAGATAGAAACTTCTAAAAATATGGGTTTTAAAATAAAATACCATAAGGCACTGCATTAAAAAAGGGTTATAAACAATGAAAGAAATTCACTCACATGAAAATGTAGCTCTTGATAACAAATATCAAAATAGAAAACAATCTTTAAAAAACAAGAGGGAGATACTAGTTGCTAAAAAGGCTGGTTTAGTACCACCAATGTACTCAACGCTGTGAAAGAAATGTGAATATAGTCTGGCCTTACATCTTTTGAACTTTGTTGATTGCTATATGGAATCAACTATATGGAAAGATGCATCTGTTATTCTCTTGGAAAAGATAGTAGAGTCTTTAAAAGTATACTCAAGGAATCTGCAGGGATTCTAAGGCAGAACTGGTAAGCACAGACCTCAGTGCATGTGACTGCTTGACGCTGTGTGCGCCACACACCCTGCTAATGTTCATCAATGCCATCTCTGAAGCATAAAAATTGAGGCTTCATTTAATGTTAACAGCAGCTACATTTCAAAGCCAGATATTACTGAAGACAAATGGATACTTTGACCTAAAATACTGAGCTTTGACAAAAACATTTCTTCCCTAGGCTGAGGCTTGCTTATCTTTTTTTTTAAAATATATTTTTTTATTGATTTTGTACAGAGGGGAAGGGAGAGAGATAGAGAGTTAGAAACATCGATGAGAGAGAGTCATCGACCAGCTGCCTTTTGCACACCCCCTACTGGGAATATGCCCGCAACCAAGGTACATGCCCTTGACCGGAATCGAACCCGGGACCCTTCTGTCCCCAAGCCGACGCTCTATCCATTGAGCCAAACCGGTCTTGGCAACTTATCTGCTTATCTTTAAGAAAAAGAATAAATAAGCCTATTCTCTGTAATTTCTTTAAAATAAAATGAATCCGTTCAATAAAATGAGAAGTCCATGAGGAGTTTTGTGGGGTCAGAGCTTTATTCCATTTAAAAATGTATTTTCACCCTGGCCAGCATGGCTCAGACGGTTGGAGCATTGTCCTGTACACCAAAAGGTGGTGTGTTCGATTCCCAGTAAAGGCACATACCCAGGTTGTGGGTTGGATCCCCAAGGCGTGTGCAGGAGGGCAACTGACCCATACTTCTCTCACACATCTCTCTCTCTCTCTCTCTCTCTCTCTCTCTCTCTCTCTCTCTCTCTCTCTCACCAATTTTAAACATTTTAAAAGTATTTTCTCACAAGCATGTCAAACTCTCAGCCAGCAGGCAGCATGCCTCATTTAAAATACTACTATCCCATAAGGCATTGCATTAAAAAAGGATTATAACAATGAAAGAAATTCACTCACATGAAAAGGGAGTTATTTAAAAGAGGCTTGCAGCCCTCTGGCCATGAGTTTGACATGGTTGGGGTTTCCCATCAAGATGGTGACATAGGTAAATGCAGTACTTGAATCTTCACACAGACACATCAAAATTACAACTAAACTACAGAACAATCATCATTCAGAACCATCTGAAATCTAGCTGAACAGAAGTTCTACAGCTAATGATATAAAAAAGAAGCCACATCAAGACTGGTAGGAAGGGTTGAAACACAGAACAGACTGGTCCCACACCCATGTATAGTGGATAAAAACCAGGAGAAAAATTTCATATGCAGTGCTCCCTACTTGAGGAGTAAGAGGTTCCAACCCCATACCAGGCCCTCCAAAATCAAGGTTCTAGTGCCAGGAAGTAGTCCCCATAACTTCTGGTTATAAAAACCAACTAAAATTATGACTATGTGAGATAGAGGGCTGTTAGAGTCTCAGGCATTCTTCTTAAAGACATTGCACATGGACTTACTAGGATCCACTGGCTCTAGTGCCAGGGCACCAGTGACATGCAGGGAGGAACTAAGTTGTCTGGCATCAGCTGAGAGCTGGAGGAACAGCTTTTTCCCAGACAAAAATGATGGTAGAGGCCATTGTTCCTTTACTGGGCCCCTCCCAAACAAAGTCAGCAAGCTGGTGTCACATTTGCATCTCTATCAGCCTACCTACAATGTTAGCTCTGCCCTGGTGATTCCATTAGACTCCACCCCATCGAACTCATGGGCCCAACTGAAGCCATTTCCAGTGGTTTTTATATTTAAATGGCTTATTTGACTCATGCTTCAGACTTTCCTAACATCTCTCAAACAAGCAGCATCTGGCCCTGGTGTGACTCATCTAATTAGCATATTATCCTTTTATTAGTATAAATAACTTGCACTCTATCATCTGATTCAAATGTTTCCTTCTCTCTCACCAAGGACAACGTTAGGGGCAGAGCTGAGTTGAAAAATTCTTCTGTTTCCCCACCTTGCTCTGCTTCCTTAACCTGCTTAACCAGACTGAATCTGGCCCCTCTAATGTTGGATCAGAGGAAAGCAAGAGGAATAGAGTGCCAAAGTTCTCATTTAACAGAAGCTGGGCATTGTAGATTTCAAAGGTTGTCTTCCTTTTTCTTTTCTTTTTCTTTTTTTGTGGAGTAGCTTGCTTGGTGATTGGGTTTATAGGTCAGTGATAATTCAAAGATGTTTTCAAGAAATTTATTAAAGCTTGTATGATTGCCCTGTGAGGTGGGTACATCTATCACTGGAAATTATGGAAGGTAAGCCCCAAGGAGGAACCACATTTTCTAATAGTTTTGTTGCCACTGTAAGGGCACCAACCTTTCAGCAGAGGAAGGCTTAAACCCATTCGGAAAGTGTACATGCAATAACAAAAATTTATTAATAACCCAATCTAGGTGGCAATGTGATACTCAAAATTAAATTTCCAGATTTCCTGAAATTGCTGGATTCCCTTGATTCCAGTGTTGCCTCTGGCTTTGGTGACTATTCACAGTACCCTCTTTGTGAACATAGACTCACTCCATAGAGACCAGTGTCTATTGGTATAAAATGTTCTGCTGATCTCTTGATAGCTCATGCTAATATGACCCTCTACTATAAGTCTTTAATGTGTTACTAAAGCCAGTAAATTAAAGAAGCTCTCCATGTCTCATTTCAAAGGATCCTGTTGGCCATAGCCTAGATCCTGGTGATTGTGTATTCTGAAAACATCATCAGGAAAAAAAACAGCTCTCAATCTCCATTGGAAAGGACCTTTCAAAACATTATTTCCCTAAAGTTACTGACCACTGATGATACTGCAAAACTGGAGAGCATTGAGCCTTGGATAAACATTTCACAGTGAAAGTGAGTTACATCTGACATCTGGTCCTGTACAGATGCTGGAGACCTCCAAATCAACTTGACAAGGAAGAGAAGCAGCTGAGATAAAGTAGACAACTTCTGCCCAAGAGGCTTCCAGATCAAAAGTTCACACTTTAAACACGAAACTCTGTTTTATTCCCTTTCCTTTATGCTGATATTGACTGGACAAGATAGGCAGATAACCTTTCAGATTGCTGGATTTTTCATCAAAGATTCCAATCTAGCTTGGCCAGTGTGACTCAGTGGTTGAGTGTTGATCTATGAATTAGGAGGTTATGGTTCCATTCTGGATCAGGGCACATGCCTGAACTGTGAGCTTGGTCCCCAATAGGGGGCATGCAGCAGGCAATTAATCAATGATTATCTCTCATCATTGATGTTTCTATCTTTCTCTTCCTTTCCATACCTCTCTAAAGTCAATAACAATGTTTTTTTAAAAGATTACAATCTATCCATGATGCTAGAGACCTTCTGATCCTCCTTGTGACCAATTTCTTTTCTATTCCCAATGTCACTGAAACTATAATCAAGAAGTCTCTTACTGAGTTCAACTTTTATGACCAGAACAAACTGTGACTTTTTTATCTTTCTTTGATTATAACTGTACACACCCAATTAGCCCCCAAAATATCTGTAAATTTTAATATACTGTATTCCCACGTTATCATGGTTACCTAGAATCATTTCTATAGCTCAGGTCTGTCCATACTCCCTAAAAGATCTCACCATCAGCAACAATCTTTGCAAGGTATTTAGAATAACTCTTTATTTCAGGCCAGGAGATTTTCTTCCTGTCTATCTTAAAAACCTAACTGATCCCTAGATTAAATGGGTAAATGCAGTAATTCCTATGAGTTAATTAATTCAGTACCACCTAAGGAAAATTGTTGTGTCTTGAGGGTTTGTCATTATCTGTAGTGGTTATTCTTCCTCTTGGGCCTATGAATCCCTAGATAGCTGTCCTTCAACCAAACATGCCATTAAGTTACCTAACTGTGCCCCTAACTTTCCACAAATAAAGACATCTCATTGGTTGACTGCCATGGATTGACATAGTTGGGTTAAAAAGGACCTAGCAAGAGGCATTCATGACTCAGGATTCATCTTTGGCAAAGCCCTATTGCCCTGGTTAGAAATAAATGTCAAAGTAGATATTATCAGAAAGCTCTCCTAACTCTTGAAGATATTGCAGAATCCATTGGTAAGACAATAATTGCCCTATAAAAATCCTTAGATTTTCTGGCCAAAGTTGTTTTTTGTTGGTGGTGGTTTTTTTGTTTGTTTGTTTTGTGTGTGTGTGTTTTCTAAATATATTTTTATTGATTTCAGAAAGGAAGGGAGTGGGAGAGAGAGATAGAAACATCAGCAATGAAGGAGAATCATTGATCAGCTGCCTTCTGCACTCCCCATACTGGGGATCAAGCCTCCAACACAGGCATATGTCTTGACTGGAAATGGAACTGTGACCTCTGGTTCATAGGTGATTGCTCAACCACTGAGCTACACCAGCTGGGCCAAAGTTGTTTTTTATAATAGAACAGCCCTTGATTATCTTTCAGTTGAACAAGGTATCTGTGATATGTACAATACTACCTGCTGTACCTAGATTAACACTTCTAGGAAAGTCTAAAGTCAGTTACATAAAATATTGAACAAGTTACTTAGCTTGAAACAGTGACTCTTTTCACGGGATGTAACTTTGATTTACTTGATTTTTATTGGTTTGGGTTTTAGGAACCAGGGATCCAAACATTGAGATTTCCTATTCAAAATAATCATAATAATCTCCCCATGTACTGAGTTCTTTCAATAGCTTTAAATGTATGTTCACATCCAATAACCACAAAGCAAATGATTTTCTTAAGACTGGAACACCAGAAAGGAATGCAAAGGACAACCAATTTAAAAATTGTGAACCTGAAGGCATGGTCTGTGAAAATTACAGAGATCAAACAGAAACAGTAAGTAATGATCTACGAATACCATACAGAGCTTCAAGGACATTTCACAAAAGCTGTGAGAACTACAGAGCAGGAGCTAATAATGGTGCTAATGTATGCATTTTGATCACATCTCTCAGTTAAACTGACAGTCTTCTCAAAAGGGGTAAATTGTCAAAAGACCAGAGGCCCAAAATGGAGTTACTTATGTTATGCTCCATGGCAGCAAACCAAAACTTAAAGTTAAACTACCTACTTACAGCTTAACCTTCCCCAGGATTGTGACCTTTAACTAGCCAACCTGGAGTTTCCTGGTCAAGACAAGGAGGAAATCCCCAATAGACCCCTTCCAGGCTCCTTAGGACTGCTACTGTCCTAAAACAAAGCATTCTTTGCTGATTCTTTCTCTCCTCTCTCTCTCTGCCTTTAAAAATCTTTCCTTTGCTGCAGCTCAGTGTTCAATGAGATGTTACCTGACTCGAATCACTGAATAAAGACAACTTGATTTTTAAATTTACTTCACTACAGCTTTTGTTGTTAATACAAACATGTTCTAAACTATACCAAAATATACAATTCTCAAAATTAAAACTGTTTTTGTGCACCTTTAGAAAATAATCAAGTATGTTTAATATAAAACCTCAACTTTAACATAAAACTTCATTTTATAAAGAATTTTATAAAGAAATGAATTCATTTTTTGGCCCCTGAGTCCAATTTAACTACTGAAAGTGATAATATTTTTGTCATTTTCCTAAAGTTTTTACATTTCAAAAGGAAAAAAATAGTATTCTTAATAAACCCAAATGTGGTACCAAGTAGCACTGTTTAGGAAATATGAAGTCTTCTTCCTGGTAGATGTTTTAAAGGTGAACTTTTTTCTCTTGAGTAACCCTTGTTTGAAATGCTCGCTCTCCAATACACTTAGGTTTGAAAAAACCTAACTATTCTAAGTTAAAGCAAAGCAAGTATGAAAGTAAATATTTATATATCTCTTCTCATTTTCCAGAACCCTAAGTCCAGGAAAGTATCATATGAGAAAACTGTCAGGACAAAGTTTCTTTTTTAATGAGATAAGATTTTTATTTTATGATCCCTGCCATTTGCAGCAATTCTTCTTCCAATGGCTATTCTTCCTTTAATAAATTTAATGTCATAATCTCTATATACATGTAGCACAATTCCATTCTTTATTATTTCCCATAGACAACATGATTAATGTTCTTCTCAACTATCAGTGACTTGCAGTGCAAATGCTGAACACTCCACTTCACATCTCAACCCATAGGAACAAGCTGACTCTTTGTCATCATATTTTATAATTCTTTGCCTAGGGATGATCTATTGTTGCTCAGTATTTGAGATTATTTAAGTTTATATTGAAATGAGTAATGCAAACCATTGAATAGTTTGTAACAGTCCTAGTATATTCAGTTTTATAGAATTAGCTCTTTTTTTATGTCTCATAAAATACCACTTTTTCTCCAGATTGTAAGTAAAAACGCATAAAAGATGATTTTCTTGAAACAGTTGGAGTGCTATTCCTTATATCAATAGATTGTGTGTTTGATTCCCACATATACCTTGTTTGCAGGTCTCTCTCTCTCTCTCTCTCTCTCTCTCTCTCTCTCTCTCTCTCTCTCTCTCTCTCTCTCCCTTTATCTCTAAAAAAATCAATAAAAAACATATCTTACAGTGAGGATTAAAAAACAATAATGATAACAATAATAAACAATAATAAAAAATTCTTAAGCTCCTTTTAAGATTAATATTTGTTGGGCCTACTGTGCAAAACTGAAGCATGGAGAAGTACAATGCCCTAAATGGCTAAATCAGAACCAGGGGTCCTCAAACTTTTTAAAGTGGGGGCCAGATCACGGTCCCTCAGAGAGCTGGAGGGCCGGACTATATGAACTACTAATTCCTACTGTAACACCTCGGCTGCACTCACTGCCCAAAAAACCTGGCGGGCCAGATCAGACTCCTCTGCGGGCCGCATGTGGCCCGCGGGCCTTAGTTTGAAGACGCCTGATAGACCAAGTGTTGCAGAATCCAGTCTGCCAATGTGTTTTACTTGACAAGCTAAATGTTTTATCTTTTTTGTTGAATGTATTGAGGTGGCACTGGTTAATAAAAGTATATGAATTTCCAGTGTACAATTCTATAATACATCTTCTGTGTGTCATACTGTGTGTGCACCACCCCAAATTAAGTCTCCTTCCATCACCATTTACCCCCCATGTCCTCTTCTACCTGCCCCACCCTGATTTCACTCTGGCAATCACCATACTGTTGTCTGTGTAAATGTTTTAAAAGCAATTTTATTGTAATTATATTTAGGTAAGGATGAACTCTCCTAATTGCCATGTTTTCACCACTTTCTATAATTAGCCAGCCATTTTACACATTTATATTACCTAGTTGTTTCACAAAGGCATTTCAGTTTTCAACACCCAATTTATAAAGCATTAGAAGTCTTAGATTAAAAGGACATTAGACTTTAAAGGGTCTTAGAAATATATGGTCCAACATCCTAGCTTTACTAATGAGGCTTGGATAAATGATTTGCTCAACACTAAATTAGTAGCAGAATAGCAGGAAAATCAAATTTTTCACTCCTGATATTGCTCTTTCATTACAACACTTTGTTCTCCAAGCCTGAACTCTAAAATTTTCCTCTTACATAATGTAAGTCTCAAGTGAGTTGGGCTTTTAGGTCCTATGAAACTATGTATTCCTGAAGCCCAAAACAGCAAGAAAAAAATTAATAAGCAGTCAATTTTTGTTAATTAAATGAGTGATGAGTGCTTAGTCAGAAGTACTGTGGGAAATAAGAGGATTAACATTAATAGACTTAGGCTCCTTGTCACAAGCTTTATATATGTGGCTACATTTAATCCTTCCAAAAACAATGCAGGAGAGAAATTATTGCCCCATTTTATAGATGAGACAACTAAAGCTAGTGGGTGACAATAGGCACCATTTGCCTGATTCTAAAATCTTGTACTCTTTTCATTACAATAGTGCATCGCTGTAACACAAAGAACTCGGTGGGGCCAAATATAAAATTCTTGGAATTAACACACTAATTATTTCTAGGCAAACTAAAACATAATAGGAGCCATTATAATATCAAAAACAGTGTGCTAAGCATTTTATAGTTTAATATTATATATCAACTACTATTTTTATATCCCATTTTCCAGATGAGAAAAGAAGGCACAGAGAATTTTGAAACTTGCTTAACATCACACAACTATAAGGTGGCAGAATCTAATATAAAGCCAAGGAGGTTATAATAATGCTGACAATTATTGCACTAACCTGGAACATAACCTATGATAGTCATTCTCAAAGTGTGGTTCCCTGAGAAGTAGCAGCAACATTACCTAGGAACCTGGTAGAAATGTTATTTTGGGGGGCCCCATACCAGACCCGTCGAATCAGTGTGTGGGGATGACACAGAGCATTTTAACAGCCTCCTATGTGATACTGATAGGTGCTCAAGTTTAAGAACCGCTAAACTAAGAAATGACATAATCACTTTAAGTGATTCATCTTTTCATATATAAACGTCTACAATACTTTGTGCACATGTATACACTTTTAAAATGTATATCAACCTGTACTGTTTTGTGATTTATTTTTTCTAATAAATATTTCATGAGCATTTTCATATATTGATAATTTTTGAGAATATTAACTTTCAATGGCAGTTTAGTTCCTACCATGGACTGAATGGTTGGTACCCCACCAAAAAATATTTAGATGTTGAAGACCTAATTTGTAATGTGATGATATTTGAAGGGGGGACCTTTGGGAGGTAATTAGCTTTAAATGAGTTCATAAGATTAGAGATTCCATAGGATTAGTGCCCTTATAAAAGGATGAAATCAGAGTCTTATCTATCTTGTCCAGGTGCAGACATGACAAGAAGGCAGTAGTCTACACAACAGGAAGAGGGTCCTCACAACACAATGAATCTGCTGTCACCTTACCTTTAACTTTCCAAGCTATGGTATTTTTTTATAGCAGCCTGCAATGACTAAGACAGTACTTTATCACATGCACAGAGCAGAATTTGCTAATAAAGTTTCTACTATGCAAAGAATCAGCAGAGGCCTAAGACTTTACCTCACTTATCGGCTAACAAGTTAGCTCATTGTTGTTTTACGGATGCTAGCAGAAGACACAAGACTCCTGGGAGAGAGAAAAATACTTGATCATTCACAGCACACCAGGAAATAGGAGCAACAGTATATTTGCATTGGTTCCCATTGCCCCAAGTCCCACAACAGTGTGCCATGGCTCCCCATGATGCCTGCACACCAAGGTTGTGTTATAGAAGACGAGGAACCCAGGGCCAAAGGGCCAGAGCTTTTAGACAGAGCAATTGTAGCCAGTGTCTCTCCTCTAGAGGAATGTGCTATGATGGTCAGGCTATGGTCACATTGACTCCCTTCATTGCCTGTGAAACTAATCTTAGAGAACTCTACAGGCAGCGAAATCTCAGACATATGCCAAAGCAGTATCTTCACCAATCCAGCTTCTAGGGCAATGGAAACTAAAGAAAAATAAACAAATGGGACCACATCAAAATAAAAAGCTTTTTTACAGCAAAAGAAACCATCAACAAAACAGCAAGAAAGACCACTGTATCGGAGAACATATTTCCACATGTTATCACTGATAAAGGTTTAATCTCCAACATCTACAGGCCACTTATACAACTTAATAAAAGGAAGATAAATGACCCAATTAAAAAAATAGACAATGGACCTAAATAGAATATTTTCAAAAGACAGAAGGGAGTCTAAGAGACACATGAAAACGTGCTCAAAATATCTAATTATTAGAGAGATGCAAATCAAAATGACAATGTGGTACCATCTCAGACCTGTTAGAATGGCTATCATAAACAAATCAACAAACCACAATTGTTGGCAAGGATGAGAAGAAAAAGGACCCCTGGTGAGAATGTAGACTGGTGCAGCCACTGTGAAGAACAATATGGAGTTTCTTTAAAGAACTAAAAATGGAACTCCCATTTGACCCAGTAATCCCTCTCCTAGGAATATATCCTTAGAAACTAGAAACACCAATCAGAAAGGATAGATGCACCCCTATGTTCATAGCAGTACAATTTACAATGGCTAAGATTTGGAAACAGACTAGGTGCCTGTCAGCAGATGACTGGATCAGAAAATTATGGTACATCTACACAATGGAATTCTATGCTGCCATAACAAAGAAGAAATTCTTATCATTTACAGCAACCTGGATGGAACTGGAGAGCATTATGCTAAATGAAATAAAACAGTGACTGAAAGAAAAGTACCACATTATCTAACCCATTTGTGGATAATAAAGAACATTACAAACTGATGAACAAAAAGATAGATACAGAGACAATAAAGCATCAAACAGACTCTCATATTACAGCTGGAAGGTTAGGGAGAGGTGATAGAGATAAGAGATCAACCAAAGGACTTGTATGCATAACCAATGGATGCAAAACACTAGGGGGTGAGGGCATATATGGGAGTGGAGGGGTTAATGGTAATATGTGTACACATATAATACCTTAATAATAAAAAAATAAAAAAGAAAGAAAGAAATTACCTCCAAGGAATACAGCTCTACAGAACATGATTGTACCAACCTTCAGTAGTGACTACATTCTATCCAATAAAGAGATGATATGCAAATTGGCCATCACTCTAACACACAAGATGGCCGCCCCCATATGGTCAAAGATGGCCACCCCTATGTAGATATAAGATGACCACCACAAGATGCCAGCAGATGAGGGCAGTTGGGAGAGACCAGGCCAGCAGGGGAGGGAAGTTAGGGGTGACTATGCCTTCAGGGGAGGGCAGTTAGAGGCAGCTAGGCCTGCCAGGGTAGGCAGTTTGGGGGGACCATGCCTGCAGGGGAGGATAGTTGGGGGTAACCAGGCTGGCAACAGAGGGCAGATAGGGATGACCACGCTGGTAAGGGAGGGCAGTTAGAGGCAATGGGGCTGGCAGGGAAGCAGTTAGGCATCAGTCAGGCTAGCAGGGGAGTGGTTAGGGGGTAACCATGCTGACAGGCAGAATCGGTTAGGAGCAGTCAGGCAGACAGCCAAGCAAGCAGTTTGGAGCCAGGAGTCCTGGAGTCTTGGATTGTGAAAGGAATGTTAGACTACCCGGGCAGTCAGATATCCCTAGAGAGGTCTCAGATTGGAGAGGGTGAAGGCTGGGCTGTAGTACACACATACCCCTCCCCCATGCATGAATTTTGTGCACTGGGCCTCTAGCATGGTAATAAGAAGCCATAAATAAAGAAGCCAATGACAACTTGCAATTTTCTTGAAAATGTGATTGACAGCCTCTGGTCTGAGAATAATAATGAGAGAATTTTAGAGACAACAGAAGTAATTTCAGGAGGGTCCATAAAATATAGATAGATAGATAGATAGATAGATAGATAGATAGATAGGGATAGATAGATAGATAGATATTAGATGTAGATGGCTCTAAGCCACCAGTTTATCTTACATATACAGAGGACAAAGGAATGCTACAAGATAAGGGGATGAAGAAAGGCAGGCACTGGGTGAGCTTTGAAACTTTAAAACTGATACCATACAGGGAAAAGTGGACAATTAGGGAAAACAAGGGGGACATAAAATAAGGAAGAGTCCAATTAGAAAGTGATATGAACAGACAAAGAAGCTGTCAGCATTTATAGAGACTAGAGCAGTGTTTTTCAACCTTTTTTGGGCAAAGGCACACTTGTTTCATGAAAAAAATCACGAGGCACACCACCATTAGAAAATGTTAAAAAATTTAACTCTGTGCCTATATTGACTATATATAAAGTAATTCTCTTGAATAGGAATCAAATAAACACAAAGAAAGTATTTTATAATTACTTTATTATGAAATATTAAGTAAACAAAATAGTGAAAAATTATAAAATTCTTGTCTTGTCTGCACCTACGGCACACCAGGAACAGCGGTTGAAAAACGCTGGACTAGAGGGACTGGGTTGTTATTGTTTTTTGTTTTTTGTTTGTTTGGTTGGTTGGTTGGTTTTTGTTTTGTTTTTTCATCTTGGAAGAGAGAACAGGTTTTTCCCACCTGGGGATCCCTTTCCAGGGGTAACCCACTTGGGAACCCCTTCCTACACAGGAGTTTGTATATGCTTGCAATAAACTTCTAAACTCTGGCTTAAAAACTTTTAGTCCATAAACATTACTCTTCAACAAGAACCTGCAATGAGAGTTCCAGCTTGCCATTCTGGGTATCAGAAAGGAAGAAGAAGCACTCAAATAGGAGATGCTGGGTTTTCAGCTAATAAGAGCACATTGTTACATGAATGATTAATGGGCAAAATAACAAAAATATGATATATTGCTACTCCTAGTGGGTGATGTGAATCATTTTGTATATATAAACCTAATCTATAATATATATTTATATACATTAGTGAATTGTGGATTTATAACTGCTTCTTAGAGGAAGGTGGAGATGTTTGGAAAATAACCACAGGCTTTGAGTTGATGGGACAAATGGTAACTGTATTCTGCCATAACAGTACAGGAAGCAGTCAATGAGAAAGGATACATTGTCACTATGATATTTCTTACTTTCTAATTTAGTTTGTCACTTTGAGGCAGAGATTAATCAGTGACACGTAACCTAGTATAAGCTTTATAATCTTCAATTCTTTCTATTCCTAATTTAGTACTAATTTTAAAAAAAGATTTAGATCGTCTTGTCTGAAAAAGAATACCCATTTGAAATGAGCTCTAAAATTTTATTCATAGCCCTACCTGGTTTGACTCAGTGCATAGAGCATCAGCCTACTGACTGAAGGAAGTGTCCCGGGTTCTATTCCAGTGAAGCCACATGCCCAGATTTGATTCCAATAGAGTGTGTGCAGAAGGCAACTGATCAATGAATGATTCCCTCTCATCATTGATGTTTTATCTTTTGTTCCCTCTCCCCTCCTGTCTGAGATCAATGAAAAAATTTTTAAATAAAACAAAACTTTATTCATAAAATTTTAATTATATAAAGAATAAGGTCTCTTATTCTTTATATAATAGTAACTATCATACTCAGTTATAATTAATAATTTTAGAGAACATGTTATTGATTCTTATAAATCAGCTGCTGCTCTTAATTTTATAAAATGCATTTTGATGAATTCTCATCTATACAGTGGCCATATTTCTAGTTTTTAAAAGTTCTTTCTTAAATCCTTAGAGTTAAAAAGGGATCTTAGAGATCCTCCAAAACAATTTTAATTCAAAAATAGTGACTCATAAAAGGTAAGGAAATTGTCCAAGTTTTATCTTTTATTAGTGGCAGACCTAAGGCAAAAGCCAATTTCCATACTACTGTAGCAAGTGTTTTTTCCACTATTCTTCCCAACACCCCACCTAGAGCCAGAAAAAGCATATCCCACTCATAATCATGCAGTCACCTTTTTATATTTTAATAATTGAGGGTAGTAGATCTATATTTACATATAATATTTTAACTCTTTGACTCTCCTCACTTTCTCCCTTAGCTGCTACATAGACAGCCATCTCAGTACTAGGAGGGGGATCCCAGCATGCCACCTTTAAAGAATCCTTTTTAGTTAAGGAAGATTCTTTTTGAATGAGTGAATAGTACTTTATTAGTTCATCCAACATTTTTAAGTTCATCATATTTTACAGACACTCTTTTTGGACCCTAAGAATACTAATGCGATTGTAACATCTTCACTGTTCTTTCTCAATAAGCCCATTCTCTTGCAAATTCTCATGTATATTTTGCTTATATGATTTTTTCCAATTAGCAAATATGAAAGAAATAAATTAGTAATATTATATAGTGTTAATGGGTTTAATTCATCATCCCTCACTATATTAACATCTTTGTCATATGACTTTCCTGTCTCTCCTATGCCCATGTGGGCTGGTCAATAGAATATTAACATGTGTAATGAGACCAAAGTTTTGAAGAGCATCTGAATGTTTGGGCTTGCTCTCTTGTACCTCTGTCATGCAATGGAAAGGACATTTTTAGATTAACTTATTGTCCTAAAAGGGCAATGAAAGATACATGGAGCTGAGCCAACCAACCCAACTAGGCCAACCTTTGAGCAAATCCCCAGCTGACCCATTTATACATGAGAACAACTGATAGTTGTTTCAAGCCATTAGGTTTGTTTGTTTGTTTTATTGTTATTTTATTGTGGTAAGAATACAATATAATATCTACCCTCTTAACAATTTTTAAGTGTCCAAAATATTATTGTTGTTTACAGGTACAATATTGTGTGTTAGACCTCTGGATAATTTTCCTTTTGTTTAATTGAAACTTTATGCCTATCGATTAGCATAATGTACTCAAGGTTCATCCATGTTGTCATGTATGGGATGGATTGTTCCACAAAAGTCTGTAGCAATAAGTTACTGTTACTCCAGGGTAGAGAGGCTATGAGAAGCATATCTGACACATACCTTGGGGAAATGCCTGTAAACTGTATAAAACAGAGTGTTGGGTTTTCTCTATCATGACACCATTTTGAACAATTTAAATTCCAATAAGGACAATATTTGGGATAGTAATTAAGAACATGGCTATAAGTGAGATTGTCCAGCTTTGTCCTTTGCCCGCTAATGACTGGGTAAATTGCTCAATCTCTCTGTCCTCATCTATAAATGGAGACAATAATAGCACCCATCTGGCACAATAGCTGACACATAATAATCTCTCAAATAAGATTAACTACTAATAATGATGCATTGTCTCACTATTTATTCTTAGGGTTTTGATTAATACCCTTTTTATTATATAACCAATTTTTCCTCTTATGCTTTTTAATTTATAATAGTTTTCCTTGACTTGTATTCATAAAATATATCAACCTTTAGATATGTGCTTATACATACTAACAGTTTATCAGCAGAAACCTTCCAAATAACTTACATGAACACTTAGAATAACTATTATGCTTCTATGCTTTTTCTGTTTTAGGACATATTTTTAACAACTACATTAAACTCACACCTAGTTTATATTAATAATTCATGATCATTCAGACTTATTGGTATATTATTGGTTCTTTGATTCACCACTCATATGCTATTATCTTTTCTTTTTCTATTTCCTTTTTCATTTTGCTGGAGAACCACCCAAAGTAATTTATTTTTTTTCAAAGCGGGTCAACTTCCCATATTTACAATTGTCTTGATTTTGTTCTTACATTTGAATAATAGCTTGCCTAATGGAGAACCCAAGATTTAAATCCCTTAAGATTTTATAGATACTGCTCCATATTTTCCAATATCAAGTGTTGCAAAACAAAAACAAACAAACAAACAAAAAACCTAACATCATTGTGACTTTCCTTCCTTAGTAGGAATCCTCTTTTTTCTCTCTGGTAAATTGTAAGATTTTTCTCTTTCTGCCGGTAGTTCATAAATTTCATCTGAATAGTGCCAGGTTATTTTTTGCAATATTGTTCTATATTCTGTGTCATTTTGTATTTTTTTAACCACACAGCTAGTTTTTATCAAGTATTGACTCTGAGAAGGTGGAATTGCTAGAACAAAGGTAAGTGCATTTTAAATTTTAATACATTTACAAGTTAGACAATTGAGTTGTATTATTTCTAAATGCTATTGTCATTAATAACAGAGTCCTCAAAACAATCCCATGAAGTAGTTACTATTATTGTCCATAGTTTATTGATGAGGAAACTGAGGTACAGAGAGTTTAAGTGACACAGAGCCAAAGACAGAGCCACTAAGAGGTGACCTTGGGACTCACATGCAGGCCCACATTCTTAACCCCATTACAGTGCCTCTCCTTTGTGCAGTCATCACCACCTCCCATCTCCAAACATTTTCATTTTTGCTGCTATCTTTCATGAGAGATACCTCTCTGTTAGGGTGGGTGGGAGCTTGCTGTCTGGATGTGGGAAGGTTGGCAGCTGATATTACATGGAAGCACCACCCAAGTTCTCTCTACAGCCTCAGCACTCACTTTAAATGTCCCCTGCCCATCCCCAATGGCAGAATCCATCCACCCCTTTTTCTTCAAATGTTGGTGCCAGCTCTGCTGGAGCTGGGTGGATATGCCTTTTCTAGGTTCTTGGAACATCCTAGTTTTATTGGTCTTCCTATTAAGTGTTCAACAGATGATTCTTGCCTCTAGCTCCTAATGATATGATCTTGTTGTTTTTATTCCAAAGTACTTCTGTTAAACACAAAAACAAAAGTTTTTTTTAAAAAAAACTTCATCTTTCCTCTTTTACTATTCTCTTTCATTTGTATTGAATGCATTTATCACTTTAATTTTGTTACTCCATTGATCAAATCCCATCTGCTCTATATATTCCAGAAATGTGTTGCTTCCACCCTTCTTGTTTCCTAGGGCTTTTGCATTGTTTTTATTTTTATATGTATCCATTCTTTTCTGTTCCAATGACACAGGAACAGAAAAGTAAATGTATGTGCTTAGTCATCCATAAGACACTCAGTTCTCAAATTACTTTTTTCTCTTTATTTTGCTTTATTCCTTTTCTTACTTTATCTCATTACTTTTTACTTCATTTAGCTTGTTTTACTCCGATGCCTTTTAAGACTCAGGATTGTGACAAGAACACTGGCAGGGGGGTCATGATTCTCTTATTCTAATCTTGTTTTTGCCATTATTAAACAGTGCTTAGCACACAGTAGGTGTTCAATATCAATTTTTCAACAAATGAACGCATGAGGTAAATTACCTCCTTTCTCTAGACTTCAGCTTTCTCCAATGTAGAATCAGGGGGACTCTGCAAATAACAGCAAGCTGTGATTCTTATAGAGCTGCATAGAAGGCATTCATCATCACCGAACAGGAAGCATCAAAGGCAGAGAGGCTCCCCAGCGTCAAAGAAACGCAGTGACATGCAAGCACAAAGGGCAACCTTAAGACAGAAAATTATTTTAAACACACACACACACACACACACACACACACACACACACACACAAAAGGAAACCTTTGACATCAGAGTCTTGAGGAGGTTCAAAGCAGTAATAATTAGGTTAACAACTGACTCTCTGGACTATAGAACTGTGATCAGGCCAGAGGGCAACTGAGCTCTGAATTAGCCCAGAGCAAGATAAAGACACAGTCTGCCTTTAGAAGGACCCATGCTAACACCCTCTCTCTTTTCTTAAACCCACTTCATAAAAACTAGCACAGGTAAAATCCTTTGGGGATACAGGACCTGAAAATCCTGCCCTGAGAAATTCTCCAAAGTCCTGCATCCTTCATCCAGACTTAAACACACACTTAAACATTCCCAGTTCTCCACTGAGATTTTCCAGGCAGATGGTAAATCTCACACAAACATGCACAGTTGGGATAACTCTAGTTCACGTGTGTCACCTAAAACAATTCACTGGTAATGATATTGGTTGACAAAACTAAGTCAAAATCATAAACAATGTCTTAATGGGTTATTTTCATTTTAAATCACCTTGTTACCATGATAACAAGTATATTTCTAAGGCACCTCAGGAAACACAGGAGCTCACAAATCTCACACCTACTTAATGAGTAATCTTCAAACACAACTACCTGGAGGGCTTGTTAAAGCACAGACTGTCGCCTCCCACCATGCCCAGCCAGGTTCTGATTCAATATGTTTAGGGTAGGATGCAAAAAATTTGCATTTCTACTAGGTTCCCTAGTGATGCAGATACTGTAGATTGGATCCTGGGACTACAGATAGATAAATCAAAAATTTCTAAGTCTGTGAAACCATAAAAATCCTGGGGGGGTGGGGGGGAGAACATAGGCATTAAAATCTCAGACATTCCTCATAGCAAGATTTTTTTCTGATATATCTCCTTAGGCAAGGGAAACAAAAGAAAAAAATAAACAAATGAGACATGAAACTAAACTGTTTTTGCACAGCAAAGGACACTATCAGCAAAATGAAAAGACAACCCACTGAATGGAAGAACATATTCAGGAATGGTATACCTGTAACGGCTTAATATCCACAATTTATAAAGAACTTATAAAACTTAACACCAAAAAACACACAAGAATTCCAATTTAAAAAATAGGCAAAAGGTCTGAATAGACACTTCTCCAAAGAGGACATACAGATAGCCAGTATACCCATGAAAAGATGCTCAATGTTACTAATCATCAGAGAAATACAAATTAAAACTATAATGAGATATCAACTCATACCTCTCAGAATGGCTATCATCAATAAATCAATAGACTACAAGTGTTGGGAAGGATGTGGAGAAAAGGGAACCTTCATGCACTGTTGGTTGAAATGCAGATTGTTACAGTTTCTGTGGAAAGCAGTATGAAGTTACTTGAAAGTGGAAACTGTCTTATGACCCAGCCATTCTGCTTCTGGGAATTTATCTTAAGAAAACTTAAACACGAATTCAAAAGAATATCTGCACCCCTAACTTTCTTTGTAGTGTTATTTACAGTAGCCAAGATTTGAAAGCAGCCCAAGTGTCCATCAGTAGATAAGTGAATAAAAAAGCTGTGATACATTTACGCAATGGAATATTACTTGGCTATTGAAAAGAAGAAAATCTTACCCTTTGCTACAGCATGGATGGATCTAAAGAACATTATGCTAAGTGAATTAAGTCAGAGAACGACAAGTACTATATGATTGTACTCATGAGTGGAATCTAATGAACAAAATGAACTAACAAGCAAAATAGAAGCAGACTCATGGGAGGAGAGCAAGCTGACAGCTGTCAAGGGTTGCAGGGAGGGTGGGAGTATTGAGGGGGGAAAAAAGAAGAAACAAAAAAAACTCTTGGGCATGAACAACAGTGTGGTGACTGCGGGAGAGGGTTGGGAGATAGAGGAGGGGATAAAAGTGATGGACACACAATACAGTGAATATGGATTGTATAATTGTGCAGCTGAAGCCTGTATAATTTTGTAAACCAATGTCACCCCGATAAATTCAATACAAAGGTAATAAACATTTCTGAGTCTGGTCCCAATACTTACTTTGATTCTTCAGACTATTTTTCCTTGCCTCATGGAATGTCTTGACATTTTTTGTTGAAAGCTGGACATGATGTATTAGACAATAGGAATGGAGGTAAACGGGCCTTTAGTGTGAGGTTTCACATTTCTCTGACAGGAGTTAGGCTGTGTTTAATGTTTGCTATAGTTGTAGGTGCCAGAGGCTTTAGTCCCCTATAGTGACATTGTTTCCCCTTCCCCCCCTCCCCCATTTTCTTTAAATTTTTCTAGAAACTCCTTCATGGACAGTCTGTGCCTCAATTACAATTCACTGTTAGAACAAGGGAGCCCATTGATGTGGTGTTAAGTTATAAGAGAGACATTTCATAAAATTAGGATTCAGTCTACATTATTTTTAATGGGCCTAAACCCCTCAGTTGTGAATTTCAGAAGCGTTTTTTAGCTTTTTTTTTTCCTCCCCTCTGAGAGACAGAAAGGTTACAGGTGTCTAATTTCCCTCCCCAACATTAGATGAGGCTCTTGTGATGCTGTTTTCCATGAGGGTGGGCCGTTGCTATGGCAACATTCCTGGTTTCTTTCAAAATGGCTACTTTGGCCCTACCCAAAGCATACAGGATTTTTCTTTGAACTTTACTGTGAGACCTTGGTAGGGTTCCTACAGTAAACCTCATTAAAGTGTGAGGGTTCTCCTTAAGACCAGGTCCCCAGGAGTTTTAGATTCAAGCTTGTCCACACAGCCTCCAGCAGTTTGTCAATTACCATGTGTTTCTACCTATTACTAGCTCCAGCAGCTCCTACTCCAGTAAGCTGTGATTCCCTGTATTTGCCTGTCTTTCCAGTTTTTTAGTTGGCAATTTGCTCTATTACCTTAATGTTCTAATGAATCCAAAAAAAAATAAGAAAAACTGTTGATTTTCATTTTGTTCAATGAGTTTCTTTTTTAAAATATATTTTATTGATTTTCCACAGAGAGGAAGGGAGAGGGATAGAGAGCTAGAAACATCGATAAGAGAGAAACATCGACCAGCTGCCTCTGCACACCCCATACCGGGGATGTGCCTGCAACCAATGTACATACACTTGACCAGATTGAACCTGGGACCTTTCAGTCTGCAGACTGAAGTTCTATCCACTGAGCCAAACTGGTTTCGGCATTTCTTATGGTAAGGAAAAGAATGACAATTTCTAAGAATTTAGGGAGACACCAGAAATCAAAACTTCTAAGAGACTATACATTGAAGCCACTGGCTTACTGAGGAAATTGCCATATTCAGTCAATCACAGATGCATGGCAGATTTAGGATCCACTTCATAGTAACTCCAATACCCACCTTAATTACATCATTTTTATAGTATTACTATAGGCCGGTGCATGAATTTGTGCATGGGTGGGGTCTGCCAGGCCTGCCACAATGGGGATCCATCATGGGTGGGCCGGCCAGGGGAGGGGCTGTGAGCAGTTGGCCAGCTAGGCCTCCCCCCATATAGGGTGTTGGGGGCTGATTGGGGGTAAAGCCGGCCAGGGGGATGGACCACAGTAGGGCTCCAGAGCATGTCCAGCCCATCTCACTCAGTACCAATGGGCTGGACCCCAGCAGCAAGCTAACCTACCAGTCAGAGTGTCTTCCCCCTGGTGGTCAGTGCATGCCATAGCAAGTGGTTGAGTGGCCTTAGCATATTATTAGCATATGGTTGATTGGTTGAATAAATGACCAGACACTTAGCATATTAGGCTTTTATTATATAGGATTTTCCAGCTAATGTCTTGCTATCAAAACCAACACAGTAGTGTCAGAAAGAAATAGAACCTAACACCTATGATGAAGAGAAAGTCTCATGACATGCATGATTGAGCCTAATGTTGCCTCCATCTTATGAACATCCTTAGATATATCTTTGGGATGCTTTTAGCTGCAAGTATCAAAATATCTAACTAACAATAAGTATTGGCTAACATAAGGGGAGAACCAGCAGCATAGTGAAATTCAGGGCAATGAACCCAAAAGCTCAATTATGCCATCAAAAATACAGGTTCTTTCTCCTTTCACTCTGCTATCCACATCATTCACTCCATCCTAAGATCAATGCTCCTTATGTTTCCATGAAGTTATTAGTTGTAATAAAGATTACATGCTTCCTTGTCCATGTCCAGTGAAGGAGAGAAAGCACCTTTTCCCAGCTATCAGAGAAATGCTTTTCTTTTTCTACTGATAGAGACAACTAAAGTCATATGTTCATCCCCAAACCAATAATTGGTGCCTGAGGAAGTGATGGGCTAATTGGCTTAGGCCTAGATTGTTGAACAGCCATTTGCAAGAGGAATGAGAATCATATTTGCTTTCAACTAATCAGGAACTAACCAAGAGTCAGGCAACTTTGCAATTTAAATAGAAGAGTAAATTGGGGTTGGGGAGCTATAATGTTGGATAAGGCAGGCAAGACTTGAAAGGATTTTTGGAGCATATAATTTTTTCTATAACTTTTACACTTAATATTTTCTATAACTTTTACTAACATGAATTTAAATTTGAGAGTGCACAGCAATAGTGACTAAGAATCATTCCAATGATTCACCTTCAAAACTGATGATATTAAAAACAGAAAGTGCCTTGAACACATCATCTGCAAAACTTACTGAAGATATTCCTCTAAAGATACTCTCATAAGAAATGAAATACTTCTTATTTCTTCAAAATCTTAAATTTATTGACTTCATGACTATTTAGCAAGAAAAAAAATCAGATAAACTTCAACATTCCTTTCCTATTGGACTCCTTTAAAAAGTTGTAGAGCACTATTTTCTGTTTGTAATTTCAGCAATTTTGTTAGTGGGTTTCTTCCTTTTTTCCCTAAGTTGATCATTATGAATAAACATAAAAATCTCTAAATATATTTTCCTAGTCAGTTAACCATATTCTT
Source organism: Pipistrellus kuhlii (assembly GCF_014108245.1). Taxonomy (NCBI): domain Eukaryota; kingdom Metazoa; phylum Chordata; class Mammalia; order Chiroptera; family Vespertilionidae; genus Pipistrellus; species Pipistrellus kuhlii. Next base: position 69,420,996 of record NW_023425515.1, read on the forward strand.
AGGGGATAACATAAGGTAGAATCATTATTAAAAAGCTTTCTCAGTAATACACACATCTTTATTATGTCAGTGTTTTGCCAAAAAAAATATAAGATTGATAGTAAAATCCACTTAAATTTTTTTCTTCACAGAATCAAGCCATCTGCCTCAGAATACACCACCAGCCTCTGTTAGATGAATTCATACATTTTAAAGCCCCAGAGTAACCATTTGAATGGAAATTGGACACTTCTTGTCATTTAGGAAGCTCTTTTAAACTGGAAAGGCTTCTCATTTGTTCAATTAAATATGTGTGTATGTGATGCACTTTATGAAATTTATCCCAAAACAGCGAGGACTGAAATAATATTTGAAACAGATGGCACAGCTGCTGTATTTAGAGAGCTACTTGTGGACAAAGCTAGAGAGATTGAGGGAACTCTGAAATGCAAGTCAAAATATTGTTCAGTCAAGACTCTACCACAGACATTTGAGATGGGAAAACTCTGCAATGGCAACCTCTTCCCGAATGAAGATGTGTGGAAAGTGCTAAGGTTTAGTCAAGTGGATTTTATACCCTTCTCTAGATGAATTCTTTTCTTCTCAGTCGAGTCTTAAAATTTGAAAATGCTGCATCTGCTGCCTCAAGTTTACTCTCTTCAATACTTTTTGAAAATGGAGTTACATGTGGAAAGTATCATACCCAAGGGAATGTCAGATAGTTGTGTGTGCATAGTAGAGAAAAGCAAAATAGAGAGTTTAGAGCTGGAAGGGAGACAGAAAGAAGGCCATGGAGATTATTTCTTGATTGCTCTCATTTTGTAAGAGAGGAAACAGAGACCAAAGGAGGTTAAGTGGCTTACCTCCAACCCACAGAGCTGGTCTCCTCAGACTTGCTCCAGGGCAACCTCCACGGAAGATTTTAATAGTAAAAAAAAGGAAAAGAAATGCTGGGTACTTTTGAATTTTGTTTTACTTATTATCTTTCATTTTGAATAAGAATATTACATCTTTTAAAAAGTCATATTTATTTAAATAAGGCAGATTTAGAATGGCAATGTAGAAAAAATAATAAAAGTACATTAAAAGTAAAAACATCACAAAATGAGAGTATACATTGCTTTCTAATTGCTGTAAATATTGTGTGTATGTTAATAGGCTATTTGGCTAAAGTTTTCATTTTATGTTAATCACTGAGACACAACTTCCAGCTTGTTTTAAAATACTAACAATTCTACATATTAATCTAATCAAAGAAGCAAAGGTTCTGATGCAAAATTCTTGACTTTAGAATTTCTGAGTAGGTGAAATAGATCTGAGCAAACACATACAAAAAGGCATAAACAGCAGCCAGGAGGAAAATATGTCAACATCCATGGCAACAATTCTTTTTAAATGCAGCAGTGTCTGGGGTTTGAAGGTTCACACATTTCCCTCTCCGTTGTGGTTTTATAGACATGAGTGTTGAAAGCAGATGCCTAGAGTTTATTTCAGGGAGATCCCTGAGCTACTGAGAATGACAAATCTCAGCAATCACATTTAAGCTCTCTTGTCTTCTATTGTACATTGAGAAGAAATGGGTAAAACCCTTAATAAGAAAAGCAGCAGATAACTAAGTTGATCCGTTATCTTCTCCGCAGCAAGAGCTAAGGAAACAGAAATGAAACCATGTGCATTTTCAGAGGAAGCTCCCTAATAGACTGCTCTGTACTTTAGTGGAGTCCTCCTGGAGAATACAACTTGATTTTCTGAAATATCCTTGATTATTCCAGGAACAGAATAAAGTCAGAGGCTGACATGCTAACCTTACACTGAATTCTGAAGACCAGATCTCTGCAACTGGAACAAAGGAATAGTTGGGGTCACTTCAGGTCAGAAAGTCTATTTAGGCCTGGACTCCCCTAACAATTGGTTCATTTGCCACCTTTGCCTCTCCAGTTATTTCATCATGGCTCTTGTGAATACATGTGGTAGCCCAGTCTTTGTTTTCGTTTAAATCAGAGCAGGAGTTCCTAAATCACAATACCTGCACATAACTAACATGTGCACTGACCCCAGCTAGGGGGTCTCATGAAAATAACATTCTATTTCTCTACCTTTTGCACTCAGGAGAAACAAAGAAATTTCCCTGGTGCCCTGAGGAGTTTCAACCTTCTTGTTTCCATTACATAATCTTTTAGACAAGTTTTTGTAAAGAATTTTAAAATCAGAAAAGCTCAAGTACATTGATCTTAAATTTCTTTTAAGTTACTGACATTTCTTTTCTCACATAATTAGTGGTGAAAGCCAGTCAATAGCTAAAGAGTATTTTTCTTTCTTTGATGTGGTCTTGTGTGTGTGTGTGTGTGTGTGTGTGTGTGTGTGTGTGTGTTTAATCTCACTGAAATTCATTTCTATGAAGTTCTATATTAAGATGTGTGAGTCACCAACACAAACACATGTTCATTCATATACCTGTTAACTGGAGAAGAGAGAGGCTAGGAGAATTTGACTTGGAAAAAAATCAGCACAGCAAACCTTTCACTCAATCATTTTTAATATTTCATTTTCCTGTTGATGTGGTAACTCTATCCATGGGCGCCATGGAGAACTAATTTACCCATATTCATTCCCAGAAGTTCCAAACTGATGGGCAAGGGGGGCATTGAGGTGCTTCATACCATTTGGGGTCATCTGCAACTATATACTGTAAGAGATGGTAATACAATTACACAGTATTAATCAAGTTATCTTACTATGAACTATATACCCGAGTTGTGAGAAACTGAAAGAGTGAGATCAATGAATGAGCTTCAACATGAGGGACTAAGAAACAAAGAATGAGAACCTTTATTAGACCCTCATGTAAAAATACATGAGAAGAGTGCCCATCTTTCACCTGTTTGATGATATGAAGAAAAGCAAAGATCACTATAAAAAAGAAAAATGCCATCAAAATGGGTGATGAATTTCTGAAGACTTATGATGGTCAGAGTGACAGTGGAAGGCGCCAGAGCAGCTGGGTGGTAACAAAATTTAAGCTTCCAAGTGAAATATACAGACCACACTTCAAAATTAAAGTTGTGGTTCTTTCTTCTCTACTCTGCATTCTGAACTGTACCTATACTCTTATGATATATGTATTTTCTGTAAAAACAAAAACACAATGACCACCAATTATCAAACAAATATGTAAAGTAAGTCAGATGACAACTAATCAGAGCTTCTGTTTTTAAGGAAAATTTTCTGTTTGCTCATAATGTCTTTTCAGCTTCCATTTTATAATATGATAAGAACTATCTTCCTTAGAACTAAAACTGAGCCCTCTACCCAGAGTTCTCTTCTACCCAACCCTATTACACTATGCACACCACTGTCACATAAGGAGCTGTTACCTATTTACTCTTCAATCTATAATTTTCATGTTTGGAGTTAGAATATCCAATTGAATAAAATTTAAATTACATTCTAATACTCAGTTTATAATGTGATTTCAAGACAATATTAATTGGGCCAACATATTGCATCTTAATTTCGTACATATTTTAAATATTCTACAAAATATAAAATCACTCTGTATCCTCCATTTTAAACAAAAAATTCCCTTCACACACACACACAAACACACACACACACACACACACACACACACACACACACACACACACATTCAGATAATCAGTCCTGTAAAGGTAAAGGGCCAATTTGAAGTATGCTTATAAATGAAAATCTAAAACTAAGCAAAAGTAAATAAAGAATTCTATAATCATAAAGTCCATTTAGGATAATTCCATAAAAAACTACTACATTTAAATAATCTCATAAAAACAAATATATGCATTCAATCTTTCCAATCAATGTCACTCAACCAAATGCACCATTATATATAGAAAGGATTACATTACTCTATACATCTTGGTGTTACCATTTTTAAAACAGAAAACAGTATCTTGGCAGCAAATGTAGAAAGTTTCAAATGGCTCCAATCTTTTTTTTCTTTCTTTTTTTTCTTTTTCTATTTCTATTGTAGTTAGGATCCCTTCCCATAATAAAACATGATGTGACTGACAGTTTTCTGAAATCATAGCTAGTATTTTCAAAGAACTCACTCTTGGTTTCCTACCAATAGGCCACAAAATGAGGCATAAATTGTTGATGAAAATGGCCTGAAATTTTAACTATTTTCTTAAGGCATAGAATTTTTCCCTGGCATAGAATTAAACTGCAAGAAGTATATATATATATATATATATATATATATATATATATATATATATATATATATATAGGCAGTGCATTATATATGTTCCTATACTTTAGAAAATAACCCATTTCCTGTTAAAATTTGTTTTACATCATTTCAGAGGGTATGGAAGATAAAAAGGAGTTATTGAGAATATAAATGAAACAAATATATTTAAAATTCTATTTTCAGAAAACTTCAGAATTCCATATCATCCCAAAGTAAGAAATTTGAACATGTTTCAATGACACAAAATTATTTCCCATGTCATTTCCACAGGCCCTCTATCTTTCTTGAATTGGTCTGATTATTACTAAGCTACTTTCATCCTCATCCCTCAATCACAACTATTTTCCAAGGCACAGGGATCTATGCCAGCCAAAACCTACTACTATTCTTTGTGATGTTTTTTCAGGCTGTTCTTGATACCACATACCTCTTTTCATCTCCCTAAATCTCTTTAGCTTTGACTTAAAATATACTGGTATTTCTTGAAATGTTATGGCCACAGTCCTTTTCCAAAATCTAACATAATAATGGGGACATCTGTAACACTTTTAATGATAAAGATATATTTTTTAAGATAATATAAATTATTATGACCAATCACTTTATAATGAATATATGAACAATGATAACAAGGTCGCCTGCGTCAAAATCATTTTAATGCAAAAGTAGAATAATCACAAACAATATCATATTGATAAAATCAACCCAAGTCCCATCTCATGTTATTCAGTTACAGCTCAAGTCAAATGGAACCTAAGTCAGCAACTTGTGTCCTAAAATGCCTTATGTGCTTAAATGTCATCTACAAATTATTAATCTACTAGAAGCCTGGTGCATGAATTCATGAAAAAGTGGGGTCCCTTGGCTGGCTGGCAATTGAGGTCATCTCGCTCAGTCCTGATTAGGGCCAACCTTGGCCGGCCACCCAGGGAGGAGGGACTGCAAGAGGTTGGCCAGCCTTAGGAGGTTGGCTGTGGGAGCACACTGACCACCAGGGGGCAGCTCCTTCCTCCTGGTGGTGAGTGTGTGTCATTGTGACCAGTTGACCCTTCATTTGGTCGACCAGTCATAACACTTGATTACACTTTTATTTATATGTGTGTGTGTGTGTATCAATGTCTTTATTTAGCATATATGTATATATGTACATATATGCTAAATAAAGACATTGATTTAAGTACTTATTTTCAGGATAACATATTCAGACTTTGTTTTGATGTCTTATTCCAAATAGATTGTCAATTATTATTGGCTACTTTAGGACATAAAATTATGAGAAAATAAATTTATTATTACCTTATTCAGAATGATGGTAATTAGTAATGAACACAAAGAACCAACATTCTCTACTGAGAAGATTTCTAAAGTAGTTAGAAGAAGCAAATGCTAGTTTGAAGGGTGCTCTTTAACTTTCTAGTGGTATTAGATAATCTTCACAGTAGATAACACTTGCACAGAGAGCATTAGTGTCAAGCCAGGGAAGAAGAGAATATCTGTACCATCAAATAAAAAGATGTTTAGATCTAATTGTCTTCCTCTTCCACAGGGTCCATCACAACATAGAAGCAAACAGAGCAGCATTTTTATTTATGAGGCTTTCATCTCTTGTCAGCAGGAAGAGCCTGGAAAGCTCTCAGATCGAGATGCTAATCTAATTACAAGAAAGCTGATACATTTTGTCAAAGTTCTCTGAGAAAGATGGCTTATGAATATGGCCAGATGGAGAACTGCATAACGTTGCAAGAGGAAAATTCACATGAGAATACAATGGGAGGAAGGGAAGAACCCCCACAAGACTTGAATTTCCAACAGCTCCCAGCATAAATTTAACCAAATTAAAAGCTTTCCACATGGGTGCAGCTGAGATAGCCATTATTTTAAAGAAATATATTAGAGCAAACACCACTTGGAAGCACGGAAGTATTCCCAAAGCATATCAATATGAGTGCAGATCATTTTATTTATTCACAAAGACTACACTTCCATTACTACTCATTGCCATAGACTCAGAAGCAAAAAGTATACTTGGGCTTTTCCTCTCTGAATTAACATGGAGAAATTTTCCGACCATGCAAAAGCAGAATTTGTATATGGGGTATCAGCTCAGGTTGGGAACTTTAAATTCAGGAGGCAAAATAGCACTGAGTTAGTTAGACCACTAGAGAATAAGTTTGTTATGTCTCCATATACCAGGCTAAAGAGAAGGAAGGTCAGTGGGGTCCAAGATTAAGAACCATGACTTCCAGACTCTTACCCTCTCAGAAGCACATTCATGCCTTTCCTTTTTCCTCTTCTTCCCCGACTCCCTAAATGGGTTACCTTTGTCTTTTCCTCTGCTAAGCTCCAAGGGCCCTTCTTTTGATTCTGTAACTTGTTTCCTAGTTTACACAGCCCAGCTGGCTTACTTCTACTACTTCTGTAACTTTCTAGATAAACTTTCTCTTATAATTAAAAAAAAAATAAAAGAACATTGACTTCTGGTGGCTAAAAGTTGGCCAGGAGGATACCCTCAATGAGTCAACTAAACTTCTTAGCAATAGAAGCACAAAAAAGACTGTCAAAGAGATGAAAAGGCCATGACCTTTTATTTCTGTTTTGACCTATTTCCTTCTCCATATATTCTTTTCTCAAACTCACTCTTCTCACATATTTTCACCTCTAAAATTTTCCTCCCTATATCTTGACCAGCTAATTTGACCATCACTTATTATCTCTGTCAGGCCAGACTGTTTTGTGTTTTTTTTCCAACTAGAGGCCCAGAGTGCACAAAATCTTGCACAAGTAGCTCGCTTCTGCTTGCCTCAGCTGGCCCCATTCCTATCCTCCACCTCCATTAGCTCTTTGCCACTCGTAGCCCTCTGCCACTCGTAGCTCTCTGCCCTTTGCCACTTTTAGTCCTTAGTCCTCTGTCACTGCTGCCCCACTCTCCACCGCTCATAGCTCTCCATGGGTAGTAGCTCATGCCCCACCCTGCCCACCACGAGGGCCGCTGCTGGTAGGCCAGGGGAGGTGGGGAGGGCAGCCACGGGGCTTTTATTAATATAAATGTCTGCTATACAGTTCCATTTAGAAGAGAGATTTAGAGCCTTAACTGCAACATGTCCAAAAACCAAACCCTAGCAATCCAGGCCAGTATCTCTTTACTTTTCATTATCTGTTAATGAATTATTTTTCTAAGCACCCAAGCTGAAATATCCCAAATGTCTTTTTCCTCTGTTTATTCTTCTCACTCCTTCTCTACCTAATCCAATCAATCACCAATCCTATCACCTCTGCAATGTTTCTATGTGTAATGACACCATAAAAATAAAGCTGATAGCTATTCCTTGTGAGAAATAGTCTAAAGAAAGGTGTCTATAAAAATGGTGGTGGGGGGGGAGAACTCGGAAAGCAGGAGATGATAAGGAATGAACTAGAGGCTATTGGTAAAAAGAAGCACACAGAGAGCAAAAGTAAACTAAAGGAATTATTTTACTCCTCCTGAAGGGATTAGCAAGTTTTCAAGATACTTGAGGTGAAGGTTGTCCACAGCTGAGGCAGGCAGCATATAGTAGTACAGGAAATGGACCTTGTAGGGTAGAAGTCAAACCATCCCAGGGATCATGGTAGAGCATTGGGAAGAATTGTGGTCAAAGCAAGGAAGGAGGACACTTTAGGGATTTTCCTCTACTTCAATCAAGAAAAGCAGGCAGGCTCTAAAGATCAAAACTATAATATGTCATCATGGGGGAAAGAGATTTACCAGCTTCATTTGCCAGTCCTTGAAAAAAAAAATGTGTTTCAACTTAGTTAAATTGCTTGTAAATATAATCTGACGCCAAGCTTATTTGTCTTGCAACTCACATACCATATGCCCAGAAGTCCACAAGATAGAGGAACTTGACCATAAATTAATGTTTCTTGGAATAAAGCATACAGAAAACATGTGCCAAAATTTGCTGGCATCTGTGATGCATTTTACTCAGAGGGATGATATCTCCTTATCTAGATAGCCTCAGTGGCCTCCTAACTCTTCTCCTGCCAATTAATATTTTTCCTCATTCTTCCAAGACAATTCTCCTTTTTAAGTAATCTTTGACCAATGCTTTGCATAGTTTTAAAGCAATAAGTTTTTAAATATAGGCATATATTATTACTAATATATTAAATAAAAATAGCAGACTTTGCCTATTATTCAAGACTTTTCAGTTACCTGACTCCTGCCATGTTCCCCTTTACTCACTGGTCATAAGGACTTTCATGCTATTCTCTTCAAATACCCAGGTTTTAACACCACCAGTTCTACTCCTCTGTCAGACATGCTATTCTCTCATGACTTACTGCTCCCTCAATCACTTCATGCTGTCCCCTAAAATGTCACAATACAAGAAAGCCTATGCTAAGTAACCTCTACCATAGGACTCTCTTACCTCCCCAACCTAGTAATTCCCCATTTCCTACCTTACTTACTTTTCTTCAAAAAAATTATGTCATGGAAAATATCTGCATTTATTTGCTTGACTACTTTATATCTCTTACTAGAATGAAAGATCCAAAAAGACAGAAATTTATTTATTTTTATTCCCTCCACTATTCCTAGTATCTAGAATCGAATTTGGCACATATATATGTTGATATTTAAAAATGAATAAGCATGCATTCATACATCATTTAATTCAATGAAAAAATGAATGATTCACTGAACTCTAGATCTTCCAGAAAATGTATCTTTTCTATAAGTCCCATTCAATGTGTATAAAATTAATCATGGATTAAGATGCAGAGAAAACCACAATAAACTACAGAAATGAAAATAGTACAGAAAGCACTCACTAGCCATAATTCAATAAAGGTAACACATAACTAGCAAATAAACAATAAGAAAAGTCAAATTGACCAAGATGGCAGCAGAATGGGTACAAATTACACCCACCTCTCAGGACCAAGCTGGAATTATAACTAAAAGATAGAACAATTTTCCTGAATAACAAACTGAATGCTAGTTAAACAGAAGTCTTATAACCAGTGTTTACAGAAGAAGCCATATCAAGACTGGTAGGAAGGGTGAAGATACAAAGAGATCTGGTCACACTTCCACCAGCTGTAGCGGAGAATAAAGAGGGATATGTCAGCTGCAAGCACCTCCTTGAGACAGTACCATTGTGTCCCACAGGAAACTTACTACATAAGGTTACTCTTCCAATACTGGGAGACATAGAAAATCTACCAATACACAGAAACAAACAAAAAGAAGCAGCCAAAATGGGAATACAAAGAATCATGCTACAAGTGAAAGGACAGGAGAAATCTTTAGAAAAAGAACTAAATAAAATGGAGACAAGCAATCTACCAGATATAGAGATCAAAACAATGATTATAAGGATTCTCTAAGAACTTAAGGGGGAAATTGATGAAATCAGTGAAAACTTAAAGAGATAGTAAGCATGAAAGAGTACAAAGAAATAATTTTAAAAAAAGAACCAATCACAAATGAAGAATATATTATATGAAGTAAAGAATATACTAGAAGAAATAAATAGTAGGTTGGGTTTAGCAGAGGATCAAATGAATCAGCAATTTGAAAGACAAGGTAGGAAAAAATACCTAATCAGAATAACATAAAGAAAAAATAATTTTAAAAAGTGAAGATGGTTTAAGGGACCTTTGGTACATCATGAAACATAACAATATGCACATCATAGGGGTATCAGAAGGAGAAGAGAGAGAGCAAGATATCAAGAACCTATTTGAAGAAATAATGACCAAAAACTAAGAATTTTTGTATATTAAAGAAAACAGAAAAAGAAGGTGTGAGAGGGTGGGTTGGTGGAAAGAGATCAACCAAAGCAGTTGTATGCAAATATGCATAACCCATGCACACAGACAATAGAGTGGGCAGAGGGTAGGGCAGGGCTAGAAGAGGTCAATGGGAGAGGGGGGAGAGGGAAGGGAACATAAACAATACTATCAACTGTAAAAAATTTTAAAGAAGAAAAGACAACCTACTAAATGGGAAAACATACTTATCAATGATGCATTTCATATGGAGTTATTATCCAAAATATATAAAGAATTTATACTACTCAACATAAAAAGCACACAATCTAATTTAAAAAATAAGAAAAGGATCTGAACAGATACTTCTCCAAAGAGGACATACAGATGGCCAATAGACATATGGAAAGATGTTCAAACTCAATATGTAAAGATATTCAAAATCATTAATCATCAGGGAAATCCAAATTAAAACCACAAAATACCTCACACCTGTTGGAACAGCTATCATCAATAAATTAACAAAAAACAAATATTGGTAAATATATGGAGAAAAAGGAACCCTCAGGCACTGTTGGTAGGAATGCAAATTGGTGCAGCCATTATGGAAAGGAGTATAGAGTTACTAGAAGAAAATAAAAATGGAACTGCCACGTGAACCAGTGATTCCATGTCTAAGAAAGCATCTGAGGAAATCAGAAACACTAATTCCAAAGAACACATGCACCCCTATGTTTGTTGTAGCACTTTTACAAAGCCCATCAGTAGGTGAGAGGATAACAAAGCTGTGGTACATTTACATAATGAAATACTACTTGGCCATAAAATTTTAAAAATATATATGAAAATCTTACCCTTTGGGACAGCATTGAAGGACTGGAAAAAAATTAAAATAATTTCCTACCTGATTCTTTACTATAAAATGTATTCTAGCTAGATCAAAAATTTAAATGTAAAAGAATTTAAAGGTAAAAGAACTAGAATAAAACTTAGTGAATATTTTCATAAACTTAGAATGAGGAAAACCTTCCTAAACATCAAACCCCAGAAAACCTATAAGAAGAATTTGAGCAATGTTAATATATAAAACTTTTAAATTCAATGTGCAAAAATCATCACAATATCAAAATGCAAAGGACAAACTGGGAAAAGTATTTTTGAAACATTAGAGACTGATGAATAATTTCCTTACACTATAAAAGGTGTAACAAATCAGTAAGAAATAGTAATTTAGAGGAGGACCAAGATGCAGTATAGGTAAATGTCTATACTCATTGCCTCCCACAACCACATCAAAATTAAAACTAAAATCCAGAACAACTATCATTTAGAACTGCCTGAAAACTGACCTAACATTGGCAAATATGTTCTCCCAAGCCATGGGAGAAAAATGAAACTAGACCACCAACTTACACCATATACAATAATAAACTCAAAATGGATAAAGGACTTAAATGTAAGATGGGAAACCATAAAAATCTTAAAGGAATTCACAGGCAGCAAAATCTCAGACACATGCGAAAGTAATATCTTTTCCAAGAGAACTCCCAGGGCAATGGAAACTACACAGAAAATAAACAAATGGGACTACTACATCAAAATAAAAAGCTTCTTCACAGCAAAGTAAACCATCAACAAAACAACAAGAAAGAACATTGCATGGGAGAACATATTTGCCAATGTTATCTGATAAAGGTTTAATCTCCAACATTTATAGGGAACTCATACAACTTAACAAAGGGAAGATAAACAACTCAATCAAAACATGGGCAATGGACCTAAATAGATACTTTTTGAAAGAGGACATACAGAATTCCAAGAGACATGAAAACATGCTCAAAGTCAATAATCACCCAAGAGATGCAAATCAAAATGACAATGAGGTACCATCTCATACCTGTCAGAATGACTATCATCAATAAGTCCACAAATGACAAGTGCTGGTGAGGATGCAGAGAAAAAGGAACCCTCTTATACTGATAGTGGGAATGCAGACTGGTGCAGTCACTGTGGAGAACAGTATGGGGTTTCCTCAAAATACTAAAAATGGAACTCCCATTTTAACCAGTGATCCCACTTCTAAGAATATATCCCAAGAAACTATATAGACCAATCAGAAAAGGTATATTCACCCCTATGTTCATAGCAGCACAATTTACAATAGCTAAGATTTGGAAACAACCTAAGTGCCTACCAGCAGATGAGTGGATTAAAAAGCAGTGGTGTATCTACACAATGGAATACTATGCTGCTGTAAAAATAAAGGAACTCCTACCATTTGCAATAGCATGGATGAACCTGGAGAGCATTATTCTAAGTAAAATAAGTCAGTTGGAGAAATATCACATGATCTCACTCATTTGTGAAATATAATGAACAACATAAATTGATGAACAAAAACAGATCCAGAGGAAGAGAAGCATCAATCAGATTATGGAACCTCAGAGAGAAGGTAGGGGAGGGTGGGAGAAAGGGAAAGAACTCAACCAAAGGACTTGTATGTATGCATATAAGTACAACCAATGAACACAGACACTAGGGGGGTGGTGAGGGCATGAGCAGGGATGGAGAGGGGCAATTGGGTGATAAGGACATTTATGTAATAGCTTAATCAATAAAGAAAATAAAAAAATGTTTTCATAGAAAACCTAGTTTCAAGGGCTATTTTCACTGTCAACTTTCTTTTTTTTTTTTTTTAATATATTTTATTGATTTTGTACAGAGAGGAAGGGAGAGAGATGGAGAGTCAGAAACATCCATGAGAGAGAGTCATCGATCAGCTGCCTCTTGCACACCCCCTACTGGGGATATGCCCGCAACCAAGGTACATGCCCTTGACTGGAATCAAACCTGGGACCTTTCAGTCCCCAAGCCGAAGCTCTATCCATTGAGCCAAACCGGTCCAGGCTCACTGTCAACTTTCTACATCAATAGTTGAGTCAAAACTTTAATAATTTTACTTATCTTCTTTAGATGAGTCATATTTATACTTTATAAATCACATTGAGTTCTTTGTGATTGATGTGCAACAACTCTGCAAGGGGCCAATTAGTGTTTTGTGTGGGTTTTGTTTTTTTTTTCACTCTTTAATAAATTATTCAGAATGATTCAGAATGTGTTCCTTACCCCAATACAACCTACTTTTCCAATACAGCTACTTCCTGTTTCCTTTCTTTCCACAATTTCTGATAATGCTGTTTTTATGTAGCCAAACTCCCACGGATTCTAATCAGTCCAGCGTTTAGTTTTAGTAGCATGTTACTGATAATATTTCTCAGACATTGCTTTTTCAGTGAAGCTATTTCTTCAATCTCCTACTAGTCAAGCTGAATTATGCCCCAGAGATATGTTCCTAATAATGCCCCATTTTTCTTTCCCAAACATCTATAACACTTGCAATGCAATAGCAATTTTCAAACAATAAAAAGTAAATACAAGGAATTCAACTCTTTCTAGGTTTGCTGAGAACTTCGGTTGAATGGGAGTTACTGCAAAATGTGTTCCCTCCAGGAAACAGCTTCAGTTTATAGTTAACATCCTCCGATAAGTATGCATTACTTTAACACCAAAAATGCTCAGGAGCTCCAATGATGAAACAGAGCCATCTCTTCATATCTTTGCAGCAAATGTTTCATTTCTTCAGAAGCTTATTGTTTTAAATTGTCAATAAGAGCTAATAAATGTGAACATATGGATTGTTTTGTTATTTGATAGAGGTATTTGGCTCCAAAGTGAAAATTTGCCCCCAACCTGATTTTCATACTCCCTTTGATGGGTTGCTTTAAAATCCCACTGATTCCAAAGAGATGTCTCTTTATGGAACAGATGTGTATCAGTGGGAATTAGGCAGACACTCTGAAGCCTATTATCAGGAATAATTTTTTTTTTAGCACAAAACATCACAGCATGAATACTTCTATTCCAGGAAAGTTTTTCCCGCAAATGAATCTTCATAACTGCCTGTAGGGAAGAAGATAGTTTCAGTTGGTGAAACATGGATAAAGGAATTGCCTAGAACAAAGGGAAACTATGACCACATGCTCACCACAGCAGGTAATTTAGAAAAACTTAATGGAAAAATTGGAAACAGAAACAAAGAGAAAATTTCCAAGGTGAGCCTTATGGGCTATGTGCATAAGATTCTAAATCCTTGCCCTTGTGAGTTTTTTATTTAGTGATAAAGGAGTATCTTAGTTTTAGGGATACTTGCATTGCTTAAATCACATGCCAGATTAAAGAGAAATGGGGCAATGAGCCCAAGTGTCCATGGTGGTGAATTGGGTACCAGCAATGTGGGCCGGAACCAGATGCATGCAATGGCAATTTAAAGACGTTGAGGCAAAGGCAGAACTATGCTAAAAGGAGAACTAAAATTCAGTAAATGTATCTCTCATTATGGGATGCTTCATACTTCACAAGAGCTTTCCCACTATTTTCTTTATAGCAGTCCTACAGGAAGTCAGAAGAGTGGTGGTGCCCTTTATGCCAAGGAGGAATCCGAGACTCAGTGAGGCTAACTGTTATGCCACTAATAGGACCTGCTCTTAGAATGAAGGCTGGGTAGGATTTAAAAACAAAATGACACAGCTTTTAGTACTCTGACAGCCAAATCCTGTACTACACAGAAACACTGCAGTTAAGCAAACTACTGAGAGCACAGCAGGCATTTAATAAATATTTGAATGAGTGTTGAATAAATAAATAAATGAGTAACTGAATGAATTAGTTAATGTTTATTTTTCATAACTGCAATTTTTTCAATTCTGCCTCACTTACACATCTATACATTTATGCCTTAATACCCGATACAATGTTTTAAGGAAATAGACTATGTCCTTGTAATAATTGTGTCTCCAGTGGAAACACATGGATCTAACCTGACCCCTGATCTTCTCGGCTATGGTCTAAATAGTGATCTATCAAAATGGAGGGGTCTCCTTAGCTCACAGCACATGATCACCATCAGCCCATGCACACTCCCTCTTTTAATCTCTTTAATTCTTGCTTTTTTAAACCATTGAGCTACCATATTTGATCATGTTCCTCCCTTAATTTATATTTATAAGTATACCTAAACTATATATATTCATTTTATGGGTATATTTTATTATTAATAAATGAGGTAACATGATCCATAACTCATTTTGTTCTACTTAACATGTTTAGAATATATAGTTCATTGCTTTTTACTGGTGTATGCATATTCACCATATATTAAAATTTATTTACATACTATTATAGATGCCTGGTGCACAAAATTTGTGCACAGGGGTGGGGGTCCCTCCGCCTGGCCTGCAACAATGCCAGCATCCCATGCCCCAGCCGGCCTCTGGTCAGAGGCCCACCTGCCACCCTCCCTCATTATGCAGCACCTCAGCTGCTATGGGCTTCACCATCTTTGTGACAGTGACGGTTAATTTGCATATTAACCTTTTATTAGATAGAATCTGATATTTAGTCTATTTCCATTTTTTTAATATAACATATAATATTATGGTGAATAGCCTTATATACATCTCTTTGTGTATATGTGCAAGAGCTGGTTTTTATTATTTAAATTTGTTGCAAATAATTACATAAAAATAGTAACTTTTGCTGCATTTTCACTTTACTTTGAAAAATGAAAAAAAAATGTGGCAACTGTGAGGTGTTTTTTAATTCTTTATTGTTTAAAGTATTACATGAGTCTCCTTTTCCCCCATTGACCTCTCCCAGGCTGCTGCTCCCACCCCCCAGCACAGGCCCTCACCCCCCTACTTTCTGTGTCCATTGGTTATGCTCATATGCATGCATACAAGTCCTTTGGTTGATCCTTACCCACCCGGTACCTTTTTCTTCCCTCTTAAGTTGGATAATCTGTTTGATGCTTCTATGTCTCTGGTTTTATTTTTGTTCATCAGTTTATGTTGTTCATTATATTCCACAAATAAGTGAGATCATATGATATTTATCTTTCTCTGACTGGCTTATTTCACTTAGCATAATACTCTTCATTTCCATCCATACTGTTGCAAAAGGTAAGAGTTCCTTCTTTTTTACAGCAGCATAGTATTTCACAAACTTAATGGCTTAAAACAATACAAATGTATTATCTAACAGTTCTGAAAGTCAGAAATCCAAAATGTTTCTCACTGTGTTAAAATTGAGGTTTTGGCAGGGCTGATTTCCTGTGTGAATATCTTAGGGGAGAATTTATGTCCTTGCCTTTTCTAACTTACAGAGCCTTATGCATCCTTTGGTTAGTGGCTGCCTTTCATTTTCAAAGCCAGCAATGGCTTTCTCACATGGCACCACTTTGACACTGACTTCTGCCTTAATCTACCATCTTTTAAGGAGTTTTACGATTACATGGGGCCTACCCAGGTAATAAAGAATAATCTCCTTATTTTATATATTTTTTAATTTTTAAGTAAACTTTATTTAAATAAACAAACAAATACAAAGTAATTAATTGATTACTCTAGCATAGAAGTAGAGATTCAGACCACAATTTTCATTTATACTTTTTCTCTTATGACTGCTTCAGAGGGGAAAAAAAATTGACAATATTGAGTTGCTGCTCAGCACTGTATGGGTTTAGAAATCACATTGCATATTAATATCCCTATTTTAAAGTCAGCTGATAGCAATAATTAGTCCATCTGCAACTTTAACTTCCCCTTCCCAGAACTAGAACATGGACATCTTGTGGGGGATGAGGAGTGCATATATCCCGCCTATCACACTTTACTAACTCATGCAATCAAACTGAATTGTGAATTTCTATCCTGCAGCATCTAAATATTGTCTCATAATTATAGGCACTTAATAAATGCCTCTGAATTAAACTTAACAACTGAGACTGTTACAAGATTACTCAGTATTGAGTAATGAGTTTGCTCTTTAAAATACTGTTCTTTTTTCAGCAGTATAATTAGTATGAATCTCAATCTATATAGTATGTAGAGTCAATCTAACTCTTCTTTAATCTGATATTATCTTAGTGTGGATCAAAATGGTAAGCATTGGAGCAATATTGTTAAGACACTTGCAATAAACTGGCTAACTGTTTATGTTCTGGTTATTTCTGTTTTCTTAAGCAAACTGAACTGCTCACTCAGTGATTGCTTCAGTCACTCTCACATAGAGGAAAATGTCAATGAATCTTTATATATTCGCCTGTAATGCAAACACTACATTAACAGTCTCTGATATGCAAAGAAAATTTCCAAAAGTTTCCTATTATTTAAAGTAAAAAAGGGGGTGACAGTGGAAGAATATCATGTAAGAAAAAAATGTCCTGAGAATAATTTACATCTAAAAAATTTGTGCTTTAGAAAATTAACCTTCATCTGAAATGCTAATAGCAAGATACCCATGAAAATATACACATGGTGACAAAACAAGCCAAGGGAAAATCATTGGGGGGGGGTGGGGGGAATGGAAAAGAATCCCAAATCAAATTTAAAGACAATATCCTTTTATTAACTTTTGGTCGAGAATATGTTTGTATATTTTCAGAAAACAACTCCGAGACAATCTGGAATCCTGTAACAGAGAGGAATAGACAGAAGCGCTCCAGCCATGAAGACAGTAGAGACACAATTCAGAGATGGAAGATGCTGACGACGCCTTAGCATACCAGCAGACAGCAGCTGTGGGTTGCTGAAGGATGCCCAGGACCAAACCAGAGACAGGCGGACCTGCATTTCCACCATTTGTCCACCAACCAGATCTGAAATATCATGGCTGGCAGGTACACATAAGGAACTGTCTGGCATTGAAATTGGGATGCAAAAGAACTGTTGGCCCAGAAAGGAACTCACTACAGACTGATTCATTTGCCTCTCATCATAACCATTATGGCTTGTTGCAGTTTAGGTTCTTACAAGGGTATTTCGTGGATCACATGATCTCACACATCTAGAGGAAATAATGAACAATATAAACAGACCCAGAGAAAGAGAATCAGTGAACAGACTCTCAAACCTCAGAGGGAAAGTAAGGGAGGATGGGAGTAAGCGGAAGAGATCAACCAAAAAACTTGTGTGCATACATATGGCCTAGCCAGTGGCCATGGACAACGGGGATTTGGGGGGGGGGGGGGGAGGCATATCTAGGGAGGAGTTTGGGATGGGAATGGGGGAATAAGGACAATTATGTGAGACCATAATCAATAAAAATAAAAAATAAAAAAAAGAAATTGGATGAGAAGAATGTTGAGGTCCCTTCAAGTTCTAACATTCCATGATGCTATTCAACATTAAAGGACAATCAGGTGGGCCTTTATTTGGTATTCTTGCTTGAGGGCCTTCTGCTCTTATCTGCCTAAATTCTCTTACTAAAGAACTATTTCCATCCCTTAACTGATTGAGAAACAAGACTACCTGATGCTACTTTCGAGGCAGTTGCCTCTCTTTACAAGCACAGAAGGACAGGATACTAGACTCAGGAGACACAGACCCAAGGCGTCACCTGGACATGGGACTGACCTTACCTCAACTCCTGTCCTGCCCTACCTAGATCATTTCAACTCTCTCACCAACCCCAGCCCATCATCTTTTTTCAGCATCCTCCCTGTGATGTGGGGTCAATTTAAATACCCATCTTCTTGGCTCAGCTCCTTTGCTACTTAAATCCTGAAGAAATTACAGAACCCCACTGATTAATTTTATATAAATTGTTAATCTCCAATGTCAACTGCATCTAGAGAAACCAATTGCCCTGGTTTGCTTAAACCTGAAGGAGCTCTAGAGATGTGAAACTTAAAAACTGAATAATCCTGCCAAAACCAGTTTGGCTCAGTGGATTGAGTGTTGGTCTGTGGACTGAAGGGTCCCAGGTTCCATTCCGGTCAGAGGCATGTACATTGGATATGGGCACATCCCCAATAGGGGGTGTGCAGGAGGCAGCTGGTCGATGTTTATCTCTTGTCGATGTTTCTAGTTCTTTATCCCTCTCCCTTCCTCTCTGTAAAAAATCAATAAAATTTCTTTTTTAAACTGAATAGTCCTTAGCCAACTTGAACAACCTAGCTACACAATTCTCCTTTTCATGCCCCAATTCAGTTCTCTTTCCCATTTCACACATTCTCATTCCTCCACTGTCCCACGCTCTACAATGCACATAATATTTTTTACAGAGAAGACTGAGACCATCATGTCACTGCATTCAGATAGAAAATGGCCCATAAAAAAGGGGACATTGACAGGAATTCTTTCCTTGACCAATCTCTTCTCAGGCTACTCTGAGCTCTTTTTCAACCAAAATCCTGACTTTTGGTCTGAAGTGTTTATCTCTGCATTGTCCAATTTTAGGAAGAATTCTGCTAAGCCAGTTTAGTTATAATGCCCCTCAGAATATGAGGACTCTCAGTATCTGATCAGGATCCTCATCTTCTGTAATTGCCCAGGTTATGTCTAATCACCTTGGCCTGCCTCCAGCAAGAATCCTAGTAAAGCAGTTTAGCAAGAATCCCATCCTTATTCCTGAGGTTTTCTCTTAGTAATTCCCATCCATCCCCTTCTTACTCATTGGCTATAAATCCGCCTTGCTTATGCTGTATTAAGGATTGAATGGAGTTTCTCTCCCCAACTGTAAAACCTCATTGCAGTTATCTATATACCTATATATGTAGCCTTTATTGGAGTCAAGTCTTCTTTATCACTTTCAACATGTTTTTTTTTTTTCCTTTGACAATAGGTATATATTTTTTCATGAATATTTTTTTTTCTTTTAACAGCATCAACAGGAAAAGGCCAGGGGACTGCTTGTAGTGAGCCTGAACAAATAAAATTGGGCTTAATGAATTCACCACAGTCCATAAACTGGCCTATAACTTTCAGAAACAGGGGGAGATACATGGTTTTGTTAGCACACTGAAGTAGGTCTGACTCTGAGGGATTATCTCTCATTAATAAATTTCTCCTAGACTGATATTATACACAGAAATGACAATTTATTCATTTAGGAGAGGCCTGACCATCAGGCAGAAACACTCATATCAGCATGCCGACGCGTTCTCTTCCTGTGAACAAGTGATATGAAGAACCAAATTATTATCAGAAGGCCACTTTATTAATGTTCAATTTAAAAACAACATTATCAAGCAGAACAGAGAATCTGGTCCATCAGTTTCATTGGTGAATATGTTTGAATAAATAGATAAGTAGGAAGTTAAATGATCAAAAGATTGCTTTTATGAATTTTGACCAGAACAAAAAAATATGGAGAAACTTGAAGAGTATCCTCCTGCAGAGATAATATGAAATGCTGTCTCACACCAGGGGGGGGGGGTGTCACCTAGAAGACCATGCAATGTACAACTGCAAAGGGACATCACTCACATATTAGCATAAAACCTGCACTGGCATTCATCATAGTCCTAGTAGCATACTAAATGCACTATTCACCTTGCTCTTTGTATTCACAATATATGTTGGAGTCTGTCCCATATCAATGCTAAAGAAAGATATCATTCTTTATTAGGATCACACAGCATTTCTTGCTTTATGTACATTAAATTGTGTAACAGCTTTCAATTCAGAGGGCCAGGAGACTCTTAATTTAATCTTCCCTTGTCTTCTCTATGATCTAAGTCCATTAGTTAATCCTTCACTTTCCCATATAGGAGCCTCCCTTACCTACAGGGGATACATCTCCCTTATTACAGAGGATACATTCCAAGAACCCCAGTGGATGTTTGAAACCATAATCCTACCACATTCTATATATATATTATGTTTTTTTCTTATACATGCATACCTGTGACAAAGTTTAATTTATAATTTAGGCATAGAAAGAGATTAACAATCCTATATAATAAAAGCCTAATATGCTAAGTGATCATTCGACCAGTCACTATGACACAAACTGACCACCAGCGGGCAGACACTCCATTTGGTAGGTTAGCTTGCTGCTGGGCAGATCAGGACTGGGCGAGACGGGCCAGATACTGCCTGGAGCCCTACTGCGGTCCCTCTCCAACCTCCGTCATACACTATTGGGGTCCCTCAGCCTGACCTGCATCCTCTTGCAATCGGGGATCCCTCAGGGGGTGTTGGGGAGCCAGTTTCAGCCAATCTCCACAAGCCAGGCCAAGGGACCCCACCAGTGCATGAATTCATGCACTGGGCCTCTAGTAACTAATAATAAAGTAGGGTTATCATAACCATGTACTATAATAAAAGTTATATGAATGTGGTCTTTGTCTTAAAATATCTCATTTATTATGCTCACCCTTTTTCTTGTGATGATGTGAGATGACACAATGCCTACATGATGAGATGAAATGGGGTGAATGATATAGGCTTTATGACTGACATAACATTAGGCTGCCATTGAGTTACTTGAGCATGAACACTGAGTTACCATGATAGTTGGTCTGAAAACTGGATAACTACTTAGTGACTAATGGATGGGTAGAATATACAATGTGGATATGCTGAGCAAAGGGACCATTCACATTCTCGGTAGGATAGAGCTGAACATGCAAGACTTCATCTCATTACTCAAGTAGTATGCAATTTCAAATTTATGAATTGCTTATTTCTAGAATTTCCTATTTAATATTTTTGGAATAAGATAGACTGCAAGTAAGTTAAACTGTGGGAAGCTAAACTGTGGATAAGGAGGGACTACAGGCATTACAACAAAGCAAATATTGCAATAACACAAGTCACATGATTTTTTTGTTTCCCAGGCATATAAAAGTAATGTTTACAATGTATTGTAAAGTCTATTAAGTGTGCAGTAGCATTATGTCTAAAAAACTAATGTGCATGCCTTAATTAAAAATACTTTATTGCTAAAAAATGCTAACCATTATTTGCCTTCAGCGAGTTTTTATCTTTCCTGGTGGAAGATCTTGTCCCGATATTGATAACACAGTATTCTCAAAGTACAATAAAGCAAAGCACACAATAAAGAGGTATGTCTGTGCTATATTTTGTTTCTGTACTGCACTGACAACTTCCCCATGATCTATGGATGTGCTGAAGTCTTTCCTTTGATCTTCTAAGTCTATCTCTAACTAGAATATATCTTACCTTCCTTTCATAATTTAAATTCTATTCAGTCATGCCTCTGCCTCCATCATTGCAGTTAGGTTTACTTGATACAATCACCAGTGTCCCACTATTAAAACAGACTTTAATCTTAAAATCCAACTTACTTGGCCTTCTTATTGACCACACCCTAATGGGAATTCTCTACCACCTTGGCTTTGGTGACATTGCTCAGACCTGAATTTCCTTGGATCTACATTTTTTTTCCTTCTCAGTCCATTTTGCTAGTTTCTCATTCTCTTCCAGACAGATTAAAACCTGGATTCTACCTTTGATCCTCTTCTCATCTCTCTCTATACCTTCTTTTGACTGTCTCAAACCTCCAACATTTTTGTACATGTGATTGAGCAAATATCCACATCTCTAGCAAAGGTCTCTCTGAGCACAAAAAAAAATTAAATAAAATAAAAATGCTAAAGTTTTCTTCAGATGATTTCCAGTAATTTATTTTTTTCTTTCCAACTCAACTTTTCCATGATAAACATTTGTTATTTTCATAATCAAGATAATCAACCAAGTTTTAAAATATACCAGTATAGTTATGAAATCCCACTTGGCACAATAAAAAGACTCATCTTTATAGAAGGCTTAATAACTTTCTTTGAGCCAAAGCACCATTTGAATAGACCTAAACTTCTAAACTAAGCCATCTTTCTTCCTTCTCCAAATAACAAAACATACTGGCCACTAGTGTTTTAATAGCATTCACAAATAAACCTAACATCTGGTAATGAGACATTGAGCTTTCATCTCAAAGTCCAAGAAGGCTGTTGGAAGAATTATTAAAAAAATATCAAAGACTGCCTTAATATACTATCCAATATTTTCTTAATTATACAAGGTAGGTCTCTAATTGTGGAAGAATACTGATTTTTTTTTAATTTAATCAATGCACCAAGTAAGGAAGCACAGCACATCTTGAAGCTTTAGCAATTAACCTATCCATGTTGCTTGCCAACCTCAATCTTCTAAGATTCACCTAACTTTTTAAATGTTAATTGTGGCAATTTTGCAAACCAGTCTAGTGGGCAATCTGTCAAGAATAACTGCTACTGACTATTACATTTTGTCTTTCCTAGTGGAATTATTGGGAAATATTTCAGGTTTTTAACATTTTTAAATTGACATGTTTATTGATTCTGACTCTCTTCCTGTGCATTACACATAGCCTTGGCATCCCATGTCAAAATGCTAAACTTTACAACTCAACACTCGCCACCGCAGTAGGTAACTTTCTTAGGTTATTAGCAAATGTCACTAATGCAATTGAATAGTGAGTGAGTATTAAAATAAAATGTCTGTTTTTAGGACATCTTGATAATCTAAAATAGTAATTATATGCATTAGTGACACTTTCTGACAATGAAGCTCTTAATTTTTAAAATTCAAAGTGACCTTTTCTACAATTTCTTAGCAAAAAAATGGGGGAAAGAAACTGCAATTAGACTATTGGGACCATGCTATCATCATTCATCTTCTTTCAATCCAAAACAGTGGGTGATATAAGAAGAAAAGTTCTAAAGTTATTTAATTGGAACTAATTCCTATCCAGCAACTTTGGCAAAGCTCAAAATAGCAGATAACAGAATGATTAATGCTTTAATCCCCTAACAAAAGGGTCTTGAGCCTGTTACTCTTGCTCATTCCCTTCTCA
Organism: Pipistrellus kuhlii; assembly: GCF_014108245.1. Lineage (NCBI taxonomy): Eukaryota > Metazoa > Chordata > Mammalia > Chiroptera > Vespertilionidae > Pipistrellus > Pipistrellus kuhlii. The sequence goes on from NW_023425515.1 coordinate 69,444,658, forward strand.
ATTTTTATTTAATTTTGTTTTCCTTGATTCACAACAGTTGCTTTTAAATGGAAAAAAATGATGTCTAGCTCAACAATGTGCTTGCTACTTACACAGCAAGAAAAAATAGAGTTCATGAATAAAACTGAAAAGATTGGGATTCTGTTAGACTCTGAGAAGTGTTTCATTCATTTTCATGATGTTATGATATTTGATTAAATTCTCAGTAAGATGTACTGAGAATACGTAAGTCTTTACCTTTGAGGACTTTCTCTGTTCTACAGTACTCATCAGTACCCAAGTGTATTCATCATATCCTACAATGTTCAGGTATAGGAGAGAAGTTTATGATGTTCTTGCCCTAAATGGAGTTTATAATTTCAACTTGAAAAATATGCTCACCTAATATACAGCTGTGAGAGATTAGGAAGAACATAAATCAATTTAAACTGTATGAGGTAGATTAATATAATGAGAATTCAAAAAAGAGAAAATATAGGAGGTTGTTGAATAGTCTTGAACTCCCATTTGACCTAATGAACCCACTTCTAGAAATATATCCTAAGAAATCAAAAACACACTCAGAAAGAATATATGCACTCCTATGTTCATAGCAGCGCAATTTACACCACCTCAGATATGGGAACAGCCTAATAAGTGCCCATCAGCAGATGAGTGGATTTAAAAAACAGTGGTGCATATACACAATTGAATACTATGCAGCCTTAAAAAATAAAGAACTCTTACCATTTGCAACAGCATAGATGGACCTGGAAAGCATTATGCTAAGTGAAATAAGGCAGTCAGAGAAAGTAAGTATCACATGATCTCACTCATATATAGAATCTAATGAACAACGTAAACTGATAAACAAAAATAGACTCAGAGGCAAGAAACACGGAACAGACTGTGAAACCTCAGAGGGAAGGCAGGGGGTGTACGTGGGAGAGATCAACCAATGAACTCTTATTCGTAAATGCATATCCCATGGACACAGACAATAGAGTGATGAAGGTCTGGAGTAGAGGGCAGGGCAGGGTAGGAAAGGTCAGTGGGAGAAAGGAGGGACATATATAATATTTTTTAAAATAAAGACTTAAAAAAGAAAAAAAGAAAAAGGTTGTCCAGAAAATGTTAAATGGGATACCTTTGAAAGACAGCTTGAAGCTGAGGAAAGAATGGGAATATGCTAATTCCTCGTAATAGCCATCATCTAATCTCACTTTTGGCTTCACTTGTTTTGTTTTGTTTTGTTTTTTAATTGATTTTTTACAAAGAGGAAGGGAGAGTGATAGAGAGTTAGAAACATCAATGAGAGAGAAACATCAATCAGCCACCTCCTGCACACTGGGGGTATGCCTGTAACCAAGTACATGCCCTTGACCAGAATCAAACCTGGGACCCTTCAGTCTGTAGGCTGACGCTCTATCCACTGAGCCAAACCAGTTAGGGTGGCTTCACTTGTTTTCTACTTCTGTGACTGTCTACAATTTTTTTTGCGATAAAGGAGACCTCAATAAGGAAAGTAAATATTTAAGGAAACCCTTGTGAACTCATAGTCTTAATCCAATTTCCCTTCCTGCAGAATGTATAATTTGAAGAATTGGTAGATGGCCAGTGGGTCAAGGAAATGCTAAAGAAGCACGTCTGTGACCAATTTATGGGAATATGAATCATATCTTTCTTGTTAACAGCTTTATAGTTTCACAACCTGCCTTTCAATCCCACTTTTAAGGCAAGCATAGGCCCGCTCTAACATTCCAGCCATAGCAGAGATGTACTAGTATAGGCTACAAAGAAAACTGCAACAAAACCTCAGTAGTCAGAGGCTACAGAACAGTTGAAAACTTTGAACTAAAAACTTCAGTAAAAACTTTTAAGTATACATCATCACCTTGTAGCATCTCAGAAAGTAATATATTTGACTATACCTTGGGTTTTCCTTTGTCTTGAAGTTTAAAGTATTACACTTAAGGTTTTAATTCAACACTTTACATGAAAATAAATTAATTTCTGGCTTGGAAAAACAGCAGTCCTTCTGGTTTATTTTCTATTTATTTGGTCCCAGCATTTTCATTATGGAATTTCCCTTTCTAACTTATGTTTCTGCTCCCCAAGCTGCAACCTTGGGGAAAAAAACAGTTCTAAGATGATTTTCTCAGAATGTCTCTAATAAGTTCACTCTAAGAAAAAGAAAAATCATTGAAATTCTGTTTATGCTTTACTTTGCCCCTTGGAAACTGCTTATGTTATATTGATTTCTCTTTTTTGCCAAGAAGTGAAGCAAAAGAACTATAAACCTTAGAAATATATTTCCAAAATGGGGTTCCCTAGGGTTGAACTTTCATTTATCATTGCTTTCTAGAATCCAAGGTTCTTTTCTAATTTTCATTATTGTGGATTTAAGGTTCTGGTACATTTACTAATTCTCATCATTGCCAAATATTACTCTAAACTTCTTTTTGGCTAGCCTAGAATTATCTATATGGAGATGTAGATCATCTAGCCTTGACTCAATCAATTGGAGCACTGTCCAGTACACCAAAAGATTGCAGGTTGAATCCCCAGTTAGGATGCCTATGGGAGGCAACCAAGCAATGTTTCTCTCTCATATCTCTCTCCTATAAAGTGTGTTATTTAAATGCCCTCAGGTGAGGATCTAAAAAAAAAAAAGAAAATTAAGTCTTCCAGAGGACTAAGGAAGCAAGAGAGGATAGTGCCAATGTTCACTGAGTAACAAAGGTTAGTTCTGCTTCATTACACATCTAGTAAATAGAAACTGAAGATGATCATTGAAATTAGAACTTCAATCAATGTTACGGCCTCCCATTAAACTATAGCAATTAATAGTTTAAAAGTATTTTGACCTATGGTTGGTTCCTTAGGTAGGTCTTACAACATCTTTCCAGTTCACATGAGGCTTATATTGAAAAGCTCCCAAGCTATGTGCTTTCCCTTTCAGCAGATCTGGAGTGCTCAGGATCTTCACGCCCCTGCTGTCACCACTATTCCCAGCTCCTCTGCTGTTTGGTTCCAGAAGCAAGGCCACAAATGGTCATGTAAGCGTTGCCCAAGGATCACAAATATCTTGAATCATAATAGACATCCTATGGTGCTATTGGTGTCAGGCTGAGCTCATAGTTCCAGTCTCAAGATCAAGTTAAGCAAAGTTTTATAAGCATGTGGAGAGCACTTTGAAGTCTACAAAGCATTTTCACAGCAGCTCTCAAAGTAGCCAAACTCCCAGAAACATAATCATTGGACCCCACTGTCCCAGCCTTCCCCTGGGAGGCTTCCTAACTATTCCTCCACTCTCTACCTCACCATTAATTCTCTATCTGAATTTTATGGATGAGGACACAGAGACTCAAAAAAGCTGATCCTCTTTAAGTTAGTGAGAACCAAAGACAAGTCCTGTGTTGTTGTTGTTGTTGTTGTTGTTGTTGTTGTTTTAACTCCAAGTCCAGTGTTCTTTACCACACCACTCCCACAATAAGCATTCAAAACAATTTTTGTGGAGATACCCTCGGCTATCAGCACCATCACCAATTTCAATAATGTGGTAGAGAAGAAAAGATGTGTGTGTGTGTGTGTGTGTGTGTGTGTGTGTGTGTGTGTGTGTGAATAATTCAGTGGGGTGGGTAAAAACATAAAAGTAGCAAATATAGAGAGTAAATGAAAATTATACTTAGACACTTCCAAATACTAAGACTGTCACTACTAGCTATAGGTTCTTAGACAAGTCATCTTTCAATGCCTCAGACCAATGAACTGTAAAATGTGAAGTTGAACAAGATAAATTCTATAGGATCTCCCAACTCTAGTATTCTGTAATTCTATTTTTAGCCCTAGAATGAGGTTATGCCATACCCTCACCCCTGCCTCTTTCTGAACCACCTACAAGCAATCTGGTAGCTTTTAATCTGGACACTGTACTTGTACTCTTCCTGCTGCCATTTTTTGCCATATAGGAAGCTTATGTCAAAAACCATCTGGATGTTCAGACCACATACAAGTGCCCCTTTTAGTTCTGATCTAAATCCCTACTCAGTGTCCCAACCCAGAGTAAAAATAGTATAATGCCTTTCAGTCCAAAATATGAGAGTCCACAGACCTATGAAAAAAGGCACCACACTTCAGACCATAATCAATACCTAAACCAAGGAAAACAAGAACGATTATTATTCAAAATATCAGAAGACATCAATTGAAATTGAAGCTGAGGCACCAATGAATTGTATGAAAATATTTGTAAAAAGAAATCATTACATGTCTGGATGTGTCAGATATATTTAGTTCTGTTTAAAACAGAAGTATCGACTTAGCAGACTGTTTTTACCTTCCATAAATTCTGATTCTAGAGTGTATATGTGAAAATATTATGAAACTCTGAGCTTGTAAACTGGATTCTCATAAGAATTAGCTGTGTAACCATGTGGAACAATTCACTTAATCCTTTTGCACTCAATAATTGTATCTGAGGAGGTAGGAGAGTGGCTGGGCAAGAGGATTTTAAAGTCATTTACAAGTATAAAAATCTACCATACAAATATGACCATGAGTCTAAAATAGCCCTTTCAAATAATTTTTTAATCCACACTGAGTTTTGACTGATCTTTGTATTTCCAGAATGGGGGTGTTAAATAGTATATTCAGTAAGCCCAGCATACAATTTTAATAACTAACCTGCTCAAGCATAATGAATGTTATTCATCCATGCCCAGCTATTTACCTGACTCTTTATTACGATTTTAGAAAATGAGACCTCTCTGTGATTCTATCTGAAAGAAAATGGAAGCTCAAGAAGCCTTCTGTTAGAATACTGCTGTGAGGATTAATGAAGCAAAGTCCCCTGCTATGAACTTCAATTCCAAATGTTGGCCTCAGAAAGGGCTGGGAAGAAGCCCAGCAGAATCAGAACAATACATTCTATTACTTCTTTCTCACTGACAATTGGGTAAAGAGTAATGAATTTCAATTTGTTCTTCTTCACTTTTCTTTCTAGCATCAAAAATGGAGGTAAACTATAGTCAGGACTTCTTTCTCCCCAAAGAGTGGGCAGCTCCTCCATGATTCCAAAATTCCCTGCAGGAGTCTCCAAATTAGTAGTTTGGAATGATACACATACATTATGACATAGTTTCTGTAGCTCAGGACTCTGGACATAACTTTAGCTGGGTCTTCTGCTTAAAATTTTAAAAGTTGTAATCCTTTGGGCTGCATTCTCATCTGGAAGTTCATCTGGGGAAGAATCTGCTTCCAAATTAATTAAATTAATGGAGAGGACCCATTTCCTTTGGACTGCATTATTGAGGGCCCTGGCTTTTTGCTAGATATTGGCTAGAGGTTGCTCACAAGTCCTGGTGGCTCTTTCCTATTTCTAGAGGCCACCTCACATGGGCTTCTCTCTGGTGGCCTTTTACTTCATCAAGGCCACAAGGAGAGTCTTTAGTTCCAGTCTACTGAGACTAAAGTCAAATGATGTATAAGCATGGGAATAATAACCTATCACTTTTGCCATATAGTAACGTAATCATGAGAGTGAAATCCCATCATCTTTGCCATATTCTGTTATTTAGAAGCCAGTTACAGATATTACCCACAGTCTAGGGAAGGATATTACACAAATCTGTGAACATAAAGAGGTGTGATTTATCAGGAGTAACTTTAGGGTCAGTCTACCACATTGGTTCCTAACAGAAAAAGCAACCATCAGGTCCAGCAGCTGAAGCTCTCCATCCTTACCAGGGAATTTTACTCTCACCATCTCTAACCCCACTCTAATCAACATTGCTTTCACAATTTTACCCTGAGGTTTAAAACCAGACCACAATCACCAAAAGGCCCAGTCCACTCATTCTGCAAAGTCTAAAATAACATAGGGGAATTTAGTAGAAGATAAAATTAAGGTTGCAAATCAGCCTCTATTGATAGAGGGAGGATATCATGAATTATCCAGAGAGGTCTAATATAACCACAAGGCTCTTTATAAATGGAAGAGGGAGCCGGATTGAAAGATGTCAGAGTGAGAAAGACTTAATTGACCACTGCTGGCTTTAAGCACAGAAGGATACTACAAGCCAAGGAATATGAGCAGCCATACAAGCTTGAAAAGAGTGTGGATTCTTCCCGGAGCTTCCAAAAATGAATTCAGCTCTCTCACACCTTGATTTTATCCTAGTTATCCCATTGATCTCTAGGAATATAAGCTAATACATTTATGTTGTTTTAAACTACTAAGTGGCAATTTGTTACAGCAACAATGGAATACTAATATTGCTCAGATCTGGGATTCAAAGATAAAAAAGATATGACCCTTTCCCTCAAGCAGCTCATAGGCAAGGTGGAAGAGAAACAAGTAATTTCAGGGTAGATGATGAGGTTGCTGTTTTCCTCTGCACCAAGGTCAATTGTTAGGACCACCTAAAACCTCTTAAGGCAATTGCCTGTACCGCTTGTGGCTCTGGGGCAAGAAATCCCGTTCTTCTATAATACATAGGTGGCAATTTCTTCATTATATATGAAAGGGGAAAACAACAAGGTTTAACACATTTAATTCAACATACACTATAGAGCATTTTACTAAATGCCAAGAGCAGGATATACAAAGATAAACAACTGATTGTTACCCTCAGATAATTTAAATGCTTGAAGTAAACATACCTATATATTCATGAAAATCATTCTATGATAAGCTCTGTAATGAACTATGTACAGAGTCCCTTGGGAATAGATATATGAAGGAATTAATTAGGCTAAGAAATATGGGCGGGGAGGGAGTGATATAAAGTTCCAGAAAAAACGTGACCTATGAAACGGATCTTGAAGAATCATTAGAAGTATGCCAAAAAGACAAAGAAAGTGAAGCAGTGAGAACAACAAGAAAATGCATGGCCAATAAAGGAACACATTTATTTGAGAAGTTAGACCTGGAATATAAGCAAAGAGAAGACATTGGGGGGTAGGGGTAAAAATGATACGGGAAAGGTTAGGAGGAGTCAGTAGAGAAAGGATCTACATACTATGCTTATAAGCATGGACTCAGGAACACATAAGAGACCTCACCATGAAGGGCATAACCCCATGTATTTACGGTGACTCTGGTCATGGTATGGAGACTGGACTGGAGGGCTAAGAAAGGAAGCAGATGTTTGGTTGGAGGTCACCTCTATGGATGCCTAGGAGAAAAATTAGAAGGACTTGACTGAAGGCAGTGGATATGGAAATAAAAGGGAAAAGAGAATTGTGGAGAGCTAGATGTGATCAAGTGAATTTAATATGGGAACTAAGGAAAAGGAATTAGAATCTTTCCCAGGTTTCAGTTTAGACAGCCTAGTGAAGAGTGATGATGTAAAACATATTTCTCAAATGTCAGAATCAGTGGGTTTAAGAATGGCCTAGATTTCTTCTTCAAATGCCCACCCTCATAGTTTCTAATGCAGTTACCTAGTTGGAACACCACCGTAAGTGTGCTAGGGTAGGCAATAAAATTATTTAGTAAGAAGAGAATGATCAGTCTAAATTCATTAAAGGAAAGAGTTATCTAAATTTAAGCTCTGTTATCTTTGAAAGAAAACCTCTGTCAAAAACTAAGCAGCCTTGGATTAATTGGTTTTGTGTATCTGAGAAATTTGTCAGAGAATGATGTTATTGACTAGAATCAAGCAGCTACTTCAAATCTAGAACATCCTAATGTCAACTGTAACAAGGTTTTACCAATGTAGAAACAAATATAGGAGAGATGCAGCATTATTTAACTAAGACAAAAATATTTTTAATTAATTATATATCAATTACTAAAACAGTCATGTTCTTTTATTTAAGGGGAGGAAGGTAGAAAAACTGAAATCCCTTCTGAAAAATCACCTAAAATCTATTTTTAAATCTCCGATTATGAACACTGAACAGTTCTTCCTCATTTCTCATTGATCACTTTCCTTCCCACCTATCTCTATTCAAATGTCTATAAGTGTGTGCTGACTCAAATGTTCACACTTATCTGTGTGAATGCATGGCTCTGAATATTTTTTCATTTGTTTTATTAAAAAAGAGATTATCTTAATTGGGAAGTTATAGTGGTAGGTCCTAATTTTATAGATCCTACTGGTAGTTGAAGAAAATGACAATTCTGAATAATCTAGGCTCATTTGTCACATTAATGTGGTCATAGGAGATGGACCTTTTTCACCAGAGCATAAAACACAAGGGGGTGTGCACCCTGGCCAGCATTGCTAAGTGGTTAGAATCTTGACCCATGCACCTGAAGGGTTGCAGGTTCGATTCCCAGTCAAGGTATGTGCTGAAGGCAACCAATCGCTTTCTCTCTCTCTCTCTCTCTCTCTCTCTCTCTCTCTCTCTCTCTCTCTCTCTCTCTCTCTCTCTCTCTCTCTCTGCTTCCCTTCCACTCTCTCTAAAAAGCAATAGAAAAATATTCTCAGGTGAGAATTAAAAACAAATAAACAAAAACAAACTCAAGGGAGCATTTTAGAAATTCACAGGTGCTGAATGGAAAAGAGAAAGTCTGGAAGATGGACAAGCTGAGAGATCACAGTGAGGATGAAGCAATTTCAGAAAGAGAAAATAAATCTAAGGACTCAGTGTCCATCATTGACCTAATTCATTCATTCATTCATTCTCTTAGCTACTGTTTATTGTGCACCTACTCTGAATCTGGAGCGAGGCTACAGTCACAAGGTGCTTTTTACCTCCATTATCAAAATTATCAAGAATTTGTTAAGCATCCATCCTATACTTAGCACTCAACTCGGTGTTCTTTTTTTAAATATATTTCATTGCTTTTCTACAGAGAAGAAGGGAGAGGGATAGAGAGTTAGAAACATCGATGAGAGAGAAACATTGATCAGCTGCCTCCTGCATGCCTCCTACTGAAGATGTGCCCACAACCAAGGTACATGCCCTTGACCGGAATCAAACCTGGGACTCTTGAGTCCGCAGAATGATGCTCTATCCACCGAGCCAAACTGGCTAAGGCTGACTCAGTGTTCTTACATACATGGAATTTACAGATTAGAATTTACAAAACCCTGAAGCACAAACCTAGTATTACTATTATTTTAAAATTTATTACATTTTCATACAAGGCAGTAAGTTCTTTGAGTTATAGCTCAATTCACCTTGCTGGTTGTTATGAAGTAGCCAGCAGCCCAGCACACACATCCATGACACCATGTACCTGTGTTAAAATGAAAAGTAAAAGGGAGTTTACCCTTCCACAAACAACATAGCCCATGTTTGCAAAACGAAGAATTGAGAATCAAAGAAATGTAATGCCTTCCCTATTGTAAGTGAGCCAGTCAGTGCTGGTCTCCCAATTTCTAGTCCAGGGTTATTCCCATAATTCCTCCAACCAAACCATCAGTTATGGCCTTTTAAAATGAGCTAGTAATCTGTGTTTGCCTGCTTATGAGATGTTATTCTCATTTGTCTACTGATTTCCAGTGATAATGTAGACATAGGGCCACCAACTACCTATCAGTGTGTACTGAGCTGTTTTTCCAGCCCTAGGAAATAGTTTGAATCAATGTTTTCATTGACTCTCACCTGGACTGATAGCACAGCATCATAGTTGGGAGAATTTAATAATAAGTTTTATGGGCAGAGGGCCTTAATAGACACTTCTCCAAAGGGGACATTAAGATGGCCAAGCAGCATATGAAAAGAGGCTCAATGTTACTAATCAGCAAAAAATTCAAATTAAAACCACAAGGAAATATCACTCTACACCTATTAAAATGGCTATGTGTAAAACCACAAACAATAAGTGCTGGCAAGTATATGCTAAAGAGGGAACCTTTGTACACTGTTGGAAAGAATGCAGATTTGTACAGGCATTATAGAAAACAGTATGGGGTTATCTCAAAAAATTAAAAAATAGATCTGCCTTATGACCCAGAGATTCCACTTATGGAAATATGTCTCATTGCAGCCTTACTTTCAATGGCCAAGCAATGGAAGCAACCCATATGCCCATCAACAGATGAGTTGATAAAGAAATTGTAATACATTCATGCAATAGAATATTACTCAGCCATAAAACACATTAATCTTACCATTTGCAACAGTATTGATTGCATTGTGCTCAGTGAAATAAGCCAAACAGAGAAAGATAAATACCGTATGATTTCACATATATATATAATATAACATCTCAATAACAAAATAAATAGACAAACAAAATAGAAACAGACTCATAGATACAGAGAACAAACTGATGATTGCCAGAGGGGTGGGGAGTTGAGGGGCAGAGTGAAAAAGATGAAGGAATTAAAAAATACAAATTGGTAGTTATAAAATAGTCACAGGAATGTAAAGTACAGCATAATGAATATAGTCAATAATCCTATATAATAAAAGCCTAATATGCTAAGTGTCCAGTCAACCAGTCAGCCATTCAACCAATCATAGCATGATATGCTAAAAATATGCTAAGGCTGCTCAACCACTAGCTATTACATGCACTGACCACAAGGGAGCAGATGCTCCAACTGGTTGGTTAGCTTGCTGCTGGGGTCTGGCTGATCAGGACTTACCGACATGGGCTGGACACCCTGAGCCCTTCTGTGGTCCCTCCCTGGCTGGCCAATCTCCTGCGTCCATCCCTCACCCAGATTGTTCATTGGTGGGGTCCCTCAGCCTGGCCTGAGCCCTCTTGCAATCTGTAGCCCCTCAGGAATATCAAAGAGCTGGTTTGGGCCTGATCCCACAGGCCAGGTAGAGGGACCCCCCCTGCTGCACAAATTTGTGCACTGGGCCTCTAGTATTATAATATCTATGTAGGGTGACAGATGAGTACTTGAATTATTGGGTTAGGGGAGTAGCTTTATAAATTATATAATTGTCTAACCACGATGCTGTACATCTGAAAATAAAACAATATTGAATGTCAACTGTAACTAAAAAATAAAATTTATAAAAAGAGATACAATAATACTTTTCAAAGCAAAACTGACCCCCAACATGTAAATTAAATTTATGTCCTATTACCTGATGACTCAAAGTGAAGGTGGTGTACCTGCAGCATTACCATCACTTAGGACCTTGTTAGAAATCCAGGATCTTGGGTCCACCTGCAGAGCTACTGAATTGAAGAGCTACTGGTCTTTAATGACATGTCCAGTAGACTCGTGTACATTAAATTTTAGGAAGCATTGCCCTGCACTCATGAGTACCAAGTCAACAGAGCTTCCCAACCACAGTGTGACAAACAGGCTATAGTTGCACTGAGTTGACAATTTCCTTAGCTGTCATCAGAGTTGGGTAAAGCCTGGGTCATTCAAAGCCACTGGGCCAGGCTCCTCCAGCCACGTGCTACCTTGTCCCTTTACTCTGGTGTGATGCTCTAACACTGGCTAGAATTTTTTTTCTTGTGCATTAGGCACACACAGAGAAAGGTTATGTATATATATACTTTTCATCTACTCTCTACATGAAAAAGATTAAGTAGAAAGTATTGTTCTATCCAACTGAGTGAACCTGAACAACTGTTGGAGACATGAATTCAATTTTGTAAAGTGTTTTGATGTCATGAAACATGTCATAAAAGCATCAAGGGGCTCGACAGCAACACTAACAAGACACACTGGAATTCCAGAAGTAGCGTAGCTCCTGTTTTATTTCAAAGTCTTACTATTTGCTATCCCAGGAGGCAAGGCGATATTTCTACTAACTGCTTTCTGAAAGTGACTTTTGGAATAGGTTTGAGGCATCTGTTTTTATCTGATGGGAAATGAAAGCTGCTACATTGAATTAGAAGATGATACACTCTAAGAATGAGAGGAATCCATGCTTATAAAATAGCCCCTATGTTTTTTCTGTTGAAAAACATTCACATCTTACTTCTTCTCCAGAAAGATATGATATTACATGGTTGTTGGAAAGGGAGCATCAGTATAAATAAAAGAATGTCAAATCCATAACTCAGAGGCATTGCAATACAAAACATTTGCATCTGCATCTTAGCAAAATCCACATCCTCTAGTACAATCCACCACAGTAGTCATTAGCCACACGGGGCTATTGAAATTTAAATATAACTTCCCTTAAAAGAAACAAAATTTTAAAATTTAGTTTCTAATTTGCATTTTATAAATTTCAAGTGTTCAAAACCACATTTGAGAAGGGGATGCCATAGTACAGATGCAGAGATTGTAAGATATTTCCATTACCACAAAAATTCCTATTGGAAGGTGCTACTCTAGAATTTCCAACTATACTATGTTCCTCCTGTTGATTCCTATAGGAAAAGATGCAAAGGGTCTTTCTTTATTATATTGCTATTCTTTTTTTAAAAAATGTATTGATTATAGAGAGGAGAGGAAGGAGAGAGAAAGAGAGAGAGAGAGAGAGAATATTGATTTGTTGTTCTACTTATTAATGTATTCATTGTGCCCTGACTGGAGATTGAGCTCATAGCCTTGGCATATTAGGACAACAGTCAAACCAACTGAGCTACCTTCCAGGATTTCATGTAATCACTAGTATTCTTAACACAAATGACAAATCCAGTAAAATAAAATGGTGAGCCAACCATGTGCTTATCCTCAAGAGTGACTTCCTTATTGCACCATGCCCCAGGATTAGGAACAGACTTCCCTTACCACTGTAAAAGGACTATTGATATAGGGCACATACCAGAAAAAAGTACAGTTTTCTAACTATGCCCCCACAGCATCCCTTTATAGTACAGTCTTGAAGTAGTCTACTCCATCCCTATACCACCCAAAATACTCTACTAAAAGAGCCACCATTAAAAATAATTAAATCATGTATGCTAACTCATGTATTCAATTCTCACAAATATTTCCATTGGTGAGGTCATCCATTTAATAAATATGCAGTGAATGGCAACTATATTGCCGGCACTATGCTAGATATAGAAGATATAGTGACGGGTAAAGACAGCTGTGGTCTCTTCTCTCATGGCACTGATAGTCTGGCAAGGAAGAGTGAACAGTGATCATAAGTGTGACAAGTACAACACAGGGCAAGTAGCATGTGATCTAACAGGAAGGCCTAACCTGGTCTTCTGGGTTAGGGAAGGCCTCCTGAGCAAGTGACATTTAAGGTGAGGTTTGAAAGGTAAGACACTAGTTAGAGAAAGAGGGAAGGAATAGCATTCCAAACAGTGGTAACACCATGATCCAAGGATTTGAAGTTGGAAAGAAAAAAGCAAGAATTAAAGAGTCAGTGTGGCTAGTTCATGGAGACTGAGCAGACTGGCAGAGATGGGGTAAAGCCAAAGTCTCACGGTCTGATTTGCATGCTACAGGTCACTCTGGATGCAAAGAATAAGCAAGAAGGGAACATAAATGCATTCACAGGGATTATGTCAGAATCTCAGTGCAGGATCAGGGACTAGGATCAAGGCACAGCAAAAAGTGGGCATAGTTGTAAAAAACTTGAAGGCAGAGAGACTCAAAACAGCCTAAGATGGTATGGATAGCAAGAGTGAGGAATAGAAAAGAGTGTAAAAATGGCTTCCAGATTTTTAGTGTTAGGGATTGGTTAGATGACAAACTGGCAAACACTGTAAAAGAAGGAGGTTGTGGAGGATCTGGCATGGAAGTTAAGTTAGTGGAATTAAACATGTGTGTGAAACATACTAAAATGGAGGTGTTTGAATAGGTTGCAGATAGATCTGTGGGTTATCATTGGGGTGTAGATGAGTGGAGTAATGAGGTCACCTCAAAAGACAGAAAAGAAGAAGAAAGTCACACACACACACACACACACACACACACACACACCTGCTGTGTTCCACATGCTGAGCTGCATTCTGGGGAGGGTAGTCGTGAAGAGATCTGCAATCTAATAAATATTCCATTCAGAATCATCCAAAATTCAATGTGAGCAATTAAGTACTTGCGGCTGGCAAGAGGCTTTTTTTGCAAGGTTTTCTGAAAGGTTTGAAATATTTGAACAATTTCAGATCTTCATTCCTGCCTCTGGCTTAGAGCAGGTAGTGTTTGTGGGAGATTTCCAGCAGCTCCAAAGCAGAATCGCCTCTTCCCCCCATTCCTTGAGGCACACTGCCATCTCGTGGCCATCACCAGGCAGTAGCAATCATAGCCTTTTCTTTTGCATAGTTCTGATATCCACCCACTTTTTTAGGTTGCCTCCTACCTAATCGGAGCTATTTTTAGCTTCTTTGATGGTATCATTGAACTTGAAGTGTAATTGAGCTGGAAGGTCAAGTGGCAGTAATAGCAATGACAAACTTTTCTTTCTGCTTTCTTAAATATAATACTTTTTATTCAACCATCAGAACATGTAGACATTGTTAGTGAAGACAAGCAATATGGATTGCAGAAGTGCTCATAAATTGTTATCACACCATAGACATGCTCCTACCAATGATATTAATCACATTTTAATTGATTTATAAAATTAAACTAACTCATGGTTGTGTGTGAGTGTTATTTTCCCCTAGCATTCAACCAAATTCTGGACAAAAAGATAAAATATATTTAATGGCTAATAAAATAAGCCAACATGAATTGTGATTCATAATTTCATAGGCTTTAGAATATAGCTCCAGTTTTAATATACAATAGTAAGAAAAATCATAATATACTTTCCTATTTTTTCAATGATTCTCCTCTTGTACCGTGATAAAATATAAAGAGAATATGTAAAATTATGTAAAAATAAATTATTTTATACTTTCAGAGATGGGCTTAGTCATGACCATGGTATCTTCTGTATATATTGTTATAATCTACAACTCTAATGAAATAGGTTTCAATTTAAGCTAAATTTCAACAAAAAAAATGAACTGAAATGGGATTATTGACATAGCATCACCATTATTTAATGTAACTCAGTAGACCATAAAAAGAGTCTAATACTAATTCTTTTTAAATTATTTATTGTTTAAAATATTACATATGTCTCTTTTTCTCCCATTTATCTCTCCCCCATTCTTCCTGCCCCACAGTATATGTCCTCACTCCACTCCCCGCGACTGTCTGTGTCCATGGACCATGCCCATATGCATGCATACAAGTCATTTGGTTGCTCTCTTATCCCACACCCCCCTTTCTTTGAGGTTTGACTGTTTGTTCAATGCTTCTCTGTCTCTGGATCTATTTTTGTTCATCAATTTATAATGTTCATTATATTCCACAAATGAGTGAGATCATGTGATATTTATCTTTCTCCACCTGACTTATTTTGCTTGGCATAATGCTCTCCATGTCCATCCATGCTGTTGCAAATGGTAAGAATTCCTTTTTTATGACAGCATAGCATTCCACTGTGTAGATGTACCACCATTTTTAATCCACTCATCTGTTGATGGGCACTTAGGTTGTTTCCAAATCTTAGCCATTATAAATTGTGCTGCTATCTAACCTTTCTGATTGGTATTTCTAGTTTCTTAGGATATACTTCTAGAGGTGGGATCACTGGGTCAAATGGGAGTTCCATTTTTAACTTTATGAGGAAACGCCATATTGTTTTTCAGAGTGGCTGCACCAGTCTGCACGAGGGTTCCTTTTTCTCTGCATCCTCGCCAGGACTTGTTGTTTGTTGATTTGTTGATGATAGCTATTCTGACAGGTGTGAGATGGTACCTCATTGTCGTTTTGATTTGCATCTTTCGGATGATTAGTGACTGAGCATGTTTTCCTATGTCTCTTGGCCTTCTGTTTGTCCTCTTTGAAACTAATTCTTGTTTGTTCAAAGTTCTCAATTATCTACCACATAAAATAATTGCATATGTTCTATTTTTCTGAGAATTTCTAATTGACAAAAGATCAAACACCCTTTAAACATAACACTGAATTGTTTTAAAAGAGATACAATTTGAAGTAAAAAATCAAAGCAAAATTCAACAAATAAAATCATGAAACAAAAGGGCCAATATTAAACCATGTGCTTTTGTAACTCTCTGAGTCCCCTGCAGTTCAGATGTTTTATAAAGACATCTCCATGGAATATGTTTGGCCTTTCATCTGAAAGATGCCTAGAATTTTTATTTCTCTAAAACCTACCATAATCATTGAATGAACCATTGGGGACTAAATGTGGAACATGCTGGGCTGTGTAGCAGTGGGAAGTGAATTCAATAAAATGATTCCTTGAATTAACTTGAAACATGATGTAGTCACTGTATAAATCCAATGAGATACATGGCGAGAACGCACTCGTCAGATTGTCAAATTATATCCTGGGCATCTGAAGAAGCACTGTCCTCACACCCAAGTGAGCACACGCACTGTTTGACCTAGCTGGTGGAGGACGTTAGATGAGGAAATGCATTGCAGAAGTTAAAAGCATGGCAGCCCTGAATGTGAGAGGCCACTTTGAAACTCCCCACTACTTTTGGTTGAATGGTTCTCTGCTTGTGAGGCAGCTTAATGAAGGCCCTTACCCTTGTTGTTCTTTAAATCATAATTCCCTTATTTTGTTTCTATCTTAATTCACAGAGTAACTAGGGAGCAGCAACCAAACAGAGCACGGGAGGCCAGATCCCCCACACCCCTCTTCAAATGCCATTCTGCTGGGCGTGCACAGCGGTGTGTGTCCAGTGGACGCTCGCAGTACATTATGTGAAACATCCATCCCCCAGTCCTGTGGGGCCATACATGGGGGTTCACAGAGCATGTCCGAAGGCTCTCTTTGCTCAGGAAGGTTTAAGCAAAGTTCAAACAAAATTTGCTTCCCAGTGGATAATCTTAAATCAAAATCTGATGCCCCAGGCTTGATTCATGAGCCCATAAAACCCAAGAGTCCTGATACAGATAGACACATTCTCACCAGCAATTCCTCCTCTGCTCTTCCCTCTCACCACATCAACGACCCTTGGGTCCTCAGCACATCCCAGCAGTTTGTGCAAGAAAAGTACGCCCCTATGATAGAGGCATTTCTTTAAAATACCTGGGTATTCTCTTGGATAAATCTTTAAAAAAAAAAATCTGCAAATTTATTTGGGGGATAAATCTTTCTTAGGAGCCTCCGGTCCACAAGCAAAGATTCACATTCTTGCGGTTCCATTTTCTCGCAGACTTTGAGATGATCTGCAGCACCAAGTACCCTAGACTTTTTCATGGCAGATGGCTGCTAGAGCCAACCCACCACCTCTGCCTAATTCAACCCTTATTTAGTTAGCTCAGGCTGCCATAGCAACATGCTGACAGCTTAAACAATAGAAATGTATGTTCTCACCATTTGGAGGCTGGGCAGGTTGGTTTCTTGTGAAATTCCTCAGCTTGCAGACAGTGGCTTCTCACTGTGTCCTCAGAGAGCCTTGTCTCTGTGCTTGTGCAAGGAGACACAGAGCATTCTGGTATCTCTTTCTGTTCTTATACTAGTTCTATTGGGTTAGAACTCCATCCATATGACCTCATTTAACCTTAATTATCTCCTTAAATACCCTGTCTCCAGATATAGTCCCGTTAGAAGTTAGCCTTCAACAAACAAATGTGTGGGGACACAATTAGGTCCTTAAGAAACCCATTCTTATTGGGAACCTAACGTGAGAAAGACACGGTGCTAGACAAGAAAAATAGAAATGAATAAGGCATCCCTTAGTTCAAAAAGTACCTTACTGTGGAGAGATCAATGTGTTCACAAACTATCTAGAGCCCAAGGTCAGCTGTGGAAAGGGTGACGATCAGAATCTAACAGAGCAATAAGAGGCTATCGAAGAAAGAGAACCAGTAGTTGAGTTCAAACAAAGGGTGTGATGTGGTGATGTGTCCTTTGAAATGACCGGATAATAGCAAGGAGGCCGGATGGACTTATGAGACTGGAAGCAAGGAGGAAAGCCAGCAGCCTTCTATTAAGCCAGAACATGAACAAAGAAAATGGGGATCAAACCAGATAAATATGATTGAGGACCAACAGACAGACTTGAGGGACTTTCAAGAAATAAAGCCAAGAATAGTTGGGAAAATTAATGATTTCTGTCACAACGGATTTCAGAGGGAGCATTACTTTAATTATTCTTAATTCTTCTCATTTTACTCATTTAATTAGCATTTCCAAGTATCTTGATTTATATCCCTGTTAGTATATGTGGAAAATGCCTTTAATTCCATCTAACTTGCTTTCTAACATACGCTGATCACTCTCCCCAAATATACTTTAGTCAGTGAGTATTGACGATAAGGGCCTACTAATAAATTTCTAACAGCCTTAACTACTAATTTACAGATGGGGCCAAAGTAGGTTTATAGTTGTATGTAAAAACAGTTTATTCTTATATTATTATTGTATTATTTTCCATATGACAACTGTAAACCTCTCTTTGCCCCACCCTGTAGTCCTTAATATTTACTGAGAAAATATATCTCAAAGTTAACTGCCATCTCTCAATTGACCTTACTCTCAAAACTAGAATTATTTCCTCTGTTCTCCTTTCATGATTCTAGTGAGCACCCAGTTCTTGGCCTTGGAAACATCATAAATTATTCCTTCTTCCAAAATATTTCAACCATTCAGTCACAGAGATCTTCAAACCTTCTTTTAGATTTTAACGTATAAAATGGTTTGGGCAGTAACATTTTATTTTCTCTTTCTAGGCCCAATCCTCAGCAGTACCAGAACTCTTCTTCAAATTCTATTTTGAATTTGCTTGAAACAACCACATACCTCTCTGAGACAGAACTCTGTCCAGACACTCAAAGCAAAGCCACACACACACAGACACACATACTCACACTGCCTCTCGGCCCCAAATCCTCAGGCAGAGCTAGTGTATCATACCATGTGTATGTGTCTCCTTCCAACTAGACTGAGATTGTAAGTGCAAGAGCCGTTTCTTGTAGAATCAAATCCACAGCATGTTGCTGCAGACCATGCAAGTACTTGGTTAGCGGAACTAATTATTTGATTGAGAGTCCTTGTGCTAAGGGAGTTCACATCAGTGATTGTATTAAATATAGTGTTGCATAAATATACGCTATTTCTCCAATTCACATGCAAAGTACTTGGTGCCAGGCAAGGGTTTTAAATTCCTGTATGTCCCAGGGAATGGGAGGCAATGCCTTAAATGTAGGAGGTGCCTGGGTGATCCTTGTGTTTGAAGTAGGCAGTATAGCCAAAACCTATTTCTCTCCTTCCCCTTTATTAATAAGTTCTGTCCAAGAGATCGTTTAAGATGACCATTTCTCAGATCCTCTCCCCAAATCTATTGAGCCAACATGAAGAATTAACTGGTCTTTGAACCCTATTGGGCTTTTATCCCTGCTTTGCTTGGGAGAGAAGAGTGATAAAGGGAATATAGTCATTGCAGGAGGTCAGAAAACAAACTTAAAAACTGAGTTCCAGAGCCCAAGCCAAATGCTACTCTTTTGTCTTCCTTGAAATGCTGTCTTGCCCAGGCTCCTTAAAACCTTACGGCATCAACTAGCTGCCAACTGCTGAGTCACCCATTCATTTCAGAGCCAAACGGCTGAGCTATGGGAGTGAAAAATAAGCCCTGTCCTCACCCCACTCCCACTCCTTTCTCTAAACTGAAAATGTTTTATCTCTATAGGTTGCCTTCCTGAAAGAGGCACAAACCATTACAAGGAACAGAATGAAAGCACCCCTGATATTTCCTGGGCTTCCTCTGCATTATCAGAAGCCATATTTTAACTCTGTGCTCTTGAAAAGACAGGGCCAGGTTCACATGCAGCAAATGAGGACAAATGATGGCTGCATGTTGTATTCAAACGGCTCGTTCAGAACGATGATAAAGGATGTTTATTACATGTGCTTGCTCTGTATCTGCCGCGATGCTGAGTGCTTTATGTACTTTCTATCCTTTGGGGCACAGTCCATTATTTAATCCTCACAATAAACCCATGTATTTATTCATAATTATTCCTATGTATGGATGGGAAAGTGAGGCTGAGAGAGGCCTGGCTGTGCCTAAGGATACACGACCACTACTGTCTAGTAACTGAGACAAACCCAGCTCAGTATGACTCCAAAACATAAGGTCTTTACCACTGTGTCAGCCAACCTTAACTGGGAATCTCAGATGCAAGGAGTAACTGTTGCTGTGGCTAGATAAACATGCCATCATGTATACTTCTGACTTGAAAGCAAAGTCACAGATAAACATGATGCATCCTCTTAGAGCAATTTTGCTCAATAGCAATGTAATTAAATACATTTTAATATATTAATATAAACATGGATGCATATTACTATAATGCAAACTTCACAGACATTTTAAAAAATGAAATGGCACCAAAAAGTCATCTTTTCAATGTGTCATCCCCCAAGGCTATGACCCTGACTCTACCTGCTTCTTTTCCTCCCCCTCCTCTTTCCATTTTCAGGGGGGTTTATTTGACCCTACATTTCATTAAAAGGCTCAGATGTGAGCCAGACAATGATACACATTAGGAGGTACATTCCAAGAACAGCGTATGGAGGATGCAAGGCAGTGGCCAGCTTTATTTATGTAGCTGTTCATGTTGATTGGACTACCCAGTGTTGGGATGGAGGACTGGGTAGCAGGGCTTGTCACAGGTGGAATTCCACACCAGGACTGAGTAGAAGAATTCTGGACGAGGTAAAACTGGAGAGAAAATAGAGAATCCAAAGCTGAAAGGGTATCAAGGATGCACCCTTCGGGTTCCAAATTCAGGACTGCTAGTCAGTAAACAAGAAAAAGAAAAACAGAAAAAGAGGGGTGGGGAAAGGGAGAGAAGGGGCAAAGAAAGAGATGTGTGAGAGTGAAAGAGAAAGGGCGGAGGACAGAAGGGAGGAGGAAAGAAGGAAATTGGGATACTAGTGTTTAAATGATGGATCTTTTGTTGTGTATAACCACCTGAATTTAGTCTTGGTTGATATTCCAATATCATTGCCATTTGTTGCCTGAACCAGCATCTACATCTCTTCCCCATTTGATAAATCCTTCACTCTATGAATCTTGGTTAAAAGGCAGAAACCAGTCCCACCTGAGAAGATGGAAATGCCAGCCCTTCAATATATGACCTCAACTCTGCTGATCAAAGGCATCTGCAGGGAGGCAGCTGCGATCCTTCCTGCTGCTGGCAGCATTTCCTCAGGACTCTGGGCTGGCAGAGTGAAGCCCGTCAATAGATCCAGCTGTAAAAAGCTGAAAGATGCCAACATCAGGCAAAGGTGGGAAGTGCTATTTGATGGTCAAGAAGAAAGACTTTTGCATAAAATAAAAAGGTTTTACAGCCTTATGCCTCAAGCCAATACTTCCCACCACTGTTTGAGAGTAGAAAATCCATCAATTTTACCTGTAGATCTTACCTAATGACAGATCAGCTTCCCCCTTAGCTTCTACTGTCAACTTGAATAGCAGCCAAAAGTGATTTTTTTCCTGTGTTCCTCTACCTCCATCTAGTGGATTGAGAGGAAACTGCAGCTCTGGCTTCCCTATAATCTTCAATGGGTGCAGGCTTTTCCCTGGGTCTGTAATTGCTGGTCTGTTCAGGCTTTTGTGGTTGAAAAAGACTCTACCTCTCCTTGGCAGAATACCCATTTAGCCATGGAAAACCAATTCCTTCAGGCACCCGTTCGGCCCAGGACTAGAATTGCAATTCTGAACATGTTGATTTAGCGATGTCTGGTAACATTATTTTTGTGTGTTTACAGTATTTTCTGTTTAAAACTCTATTTTTAGAGTATTTCAGTCTTTCCAGGAATTTCTGCTGCACTGCAGCACACACACAAATAATACTAGATCACAGAGAATTAACAGGAGTTATAGAAGCTGTTGCTAACAAATAAGTGTAGCTCTGGTGCTGTCTGGGATGTACTTGCACAGTGTCCAAAAGAAATGCAGTAATAAGGAATCAAATAATGCTTGAACTGGGGATATCTTCAGGACAAGCTGATAAAGGTGAAAAATAAAGCAGAGTAAAGAAAAGACAGATGTGGCTCGAAGAACTTAATTCTAGGCAAGAGCCACCAGTGCAGATCCTATGAGCTGCTCTGTCTCCTTCCCTCCCTTCTCTCAAGGTCATTCCACCTGCCTATCCTTCCCTTCCCCAAATTTATTACTATGTTTTTCCCCATCAGTCAAAGGTTATCTTTTCTACTGACAAACTATTAAAACATAGATTCACATAATGTTAGAATAAAATGTTTTGCAGACCACCGAGCTTCACTTCTTGCATTCTATGGATAGGATCTGGGTACTTTCAGTGACTTGCCTACAGTCATAAAACCAGTCAGTTACTTTTCTTGACCCATTGGGAAATAACTATAATCAAATCTGAAACACTCTAAATATCCACAGGACTTCAAGGTAAGAAATAAGTTTTCATTAGGGTGGGGAAACTTTTTAAAGAGCAGTAAATATCAGCCTTCCTTCACTTGTCCCTCAGATGTCAGCTTCTGCCCTGGAAAAACTCCTTTGGGGAGCAAGCAGGTCCCAGAAATGTCTGGGACCATACATGCTGTAGTTGGTGCATACTAGTATTGCCTCAGAGGGTTTGCTCATCTGAAGGTACACAACTTCAAAACTGTGAATACTATGCTTCCCAATAAGACTTCTAAAGGTCCCATTCAGCTTGATGACATCCAGGTCACAGCCTGTAGTTTATGGCATCATCAGAGATTTCCAGAGTAAGGCTTCCAAGAGTGACCGTCAATGAATTAATCAAAGCAATGGAATCCTACCTTACTACACCCATTCTCTCTAAATCTCTGTTGAAGAGGAATGATAAAAAAGATGAGGAAGGCAAAACATAGAGGGCCAAATGCAATAGTACTTTTTTTAATAGTATATTTTTAAAGTGTCTCTCCCAGGTAGAACAAGCCCATGGTGGAGCAGAAACTGTAAAACAGAGTAAATTGAAATATAATACTCATTCCATTTAGCACGCACTTTATGAGCCATCTGGTAGACTTGTTCATTGATTGCCACAGGGCACAATTATTTTAAATGACAATAAATTTAATTACCAGCAATGAAACTTTTTATCTCTGCAAGCTAGCTGAAGGACAATGGGTCAAGAAAAGTACCCCAAGTTTCCAAAATTAGAATGAAAGATGAACCATTCGGAGGCTGGAGAGAGGAGTCTGTCATTAGGGCAACTCTGGGCTGAGAAACAGGATTTTCAGGGATTTTGGGTGTCCATCTCATCCACCAAATGTCAACCCCACTTCCAAAACCTGATCTTGGACTACACTAAATGCAAGTATCCTTTTCATGTACATAACCTGCTGTGAGAAATTTCATCTCTTGTTTAAACTAAGGGATAAAAGCAAATATTGCTGAGCATCTATTGAGTATCAGGCAACCTACTAGATATGTTTTATGTAACCTCAATTTTAAACTTCATAACCAAATCTGTAGGGGAGGTTAAGATGATTGACCAAGATCACACAACTGGTAAGAGAATGTGGTGGGTTGAATAATGGCCCTAAGATATGTCTATGTCCTAATCCCTTGAACCTGTGAATATTATTTTATACTAGGAGTTCAGCAGGCGATTTGAAATCGCGTGGCATTGCCTACCCTTGAGTCACCGGTCTGGCCCTGCCTCCCTCTCCGGCCCTTGAAACAGTTGTGGCCACTGCTGATCAGGCCCTCCCCCAGCACAGGTGCTCAGAGGCCCCCTGCTACCCTACCCTCAACGCTGCACGCACAACCTCCTCCTATCTGGTTGACTGGTTATAGCGTCCCAATTCATTAGCATATTTCTCTATTTTATATATATGTGTTGATAGATAGATAGATAGATAGATAGATGATAGATAGATAGAAAAATTAAATTAAGAATTTTGCAAAGATCAGCCTGGACTATCCACTGTCCTCTAAATGCAATTTTGTGCATCCTTATAAGAGGGAAATTTGACTACAAAAAAGAAGGTGATATGACCACAGAGGCAGAGACTGGGGTGATGTAGCCAGGAGCCAAAGAATGCCAGCACCTGCCAGAAGTGGACCAGGCAAGGAGTGGATTCTCCTCTGGAGCCTACAGAAGGAACCAGCCCTTCCCACATCTTATTGTTCCCTCTAAGTCTCATTTTGGAATGCTAACCTCCAGAAATGTAGAAGAATAAACGTGTGTTGTTTTAAGCCACAGGGTTTGTGACAATGGGTTACAGCAGCAATAGAAATTAATACACCATGAGCCAGGATTCTCATCCAGCTCTGATGAAACTTGAAGCCTGCATTCTTTTCATTACGTTATACTGCCTGCAATTTAATTAAAGACTCTGGAATTGAGTACATAGACAAACATTTACATCTTGGCCCAATTTAAACATTCCCAAGTTCTGGAGCTGAGTATTGCACTGGATGATTGAATGTTGATCTGATTAAATCATTAGACTTATCCCATCCTTTGACGATTGTTGTAACAGCTGATTCAAAAAGAAAAGCATCAAAGAACTTCACATTTAAGTAGGGCTACACCGAAGTCAGTAATTTTCACTCACATTACTTCAAATACTTTGAGCTAAAATAGTCAGATATTAAGCTGAAAATGCTTTGATGCATTTTCATTAGTTGACTCCCATTATTCAGAAAACCATGAAGTTTTTATATCTAAGCTTAACCTTACCAACATTTTTACATATTTGCATATTGGTTTTCCTCTGATGGCACCATCATGATGGAAATCTAAAAACTTGGATGCTTTCATTACTGATTTTACTGCCAATTAACTCTGCAACCTTGATCAATGCACCCAACATTTCTGGACTTCAGTGTCTGTCCTTACCTTAGAGTGGGCAGTGGGTGAGAAGCTGGCCAAACAGATTATCTCTAAGTCATCTTACCGTTTTAACATGAATTCCCACAGCAAAGCCAAGTGGATTTCAAATGTGCATGTTATTACAAAGTGCCACTAGAGGTAAGATTAAGCTTGGTAATTCTATCTGCACATTGTGCAAATGCTGGACTAGTATAGTGAAACGGAATTTTTGGAGTGGAACCCAGATTCTTTGTCTGCCAGAGTCAACGAATATATCCATGGACAGAAGGTAGTATAGCAAAGCTGGAGATTTACTGAAGAACAAACATAGACTCCCACATGGGGAGGGGGAAGGGATCCCACCGATTTCCTGTCTCCATGGTTTATAAAGGCTGTAGCTCCTGTGTCCCGACATCCCCTCTGATCGGTCAATATTCCCTTTCGAATTGGTTACCAGTACTATAGTGATTCCTGAGGCCCTCCTCCCTCATAGTCTTTCCATCCTTCTGGGCTTTCTTTCTCCTTCTTCATTTTGTAAATATAGACCTTTCTTGGCTACTTCCAGTTCCCTTGTCTAATGGAAGGATACCTGTCCCTGCTTCCGTGTCTTATGTAAATGCAATTGTTGCTGCTCTTTTGACTTATGGAAATGTAGCTGTACCTGGCTTTCTTGTTTTATGGAGATGTAACTTCTCCCCGTCTATAGCCCTGTATTTTTCCATGGATTCCAGTTCTAAAAATTGCCTAAGCCTAGCTGTATTGCCCTAAAATTCCTGTTTCAGTCCCCCCTCTGATTAGGAAACCCCAGCTGCCATTGGGGACAGGGAACACTACGTCTTTCTGGCTGCTTCCTGCTGGCAAAGGGGTCGTAGTTTGGGGCGGCAGGCAGTGGGTGGTCTCTGGGTCCACAGAAGATAGATGTAGCTCCCTCCATTTGCTGTTCCATGTGGAGGACCAGTTGTAGCTTTAGGGCTCCTAAATGGGAGGATATGAAACATATCAAACGTTAAACAGGCAATATAAACCAAGGCCTGAGAAGGGGAGCTAGCTAATAGGGATGGCATTATATCTTTAATTGGTGCCCAGACTTCTGGGGCAAGAGGCTATGAGGCCTTCTTCTTAGCTAAGCTGTTGGCAGCAAAAAGTGTTCATGGCATAGACTTTACCTTGCTCAATAAAGGGCCTCTCTGTGAATAAAAATCTGTAGGGGCTTAAGAAGAGATTCTGGTCTGGTTGTTGGTGGTGGTAGCATAAATTGCATATAGACTAAGACTTAACACATTTTACTCTGAAAGAGATATGGGAGATATATATTTGATAGATTAAATAGAGAAGGTAGCCGGAGACTGGGATGGCAGGACACACACAGGCTTTATTGGAGGGAAGAGTACCTAGGCCGGCTTCTTCCACGGAGAGGGGCAGAAGAGAGTGAGCTCCAGGGTACAAGCACCTTTGAGGATAGAGGATGGAGCTTAGGGCACTCAGCATATGCTGATTGGCGATTAGGGACCTAGGGACTTAGGAATCGGGGGCTTAGGGCATTTGGCATGTGCTGATTGGGGTGGTTTAGAGCTCAGGAATGTCTGGCCACAAGTGAGGTTTACATCTGTCCATCAACTGGAGGAAGAGAGGATCTATCAATATTTAATTGATATTATTTGACTGCTTATAACATACTTAGTAGTTAGAGATTTGGGGAGCCAGTATAGGTGGAAATTTTGCCACATTAGGGATACAAAAAAAGAAGTTATAAGTGAGAGCATCTCATGGAGTTTTTGGGTCCCAGCAAGGGCAGAGAAGGTCTCCTCCATGTACCAGCCTAGGGTTTAGATGGCACTTATAAAAAGACAAAATAAAAATTATTTTTAAAAATGAAAACATTGTTTATCTAGAAATACCAGACTATGTTGCTTATCTGGCACTCACTGAGTTTCCAGGGTCCCTTTGCAAGAGAAGTTTCAGGTCCTTTAGAGTCTCACATGAGTAGAAATTTGGTGATCTAGCTGATGACAATGCAGCTTCATCCTCCTCCTGTGCTGACATTCAAGGCTCACTGGAGACAGACAGATCTAGGAGTCCTGTTCGGAGACTTAAAGCCGGTGCTTATAAAAGGGTATTTTGGGCTGTGTAAAGGCATGCCCAAATAAATGAGGGCTATTCCCAAAAATCCTGGGGCCATATTATGGACCATATTATCCGACACTTTAATTATTGGGATCTTTTAAGGTGAATAAGAACTGTGAGTTAGAAGGCAGAGGTGTACAGAAAGGGCATCCTTGAGATTGATTAATATAAACCACTCTGTGTCCTCTGGAATCTGGACAAGTAAAGCATAAGGGTTAGAGACACTTGGCTGGATATGAATTACTGTGTTAGTTACTAGTTATAAGTCCTGAGCTAGTCTTCCCCCTCTATTAGGCTCTTGTACACATAAGATAGCGGTATTATAATGACTAGAACAAGGTTTTAATAAACCTTGGGCTTCTAAAATAGATGACTTATTAGAATATTGACTCCTTCTTGAGCCTCAGGGTTGAGAGGATAGTGTTTCTGATGTGAATGTGATGCTTTTTGCAGGATCAGGAAGGCATAGTGATACAGAATTTTTGGACTGGAACTCAGATTCTTTGTCCCCCAGAATCAAAGAATGAATCCATGAACAGAAAGTAGTATAGCAAAGATAGAGATTTATTGAAGAACAAGTACAGACTTCCAGATAAGGAGGGGAGAAAGTCCCACAGAACTGACTCCCATGTAGGGAGGGGAAAGAGTTCCACTGGGTTCTTTCCCTATGACTTATAAAGGCTGCAGATCCTGGTGCCTGATATCCCCTCTGATTGGTCAATATTCTCCTTCAACTTGATTACTATAGTAATTCCTGGGCTCCCTTTTTTCCTCCTCCTTCCTTATTGTTTCCCTATACCTTTGAATTTTATTCTTCTTCTAAATGAAGGGCTTCTTTATCTTTATTTTGGAAATATAGACTTTTCTTTGCTACTTCCAGTTCCCTTGTCTTACGGAAATATACCTGTTGCTGCTTCCTTGTCTTATGGAGATGTAACTGCATCTGGCTTCCTTGTGTTATGGAGATGTACTTTTTCCCAATATGTGACCCTGTGTTTTTTCCATGGACCCCAATTCTAAAAAATCCCTAAGCCTGTGTTGGGAACCAATTCCAGCATGTAATAATTACAAGAGTTTCACCAAAAGGTTGGTGAAGTTTGGGGAGCTCAACAAGGGTTGAGTCAAATGTATAATTACTGTTGGAATGGCTAAATGGCACTTCCCCCATACCTGAATAGGATTTTCTGCTGCCAGACAGCTCAGGGCATTTTATTGTCTCCTGTTGGCCAAACACCTGAACAGCTGTAGGCCATCCCCCAAACTGACAATGCTTCCATACCCTACCCTTTGAAGTGTATTATCTCCACCTTGCCTTAGGACGAATTGTGTTAATAAAAGCAAGGTCCTGAGTCTAGGAAGTGAATCTTCAGTTCCTTTAGCTGAAGATCCTCTGACCCCCAATGCCTTTAAAAATTATCTTTCATCTTTGGACTCCTTCTTGACTCTATGCATCAGCCCTTTTCTCCAGAATGCTGAACCCTTTCTTAGGCTTGGCAAGAACCCTGGCAAGCCTGCCTATTGTTATGCCCAGATTCCGTGATCCCCAAGGACCACCAGGGAGCCAAGTCCAATGCAATAGCAGAAAGCCTGTATTCCATGCTAGCATGGGCTCTGTCCCACTTACACCTCTACAGCGGCGCAGAGGAAGAGCACGAGCTTCAACAGCTCAAGGGGTTTTATAGGGATGGTGATGTCACTGTTTTGGCTGACCCTGATTGGTTGGGCGAGGGCTAGGGTCCAGTTACCAGGAGTTCCACCCTGCCCTCTCACTATGTTCCCACAAAATTCCTGCTTCAATAGGAAAGGAACAACTTACCCCAGTTATGCCCTAAAGACTGAAAAAAAAGATCTCTTTCTTGGCTTCCCAGACAAGCCTGTAATGGCCACAGCCTCTGAAGATGATTTACCAGGGTTTGGGAGGAGTATAGAGAAGGTGGCTTCAGTATTGGAGAGGAAATTAATTTCCTTGCCCTTCACTGTTAGGCTTACCTGGGGCTCCTGGGTAGAGATGGGAGTCCTCTTAGGAGCTGGGTTGGGAGACCCCAAGCCCCATCAGTCCTGTTGGGCCAACTGGTTGCCAGCCCTGTCCCAAGGGACCTCAGTCTCCAGGGGAAGTCCTCCTTCTGAAGCATCTATCTTATAAAAACTGCTCTTTGAAATTTTAACCCTGCTATTTGGCTTCTGTAAATTCTTGCTTGCTAAGACTACTTCCACTTCAGAGAGGCCATTAAACCTTCCCCAGACAAGGTTATCAGTGCTGGGGCCAGGCCAGGACCCTGGTTGAGGTCTTAAGGCCCCAGTACATACGGGATCTTTAAGAACTTGCAAAAGGGGCTGGAAACACTCCATATTTGGGAGACAAGGAAGGTAAAAACATATAAATAGGAAAAATTCCTGCATGTTAGGGCCCAGAATTTTAGAGACATTTTCCTTTGGACCCATGCGTAATAAATGTAACTCCATCTCTCTAAGTATTGTCTTGTTCTTCTTCAGTTTTCTGTAACACTTCCAATGGTTTTCTTGACAGGCAGAACAGGGCTTCTGGAGTCCACCACACCCCTTGGGGCAACTGTGGTGCATAAGTCCAACCTGCTTACAGTTGTAGCAGGTGACCAGGATTGACAGTTTGCCTCCAGGCTCTGACTGGGGGCCCTTGCCTTGCCAAAGCAAGGCTACTCTGACTTTCTTCATTTCTGTAGCCTTAGCCTGGTGTCTGTGTTTCTCCTTTTTTCCTCCTCCTGGTCTATATTATAGAACACAGAGATGACAATTTTCAGGAGACTCTCTAAAGTATTCTCAGGACTAATAGTCAATTCCTGCAATTTTCTCCTGATGTCTGGGACAGCCTGAGTGACAAATTTGTTCTTTAAAATTAGTTGTCCCAATTCTGAATCTGGGGTAATCCAAAAGCCTCCTTGAGCCTTCCAACAAGGCAGAGGGGTTTTCATTATCCCATTGATTAATGATGGTTAATTTAGAGTAGTTAACAGGCTTTGTTTTACTATGGTTGAGGCCTTCTATAATACAGAACTGGCAGTGCTTTATTTTCTAGTATATTTTGCTTTTCAGTGGCTGAGCAGGTCAGGTGTAATATGAGCATGATGTCTCTATATGAGAGATCAAATACTTGAATGAGATTTTGGAAGACCTTACTATATTTGTCAGGGTCTTTCTGAGAACTTCCCTAAGTTATTTTTTCTTTGTTTCATGTCCCAGGGTGAGAAGAGGATCTGGTCTACAGTATGACCAGATTTTTTATCTGTCTTGGGGCAAGTTAAGGTTGGATTAGTCCTAGGCTGGGGTATAGCCTCTACCCTCTCCCTCGGTGGACTTGGGTTGTTATTTTCAGGAGCAAAGAATTAAATTTACAGTTTTTCACCTGCCTTTGGCTTGTCCTCTAGAGCAGTGGTCAGCAAACCATGGCTCATGAGTCACATGCAGCTCTTGGGCCCCTTGAGTGTGGTCTTCCACAAAATACCACATTTTTAGCAAAGGCCAGCTTAAGAGTACCTTAATTAAGTTAATAACAATGTAGCTACCTATATAGTTTAAGTTTAAAAAATTTGGCTTTCAAAAGAAATTTCAATCGTTGTACTGTTGATCTTTGGCTCTGTTGACTAATGAGTTTGCCGACCACTGCCCTAGAGTAAAGAAAGCCTAGACCTATGGGACTTTCAATTATTTCCCATTTTTTCTACTGAAAAGATTAAAACTTCCCTCTGGGGCTAGGTTTTTCTATTTTCTAGTTGGCATTCAAGGCCAAATCTGAGGGCAGAGAGAGAGCATTCACTTTCTCTTTAAGGTTTGCAGTTCAACATTATTCCAATTCTTGAGGCTGTATCCTAGGGACTGTCTTTTATGTAATACCAGAGGCCTGGTACATGAAATTTGTGCATGGCGTAGAAGGGGGTGCCCTCAGCCAACCCTGCACCCCCTCCAATTTGGGACCATTTGGAGGATGTTTGACTGCTCATTTAGGCCTGATCCCTGTGGACCTAAACTAGCAGTTGGACATCCCTCTAACAATCCTGGACCTCTGGCTCCTAATTGCTCACCTGCCTGCCTGCCTGGTGGCCCCTAACAGCCTCCACCCTGCTTGCCTGATCACCCTTAACTCCCCCCTGCAAACCAAAACCGGTTTGGCTCAATGGATAGAGCGTCAGCTTGGGGACTGAAGGACCCGGGTTCGATTCCAGTCAAAGGCATGTACCTTGGTTGCGGGCATATCCCCAGTAGGGGGTGTGCAAGAGGCTGCTGATCGATGACTCTCTCTCACCGATGTTTCTAACTCTCTATCTCTCTCCCTTCCTCTCTGTACAAAATCAATTTAAAAAAAAAAAACAAAAAAACTGCCCCCTGCTGCCAGCCAGGTTGCCCCCAACTTCCCCCTTCCTGATGGCCTGGTTGCCCCTAACTACCACCCCCTGCCAAACTGCTCACCCCCAATTGCTCCCCCTGTTGGCCAGGTTGCCTCCAATTGTCTCACCTGCTGGTCTAGTCACCCCTCACTAACCACCCTGCCAGCCTGGTAGTAAGCAGCCATTTTGTGAAGGCATGAGCGTCAATTTGCATATAACCTCTTTATTATATAGGATGGATAGCAGGCTTCCCATAAGTGAAAAAGAAAATATGAATATGGATGCTGGTTTCACAAAGGATGTCCTGCATCTATTGTGATGATTTAGGTGACCCACCTTGTTGGTGTGTGTTCATAGACACGGTGGCCAGGTGGACTTAACCACACTCACCATTGTGACTGATGACCCATACTCACACAGAGGCTGCCCCTTCCTGATGTTCCTGGTGACTTCCTTTGGGAGTGGTGTGTATAACCAGAGTTGTCAGGCCCCTTATTTGTGATTAAAAATGACTGAGGCAGCTGAAATATTTTTGAATACCTACTGGACTGTATTTCCAAGGGGTCTACACTAGGATGAGGACTTAAGAGAGTTTACACAGTACCTGGAATCCTGGCTTGACAAATATTCAGTGATCCCAGTAAAGTATTAACAGCTCCAGTCCCCACCCAGGTATGCCCCTCATCATTAAGGATTTATCCTCTAAGTGATTTTGGGGGGAAAGGATGGAATCTCTTTCTAGTCAAATTTAATACTTTAAACTTTCTGCTCATTGGCTTAACTTTTTATTTTTATTGAACCTTAATTTCTGTTGTTTTATTTTCAAACCTTAAAATGACACTTTAGAGATTTTACTTTCTTTTAAGCAGGGCAACCAACTTGATTGCTTCCCTGCTGGGAGAGAGACATGCTAGTTGACTTTACAAGGGATTGTTTAATTAAAATGCACACTTTCTTAGTTCTTATTAATGGTGAATATCAGTGAAAAATATTTTTATTTCCCCCCTTTTAACCTTAAATTTGCCCCCGATTATCTAGTGCTCATCTGTATATTTTACTTAGGTATGCTGGAAGTGGATGCCACATTTCATACATATTTTAGTTACTATTTTTAATTAATAATTTCCTGAAGTTTTACAAATTCTTATTTATTTCAAAGATATAACCTGCTTCGAAGCATGCAATTTAGGGTAAGTCAGAGTTCTTTCCATGGGTTTTTCTAAAGATTATAATGCACCAAAGTCATGGCTGTCCAATGACAAAACTCAGATTTGTTTAAAAAGTAATTGATAAAACCTTTACTTTATAATATTTTGAGACAACAACCTTCTAGTACAATAAGCAATTTGTATATAAAAAAAAATGTGTGGTGCATGGCTTATTGCAGATGGAAACCAATTTATAAATCCCATTAAATGAAATATAAAATACCTAGGTTGTCATTGGCAGTTGCAGAGAATTATTACACTTGTCCTTTTTCCCTGACTGAAAGTTTTTGTTCTGAACTTCGCTTTAAATCTCTGTAAGTTCTTTTCTGAAGTAGACTAACACCTTTATGACATTCAAAGTATACGTATTTAAACAGAATATTGCTATTAATCTTTATTTGGCCAAGTTTCTTCATGTAATTTCAAGTATAGTGTATTGGTCTAGTTTAGTTCAAAAGTATTTCTTTTTAGGGAGAGAAAATACATTTTTGCATAATCTCAAGGCCCTTGAGATGTCACAAAGCTGTCTCTCAGTTAAATTCTTGAAATATTACACTTGGAAAAGCTGTCAAATATACCCAACTTAAAGATTAATGTTTAAGGTTTGGTCTTGACCACAGAATTAATTATTTTCACTTTGACCATTACATTTTTCTACCGGGTAACATCACAGATCTGATATACTTTGAATGTCAGAGAAAATGCTGGGAGGACACGCCTACCATTCCCTTGCTGCCCTGCCTCCAAGGACACAGAAGCCGCAAAGCTGTGATCACCTCATAGTTAACCTTAATTCCTGCTTCCTCAGCGCCTACGCTATGATGTCACAGGCAGATGCAAACCACCCGGTCCCCGGTCCCTATTAATATCTATGCTGCCTATTGGATGTTTAGTGGATTTTAAATTTCCCCAGCCCTGCCTCTTCTGGTACGCCTGGTATCAGAATGCTTATCTTTCTTTGCTTGCCTGAATGTTGTTAATTAAATGTATCATCTGAAGCGTGGGCACTTCATGTTTGCTCACGTTACTGTGCTAATTAATTTGTTGCATGGAATTGGGGTTGTGAGACTAAAAACATTATCTGCATCCTCTTTATGCATCGAAGTGTAACTATTAAAAAAGTGACTGTGTATATGGCATTTGACTCACTGTGTTAGTAACAGTGAGGTGTAAAGGAATGAACAAAAAAGAAAAAGTGAGTAAGAGGGAACCCATGCCATCCTTGGACACTGGCTTTGTCAGGCTCACCATTAGGACCAGCTCCAAACACAACTGTGAAGTGTGCAAAATTAGATTTTTTTTGTAGTTCCCATTAACCACGTAGTTTTCTCCTCCCTCTATCACTCCCATTTTCTCTCTTCTCAATATTCCCAGTCCAACTCTGCTCTCAGCAAAGAACCAAAGAACTCAATTGCAGAAAGATATAAAAATCTTGTGGTGCATTTCTGCTCTCTTGCAAACCCTTGTATTTTATCAGAGAACAAGGCCTAGGAAAAGGTGGAACTCCAGAAGAATTATAATTATCCAGAAAGATAGTAATTTAGAGGACAGGATGACTGACTGCATCTTCAACATCATCCCACAGAACTGAAACCATACGCTAATGTCAAGGGCTGCTGTGCCTCCCATTAAGGCACACAGACTGAGTGGCAGAAGTCATTCTGTGTGTGTGTGTGTGTGTGTGTGTGTGTGTGTGTGTGTGTGTGTGTTTTACCAGCATTTATTGAACATTTGCTGATTGCAAGATTCTGTGTAAGAACCCACTCATGTTCCTGCATTTGAGAAGCACACTTAGCTGAATTCCAATCCCAAGAGCTCAGGATTGGCTTCCCTAAAGCACAGGATCCCTCCTGGGGGCCCAATGGTCTCATTGCAGCCTCCACATGATCTCCAGGGCAGAAACCTATAGATGGGGCTCCTTTTCTTCTTTCCTGTCTCCCTGTACAGCATTATATGGCAGGGCAGGGTGCAGGGTTCTGAGAATCATGGTGAAGGTCATGACCTGACCACTTAACTGGGTATTTTAGAATTAGAGGCCTGGTGCATAAAATTTGTACAGTGTGTGTGTGTGTGTGTGTGTGTGTGTGTGTGTGTGTGTGTGTTTCTCAGCCCAGCTTGCACCCTCTCCAATCTGGGACCCCTCAAGGGATTGGGCCTAAATGGGCAGTCCAACATCCCTCTCACAATCCAGGACTGCTGACTCCCAACCATTCACCTGCCTGCCTGCCTGATTGCTCCTAACTGCCTTCCCCTGCCAGCCTGCCTCCCCCTCAACTGTCCTCCCCTGCAGGCCTGGTCCCCTCTAACTGCCCTCCCCTGTAGACCTGGGTCCCCCCGCAACTGCCTTCTCCTGCTGGCCTAATCGCCCACAACTGCCCTCCCCTGCCCCTGCCGGCCATCTGTGGCAGCCATCTTTGACCACATGTGGCAGCTATCTTGTGTGTTGGCATGATGGTCAATTTGCATATTACTCTTTTATTATATAAGATATCCATAATTTCCACATAGCTCTGCAGTATAAGAACAAAGCAAAATTTCCTAGCAGCTATCACCTAATAACACCACAGGCAAGCACACCTCAAAACCTTGGAACCTCTAAACTCTTCAGGTGCTGATGCACTAAATTTGGGATCACAGCTTTGACAATCCTATCTTCAGCTTCTTCTATGAGACACCACTATCATGTATGCCTTAAACCATAGCTACCCCTATAGCAACACAACAAAAATTCTCTTTGATGTTTTGTATCTTTGATAGCTCAGTAAACAGAAACAACATCCTCTATTTACCTAGCACCTGGGAGTTCACAGAGTGACTCAGAAACCCCTTCATCTGTCAGTGAGATTAAATATCACAGATTTTTGGGTTGGTAGGAGTTCATCTGACTCCACCCTCTTCCCTACACTTAGACATCTCAGTGCTGGATGGAAGGCCTGGCACTTCCTGACCCACACCCCTTCCTTTCCCACCATCCAACACCAGCTTTCCATAAGCACCAGTTTACAGTGATGAAATTCAGACTCAGATAGATGAGGAGACTCATCTCATCATTAACAGCAGAAATTACACACAAGTGAAGAAACAGGATCTCAAACTGCTTGAGGGGTTTTTGGAAGCTCACTGCATAAAACTGTCAGCAGCATTCAACACTGTTAACCCTCTACTACTTTCATGAGCCCTCTCTCTTGGGGTTCCTACCACACTACCCCCTTGATTTTTATTTTATTTATTTATTTATTTATTGACTTATTTGCTGTCTCTGGTTTTTTCCTTTTTTTCTCTCTTTTTTTAAAAAATATATTTTATTGAATTTTTACAGAGAGGAAGAAAGAGGGATGGAGAGTTAGAAACATCGATGAGAGAGAAGCATCGATCAGCTGCCCCTTGCACACCTTCTACTGGGGATGTGCCTGCAACCTAGGTACATGCCCTTACCGGAATCGAACCAGGGACCTTTCGGTCCACAGGCCAACGCTCTATCCACTGAGCCAAACTGGTTTTGGCCTGGTTTTTTCTTATCATTCTCTCTAAAGTTGGTAAGACTGGCCAGTCTTTGTTCTGAGGTCTCTCATTTTCTTATTTTCTAATCTCTCTTTGATTTGTCTCTTGTTCTTATAGTTTTAAGTATTATTTAGGTTATATAAATTTCCAAATTTATGTCCCTAAGCCATGCCCCATTTTTGAGATCCAGACTTATTCATACAAATTTCAATTTGTTGTTTCCATCTTGATATTTCCTCATGCCTTAAATTGAACTCTTTATTTTCTCACACTAATAACTTCTACATCCTTCCTCATTTCAATATACAACATCCTCACTTGCCTCCAAAATTGAATTTCATCTTCAAACTCTTCCTCTCTTTTTCTTCCACATTCAACTAACCAAACAGAAAGTACTGCAGAGTCTCTTACCAAAATGTATCCTCAACCCATTTTTTTACCTTCAAAAGTAAAATTATAAAATAATAGGGAAGATGAACACTAAATATTTAATAATGCTTTTAAAGTATTATTAATTTTATGTATTTAGTATTAATTTTGGAGGTACATACTTTAGTATATCTGTATGTATGCAATATATTAAATGACATGTCTGAAAATCTATTTGAGGTGAGATTGAGTAAGATGATATAGATAAAATATGGTATACCATGCAGTGATAATTACTAAAACTGGCTGTTAGGTGCATCAGTTTCATTATACTCTTCTATTATCATGTTTCCCAAAAATAAGACATTCTCTGAAAATAAGACCTACTTACAGGTTTCCTTCTGAGTGAAATATAAGGCATCTCCCAAAAATAAGGCCCCCCTAGGCTAAACATGAGAGATTTGGTCCACTGATTCTGAAAGAAATGGAGTCACAAGAAATTCACCAGGAAATTCAGGAATTGGATTGTTATGATGATGTTCCAGAAGATGATGGCATGATTGTCATTGAATAAATGAGTAAATTCTTGATACTGTAGGATTCACAGTTTGTCTGGTTTGTGTTGACAACTACTGTACTATCGTACCGTATACAGGTAATAAATTTCCTTTATTTTTATTTAACAATAAATGTGTACCCTATTCTTCTTCATGGAAAAATAAGACATCCCCTGAAAATAAGACCTAGCACATCTTTGGGAGCAAAAATTAAGACACTGTCTTATTTTCGGGGAAACAGGGTATATATGTGTTTTTTAAATTCCATAATAAGGTTGTGAAAAAAAATTTAAAGGATTGCCTCAAATAATGACAGACAATAAGAAAATATAAGTTGCCACCTTTATTAAGAGGTAAAAAAGCAATGGTA
The DNA here is from genome assembly GCF_014108245.1 of Pipistrellus kuhlii. Classification (NCBI taxonomy): domain Eukaryota; kingdom Metazoa; phylum Chordata; class Mammalia; order Chiroptera; family Vespertilionidae; genus Pipistrellus; species Pipistrellus kuhlii. Next base: position 69,481,765 of record NW_023425515.1, read on the forward strand.
GCTTAACCAAATAAGAATTCACCCCAGCTGAAATTGGTTTGGCTCAGTGGATAGAGTGTTGTCCTGCTGACTGAGGGGACCCTGGTTTGATTCCTGTCAAGGGCATGTACCTTGGTTGCAGGCACATCCCCAGTAGGGGGTGTGCATGAGGCAGCTGATCAATGTTTTTCTCTCATTGGTGTTTCTAATTCTCTATCCCTCTCCCTTCCTCTCTGTAAAAAAATCATTAAGATATGTGTGGTTTTTTTTTTTTAAGAATTCACCCCAAATAATTCAAAATTATCAAGAAAACCCTATGAAATATATATTTATATTCCATTATCTTTACGTATTAATCTTGACCTTCATAGATATTGTATCTTGAAATAGTAATTAATGGTAGTTTAAAAGCCATTATTATTCCTAAGATACATACTATTTATGCAGGACAGTTTACTTATCAGTGGTTCAAAATACTATACAATAGTTAGCTCAGGAATTTATAATATTTTTCAAAATATGCAATACATATTAAATTTACTAATTAAAGACAAAAAAAAGGCATATACCATTGGGAAATATTGTCTTTTTTCTAGAATAAAAATGGTTGAAAAAAACACATGGGAAATAATATGACTACAAATTAAAGTGTTTTTTTTTTTTTCAGAAAATACTATTGGAAGATTCAAAAGCACTGCAGATTAAAAAAAAATAAGTCATTACCCAATATAGGAAGTTTACTACCCATTGGATAAAAGTATACTTGTCTATGCTTTTCACATGTTTATACAAATGGTATATTCTAGATTTTTTCCCAATAATGACATATATAATATAAAACACTAATTTTCTAGTGAACAGCTAAAGGAAAAGGTATTTGAAGAATTATTTTACTTAGTAAATTACTTTCTAATGTATGTATGTATGGAAATAGTTTAAGGTAACCATTGATGGAGTGAAATGTACTAAAAAAAAAAATAACAATTTCAGACTAAGTTCTGATATTATGCACTTTCCCATTCAAAAACAAGCCATTATAGCCAAGAAGATAAAACAGAAGTGCACAAAGTGCTACAGAATGCCAGTGATGCCGCTGATTTTACAAAAACAGGATCTCTGTGATACTTTGTAATGAGATGAAGAGGAACCACGAAAATCTTTTGTACCTCATGAAATTTCCTGGTTATTTCATAGCCAAGTATCTCATCAGTAACTTTATCAAAATATACCAAACTTACTGATGAGATATCCATTTTTATTTTACAAAGGACAAATAGTAAAAATTTGCTGACTTTGCTTTAATAACTATGTGACAATCAATAGAAAGCACCCTTGCAGATAATTTTTTATTTTTTATTTTTTTTAATTTCTTTATTGATTAAGGTATCACAAATTTATCCTCATCCCCCCTTCCCATCCCATACCCTTCTCCACGTATACCCCTACCCCCCTGTTGTCCGTGACCACTGGTTAGGCTTATATGCATGCAGATAATTTTTTTTTAAATAAGTAAACAAAATCTGTCTCTTCAAGTTTAAAGTGATGCTTTCATGCTAAGGGAGAAAAGTGGCTGGATTTTCAAAAGCAACTATAGGAAAAAAGTATTCTGAAAGTGTATATTAAGAAATATTTCAGTAACCTCATTCATTTATGGAATATAATGAATAATATAAACTTTTGAACAAAAACAGGTCCAAAGACAGAGAAACATTGATCAAACCATCAAACCTCAGAGGGGAGGTAGTGGAGGGTGGGGGTAAGGGAAGAGATCAACCAAAGGACTTGTATGCATGCATATAAACCTAACCAATGGACACAGACAACAAAGGGTTGAAGGCATGAGTAGAGGGGGTGGGGGGTATTGGGGGAATAAAAACACATATGCAACACCTTAATCAATAAAGAAATTTTTAAAAAAGAAATATTTCCACCATCGTTGGCTTGTGTTGCTATAAATAATGTGCAATGCCTGTAACAACATTCATATATGCACATTTTAAAACCTGAGCACAGAATTATTTCATCTGGGTATAAATGCTTCAAATGAAGTATTTCAGCAGGTATTGAATTCATTTTGATGAGTTTTGAAATAATAACTGATAGCCTGGCCAGTGTGGCTCAGTTGGTTGGGCATCATTTCTGACACCGAAAGATTGCTGGTTGGATTCCGGGTCAAGGTACATGCCTGGGTTTTGGGCTCAATCCCTGGTAGGGGGTGCGCAGAAGGCAGCCCATTGATGTTTCTCATCAATGTTTTTATCTCTCTCCCTTCCTCTCTCTCTCTAAAAATCAATTTAAAAAGGCTAGCTGTCATAAGAAAAAAAATGGATATAAACTAAATTTCAATAAGTCTGTAGCCTAATTGATGTAAGGTTAAAAAGTGAGCATCAGGTAGAGCACTCACAGCTAAGGACATACTCTTCATTTGGAACTGTAATAGATGCAAGGTATCTTTTTAACCTATAACATTGTGCCACTAAAACTAAGATTCGAACTACACTTATAACTAGAACTTTGATTCTCAATATCACATTGTTTCAAGATAATAAAGATAGCCTAATCACAAAAAATATTATTATTGCTCTTACTGTCAAGATAATTATTTATATCATTTAAATTTATTTTAAACATGATTCATTTCTTCTCATCCTCTTTTACTTCTGCACTTATGCTTTATAATATACTAGAGGCCCGGTGCACAAAATTCATGCATTGGGGGGGGGGGGTCCCTAAACTCAGCCTTCACCCCTGAGGGATGTCCGACTGCCCATTTATGTGATATGTGGGCAGTCGGACATCCCTCTCACAATCCAGGACTGCTGGCTCCCAACTGCTCGCTGCCTGCCTTTCTGATTGTCCCTAACCACTTCTGCTGTTAGCCTAATCACCCCCTAGCCACTCCCCTGCCAGCCTGATCAATGCCTAACTGCTCCCCTGCCATTCTGATTGCCCTAACTTCCCTCCCCTGCAGGCCTAGTTACCCCTAATGCCCTCCCCTGCAGGCCTGGTTCCTCCCAACTGCCCTCTTCTACTGGTCATCTTGTGTCCACATGGGGGCAGCCATCTTATGTGTTGGAGTGATGGTCAATTTGCATATTACTTTTATTAGATAAGATAAAGGCCTGCTGCATGGGTGGGAGCCAGCTGGTTTGCCCTGACAGGTGTCCTAGATAAGTGTGGAGATTCCCTTGGGGCTTGAGGTGGCCTGGGTAAGGGGCCTGTGGTGGTTTGCACACATCCCCCAAAGACCCAAGTGGAGGCCCTGGTATCTGGGATTTATTTATCTTCTATAATTGAAACTGTAACCTTGAGCAGAGGCATTGGCCAGCCAGGGTGTGAAGGAAGCTTGGATTTCTCCATTTCTGGGGAAACCCAAGCCTCCTGCTCACTCTGTGGCCACAGCCATTTTTGTTAGGATTTATTTATCTTCTATAATTGAAACTTTGTAGCCTTGAGCAGAGGCCAGGGCCAGCCAGGGTGTGCAGGAAGCTTGGCATCCTCCATTGCCAGAGAAACCCAAGTCTCCTGCTTGCTCCATGGCCACAGCCATCTCGGTTGGGTTAATTTGCATACCCGATCTTGATTGGATGGTGGGTGTGGCTGGTGAGAGTAGCAAAGGTAGAGTGAATTTGCATATTACTCTTTTATTACATAGTATAACATATCACATACATATCTGTATATTTTTGTACATATAGAATAGTACATGCATATAAAATAAGTATCCATTTTAGGAATGGTTGGCAAATTTGTTTCATTTGATGGACTGCCTCTGTTCCACCTTAACAATTCTTTAGGATCTCCTTCCTTCTATTTATAAAATGAAATCAAATTACTGTGAATTTAAAGGGCAGCCTTGGAGTGACAAGGAAGAATAAGAAATGGTGTGTTTAAGGTATTTGTTGCCAGGTAGCCAGAATGTGGGTGGTGGTAAGTGTTGACTGAAACAGGATGTGGAAACTATACCCAATGGTAGAATGAAGAATTAAGAGCTAAATCCTCTCTACTACACTCACAATATAAGCCACGCATGATCTCAAACTTTCCTCATGGACATGGACAAGAACCAGTAAAAGCAATTATTGTACAAGGTTATTATTATTGTGAAGAATGTGTCATGATTAGATCAACTCAGCAAATCTACTGAATGACAAGTCTCTTATGCAATCCTCTGGTAATGGAAATTTCCCTGAATCTTGACAGAGTGGCTTGTTAAACAAACAAATAAAATGAAGAGTCTTCTCAAAAGAGAACTTAGAAGTATTCCATTAGCATGTCAGCTAAAAATTATTCCCATGCAACTATTAAAATACAAAATTGTCTAGCACAATGACTTCTTAACTTTCTGATGAGGGACTCATATTAAGAAATGCATTTGTATCCTATCCCAATGCACACATGAATATGCAATTGAAAAGAAATTTCACAAAACATTTTTGCCCTTATTATGTAGAAAACTAGACTAAGGACCTTGAAAGGAACTGTGGGCCATGAGGCTTTAGTGGGCACAGAGGCGGGTCTCAGCCCATCCTCTGCACCCCATTCAGTCCCTCCTGCTGCTGTCTCTGGTCCCCTGTCTGCTGGCAGCCCCATTCTCACTGCTACGGCTCCCATGTGCTGACATTGCTGGCCTGCTGCTCATACCTGCTAAAGGCGTGAAGTGATTGGGGCCAGCACCAGCAGTGGGTGTAAGCGGCAGCTGATGCCCCAATCATCCTTCAGGAGCAGGAGGAGGTTGAAAAAGCCCTCAGAGGTGACCAGGGCCAGCACAAGTTGTTGGCAGCAAGTGTGAACAGTGGTTCTGGTGCCAGCTGTGGGTGAGAGTAGGGTCAGCACAGGCAGTGGATGCAAGTGGCAGCTGCTGGCCCCAATCATCCCTCAGGAGCAGAGGGAGGTAGAGAAGCCATGATGGGCGATCAGGGCCAGCAGCCATCACTCACACCCACTGATGGTGCCGAGTGATTGGGGCCAGTGCTGGGTGCCAGGTGCCAGCTGCAGGTGCGAGTGAAGCTGGTGCCAACAGCAGGTGCAAACACCCATTGGGACCTTGGCACAGGGGAGCAAAGAATTTTCAGTAACCATCAGAGGATTTCCCCAATGACAGTGACTGGCACTCTGCCTTGGTCTGGCGCCCCTGCTCACCAGCTTCACCATCCTACACGGCTGATGCCCACCATGTTCCAGGCTCAGCCACCTGCTGCAGATACCTGCTATGTTCCACACACACCCCTGGTGGTCAATGCAGGTCATAGTTACCAGTTGTTTGATTGTTTGGTTGTTCCACCATTTGGTCTATTTGCATATTAGGGTTTTATATAGAGAGATAATACAATATATCTATCTTATTACATTTTATTCCTTTTTTAAAAAATCTGGTCATAACTTCCTAAATTGATTTCCCCTCCCACTAATGAGTTGACACCTGCAGATAGGAACACCCTGAGTTAGCACCAACCACCCAGCTTTGCATCCTGATCACATTATTCTGCATCTCTGAAAGAATACAATTACATTTATTTTTTTTAATTTTTTTATTAAAATTATCTTTGTACATATACCATTCCTCTCCTTCCTATACATGCCTTCCATCCCCAGAGTTTTGTGTCCATTGGTTGTACTTATATGCACGTATACAAGTCCTTCAGTTGATCTCTTAAATTAAATAACACTTTTTTAAGATTCAGCATTTTTTCCATCCAGATAATAGTGAGTTTTCAAAATGTCACTGTTTCTAAAGGCCTGATGGAGAACTCAGAGTCAGGGATTTGGTGCTTGGAGGACAGAGGGTGTGTACACAGGTGAGTGGGGGTGCTTCCCACAGGGGCCACAAATGTGCCACAAATGGCCAGAGCCTCCTGGTTCTGAGTGAGAACACACAGCATGACCATGATGATAAAAGTAGATGACAACGGACACAAACAGCACTCACTGAGCACTAGGTACTGGTATATGCACTCTACATACATGGCCACTTATTTCTCTAACAACTCAGCAAGGCAAGGACTATTGTCAACCCTACTTCATTGATGAAGAAAATGAAGGGTTGTTTGGCCTATTAACTCTTCCATGGTCACAGTTAGTAAGAAGCCTAACAGGGATTAGAACTGGGGCTCTCTGCTCTATGAGTCATGCTCTTGAACACTACACTATCTTCAGATCTTTGTTAAAATCCTCAGTTTTTAAAAACTAATAAATACTCTTTTTATGTATGTTCATGTCAAATAAAACTTGTCCAAGGGTGAAATGTGAGCCCTAAGCTGACACTGTGAGCTCTGAAACAAAAGAAAAAAGAGCCTGATATGAAGGGGCCCTGACCTCAAAGCTGTGAGTTTCTAATAAATTATGGTACCTTGCTGGTCTTCAGCACTTTTGCCTTAAAAATGAGGAATTGACCTGGCTAGTGTGGCTCAGTGGCTGAGCAGTGACCTGTGGATAAGGAGGTCATGGTTCAATTTCTACTCAGGACACATACCGGGTTCCAGGCTCTATCATCAGTTGGGGTGGGGGGAGTACAGGAGGCAGCTGATAAATGATTCTCTCTCAAAATTGATGTTTCTATCTCTCTCTCCTTCTGCCTGTCCCTTCCTCTCTTAAATCACCAAAAATATGTATTTTTCAAAAAAGAGAAATTGAAGCAGATGCTCTCTGAGGACCTGCCACTTCCGATATTCTATAAGCCTAAGGTGTTCAGAAGAAAAGGGAGCCTGAATTAAGAGAGAATAGTGGAAATAGAAAGAAAATGTTTAACCCAAAAATTGAAAAGAAAGTAGGAATGGGTAAAAAGAAATAGAAAGGAGGCAAAGAAATGAAGAAAGAAATTATCCAAAATAAGGAAAGTTCATGGTTGTTGAAATTAGATCAGTGAATTTCCCCAGGATCCTATTAAAGAAAGTAAAATGCTTCAAATAAGATTAATACTTGAAAAATATTTATAGGATTTTCTTTGTAAAAAAAAAAAAAAAAAAAAAAAAAAACAAAAAAAAAAAAAAAAAACAAACAAAAAAACTGTAGGGAAGAAATGCAACAAAGAAAAAAGATACATTAAAGATATGAGCTGAAACCGGTTTGGCTCAGTGGATTGAGTGTCGGCCTGCGGACTCACGGGTCCCAGGTTCAATTCCGGTCAAGAGCATGTACCTTGGTTGTGGGCACATCCCTGGAAGGGGGTGTGCAGGAGGCAGCTGTTTCTCTCTCATCCATGTTTCTAGCTTTCTATCCCTTTCCTTTCCTCTCTGTAAAAAATTAATAAAATATATTTTTAAAAAGAGATATGATATAAGCGTAGAGCAGAAAATGTCAGATTTAATATTTGCCAATTAACTGAGAAATTGGCACAGGATGGGGATTTGGGAATGGAGATTGCAAGAGTGAAACAAGAATCTACAGGAAGATCCTGAGCAACCTCAGAAAAGCAGAATGTCTTCCTGGCTTAGAATCAGGATCTGCAGATAGTTCACATGGCCAAAATAATTCCTGTCACTGGGCCATCTGCTCTGAGTCAACTCAGTTTTTCCTCAGAAACTCTTGGCAGAGGGAGAAGACATTGTGTGCTGAAAATCAGCCATGGAACTCCCAGGACTGCATTCACCCTGAACATTAATTGCTTTCTGGAATCTGTGTGTTTGGAGACGTTTTGAAAAGAGCCTCTTAGAAACTAGAAGTCAAGCAGACAATCTCTGAACATCCCTCACTGCCCGGGGAAGTCTATCCCACCTCCATTTGGGAACAAAGCAACCCTAAGACATGTCTTTATTAGTCTCACAGGAGCCCTGACTGGTTTGGCTAAATGAATAGAGTGTTGGCCTTTGGACTGAGAGTTCCCAGGTTCAATTCCGGTTAAAGGCATATACGTTGGTTGCAGGCACATCCCCAGTAGGAGGTGTGCAGGAGGTGCCCAGGCCAATGTTTCTAACTCTCTATCCCTCTCCCTTTCCAATAAAAATAAATAAAATATTTAAAGAAAAAGTCTCACGGTATAAATTTTTTGTGAAAACAAATGCTCTTGATTTTGTACATAAATTAGAGCAGTTGTTTGTTTTTCTCCTCTAATGATGGCTAAATAAAGTGCAGTGTCACAGGCCCCACCCTCAGGGGATGGGAGTTTCCATTCTTACCAAGCTCCCAGGTGTAACACAGGCAGAAGTTTAGGGCCAAGTCCTCTGTCAGACTGTACTCTGAGGGGGAACCTGAGGTCCACAGGCACATAAAGCTGCTCCAAGACCTAAAAGAGAGGCCAGAGGCTACAGGTGATGTCACTGCAACTTCTCCACTGATAGCACTGCTCTATCTCAGTTGTTGGGGAAGTGAAAATTTCCCATCCTTGGAATGATGTCCATTGCACCCACAATGTCTGAAACCCTTCCTTTTCTCTGAGTTACCAGACATCTTTCCAATGTGTGGGACAACCTTCACGTTTTCCTCTCAGTCATCATCACTGAATAACTGTTTTGTCCCAAGAACATTCTTTTTACTGGAGACACCAAAATCTACCCTCATGGAACTTATGTACTACTTAGACAGACAATAAACTAGTAAAAATTTTAATAAATAAGTAACTAAACGAATAAAATTGAATTTCAAGAAGTGATGAGTTTCATAGGTTAAAAAAAAAAGAAGAAAAGAACAGAGTAAGGGAGTGACCAGAGTGCTATGGGCATTACAGTTATCAATAGGGTCCGCCAATGGGCCTCACTGTGAAGGTGAGATTTGAGCAAAGACTTTAAGAAGGTGAAGGCTTCATTTAGAAGGAAATTCCAGGCAGAAGAAACAGCCAATGCAAAGGCCCTAACATAGAAATGTACTTGGCCTGGCTAGTAGGTCAGAGTGGCTGGAACAAAGTCTAAGGTCAGTGCTGCAATGAGTTGGAGCACACCAAGGTCATAAGTAATCTTTCAGCCATTGTAAGGACTTTGATTTTACCCTGGATGAAATTTATTATTATTATTATTATTATTAGAGGGTCTTAAGTAAAATGATAAGACTGGATTACTTAATTAAATCACTTGCAATTTGTTACATTACTAGGTAACATACAAAATGGATTAGTGTCTAATGGAGCCAGAAACCATAGAGACCTTTGTGTTCCACTGGACAGACATCATTTACAACTCTACTGAACAAAATCTATAATAAAGAGTTGAGATTATTCTCCCTGACATGTATGTTTTGCATGTTTTTATTTTAAAAATGAAATGAGTAGTTGCAGTTTGAGTTTCATAGAACTTTAGCAAATAAGCATGCTAAGACATTTTTATTCCCATTTTATAGTTGAAAGACTAAAGTCTAGAAAAGCAAAGTACAATATGTGCTCAAAATTTTTACATATATAAATATATATATATATATATAAATTTTGAGCACATACTTTGTGTGTGTGTGTATATCTGTTTATTTAAATAATAAATAATAAATAAATTTATCTAATAGATGGCATAATTAAGTCTTCTAAAATTTTTTTGTTAACAATACAATTTACTTTGAAAACTTGTAAATAATTTTTTTTTAACTTATGTTCTTTATTGTTTAACTAGAGGCCTGGTGCATGAGATTTGTGCACTGTGAGGGTGGGTAGAAAGTGCTCTGCCTGACCTGCACTCTCTCCCAATCTGAGAACTCCCACAACTTAACAAAAGAAATATAAACAATCCAATAAAAAAATGGACAAAGGACCTAAATAGACACCTTTCAAAAGAAGACATACAGAAGGCCAAGAGACATATGCAATGCTCAAAGTAACTAATCATCCAAGAGATGCAAATCAAAACAACGAGTACCATCTCACACCTGTCAGAATGGCTATCGTTAACAAATCAACAAATGACAAGTGCTGGAGAGGATGCAGAGAAAAAGGACCCCTTCTTGCACTGCTGGTGGGAATGCAGACTGGTACAGCCACTGTGACATTTCCTCAAATATCTTTTTAATATATTTTTATTGATTTCAGAGAGGAAAAGAGGGGGAAGGAAAGATAGAAACATCAATGATGAGAATCATTGATTGGCTGCCACCTGCATGCCCCTTACTGGGGATCAAGCCCGAAACCCGAGTATGTGCCTTTGACCAGAATCAAACCCAGACCTTTCAGACTGCAGGCTGATGCTCTACCCACTGAGCCAAGCCAGTAGGGCAAATCTTTAAGGAAACAAAATATCTACATTCTTGTATTTTCTTCTGATAATGGTATTTATGAATACCTTGCATATGGTGGGACAGAATTCACTTTAGTGGTTTAGACATTGTGAATTACTAATTTTAGGAAGAATTATCATGTCTTCACAGTAAATGTAGACTCAAGAGGCAAAAACATTATTTATCCAGTGTTACAGAGGTAGTAGTTACATGTTACATGTTTTGATAAAGGAACTATGTTTTATTAACTTCTCTATTCCTAGCATCTGTTAGCACAGAGTAGACATCCAATAGACATAATACTCCTTGTTTTCTAGAGAGAATTATCTTCCTGTCATCTGCTTTGAAGTTAGCAATCTAAGCCTTTGACTCTCCAAGGCCTGGTGGTGTTTCTATGTCTGGCCTTCCTGGGCAGTGTGTATGTCGAAGGAAGGTGGTAAATAACAGTGGTGGGGGCTATGGGCCACCCATCACCTATGCCTACAGATACTCTTGACGGGAGATCTGAGTGGCACATCTCTATGGCTGCAGCATGTTTTGAAGAGAACAGAAGGTATGCAGTAAGTAAAGAGGTCAAGAATTGACCAAGAAAATAGTTGGTTTCTCAATCAGCATTAAGAGTTTCTTGATAATCATTTTCCTCACTCAAGTGGCTGTATTTTTGCCCAGGTATATGCACTTGCTTAGATCTAGGTGCAGAGCAGACAGAAAATTGGTTTTAATTGGGGTTGAAGTATATAACACTGAATGTGTTGAAGCAAGAGAGGGGCTAGAAATATTTGAGGCTCTGTGCATAGGAGTGAGTAATAACTGAATTGGAATGTAATATATGTCAAGAGGTAAATGAAGGAATAAGGAGTAATAAACAGTGGCAGAAGAATTAATAAACTGAATTAAAAACCCATGCTGGGATCAAGAATTAGATGAAGTTTGAGTACCAGAGTGAGCTGGAAATATAGGTCACTAGAGGGAGTGATCAGAGGGTAAGATATGTAAAATTAAGATTATGAAATTGTCATAGTTACTGGCAATTATAAAGCCTATGATATTAATGAGGAAATGAATAGTTAAGGTAGAGCAGAGGCAGTATCATCAGTGGAGAAGATTCCAGAAGTGGGAAAGACAGGATGTTGGAGGAATCATTTACACATGTGTTAAATTAACCAAGAATCAAGACAGGAATGTGCTGAAGAGAGTCATAAGGAGTCAGTAGCTAAAATCATCCAGAAATGAATGATACAAAGGGCACAAGATGGAGGCAAGGACACAGCACAGTCTAATAAAGATTCAAAATTTAAAGGGTTTGGGGAAAGTGCAAGAAGAATGGTCTTAAAATAGTAATAAGAAAAAAAAGGAAGATACTTAATTCACATATAGAACCATGGGAGAAAAATACTGTTCTGAATGGAAATACCAAAGAGGAAGTAGGATCCTCAGAGAAAATCTTAAGTTCAGAGCAGGAAGATAAATAATACTGTACCACTCAGGGTCCATCAAGAGAAGAGACCACACCAAGTAAGCAGCTCTTATTATTTGAATAACTACATATAAAAGTATTGGAAATGCTGAAAAGATCCACTGAATACAGTGAAGAAACCCAGACATTAGCAAGAAGAAGGATGCTCTTTCACTGGTTTGGTTGGAAGGTCCAGAAGAGGAGCTGATGGTACCAGAGACCAGGAGCTGGGCCTCCCAGCAGGAACTAGAGCAAGAAGGAAGTGGGACCCTAGAGGAGAGTCATCCAGAAGGAACTGGAACCAAAGAGAAGATGTTGCCACAGTTGGAGTCTGAAGGAGAAAGCTTGGGGAGGAACACCCTGTCTTCTCCTTTCCTGTCACCCTTGAATGTCCCATCAATGCTTTCTGTTGGCTGAAGCTAGATGGCAGCCAGGTAACAAGGGAGCTTTTGAGGAACTCTGCCAGCTATAACACACAGCACAGGAGGGAGGAGTAGTCATGGACCTGAAAACAAGTAGGCAAAGGAATCCATGAAGATGTGGCTAGGATGCCCCATTGTTCCAAAGAGTCCAATGGAAGCATTTAAAGAGTTGGGAAGGAATATTTTATGGCACAAAATTGGGCTTTGCAAAATTGTATGATAATTTAAGTATGCAAGTCTAGGACTTCTTATAGCATCTGATATTAATAGGGATTAAGAGAATAATAAGATTGGTCCTGGTGGAGTCCAGACAGTCTCAGTGAGAAATGGGTCCTAGGTTTTACTTTGTTTTGGTATTAATGTTAAAAGAGACCTGAGCATTCACCTAAACCTAGGGGAAAGAGGCTATGTCAAATGAGAGAGATGGATAGTGCAAAATAAAAAGAAGAAAGGGAGAGAAGCAGGGAGTGAGGAAGATAAAGAGAGACGAGGAGAGAGGGGAAAAAAGAAAAGAAGAAAGGATAAAATATATAACAATGTATGGTGATGAATATTAACTAGATTTATTATTGTGATCATTTTGCAATATATACAAATATATAATGATTATGTGGTACAGCTAAAACTAATGTAGCATATGTCAATTATATCTCAGTAAATAAATACATAAATATATAGATAAATGCATAAATAAATACATAAATAGAAAGAAAACATAGCTAATAAAGCATAGCAGGTAGGTACCTTAGTCCACAAATCTGATTTCTAAGAAATATAACTTCATTTTTTCTAGAATCGAATCTCTTTCTTGATGCCCCATTCCATAGGGGCAGTAGAAATGCAATCTTGTTTTCCCTGAGTTTTGTTTTCATCTAAATTCTAGACTCTTACCTAGTGCTAAGGTATGCATATATGTACATGTATATGAGAGGGCAGGGTGGGGCGAGGATAAGCTCCCGACTCCGCCCCACAGGGCGGAGTTAGCCCTAGCCCTCACCCAACCAATCAGGGTTAGCCGAGGCAGTAACATCACCACCGGCAGGAGTAAAACCCCTGGACTGGGCGAAATTCGCTCTCTCTCCCGCCATGCTGCCGGCTTGAGTGGAATGGAGTCCATGCTAGCATGGAAAAGGCTCTTTTGTTTATTGCATGGACTCGGCTCCCTGGTGGTCCTTGGGGATCACGAAGTCTGGGCGTAACATATATAGTTTAACCGAATGTGTGTGTGTGTGTGTGTGTGTGTGTGTGTGTGTGTGTTTGTGTGTCTCTAGTGAGTTTGAGGAATTAAAGGAGCACTTGCCTTTGAGCCTCAAAGTCATCTATCCACACTGGCACCTGCTGATCCACCCTTTTATCACATCTCACCCTTGGTGGCTATTCCATTTCAGTGCCTGCAAAAATGGCCTTTGTTTCTGCCTGCACAGGCCCTTCAGAAACTCCTTCTGTGCCATTCTTGGATGCTAAGTATCATCTACCCACCTTACCAAAGTACAGTGTGAGAAACTCTATGAGGCTTCCAAAGTCCTGTATAGCTAGGATACCATGGAACACCACTTTCTCTCAGGTTTTACTACCTATCCAGAGACATCAAGAGAAGTTCAGATAGGCCCTTTCTGCCCCCAGATCTCATAGGCTATCTGGACCTGTTGCCAAAGCCCCACGGTACATGTTGCCAAAGTACATGGCTCAGAGCCAGATATGGGACCTTCCTCAGGAACCCCCCAATATTCCCTGCCTATTTCCATTTTTATTCTGACAGTCCAAGGCACATGTGTCAAACACAAGGCCCATGGGCCAAATCCGTCCCTCCAGGCCTTGCAATGTGGCCCGCACCGCTCTGTCATCACTGCACTCCGCTGCGTTTCCATCACAATGACAGTTTATGACTGTTCAGTAAACCATTCGGCCCGCGATTTAGGCTGGATTTTAGATTTTGGCCCCTTCTCTGATTGAGTTGGACACCCCTAGTCCAAGGAATCCTTAACAGTGAGGGAAGCAAACAGTAGTAAGTTCTAGTCCTTACTTTTCATCTCTGTCTAGGTCTGTCTTGTCCCCTTAAGGAAAAAGCACAATCTCAATGCTTTTTCCCTTTCCTGAGGCAATGAATGTGGACTCGTTTTTTTATGGGGTCAAGGAAAAGACAAAGAAGGAAAAACAATGAGACAATAAGGGGGGTGGGGGGAGAGAATAACACTAGTTAATATTTTACATGCCCTACAGAATCAAGTTCTAAGAATCAACTTCTGAAAGAAGGTAGCAAGCTGAGTTGAGAATTACAGAGGAGAGGAGAAAGACTGGGAGTAAGGAGCATTTTGAGATGGAGATTACAATTCAACTAAGTGGCCATGTTTTTTTTAGATGTTTCCATTTTCATGGGATGGAAATTCTCATTCAGGAAAAATATGAGGTGCTTTTTGAAATACAGTTGGAGAAAGCTTACTTTTTTAAAAAAGCAACTATCTGTGTATTATTATCACATGAACTTCTCACAACAAATGGGGAAGGTTAGCATCGTAATTCTCTTTCATGAATGAGGAAACCAAGGCTAAGAAAAGTTCTGAATTTGTCCAAAGTCACACAGACCAGTGGGTGTGGTGGGAAGGCTTGAAGTGAGTGGATACATTTATTCCCCAAAATTCATGTCTTGCTTTTTTTCCCTCTCATAATTGAGCTTAAAAATAAAATGTGTTTTCAAGAGTGTAAAACTCTCTCATTAGTGGTAAAATGTTTGTGTCATTGATAACAGCTGTTATCTGGCTTGAGAAAATAAAACCAGGACATGACTCAGCATGGGAAAGTGGGAAGTGATGTGGGAACACGTTTCCTACAGTAACCAGAAAAGACTCCAATTTTGCTGGGGCTTCAACTTTCTAAGGAGCAAAGGTTCAAAGCTCCCTTAGAAGCAAGCCTCCATGTCTTCATCACATTACTCCTAAGAGCAGTACCCTTGCCTCAGCCACTGGAGCAATCTGGCATGAGCACATATTTCTGCTGGGGTTGTGTCCCAGGGTTCAAGCTGGATGGGTGGAGGTGGAATATGTTACAACACAGCCTGCAACCGGAAGATCAGGGCTGCGTAATCGCTCAGTCTTTGGAGAGCATCAGAAGTCAGGCACAGGAAGCGGAGTTCTTTGGCCCAGAGTTTAGAGCAGATTGGAAACTTCGCACAAGGTCTGAAAGTCAGAGCTGCCAGAAGCAGCATAGAATTGAATTAACAGTCAGGGGGAAGCTGGGACTTCCATTCTGTACAATCAGTCAGCAATTGGTATTACCAAAGAAATAGTGGTAAGACTGGTAACATTGTAAAGATTTCATTTCCTTTTAAATAAAAATGGGCCATATTAGGCATACAGTCTTATAATCTAATTATTTCCTAACTATATTTTGAATATACCGTTTTATTTTTTAACCAATAGCACTTTGGTTTTTTGTCACCTCTGTTTCCTTGCCTGGCCTGACAAAGAAAAACAGTGATATAATAATTGTTAGATCTAATGGCCATTTCCAATCCCGGCTCACTTGATGTATCTTCCTTGGCTATTTCTTCCATAATCAAACATCCTACCTTTAAATTCCCAACATTCCTCTATCCTGGTTTTCCATCTACCTCTGGCTGCTTCCTCTGACCCTCTTCACATCTGATAATTCTTTTTTTTTTTCTCATTTGTTGCTCCACTTATTTATTATTCATTGATTGCTTCTTCTTCTTTTAAAAAAAATATTTTATTTATTTTTTACAGAGAAGAAGGGAGAGGGATAAAGAATCAGAAACATCGATGAGAAATATCGATCAGCTGCCTCCTACACGCCCCCTACTGGGGATGTGCCCACAACCAAGGTACATGCCTTTGACTGGAATCAAACCTAGGATCCTTCAGTCCACAGGCTGACACTCTATCCACTTAGCCAAACTGGTTAGGGCCATTGGTTGCTTCTTTTTTTTTTTTTAATAAATCTTTATTGTTCATATTATTACCAATGTTCCTCATTTTTCCCCCCTTCATTGCACCCCTCCACCAGGTTCTCACCCCATCCTCTGCCCTTCCACACACCCCATTGATCTCATCCATAGGTGTACAGTTTATGTTCAGTTTCTTCCCGCACGCCCACTCCTCTTTTTCACGAGAATCATCAGTTCACTCCCCTTTCATACCTCTGATTCTATTATATTCAACAGTTAATATTGTTCATCAGGTTTTTTGATTCCCTTGGTTTTTAGTTTCACTTGTTGATAGTTACATATTTGTTGATCATAATTTTTATCTATATCTTCTTCCTCTTCCTAAAGAACCCCTTTCAGCAATTCATATAATTCTGGTTTGGTGGTGATGAACTCCTTTAGCTTTTTTTTATTTATGAAACTCTTTATCTGGCCTTTGATTCTGAGTGATAGCTTTGCTGGGTAGAGTATTTTTGGCTGTAGGTTCTTGCTATTCATCACCTTGAATATTTCTTGCCATTCCCTTCTGGCTTGCATGGTTTCTATTGAGAAATCAGCTGACAATTGTATGGGTGTTCCTGCTTTGTTCTTGCTGCTTTTAATATTCTCTCTTTGTCTTTTGCTCTTGGGATTTTAATTATGATGTGTCTTGGTGTGGTCCTCTTTGGATTCCTTTTGTTTGGGGTTCTGTGCGCTTCCTATACTTATAAGTCTATTTCTTTCCCCAGATGGGGGAAGTTTTATGTCAGTATTTTGTTCAGTATGTTTTTGGTATCTTGCTCTTTTTCTTCTTCTCGGACCACCATAATTCTGATGTTGATTTGTTTGAAATTGTCCCAGAGGTTTCTTACATTATCTTCAACTTTCTGGATTCTCTTATCTTCTTGTTTCTGTGGAGGAGTGTCCTCTGGCTCTTTGTGTTCCAAATCTTTGACTTGATTCTTGCGATCTTCCAATCTGTTTTTAGGACTCTATAATGGCTGCTGGCTTCACACACCTCCAAGAGATCTCTGCCCACTGCCTCACAGTCTGGCCTCTCTCTGTCTGGGGCCGTCTATCAGAGCAATAGGGTGGTTCTGTTTTCCTCCAGCACAAGAAAGCCAGCTGCGCATTAGCTGTGCGCCCTCTCCATGTGCAAGGAGTAAGCCAGCAGTGAACTCAGCCCACCCTCTCCAAGCCAGCAGCCAAGTCTGGCAGCCGCCTTTTCGCTGCACCTTCACAGTTCTTGAGGTTCAGTGTGCCTTCTCTCTCCTTCCCAGATGGTAGAGCCTTCTCTCAGCCAGCCATTGGGTGCTTCAGGGTGATGTTTTCCCTGTTTTCCCATTCTAAATTTAAATTTGTTGTGGTAGGCTGCATTTAGGTGTCTGCCCTATGCCGCCATCTTGGTTTCTCTTCTTCTGATAATTCTTGAATATGGGAGACAGTCCCCTAGAAACAGCTTCTCCTTTCTCTGTATATATTTTTCTTAGACATTCTCTTTTACCAGACACCTCTGCTTATGATGCATAAATTCAAATCTTTAGCCTTGGTCTCTCTCCTGAATTGCAGATCCTTACCTAGATTTCCCACTGAATCATTCAACTCAACACACCCAAAGCAGATCTTACCTCTTCTTCCTTCTCAAATATGATAGGGTGTCTCCTTTTACACTTGGATTCAGAAATCCCACAGGGTCACGTTTGCCTCGTCACCTTGGTAGCACTAATAAACAAAGAGCAAACTGATTGAACTCAAATATTACGTTAAGAGCTTTACAGATATTATCTCAACTAATCCTCATGGCAAATCTATGTGGTAAGTACTCTCACCACCCTCACTTCACAACAAGGAAATGAGGCCTGGAAAGGTCAAGACACTTGCTCAAAGGCACCTAGAAGTGAATGGCAGAATGCAAAGTAAACTAAGCAGTTTGTTTCCATAGCTCCATACCCTGATGAAAAGACTCAATGAGGCTTTTGTAAAAGGAATTTTTACTGAGGAAATGCGAGAGAACAAAATTCAAAATGTAAAACATGGATTATGATACAATGCACACACTGTTTATTTAATTGTAACAGTGTCCACCTGTATCAGCCTGGCCCGCTCAGCTTGGCACCTGACGCTGATTCCTTTTTCTCGGCATAATCCTCTATTTTAGGTGATAGGCTTTTTGTTCAAGGAGGACTGGCTTCTAGGTCCCGTGGACTCTTCAACTGCTTCCAAAGGCTGCCCAGCCTCTGTTCTTTGATAGTGGGCT
Organism: Pipistrellus kuhlii; assembly: GCF_014108245.1. Taxonomy (NCBI): domain Eukaryota; kingdom Metazoa; phylum Chordata; class Mammalia; order Chiroptera; family Vespertilionidae; genus Pipistrellus; species Pipistrellus kuhlii. The sequence goes on from NW_023425515.1 coordinate 69,499,926, forward strand.
ACTGTGATATTCCATTTGGCCCTCTGAACCCAGTGTCATACTGGCAATAAGGAAGGCAGCTCCCTACCTTAACACTGAGCTTCAGACTGCTCTGAAACTACCCCCTTTTCCTCCTTAGATGACTCAAACCAAGGGACTTTGTTTAGATGATATTTGAACCCAAGGGCAAGTTTTGTCACGTTTTCTGTTAGATTTTTATCTTGGTAAATTTAGCTTACAATTTCAACAGATCTCTGTAAGGTCCTAACTCTGACTCAACAACTTCAATATTCCCCAAGTTTAAATTTACCCATTTATTGATTCAAAAGTATATAATTTATTGAGTATTCACTGGGTACAAGACACTGTTCTAAGCCCTGGGGATTCAACAGGGAACAAGACAGGCAAAACCTCTGCTCATGTGGAATTCACATGCAAGTGGTAAAAGGGGTGGGTAAAGGAGAAGGACTGGGAAAGGTGGTATCATGAGGGCTGGGAATAGAGAATGCCTCTTATCATCCTCCTAGAGAGAGATGACCTTGTGTCTTTCCTAAGAGTTAGGCTCATCCTTCTTTCTTAAGATGATAAAATTGATTCCATGTATATTCTTCCAATTGGTGTGCTTCTCTGTAAATATTTCTCTCTTTTCCACGTCCAGCACTGCTAGAGAGCAGTCCAGTTCCTGCGTAGGGGCAGTGTTACACCCAGATTTCGTGATCCCCAAGGACCACCAGGGAGCTGAGTTCGATTCAAAGAACAAAAGAGCCCATGGGCTCTGTCCCACTTACACCGACATTGGCGTGGCAGAAGAGAGCGAGCTTCAGCAGATCAAGGGGTTTTATAGGGATGGTGATGTCACTGCTTAGGCTGACCCTGATTGGTTGGGTGAAGGCTAGAGTCCAGTTACAAAATGGAGGATAGCTCCACCCTGCCCCACAGTACAAAATGGAGTCAGGAGTTAGCCCCGCCTTGCCCCTCCCTCTCAGCAGGATTGAGAAAATGAAAGAAAGAGACAGACACAGAGATGGAAGGAAAAAGCTGGGGCCTGGTGGGACCACTGTCCTCTGACATGGACAGGAACAGGAGCAGTGACCCCGAGGAGCCCATACAGCAGGTTTATTTTATACAGCAAGAAAAACAGAAAGTTTTATTGAAAGTCAAGACAAAGGAGATTATTCACATTCTAGGGTGGGCCCCATCGTATTCATTCCTGGTGCTTGGCTGGATTTACATAATAAAACCCACTTCAGGCACCTGGGCAGAAATGAAGGTTAAACTGACAACATTTCTGCCTTTTGGCAGAATGTGTTTCCAGCACGTGGCTTTGCCTTCCACCCTGGAGTCAGCTGACAATTTAAAGGATACCCATGTGCCTCCCCAAGGGCTCTCTATGCTTCTCTTTTGTAAACTGGAATGACCACTGAGAACCTGACATAAACGGTTGCGTTTCCTTGATTTTCCTCCAAGTACTCACTCAGATGCCCAAATGAACTTTCATAATACCCTTGGGAGTATAACTGGTCTGACCCACTCAACCAGTCTGAGGTATAAACACAGTTACATTTTTTAATATTTCTACTTTATCACTTAAATATCAACTGCTTTTTCTAAGAGAACTGCAAACCATGAGGGGATACTGAGAGACACTGCCTTTATAAAGATCCCCTACTTTGTGAAATGGCAATAATAGCTTCTTTCGTAGAATTGTTACTTATGTTAAATGAGATAACCTATGTGAAGTATATTATAAATGTGTATATATTAGCTGTTATCTATTATTATTAATTATTAATATTTCATGCTTTAAGGATCCTTTCCTTAAAATATCAGATTCTCATGTTAACATAACTGAAGGGAACCATTTTTTTTTTCAAGTGTAAAATTGGATGCAAAGGTAACTTGCTACCTCTATTTCTATATTTAGAAAAGGTTAGAAGAATGATAAGTTTTGAAAGTATGCTATAATATTTCCATTAGCAGTTGGGGAGGGGGGAACATCATTTCTTAAAATAAAATAAAATTGAAAAACTTACAAGGAACTTCAACATTTCTAGGGATTGGTTTAAAAGCCTTGCCTTATGAACATAGTGAAAATGAAAAGGAAGGTAGAGATTTAGAAGTCTGATAGACACTTCCACCAGAAATGGAGGAAATGTTCTTTTCTTTTCCACATCTTCCATTTTCTTTCCCTTTTTAACTTCATCTTCCAGAAAGGAAAGCCAAGATGGAGGAGAGAGATACTGGGCTGAAACTGGCATAAACTGTAGAAGTTGGATTAGAAGACAGTGAACTGGCCAAAAATATAAATCATTTTTAATTTGCAGCCTTCTAAACTAGTCCTAACATCTTTCCTGGGGCATTGGCAATCTACCCCACAGCCAGAGTCACAACCAAACAAGCTGCTGGGGAATTTCAGTGACACATCACCATTCACCCGCCCTGGGCAAACTACACTCCCACACCCTCTTCTTCCATCTCACTCAGCCTGATCCCGGAGGCACCTAGAGCTTGGCACCCCATGAGGCCACGAGGCTGTTCCTCCCAGTAGAGTCAGTTTTTCACCAACCGTCCCAATCCCAAGATTCCCCTTTCTAACCACTCTGGGCACCAATATATCTTCCTGCTTCATTTGATCTTATTTATCAATCCTGGATTAAAAAAAAATGAGACCCATTTATTTATATCTTAGAAAGAAGTTTGGTCATTAAAATACATATCTTGGAAATGGGTTATGTTTTATTAGGCTTCAAATTGCTCTATGTGGATTTTGCTTCAGCTAGTTATTGAGGAATATAGCATACCCATGTTATTCAGCAGAGCCAGGCTGCACCCCCTGTGAGTTCTGCAACTGACCTGTAGCAGCAGCATGGGGCTCAGTCAAGCAAAGACCCAAACACTTTGGTTTCATAGGTGTATGCCTATGTCCAAGCTCATCACACTTGTACATTAAACATGTGCAGTGTTTTGTATATCAATTTATATGTCAACAAAGTTGCTTTAAAAAAAAAACCAAAAAAAAACAACCATCACTTCAAAGGAAGTGAGTTTTGATCTGCAAATCCTTCAGACCCTGTTGGGAAGTATTAGGGATTCTGGTGCATGAAATATTAATAATTAATAATAATAGATAACAGCTAATATATACACATTTATAATATACTTCACATAGGTTATCTCATTTAACATAAGTAACAATTCTACAAAAGAAGCTATTATTGCCATTTCACAAAGCAGGGAATTTCTACTTTAGCTAGTCCTTCAAGTAGCAGTAAAGTTATTTTAGTGTTCTATTCTTAGAACTGAAAATATGGGACTTTGGGGCCAGAAAGACTGGCAATTAGAGTGAGTGAGCTCTTACTCCCACACACCACACCCACAGGCAGCTACCTTCCCTTTCCAGCAGAGTACAGGCCTCATCACATCCCACAGATGGGACCAAATGACTTAATATTGCTTTCAGCAATTACATGAAGAGGCATATGATTAAAACAGCCTGTTATTCTAATTTCTCAAAACTCCACAATATTGTGTTTATAGAATTCTCCACTTGAACAAATTTTCGTTGTTTAAGCTTCTTTGCAGAAATACTGCCTTGGTACACATTGGTATCATGACCTTCCTAAAATAATCCTTTGTAGGCATGAGTATTTATTAAAACAATGACCATGTTTGGTTATAAAAGCCAAGGCAGAGTATGAGAATTAATCTTCCAGTAACCATGGATAGGATAACACTGAGCATATATTTACATGTAAATACTACCCAGAACATTCCCATATCAAAGTCTTTCCTGAGTGACAATTCTAAAGAGAAGCCACCTTGAAATGTTTTTTTTTTAATAAAATGGTGTTTTTAGTAACTTTGAATGAAATAAATCTTAAAATTTTTAAAATATACATATTGCATGAATCTTGTAGTTCCATGCTTTTATGCTTAAGTTTTCGTAGTCCTTTTAAAACAACATTTCTTTTTTATGTGTGTGTGTGTGTGTGTGTGTTTTTAATAAACTTTTTACTATTGACTAGTGACCTGGTGCATGGACTCAAGCACATTGAAAGAAAATAAATTAGAAGGTGGCCTGTGGGGCTAGACTAAGCGAGATGAGCCAGATATGCCTGGAGCCAACCTCCTGCAGTCCCTCCCTGGCATCTGCAGAGTAAGCCAGGTCTCTTGGCAGATGGAGTCCCTTGGCCTGGACTGTGAATATTTGGCTGAAAATAACTCTCTGATATCCCCAAAGGGTCCCAGAGTTCAAGAGAGCACTCTACAAAGTTGCTGCTATACAGGGTGTGAAACACAAATGCAAATGTCAGTAAACCAGATTTGGGGCCAACAGTGCTCCAGAAACAACATAACCCATGGCCAAAGGTGGAATTGCTCAGCCCTGTGAGAAATTGGGCTCCCTCCTTTCTGGCTTCACAGTGTATCACCCAAGAACCGCCACTGCCAAGTCACTGCAGCTCAGCAGCTCCTGTGTTGATCATCTGTCCCTGATAGTCAGTGCGCATCAGAGTTGGACACTTGGCATATTAGCCTTTTTTATATATAGACTAGAGGCCCAGTACACAAAATTTGTGCATGGAAGTGGGGGTATCCCTCAGCCTAACTTGCACCCTCTCCAATCTGGGACATCCCTCTCATAATCCAGGACTGCTGGCTCCCAATTGTTTGCCTGCCTGGTTGCTTGATTGCCCCTAACCACTTCTGCCTGCCAGCCTGATCACCCCCTAACCACTCCTCTGCCAGCCTGATTGACACCTAACTGCTCTTCTGCCTGCCCTCCCCTGCCAGCCTGGTCACCCCCAACTGTCCTCCTCTGCAGGCCTGGTGACCCCCAACTGTCCTCGTCAGCAGGCCTGGTCCCTCTAATATTCTTCCCCTGCAGGCTGGGTCTCCCCCAACTACCTTCTCTTGCAGGCCTGGTTGTCCCTAAATGCTCCCCCCTACCCCCCTGTAGGCCTGGTCCTCCCTAACTGCCCTCCCCTGTAAGGCTGGTTGTTCCTAACTTCACTCCCCTAAAGGCCTGCTCCTCCCCAACTGCCCTCTCCTGCTAGTGTGGTTCTCCCTAATTACCCTCCCCTGCAGGCCTGGTCCTCCCCCAACTATCTAATCCTGTAGGCCTGGTCTCCCTCAGTTGTCTACCCCTGCAGGCCTGGTCCCTCCCAACTGCCCTCCCTTGCAAGCATGGTCCCCTTCAACAGCCCTCCCCTGCTAGTCTGGTCCTTCCCAACTGTCCTCCCCTGCAGGCCTGGTAACCCCTAACTGCCTTCCCCTGCTAGCCTGATCACCCACAACTGCCCTTCCCTGCGTCTTGTGGTGGCCATCTCATGTCCACATGGGGGTTTCCATCATTAGCCACATGGGGGCAGCCATTTCGTGTGTTGGAGTGATGGTCAATTGGCATATTACTCTTTTATTAGATAGGATAGTTACAGATATCTCCCATTTCCCCTTTTTTTCCCCCATCCTCCTACCCCTTATCCCCATCATGCCTTCACTACCCTACTGCCTGTGTCCTTAGTCTATGCCTGTTAGTATATAAAGCCTTTGGTTTACCCATTCTCATCTCCCCAACCACACAGAGAGGTATATCAGTTCATGCCTCCATGCTTTGGATCTAATTTTGTTGGTCAATTAATTCTGTTCATTAGAGTCCACAAATAAGTGAGATCATATTATATTTGTCTTTCTCAGATAGCCTTATTTCACATTCAGCATAATATTTTCCAGGTTAATCCATGCTGTCCCAAAGGATAAGAGATCCCTCTTTTTAATAGCTGTATAGCATTCCATTATGTATATGTACCACAGTTTTTTTATGCATTCATCTACTGATGGATACTTGAGCTGTTTCTAAATATTGGCTAATTAGAATTTTGGGGCTTTTAGAATATATTCCCAGCAGTGAAATTACTGAATCAAAAGGAAGTTCCATTTTTAATTTTTTGAGGAAACTCCATATTTTTTCCATAGTGCCTGCACTAGTCTACATTCTCACCAGCAATGAACTACTGTTCCCTTTTCTCTACACTCTTGCCAGCCTTTGTTGTTTGTTGTTTATTGTTGTTTTTTATGATTGCCATTCTGACGTTAGGGTTTTATTTAGATTTCTCTGATAATTAGTGACTGAGCATTTTTTCATGTCTCTTGGCCATTTGTATGTTCTCTTTGGAGAAATGTCTATTTAGGTCTTTTTCCACCTTTTTTATTGGATTGTTTGTCTTTATTTTGTTGACTTGTATGAGTACTTTATATAATTTGGATATTAATCCCTTATCAGATACTAAAGGCCTGGTGCACAAAATTCATGCACAGACCTAAAAGAGTAGTTGGACATCCCTCTCACAATCTAAGACTGCTGACTCCCACACACTCACCAGCCTGATTGCCCCTAAACAGTCCCCTGACAACCTGATTGCCCCCAACTGCCCTCCTCTGCTGGCCCAGTCACCCCTAACTGTCCTCCCTCCCCTGCTGGCCATCTTGTGATATCCATTTTGTGTCCACATGGGGGCGGCCATCTTTGGCAACATGTGGGTGGCCATCTTGCATGTTGGAGTGATGGTCAATTTGCATATTACTTTTTTATTATATAGGATATCATTGGCAAATATGTTCTCCCATACAGTGGGTTCTCTTTTCATTCTGATGCTGTTTTCTTTTGCTGTGCATAGTATTTTTATACGTATACTCCCATTTATTTATTTTCTTCTTAGTTTGCTTTGCAGAAATGCTTTATCATTGTTTACACTTCTGCATGAGATTTTTGTATTGCCTCTTAATGCACTGAGCTTGCTGATTAGTACCTACTAAGTAAGTGTTCATGGTTTAAAGTAGAGAATCATAGTGTATTCATGGGCTAGACATTTGGGAAAAGGAAAAAAAAGAAATGAATAAAAAGAGAAAAGTGAGAAAACCTTTTAAGGAAACATATTTGTCTTGAGTTACATTTCTTGCAAAACTTGATTTCCATTTCTGTCTCCTTGTAAAGGATTAACTTTGAAAGTCCTTGCTACACAGTGAGGGTAAGATATTTTTAGAGACATTTGAAACCAAAAGTTTGGCTGCGCAGGCTTCTCCTTTTTAAAAAAAGAACAACATATTTTATGAGGTAAAAACTCTTACATGAGAGCTACACTTTTAGCAAATTTTAAAATGTACAGACAATATTGTTGACTGTAGGCACAATCTTGTATAGTACATTTTCAGAACTTATTTATCTTGCCTAACTGAAACTTTATACCCCATTTCACCCTCCTTGAGTCCCTGATAATCACCATTCAATTGTTTGACTATACATTTGACTATTTTAGATAACTCCTATAAGTGGAATCATGAAGTATTTGTCCTTCTGTAATTTCCAGGTTGACGCATATAATTTCTTTTTTTTTTTTTTAAATACTGAACACTATTCCTGTGTATATATTTTTTTCATTCATTCATCAATGGACATTTAAGATGTTTCCACATTTTGGCTAGTGTAATTAGGGCTGCAATGAAATGGGAATGCTAATAGCTCTTTGATATCCTGATTTCAATTGTTTTTAATTTTTGTATGACTTTATACTGTTTTCCATAGTGGTTGAACCATTTTGCATTTCCACATCTTTGCCAAGACTTGTCTTTTTTTGTAGTTTTTTTGTTTTCTTTTTGTTTTTTGGGTTTTTTTGTTTTTTTTTTTACAATAGCCATCCTGATAGTTATGAGTTGATATCTCATTATAGTTTTGATTTGTATTAAAGTCCAATGGCACTTTTTACAAACATAGATAAAGAAATTCTGAAATTCTTATGGAATCACAAAGGACCACAAATAACCATGTCAATCATTAAAAAGAAGAACAAAGCTGGAAACATTGCATTTTCTTCTTTCAAAATATTACGAACTCAATAATTAAAACAGTATGATACTGGCAAAAAGAGAGATATATATAGACTAATGGAACAGAGTTGAGAGCCCAGAAATGAATTTAAGCAACTATGACATTGACAATGGCACAAAGAATGTATAATGGAGGTAGAACAGTCTTTTCAACAAATGGTGTTGGTAAAATTGGATATCCACATGCAGAAACTGAACCTTTATCTGACACCAAACACAAAATAAATTAATGACTTAAGTGTCAGACCTGAAACTATAAAACTCTTGGAAGAAAACAGGAGAAAAGCTTCATAACATTGGTCTTGGCAATGACTTCAGGAATATGAAAACAAAAGCACAGGTAACAAAAACAAAAGTCAACAAGTGGGACTATATCAACCTAAAAACCTTCTGCACAGTAAAAGAAACCATCAACAGACTAAAAGGCAGATTATGAAATGGAAAAAAATATTTGCTGACCATACTAGTATATCTGATAAGGTTAATATCTAAAATATATAAAGAACTCATACCAATCATATGCAAAAAACAACCACGTTAAATATGTGCAATAATCTTGAATAGACATTTCTCTCAAAAGAAGACAGTGCCACTTCTTGCTCTGCCTTTCACATTAGCATTTAGAGATAGTTGTAGGTTAAAACATTATGTGGTATTTTAATGTCTGAAGAATACCTTAGGCAATTGCCAGCTCTCTATTTAATTAGCAATACTTTTTTGTTGACTTGAGAGAGACAAAGGAAGGGAAAGAGGGAGAGAAAGAGAGAAAGAAACATTGTTTTGTTGTTCCACTTATTTATGCATTCATTTATGCATATCTGGGGATCAAACCTACAACCTTGGTGTATTGGGATGATGCTTTAACCAAATGAACTACCCGGACAATTTGCAGCTCTTTTCTGACAGGAAATTTATCCGTATTTACCACCCTAGACCTACTACAGTGCTTAACATCCAGGGTGGGGATGAATATTTGATGAATTTACTTGATTCAAAATTAACACCCATCTGGCCTATCCCTCTGCCCAGTAAAAGAAGTTTATTGGGACATAGGGAGTCAGTACAGTAGTAACAGACCCAAAAGAATTTTTGAGTCCTTCCCAAGTGGCATAAGGAGGATGAAATAAATAAATAATTAAATAAGTCATACACCTTGTTCTAAAGATAGAGCCTATTTTCAAAATACGTCAGAAAATAAAAATTAAAAAAATTAAAAATAATTGAAGCAGCCATGCATCTACCAAGGGAAAATTAACAGTTAAGTTCTCTGCTGCTGGCCAAGGGCTTGAGTTAAAGAGAGAATATTGTTACTAAACTTTTCAGAGCTGGCGCAAAGAAATCAACAAGATATCTAAAATTTGGAAAACTGTGTCTCTACACTGCCTGCGGGAATAAATCTAGTCTTTTGGTTTTATTTAATTCTTAACTTTAAAGAATGTAGTTTTCATCATTCTGAGCTTAATGACAAGGACATCAAAGCTAGAGTCAGTCCTAAGGAAAAAGAGGGACCAGTTTTCCTTCACAAGCACATAATATGTGGCATGCCTTTCTTCAAACTTAAATTTGAAACATCTGGAAGTTCTTCCTCATTCTACCCTTCAAGCAAAAAGGAAGCATCTCCCTGGAAGGAGAACATGCCTGGTGCTCTAAGGTGTTGCAGTTGCCACCAAAGGAATAGGACCACAGGTTGTGTGACTCAGATAAACAAAAGGGTTCACAATCATGAGTCCCACAGGACTGAAACAAACAAATGGTTCTTAACAGGCATGCAGCACTTACCACAGCTAGCCACCCCCTCACCTCCACCCCCCAGGACTCAGAGAAAAAGGCATAGGCAAAAATGCCCATCTCTGAGTGTTTCACTGGAAAAAGTTTGACTACTTATTTCACAAGTTGCTGCTTGAGGGCTCAGTTTTTAATTAATATTAACACACGTCTAGGTGTTGACTATGAATCTCAAAAAAAAAAAAAAAAAAAAAAAAAAGCCAGGGAGCAGTTTCTCCACCTTCTCCCTATTGCTCGTTCCAACAAAAATACCAAATTACCAGTATATCCCTAAAAGGAGCTTATACAAACATCTGGCACCCATCCTTTTACAGCTGCTGCCCTAGGGAATATTATCCCAATCACCAAGCTCTGAAAGCCAACAAGGCTTACATTCACAAGTTCCACAGGATTATAATAAACAAGAGCTGTTTTAAACAGTGTACCTTCACTACATATACACTGAGGCTCAGCCCAGAGGAAGAAGGCAAAAATGCCCATCTCCTAGTTTCCCAGCTGCTAGTTCTAACAAGGCTGCATCTAGGTTCCGACTGCAACCTTCCCTTTGGGACACTAATGGGTTTGGGCACATCATCAACCACTCAGAGTCACAAATAACAAAGATGGAGGGTTGGTCCATCACAAAGTTTTGAGAGACAACCAGGTGTTCAGTCTGGGCTAATTGATGAAGTTCATCTCCCCAAGACTAGTCAGTCCAGACTGGGAGAGGTGGCTGTTATACCTAATGAACAGAAATCAATACAAAGCATCAAGAAAAATGAAGAAACAAAGGTATGTTTCCAAGCAAAAGAATAAGGTAAATCTTCATAAATTAATATTAATCAAACATAAGCAAGTTATTTACCTTATAAGGAATTCTCTAAAAAAACAAACATACAAAAAAAAACCTGTTTATAAAGATGCTTATCAATGTCAGGAAAACATGCATGAACATAATAAAAATTTTACAAGAAGATATAACATTTAAAAATGTACCAATCAGGATCCAAGATGGCTGCCAACGGGACAGCAGGCTATAAGACGGTGTGTGAGTGAGAGAACGAAAGAAGAGTGTGTGGATGTGTGGGGATTGTCTGTTTTTGTGAGAAATGGACAGCTATATTCCAGGGACTGTTGGGTACTGGCAGACCAGGCTCCCCTGGCCAGGAAACCTCTACTGCTGCAGAAATCTCTCCCGGAGTGGCCAGCTCTGTTTAAGAGACTGCGCCATCATGAAGGGGAGACTGGCTGTGATCGGAAGCCCAGGCTTACCTTCAACCGGGGAGACCTCAGATACCTCACAGGACCCTACAACCACAATGCCCAGGGACCAGCTGCCTCAGCTGCAAACCCACGGACAATGGGACTCCAGCCTCTCCATCCAAGTGTGGCTAAAAAGTCTGCCCAGGTGGATACAAAGCAGCGCCAAGTACACGGACAGGTCCTGAACCTTCTCACAGAGTCGATAGATGGAACAGCTGAAGCGAACAATACTCATCCAAAATTGCTGAATTAAACACAGCTAGCGAGGCAAACCATGGATGGAAAGGTCAGATATCACCTAGAGAAAGGTGAGATCAGGCATGCAAGCTGGAGGCAGATATGCACACAGTGGGGACTAGAATCTCAGAGGAAGACTACACCCCACAAAATCCATGGCTGTTGGGGTCAGTATAACCCTTGAATGTGGGAAATGGGTCCACAGGGCTGCTGGCAGAAGGAGACTCTAGATATTATCCCACAGCTGGGCTGGGCCCAGAAAGGCAGCCTGAACTTGTATACCAGCTGCACAGTGCCAGGGGGAAAAGATGTGAGTCCGTTTTGGCTTTTTTCCTTTTTAACTCCTTGCTTTAGCTTGAGAAGTGCAGTGCATAGGATCTTCCAATTAAAAACAATCACTGAGACTGCAGGGGAAAGTTGTTTTTGTGAAAACTTGGGATCAAAGTGGTGTAAGACAAACAGGAAGCCAGCTCTGGGGCAGTCCATCCCTCCAACCCAGAATTAAGTGCAACACAACAAAAAGATAGAACTATAGGCCAAAATCCTTGATGAACATAAATGCTAAAATCCTCAACAAAATTCTAACAAATGGTATTCAGTATTACATTAGAAAGATAATACACCATGACCAAGTGGGATTTATTCTGGGGATGCCCGGATGGTACAATATCCGTACATCAATAAATGTGATACATCACATAAACAAGATGAGAGATAAAAATCACATAATCGTATCAATTGATGCAGAAAAGCATCTGAGAAAATCCAATACCTTTCTTGAGAAAAACTCTCATCAAAGTGGGCATACCTCAATATAATAAAAGCCTTATATGACAAACCCACAGCCAACATCATACTCAAAGGGAAAAAACTAAGCTCATCTCCCCTAAGAACAGGAACAAGACAAGGATGCTCACTTTCATCACTCCTATTCAATATAGTACTGGAAGTGCTAGCCATTGTGATCAAACAATAAGAAATAAAAGGCATTCAAATTGGAAAAGAAGAAGTAAAACTGTCCTTATTTACAGATGGCATGATACCATACATAGAAAACCCCAAAGACTCCATCAGAAAACTACCAGACCTAATAAATGAATTTGGCAATGTAGCAGGATAAAAAATTAACACTCAAAAATCTATGACCTTTTTTATATACCAATAATGAACTCACGAAAAGAGAAATGGAAAAAAAAAAAAAAAAAAAAGCCCATTTATCATTACACCAAAAAAATTAAGATACCTAGGAACAAACTTCACTAAGGAGGTAAAAGACATGTACTCAGAAAACTACAGGACATTGAAAAAAGAGATAAAGGAAGACATAAACAAACAGAAGAACATACCATGTTCATTAATTGGTATAATCAGCATCATTTAAATGTCCATACTACCCAAAGGAATCTACAGATTGAATGTAATCCTTATTAAAATACAAATGGCATATTTCAAAAATCTAGAACAAACTCTTCAAAAATTCATCTGTAATTAAAAAAAAAAAAAAAAGTTCCCAAATATCCACAGCAATCCTGAGAAAGAACAAAGTAGGAGGGATCACAATACCAGATACCAAGCTATATTACCAAGCCACAGTTGGTAATATAGCTTGGTACTGGCACAAGAACAGACATATAGACCAATAGAACAGAACAGAGAACCCAGAAGTCAGCCCAAGCCATTATGCTCAATTAATATTTGATAAAGGAGAGAAGAGCATACAATGGAGTCAAGACAGTCTTTACAATAAATTGTTCTGGGACGTTTGGTCAGATACATGCAAAAAAAAAAAAAAAAAAAAAAAAGTAAAACTAGACCACCAACTTACACCTTACACCATACACAAAAACAAAGCCAAAATGGCTAAAGGACTTAAATTTAAGACAGGGAAATCATAAAGACCCTACAAGACTCCATAGGCAGCAAAATAGCAGACATATGTTGTAGCAATATCTTTATAGACACAAGTCCTAGGACAATAAGACTAAAAAGAAAAAGAAATGGGACTATATCAAAATAAAAAGCTTCTGCACAGCAAAATAAATCATCAATAAAACAACAAGAAAGCCCACTGCATGGGGGAACATATTTGCCAATGATATTTCAGATAAGACAATCTACAAAGATAACAGAGAACTCATATAATTTAACAAAAGGAAGATAAACAATCCAATCAAAAAATGGGCAAAGGATCTAAATAGACACTTTTCAAAAGAGGGCATACAGAAGGCTGAGAGACATTTGAAAATATGTTCAAAGCCACTAATCATAGGAGAGATGCAAATCAAAACAATAAGATACCATCTCACACCTGTCATAATGGCTATCATCAACAAATAATAAGTGCTGGTGAGGATGTGGAGAAAATGGAACACTCCTGCACTGCTGGTGGGAATGCAAACTGGCATAGCCACTGTTGAAGACAGTATGGAGTTTCCTAAAAAAGTTAAAAATGGAACTCCCATTTAACCCAGTGATCCCACTTCTAGGACTATTTCCCCAGAAAACAGAAACACCAATCAGAAAGTATATATGCACCCCTATGTTCATAGCAGCACAATTAGCAATAGCTGGGATTTGCAAATAGCCTAAGTACCCATCAGCAAGAGTGGATTGAAAAATTGTGGTACATCTACACAATGGAATACTATGCCTCTATAAAAAAGAAGGAACTTTTACCATTTGCAACAGCATGGATGGAACTGGAGAGAATTATGCTAAGTGAAATAAGCCAGTCAAAGAAAGATAAATAATTATCTCATTCATATGTGGGATAGAATAATCAACATAATTTGATGAAAAAGAATAGATCCAGAGACAAATGGTAAAGGAGAGAGGGGTTAGCATGTATAGTAGAATAACCAATGGACACAGGAAAGAGGGTGATGGTGGCTTGCTTGGGATGGGAATAGCGGGGGGAGGAGGGGTCCAATTGTAGGAAAAGGAGACATATGTGAAACTTTAGACTAGGGGTGTCGAATTCAATCAGAGAAGGGGCCAAAATCTAAAATCCAGCCTAAATCGCGGGCCGAATGGTTTACTGAACAGTCATAAACTGTCATTGTGATGGAAACACAGCGGAGTGCAGTGATGACAGCGCGGTGCGGGCCACATTGCAAGGCCTGGCAGGACGGATTTGGCCCGCAGGCCTTGTGTTTGACACATGTGCTTTAGACAATAAAAATAAAAAATAATATCCAAAAATATAAAAATATACCAAACATAAATCATAGAGTTGAAGAATACAATAACTGAACTGAAAAACTCACTAGAAGGATTCAAGGGCAGACCAGATTGGTGGGGAAAAAATATCAATGAATTTAAAAACAAGACAGTGGAATTCATTTAGTCATAAATGCAAAAAGAAGAAAGAATGAAAAAGAGTGAACATAGCTTAAGAGACTTATGAGACAACATCAACCAAAAAGAGGGGGAATGAAAAAAGAGACAAAAACTTATACAAAGAAAAAAAATGGAGAGATGAGAACATATATGTTATACCTTAATCAATAAAGAAATTTTTTAAAATAGCTGAAAATTTTCCTACCCCTCAGAAGAGAACAAGCGTCCAGATTCAGAAAGCTCAAAAAAGTACCAAAAAGTATAAATCTAAAGAGACCCATACTGAGACACATTATAAGAAAATTTTCAAAAGTTAAAAGTAAAAAAATAAAATCTTAAAATCAGTAAGAGAAAAACAACTTGTTAAGTATAAGGGAACCTAAGCATATCAAACTTGCATCCCACGGGCTGCATGCCTTGTTTATTTGGCCCACGTTAGCCTTTGAATTTGACATGCTTGCCATAAACCAACCAGCAAATTTTTCAGGAGAAAGTTTGCAATCCACAAGGGGGTAGCATGACATATCCAGACTGCTGAAAGAAAAACACTGCCAACCAAAAATACTCTATCTGACAAAGTTATCATTTGGAATTGAAAGAGAGATAAAGAATTTTTCAAACAAGCTTAAGGAATTCAACACCACTAGATTACCAGTAGCCTTATAAGGAATTTTAAGGGGATTTCTTCAAGCTAAAAAGAATTAATGCCAATTAGTAACAAGAAAGATATTAAAAGATATGCCCAGGTGGGTTTGGCTCAGTGGATAGAGTATCAGCCTGTGACTGAAAAGTCCCAGGTAAGATTCAGGTCAAGGAGAGGTACCTTGGTTGCAGGCTCAATCCTTGGTCCTGGCTGGTGCTTGCACAGGAGGCAACTAGTCAATGTGTCTCTTTCACATCAATATTTCTCTGTCTCTCTGACTCTCCCCTCCTCACTATCTTCTCTAAAAAATCGGTGGAAAAATATCCATAGATGAGCATTAACAACAACAACAAAAACAACATATGAAAATATAAAACTTATAGGGTAAAGGTAATTATACAGTTAAATTCAAAATACTACAATATTGTAATGGTAGTCACTCTAATATCTTATAACTACAGTGTAAAGGTTAAAAGACAAAAAGTATTAAAAATAACTATAACTATAATAATTTGTTAATGAATACACAATATAAAATATGTAAATTGTGACACTAAAAACAAAATGTGGGGAATATAAAATGTAGAACTTTTATTTGCATTCAACATTATTAGCTTAAAATCTACACTAATAAAAGAGAAACATGTAAATTGACCATACCTCCGCTACACCCACAAGCCACACCCATCAGCCAATCAGGAGTTGAGTATGCAAATTAACCTAACCAAAATCCATGTAGCCTTGGAGCTGGAGTGAGCAGAAGGCTTGGGTTGCCCTGGTGATGGAGAAAGCCAAACTTCTCACCCACCCTGGCTGGCCCTGGCCTCTGCTCAAGGCTACAAAGTTTCAATTATAGAAGATAATTGCTTCCAGCCAGCCCTAGCCTCCATTCAAGGAGGTGCTAAAAAAAAAAAAGAGGGGGTGGGAGCTTGGGTTGTGGGGCAGGGGGAAGTGATCAGGCCAGGATGTGGGTGATCAGGCTGGCGGGAGGAGGCATTTGGGGGTGAGCAGGCTGGCGGCAGGGGGCAGTTGGGGGAGAGCAGGCCGGCAGGCAGATTGGTTAGGGGCAATCAGGCAGTCAGGCAGGCAGATGAGTGGCTGGAGCCAGCAGTCCCAGATTGTGGATGGATGTCCGACTGCTGGTTTAGGCCCAATACCTGTAAACCAGCAGTAGGACATCCTTCAAGGGGTCATCCAGATTGGAGAGGGTACAGGCTGGGCTGAGGACACCCCCCCCCTTCCCACTGTGCATGAATTTTATGAGCCAGGCCATTAGTAGAATATTATAATGATGGTGGTTTAAAATGCCAATATGTACAATATACTAGAAATTATATTTGCATCTTGGTTAAAGATATTTAAATTTTGGATGCAGCTTATTTGATGCCACCTGCTGGTCCTGCCCCAACAGCATACCTTCTACTTGACTCAATGGATTTGTCCTCTGCAGAGCAATTCATCTGAACTCCCTCAGACTTCAGGTGCTGCAACAGCAAAGGCGAAGAAAACTTGGAAAATGATTATAATAATTCAGTAGCCCGTAATCTAGAGAGATGTGATAATGTGAGTGAGGAGAGTTGTTAGAGAAATTGGGATCTGAATGTTCAAATGAAATGTGAGCATCTTACGTTTAGCAAGCAGACTATGGTGAATGAATATTTAAGGACCAACTTGCAAAGACTGCCTTGCACCCAGAACTTAGGAGATCAGAAATTAGTAGGATGGAAGACTCAGATTTTTTTATCAGGAAAATCACAGAGTGATTAAAGGATTTGAAATCTCTCAAGGTAGTGTATAATCTCAGTGAAAATGTAGGGCCTTCTATTCCAAGCAGAGAAATTAGCTATGCAAGTGAGGATTACAGCCAGAATGGTATTTTAATATACAAAAACATGCATTTCTCTAACTTAAAACTTTTCAATGATTTCATGTAACTTTCAGGCTGACATTCAAACTCTTTAACATAGTACACAGTGCTTCATGGTCTGGCCCTTGTCTATCTCTGTAGCTTCATCTCTCAGCACTCCCAGGAAAGCCTCTGCATTCATTCCAGCCATCTCCAATCACCAGCAGGTCTCAACTTTGCTGACTGTTTCCCCAATGTGGTGACTATATAAAAGCTAGTGTGTCTGCCTGGAAAATTCTTCCTACTTCTTCACCTGCCCCATTCCTCTTCCTTCAAGGCACAACTCAAGCACCATTTCCCAGACCTCATATTTTTAATTGTTTTTTGTTTTGTTTTTTTCATATTTGTGTTCTCAAAAGTAACCCAGTATTGTGTGTGTGTGTGTGTGTGTGTGTGTGTGTGCGCACACGCGCGAGCATGCGTGCGCATACTATATTCATTCATTCACTTGCCAGCTCTTCTTACAATTTACTAATAAGGCCTAGCACCCTAGAAGTATATCAATGACTGAACAAGGAAATAAATGAATATGTAAATAAAAATAATTATACACAAGAAACAGGGACTTGAGGTAAAAACAAATAGTAAGAAGTAAAGAATCAGGAGGAAGAGTAAAGTGGGAATTGAAGAGACAGAGGGGCAGAAGGAAGCAATAGGCTGTTCTTACCCACTTTCCATGGTAACTCACAGGCCTCCGTCCCAGCTCAGATGCCTATGGCCTCACCAGAATAGACCAGCAGGGCTCAAAACCAGTCCTTCTACTTATTAGCTACTACGTGACCTGGTGCAAATTACTAATCTTCTCTAAGCCTCAGTTTCCTCATCTCTGAAATGGAGAAAATTATAATAACCTTTGTCATAGAGTTGTTGTGAGGATTAAGTCAAATAATGCTTATAAGACACGCCTTACACAGTGCCATGTACATAATAAACACACAACAAATGTTAGCTGGAAATGCATATCTAAATAATGTTGAGGAATAAGAGAACAGGTTTTTTCTTAGGCCTCCATAAAGCACATGCCCTAGGCTAGGACACAGAGCTAGCCTAATAGGAAGTCATTCTGGGATCCAGGACTTTCTAGTTTAGTGCTGAAGGCAACAAAGCAAACCCACATCCACAACACTTAATGGATCCTTTGGTTGAAAGGTAACATAGTTGTAAGCTTTGGTTCGGATCAAGAAAGTTTTGATATTTCTATGTTAAAGTCATAATTTTAGTGTTTTGCTTTCGAAAAGAGAACAAAAAATCATATAAGGTTGCCATATGAAAGATCTAGGAAAAAACTCAGCTCCTTAGCAAAAAGAAGCTTCATTGAAAAACTTGTACTATCAATCTTATTTCATTTGCAAAGGAATTCTTCTCAAAGGAACAGTATCTGTTTGCCTATTTACCCAACCATTAGGTTGGGTTTGAAGGTAAAATATTATCCAGTTGGATTAATTATTATATCACATTGTACTAGATGCCTCCTCCAGGGATCAGTCTTCTTGGTTGGTCACATATTAACAATCATTGTCTTGACATTATAAACATGCTGCCCAATCAGTAGTTCCTGGCAGCAGTGGCTGATAGCAGTTACTGGAATCTCTGCTTACTGGGTGATTACATAGTATCTCCACCTATCTGCACGACTAGTCACGATATGCATGATGTTTGACCTGAAGAATGTCATATTCACCAGGCTGACCTCCCCATTACTCACCATGTTTTGTGTTTTCTACTTTTGTGCCTTTGCTTGCTCTCTTTACTCCATCCAAAATGCTCTATTTTGTCTGTTATCAACCCAAATAAAAAATAGTTTGCTTCGGAATTCCCACTGTACTTTACTTTCTGTACAGAGCTTCTTGCTTTATATTGTGTATTTTTCTTACTAAGACAGTGTCTTGCACATAATTGGCATAAAATACAAGTTTATTGAAGGCATGAACTGGCAACTTGCTACAACTAATGCTGCAACAGATTGCTTGAAAATGTAAACAAACATGCTCTCTTAATGGAAACACTTAACTTTCTATAAGAAAATCCTGATTTTTAATCAACAGCTCAGTCCACTTCCTGCTCATGTCTCTCAAAGAGCTAGGGAAAGAGACTCTAAGCAGAATAAATTCTAAAATTTAATCTCTGACTTGCTACTCAAATAGCTTGGCTTTACTCTGACTTCTCAGATATTTAAATACCACCCTAAGTAGTGGCAGCAAAACTCAGAATTAGAGAAACTTGGAAATTATGGATTTAAGTTGGTACTTTGGACCAAAAAATAAAAGAACAAAGATGCTCTCCACTTGTGCTATTTATTGAACTACTGAGCCCCAGAAGTGAGAGTTCTAAAGGGCTAGAGATGGTCTGGATCTAGGTCAGGGTAAAAATTGGGAGGTAACAGAGGATATTTATATGGACTCAGTATTACATGATAGTAAGGAATTTGAGTAATGGCATGCCTGTTATGCAATATATCAGTTAGAGATGCATGCTGAGCAGTGACATGATGTCTGGGATTTGCTTTGAAATAATAGGAAAGAGGAAGAAAAAAGAGAAATAAAAATATCAGCAAAATGTTGGTAATAGTTAATTGATTAGTATGGAAGCTCACTATACTATTCTCTCTACCTTTGTTTGCTAAAACATTTCTACACTAAAAAAATAAAAAAATAATTTAAATAAAATAGCTTTAAAGAAAATAGTTATCCCCTCCAAACAAGATTTTTTTATCTGAAATGACAAATAAGGGGTGGAAGGGAAATTTTTATTATCTACATCACACCAGTCTGTGCCATTTGATTTCATCCAGCTTGCTCTAAATCACTGCTGTGTCACATGCTCTGTGAAGTCAGTCAGAAAGCTACATCTATGCAGCATAACCTCGAAAAGATATCTGTGGTTTTTACTTCAAGCACAATAAAGTTATTTACATTGTGTCCTTCATCAAGATTACAGTCTTATCCCAGTAGACAAGTTCTTTAGTGTTTGTGTGTTGTTTCATAAAGTCATAGTTATGTTTTTAAGAAATTAATTACACTAAAAAGGCAGGGTGGGGCGGGGGAAAAGGAGGTTCAGAAGTAGCCTTTACATTAATAAATTTCCTGGCAGAATATTCTGGTAATAATCTAAAATAAGTGCTTAATTTTCCAGCATATCTGGCCTACTTTATATTTAGCTCTAAAACATTAACCAAATGAAGTGTTTCTTATAGTAGTAAATTAATAACCCTGTTCTTTCCTCTATCAGGCAAAGATTAAATAAATTCAGATCTTTCTCACTTAGTTTTAATCAAAATAGCCCCAAATTTCTATTTACTGAGTAACCTAAAGCATCAAAAGGATTTGTCATGTTAAATATTGCTTGTTGATATTTCAAATAACACCAAAGATTGGAATCCTCAGATAGCAAAGGAATATTTTCTTATTTTAAAAATATGTTTTTATTGATTTTTAGAGGAAAAGAGGAAGGGAGAGGGATAGAAATATAGAAACATCAATGAGAGATAAGCATCCATTGACTGCTTCCTGCACTCTCCTTACTGAGGACTGAGCCCACAGTCCAGGCATGTGTCCTGACTGGGAATCAAATCAGTGACCTCTTGGTTTATGGATCAAAGTTCAAACACTGAGCAACACCAGTCGGGCAGGGTTTTTGTTTATTTGTTTTTAATATTTTTATTGATCTCAGAGAGGAATGGAGAGGGAGAGATAGAAACAACAATGATGAGAGATAATCATTGATCAGTTACCTCCTGCATGCCCCCTACTGGGGATTTAGCCTACAATCCAGGCATGTGCTCTGGACTGGAATCGAACCTAGGACCCTTCAGTGCACAATCCTATGCTCTATCCACTGAGCAAAACCAGCTAGGGCTCAGGCAAGTTTTCTTTGTTTGTTGCTGTGTCTTGTTTTTCTGGCAGGAGTGAGTATATGTTTCTAAGCAGGGGGACTATACATTTTTTGTTCCAATTTCACTAAGTATCAAATGGTAGAAGAAACAGGCAGTAATGTTATTGATTCACTTAGTAGAATTGGTTTAGCAAGTTACTTCAGGAAAAGAACATTCAGTTAAATTAAAAAATAAAAAAATACAACCTTAAGTAAGCTCCTTTATTGGCAGCTACTTGCATAGAAATAATTTTACATTTGGGTGGCTTACTAGTGCTTCAACAGGTCAAAGCTTAGAGAAGTGGAAGTAACTAAATTAATCTTAAAGAAGCCAGTAGAAACTTTAAAATACATCAGTCTACATTGTCATATTCCTCTGTATACCGCCGCACATTAGGCTTTTTTATTGTAGCAATCCCAAGCCTTCTGGAAAATTATTAATTCAGAATTTCCTAATGATGTTTACAGAATTGAGATATCATTATTAATCATTACCTGGGGAAAAAAAGAAAAAGACTTCATAGTCAAATTGGGGCAAATTCTGGGTCAATCAAGCCAAGTTCAAATGTCTCTCTACTTTGGGACTTGCCAGAGATTTTAATATAATATAGATCTTTAAAAGGAAGAAAATGTTGTAAGACTAGTGCAATGTTCAGAAACCATCTTTATAACTAGTATTCCAAAAATGTATTGACTCCTATAATCCAAAAATATACCCAGGTATGTACAAACACACACACACACACACACACACACACACACACACACACACGATATCATCATACTAGAAGATATGAATAAACTATTTTCCCCCCCGGCTGTCAACAAACATAATCACAACTAAAATTGTGTGCCAACAAACAAAGGCATATCTCTCTTTCATTCGAAGAAATATGAGAGATAAGAGAGACCTATTTTTTCAACAGCCCTTCCTTCAGACTGTGGATTCAGGGCAGTTACTCCCTTCCTGCTCTAAAAACAGCAAATCCAGGAACCAAGAAACCAGTAAAGAGGGAGATGTCCTCCTTGCTGCTTTTAGGTTAAGGATAATTAGTACTGTGGCCAAAACATCAGACTTCTATAAATGCCAGGAAACTTATTAAGACCTGACTGCCTTTCTGTAAAACCTGGAAAGAAATCATTTGGCAAATTATTATTTTTCTTTCATTTCCTCAGTTAGAGTAAAGTGAATCTCCCTTAACTATCCCCACGGCTATAGCTATCTACTCAAAGAGCATTTACGTGATAATGACCATAGCTTCCAAATGGCTGCTTCATGTGATGAATTTGATTATGTAATTACCAGTCAAAAACAACTTCACTTGATGTAATTACCAGTCAAAAACAACTTCACTCCAATGATCACAACTCTGTTTCAATAACAACAACAATAATAAAAATAATTGAGACCATGTCTAGAGCTGACCCCTGAACTGGGTGGCCTTCTATTCTAATCACTTTGTCCATTGGGACCATCAACACTGATATTACAGGAGGAGTTTTAGCACAGGATTAATATTGTAGACCGATTTTAATTCCTGAATGACATGCAGTATCAACTTCACTTTTTCCCCCCATTTATTGTTTGTTGGGAAGCAAAATTAAAGCATGCCAGCCTAAGTTGTTCGTATCATTGGTACTCTCCACCAAGAGCTTATTTCCTCTCCCTAGTCACAAAAAAAGAAAAGTAGAAGCAAATTGTCATTACAAACAGTGCTAATACCTTAACCAATTAGCCAAGAATTTGCCTTGTTTTTCATAGTAGGAACAGGAAGGGTCATGAAACAGAAAAGCATAATTAAAAACCTATGCATACCTTAAAGTTTTGGATGGACTGTTTTGCTTTTTATATTTTTACTAGAGGTCTGGTGCACAAATTCATGCATGGCTGGTGTCCAGCCAACCTGCCCCAACTGGGGCTGACTAGGGCCAGGCTGGCCAAGGGGAGGAGCCATAGGCAGTTGGCCAGCTGGCCCTGCCCCTTATCAGAGCTGCAGTGCACATCAAAGCAACCAGTCATTCTGGCATTCTGGTCACTTGGCTTTTATATAGAGAGATTAAACATGAGACTTGCTATAGATTAATACATGCCTACCATTACTTCTTGGATTTGATTGTATTT
Source organism: Pipistrellus kuhlii (assembly GCF_014108245.1). Lineage (NCBI taxonomy): Eukaryota > Metazoa > Chordata > Mammalia > Chiroptera > Vespertilionidae > Pipistrellus > Pipistrellus kuhlii. The sequence goes on from NW_023425515.1 coordinate 69,522,930, forward strand.
GTTTATTTCCTATCAGTTATAGTCAGTAATTCTATATAAGAATAAGGCTACTAAATGATATTTTAAAATATTTTAAGTAAAATTATTTTCTTTTAGGAAAAAGAAATAAAATATTAACTCCACTGCTGCTGGTATTTATTTTAGGATACCAAACCTTCATGCTAAGAATCCTGTCTCCAAATACTCTCCAGGGTTCCATATGTGAAATATTAGAGTAGTCAGTCTAGATACTCTGGGGAAAAGAGGCTTCTTCTCAACTGTGGTTCCAGATTGGAGGTAAAGGAGTATATAGTTTAGAAAAGGTGACAAATAACTAAGGAACATGACCCAAAGGAAATACATGGGAAACTAGAATATTTTTCCCCACAAGGTCAAGTTTCTATGTCTACATATAAATTAGAAGTGAGTAATGAGATATAGTGCCTTACATACTCAAGGCACTGTATCCCAGTACAAGGTACAAGGGCAACAGAAACAACTGGTGTATCTCTATGACCATAGCTTCATGTCCCTCAGATCTGTACATGTAGATTTTGTCTTTCTGTAGATTAAAAAAAAATGTTATTTGCAAAGATTAAAACTAGAAACTCTAAATGTGAACTATATTCAGTACATTCAGCAACAAACCGTACCAACTAATCTGGAAAGTCTTTGAATTGGCTTAAGGATGTAGGATAGACACACCCTTTTATGGTGGAGGTCAATCTCCAAATGAGCAGCCTAAGTGTGTGTGTGTGTGTGTGTGTGTGTGTGTGGCACTTGTGTGGCTTTTTTCTTTCTGAACATAGATCTAATCCGTACATAAATACTGTTGAATTCATACTGTTAACTTGAGAATACAGTCTCAGCAATACATGAGGTAAAAAAGAAAAGCAGACACCTATACAATATTTTAATTTTAAATAATATATTGTTATCAGCTTCCAACCAATAAATTGACAGTAGTTATTTCTCATTTATTTATGACTAGAGAAAAATAACTTCCATGTGATCATATAAAAAAGTATTATTTTTGTGCTATCAGCCTAGAATTCCCTTCATACTTTCCCCCTTTTAGTTCTATTATATGAAGGAAAGAAAATTGTAAAAGATGGCAATTAAAAAATATATCTTATTTGAAAGTTGATGTATTATGCGTCCTGAGAGATTATAATGGTTTTTGATACCAAACAAACTTGTATGAACCCTGTAACAGCTGTATGAAAGAATTTGAGGCTAATTAAAGAAAATATTCAATCAAAATTTAAGCAAAAAAAAACAAGATCAAATTAAACTGTATTTATTAATAGTTATAAATTAGTGGCAAAGGTACACAATTGTTTTTCTTTAAAAATATACATCGCTTTAAATATTTTAAATAAGCTTTGTTGCTTTGTGTGTGTTTTAAAAACTTGTTATAGACAAATATATAAAGATAAGAAAAAATGCTAATACCAATTTACCATTATGCCTAATTCCAGAATATAATCACCATGCCCCATCACTATCCAATAGAAACCTAACTAGTTTAATTAAAAAGTGAGTTAAATTCCTAAAAATAGAATCTGCAAGTCAGAAATGCTAATAAGTAATAATACAAACCTTTTATTTTTTTATTTTTTTTTTAAATTTCTTTATTGATTAAGGTATCACATATTTGCCCTCAACCCCCCATTTCAATCCCCCATCCCTACTCATGCCCCCATTCCCCTATTGTCCTTGACCTCTGATTAGATTTATATGTGTGCACATAAGTCCTTTGGTTGATCTCTCCCTTTTATTCCCACCCTCCCTCTGAGGTCCAACAGTCTGACCCATGGCTCCTTATCTCTGGGTCTGTTCTTATTCATCAGTCTATGTTGTTCACCATTTCCCCTAGGTGAGTGAGATTATGTCCTACTGGAAATATACTTATAAGAATCAAAAATGAGACAAGCAACAATCATTATGCTGAAAGGCATATGATCAGTCTATAGTGAGTTTCTTTCTGGAAACCAGTTCTTTTGAGACTCAATTTCAATGTCAAACAGTTCCTATGTGTACATATCAGCAAAGATATTTCAGTTCTGGATGGTGGGCAAATGGTTACAAACCATTTAAAGATATCACAAACCTTTTAAAGATTCTAATCTAATGGTCAGAACTGCTTAGGAAACCTCAGAACTAGCTAACACCTGTAGCCTTTGATGGAAAACTCTGTCTCGTCTTGATGAGAGGGTGGAGAGGTAAGTCTACTTAGAGAAAATCACTGGTGACCAATGCAGCCCTTCACAAGCATAAACCTTTGTCTTCTTCATGCTCATGTAATGACATGGATTTTCATGCTTCCCTTTTTCTTTTTCTCACAAGTTTACCTCTTCTCCATGCAACCCAAACCAGCCTCTATGTGGATTATTCAACAGAAGTTTGGATGCCAGCTTCAGCTACTCATACTATTGTTGAAACAGTTTAAGAGGGAACTGGTTGACAATGATCACCAAACCATCTGTAGCAGCTTTGGGAACAAGACTTGAGAGTCAAATCTCAGACCATGAATACCCAGGTAAGCAAAAGTTAGGTGCAGTCCTACAGGATGAAGGAGCAGAGCTAAGGTTAGAGAGCAGAGGTTGGGTTTCAATATGGCCAGAGATGAGATCCAACCCTGACAGCAATGGAACACACTTAGAGGCACAAATATTGAGAAGGGGAGACTACCACTAAACTTGATTTATTAAAACAAATAGAAGTCTCTAGTCATGATAGATCAGTGCAAACAACAGGTTATTTGCAAGCATTGTCAAGGCATTCTCATGCTATTGTCCACTTACTATTCTTCTAGGCAATATGTATCTACAAATAACTTATTCTGAAGTTTTCTAGAATCAACCACTTTGAGAAAAATACCTGGAGGTCATATGAGAAAGATATGAATTGAATCTTTGTCTTTTGAGAGTAAACATCCTGATATGGAAGAACTGGAAATGATACTTTGTTCCTTGCCAAAAAACAGGCATCTGCTTAATTGAATGGTGACAGAAAAGCCTGCTCTCCATATAAGGAATGGAATCCAAGCTACTTTTATATGCAGAAAAATGTAAGTTTTCATCAGATCATCTATGGAATTAGTCCAATGACGAAACAATAACACACTCCTAGTGGTTTTTCACAGACAAGGTTACATGTTGTATATAAAGCTGGTTTACGTGAATCCTCTCTACCAAGACTCCATGGGTCCTACAGGATTAAGAGGACAGAAATAAAAAAAGCAAATGTGGAGATGTAAAAAGGAGCAATCAAGAAGAAAACCATAGAAAGATTTTGATGGAAGAAGGAAATCTAAGGAGAATTTTCCACTTACTTGGGGGTAGAATATTAACTGAGTTTGACCATTCTACAATGTAGGCAGTAGCCTCTATGCCCTGCTTTCTGCCTGGCCTGCTTCCCTTTGTGGTCACATTTTACTCTTAACACTTATGAGAATTCAATCCAGCTAGAGTTCTTGCACGCAACCCTTGTTTATTTAGTACAGATAGTGTTAAAAACTGTATTGAAAGAATGAGTAATAGAATTAATGTGTAGCTAGAATATTATTTGTCCTTTTTACTTTTCCATTTCAGTCCCTCGGCTATTCTTTTTTATTTTTTTTAATGTTTACCATTCATTTGGCACTTTGCAGGTTGTATGTGGAAAACTTTATTTTGTATACAATAAGAGAATTTTGTTGATTGTGTTCTGTGCACTTTAGATTTTTAAAAGCTTTTTTTCTATCATTCATATTCAATGTAAACAAAAAGTAGTATAGGTCATTTTACTTTTCTTAATGAAATTCAACAACAAACTCTTCTTCATAAATCATTCTTTTTTTTTTACTTTGCATAAGTCTGACAATCTTGGTAAAAAAACAAAAACAAAAACAACACAGCTTATTTTTCATGAATGCATATTTGATATATTTCTCTTGTTTTATGTGAACAATTCAGGCAATGAAGAAAAATAAAAAAATTAAAAAGGAGAATGAATATCACCCAGAGATTTCCAGTTTTAGCGAGAAATCTATATTTTGCTAAAGATATGCCTTAATGTATATCTGTGCCTATAGACAAATATGAAAATGAATATATACTTTTACATGAAGTGAATTTGTCTACTCAAGCTGTTTGAAATGGTATTTTTTCACTCAACCATATTTTGGGAATAATTATAGAACTCCTTGTGGCCTGCAAAGCTGAGAATAATCTGGCCCTGTGAACCTCTACTACCCTGTTTCCCCGAAAATAAGACAGTGTCTTATATTAATTTTTTCTCCCAAAGTTGAGCTAAGTCTTATTTTCAGGAGATGTCTTATTCTTCCATGCACTAGGTCTTATTTTCAGATGATGTCTTATTTTTGGGGAAACATGGTATTTATCTTCAACTTCTATCCCCTTTTCTCACATCCCACTTCAGCCCCTGGCCTCCTTGCTAACCCTCAAACACACAAAGCCTTTTCCTACTGAGGTCTTTTATATTTTCTGTTTCCATGTTCTTGCAATGATTTTTATACAGTTCTTTCTTTGACAGGCCACCTAATGCTTGTCATTCATGTCTCAGCTTTAATGTCCCCTTTGAGAGAGACCTTCCACAATGATTCATTCTATCTATAGAGCCCACCAAATCACTCTAGATCTCATCGCTATGTTATTTTCATAACAGGATGGTAGTGGCCAGTCCTTGTAGCCAATAAGCTTAGGGGTTAGTCCTCTTATTGATGTGCCAACAGCAATCAAGGCTCAACTATCATAGGAAGGGTGTACATAGCCCACACAGGGAGCAACCTGAAATGCTCATCTCTGGTGACTGGAGAGGTTGCACCACTGTGCTCTACAGAACACTTACTACATAAGATCACTCTATGAAGCCCAGGAGATGTAGCAGATCTACATAATGCGCAGGGATAAACACAGGGAGACAGCCAAATTGAATTCTGCATCTATATTATGCTTGTCTTCATTTTGTTTATTTTCCCCCCTGGAGTTTTGTTTTGTTCTTTCATTTGGGACATGTCTTTGTCTCCTCAATTTGGCTGCCTCCCTATGTTTGTCCCAAATTGAGGGGACAAAGACATACGTCCCAAAACAAAACTCCAGGGAGGAAAAGTAAACAAAATGGAAACAAGCATACTATAAATGCAGAATTCAATGAATTCCGGGAAAGAGTAAAAAACTTAATGAGAACTCAACAAAAAGATAAGAAACAAAAATGGAAGTAGAAAACATAAAAAATAACTGATCAGAAATAAAGAATATACTAACTGAAATGAAGAAATCAACAGCAGAGTAGATGAAGCAGAGGTCAAATCAGCTACTTGAAAGACAAGGGAACAGAAAACACCCAATCAGAATAGCAAAAAGAAAAAAGAATTTTAAAAAATGGGAATAGTAAAAGGATCCTCTAGGATAACTTCAAGTACACCAATATCTGCATGATGGGTGTATCAGAAAGAGAAGGAAAAGAGGGCAAAGAACTCAAAACCTATTTGACAAAAAAAAAATGTCCTAATCTGAAAAAGGAAATGGACATACAATTCCAGGAAGTGCAGGGAATTCCAAACAAGATGAATCCAAAGAGGCCCAAACCAAGACACATCAAAGGTTAAAGACAAAAAGAATCTTAAAAGCAACAACAACAAAATAAGATAATTAGTTATCTACATTTAGTTATTTTGTTTTGAAGAAATAGTCATCTCTTCTATAAGGAAAATAATCCTTATAGAAATATTTGGAAATGATGAGCTGGCTCAATTAATATAAATAACTTGAAGTGAGTTCCCATAAGACTGTCAGCTGATTTCTCAACAGAAACATCACAGGCCAGAATATTCAAAGTGATGAAAAGTACCTACAACCAAGATACTACCTAGGAAGGCTATCATTTAAAATCAAAGAACAGATAAAGAGTTTTCCAGACAAGAAAAAGTTAAAACAGTTCATTACCATCAAATCAGTATTACAACAAATTTTAAAGGATTTTCTTTAAGAAAAAGAAGATAAAAATATAAATAACAAAATGGCAGTAATTACCTGTTGATTACTTTAAATGCAATTTAATTAAATGCTTCAATCAAAAGAAATGCAGCAGCTGAATAGATATAAGACCATTAAATATACTATCTACAAGAGACACATTTCATGTCAAAGACACACAGACTGGAAGTAAAGAGATGCAAAAAGATCTTTAATGAACATAGAAACAAACAAACAAAAAGCTGGAGTCAGACAATATAGACTTTAAAGCAAAGGCTTTAACAAGAAACAAAGAGGGACCCAGCAATCCCACTTCTGGATATTTAAATAAATAAATAAATAAATAAATAAATAAATAAATAAATAATAAAAACAAAAACAGTGCTCCTCACTTAATCAATATGAAATCACAAAATTTGTAGTGACACCACTCTGCCCATAATAGGCAAAACTGCCTGTTACAGAACAGTCAAACTTATTTCTGTCCCTAACTTTTCCACTCCAGAATGTCATTTTGGCTTTACCTATAGATAAGTTAAAGGGGCATTAAAGTTTTGCCCAAAAGAAAAATATAACCTTTACCCAAGGACAAATTATACCTCCATTCTTAGAGCAATGTAGAAAACTATTAACAGCTTTAAAATAGTAACCTAGTAGTTTGAATGAATTAATAAGTCAGATCAGCAATATGGATAGATTTGGAAATGAAAAAAAAAATGTTTTACAATATTCTAGTATAAAATAAATTATCTACATATATTTTACACAAGTAAATAAATGAAACATGAGCAGGGAGGCTATTCACCAATCTTAAAATACTGGTTGCCTCTGAAGAAGGAGTGGAAAATGGGGTTAGGAATGTAATACAGATGGGGCTTCAACTCAATAAGGTTTTATTTAAAAAAGAAAATGAAAACAAACATAGCAAAAATTTAATGTATTATAAATCTAGGTGGTAGATAAATAAATAAATCAATATCTTTAGTAGTTCTGGTTCAGGTATTTCCAGAGTACTTGTGGCTGAGAAACCCTTTCATACAATCATGAACTCTGGACAAGATATATTAAACAACTATTCAGAGACACTGTAGAATGACCAGAAGAAGATAGAAACTAGAATAAAGAATTATACTGTATGTATTCTCAAATATATAAGGCTTTTCCTCTTAGGATATTCCCCAGTCTGCATGGCTCACCTAGAATTCAAGCAGAAACCTATAGGTCTATTGGTTTCAGCTGACAATAGAGTATGGTCCAAGGATCCCAGTGGAAAATGACCAGAAGGGTAAAAGTTAACCAAATTTCAATCTGTTTTACTCTGTAAAAAGGAAGTGTCTGAAATTTGGAGAACAGGCTTGGTAAATATCTCAGGCTTTCCACACACTCAACCAAACAAAACTATAAGCCAATCTTCTATCTATAAAACTTAAAATCAAATTTCAGTTTATTACTAAGTAATTTAATTGCCTGTTATGTTATTATATCCTAGCCATAGTAAATTATATTATACTTTATAGAGATTCTGGATTCTGTTACCTTCCTGTGAAGCATGTTAATTTTTTATCTGGCAGGCAATTAATTTACCAAATGTGCACATCCTCCCAGGACCCAGGCAATGCCATAGCGGTGATGGTGGTGGTAATAGCCACAGAAACTGAGCAGATAGAGGGAACCCTGTTCTCTGAGCAAAATGGCCTGATTCTTGATGGTGCCAAGAATGTTCAATGAATCCTGTTGCCTTTTTTCTCTCTACCCTATCATTGTTAATTTCAAAGACAAAGGCAGTTGTAGCAAACAGTGTGCAACAGAAGGGGAGGTCTAAAGCCCTAGCTTTCCTGCTAGAAAAGGTGGGGGAAAGAGGAAGATACTGCAAGCCAGAAAGTGTCAGAGACACAGCAGAGAGAAAAGAGTTTGAGAAAATGACCTTATAAAGTTGTATGTGAAACCTTAGACTCGCTTTGAAGCTGTGGATGCATGGATATAACCTCAAATAAATACCAATGGTTTTGAGAAGTGAACTAAGTGGTAGATCACTGATCAGATCTCAGACTGACCACTGGTGATACTCACAGGGGAAATAAAAAAAGCACTACACAGGCTTTGAAAACTAATCTGACAGAAAGCCACAGTTCATAGAAGGTGAGTAGGACCTGAGCCTAAGCAGGATGATGGCCT